>NW_027507790.1:156997768-158197768 GCF_037356315.1 Lithobates pipiens
ATGTGCTGTTGGCAAACAACATATTATCTATTTTGTATTCAGTGATACCATGGCATTGTCCACCCTAAAGATTAACAATGTAGAAAAATAGGTTTCTGACTATTGCTTTAACTTTAGTGTTTTTTGGCTCCAATAAGCACTTGAAGCCTTCAAGTTTTGCTGCTAACTTTACCTATAAGTCACAAAAGTGACCACTCAAAAAAAAAAAAAAAAAACCTTAGGCACTCACCTTAGACACTCACCCACAAGTGTCAGATAATAATATTTAATTTTTTCTCTGATTAAACTGGTATATCTCTGCTGTATTTTACTATATTCTTGTAGACAATATTCAATTACCTTTTTTTTTAAGTTTACAGCAGTTGGATCTTAAGAGTCATTATTGGCTGGGTTTTGCTGTAAGAGATTTTTCTAGATCATCATGTAAGGATTTCTACCTCTCCCCAACATTTTCTCTGATTCCTATAACAGTTTAATTGTATTTATTTATTTTGTATTTATTTATTTATTTTATATTTATTTATTATGATTTTTATTTATTATAATATAATTTTATTTATTAATATATATTTTTTCTTAGACTGTTTAGAAAGCTTGGCCAGCAGTGTCATCTTTAAACCCCCTATACTGTATAACAAAATAGGAAAATATGATGATTGACAGATTATACTGGGCTAAATAGATTCAATTTCCTGAAGTAAATAGTCCCTGTATATTTTTGTGCAGTACTACAACTGTACAATTGTAAATTACATAGCAGTATCAGTATTGTACTCTGCTCATTTCCATTTTGGAAAATGATATATACCGTGGGCTTAATACAGATGACATCTACAGCTCCTGGATAGCCAGTTTTGTATTGGGATCAGGCTTGCTAAGCAATGGTCATAGACCACAGCACCACCCCGATCGCTCCTTTCTCTCTTAAGTTGGCTATAGATGGAATAAAATTAGACAGGTTCAGCAGGGTCCTGCAAAATTAAAATTCATGTCCAATTCCGCTTGTTGGAAAAAAAATTGTTTGATCAAGGCTGCAGCTTATTGGCTACAGAGCTGATCAGTGTATTCTGACAGTGGGTGGGTCCCTGCAGTCATAATACAATAACACAACAGGGAAAATTTCTCCATCCACCCCGCTTACGTAGATGGGGAAACCATTCAATTTTTAATGTATGGCCAGTTTTAAAGTGATATTGAATGTTTTCTAAAAAAAACAATAAAAAAAACATGTTATGCTCACCTGCTCTGTGCAGTAGTTTTGCACAGAGCAGGTCCAATTGTTTTATTCTCAGGTCCCTCATCGGCACTCTTGGCCTCTCCCTGCTGAGTGGACGCAGAGCATGCAGCTTGCAATGGGGGCACTCGAGCAGGCTCATTCCCAAGCTGCAGCTCTGCGTGTCCATTCACACACGACTCGGCCCCGTCCCCTCTCTCTCCACTGACTGTGATTGACAGGCTGTCCCAACCAATGAGGATGGAAAGTCCCCAGAAAGCGGAGGCTCTCATACACATCGCTGTATCTAGATGGGGCTCAGGTAAGTATTGTGAGGGTTGGGGGAACTGTTGCACAGAGAAGGTTTTCTACCTTCATGCATAGAATACACAAAGGTAAAAAAAAAACTTTAGCCACTTTAAAGTGATTGTAAAAGTAGAAGTTTTTTTTTGTTTTTTACCTTAGTGCATTTTCTGCATTAAGGTAAAAAACTTTCTGTGTGTAGCTCTCCATGCTGTTTTTTTTTTTTTAAAAAGGTTTGCAATCACTTTAATGGCTATAGAATTTCTTCTCCCAATAGGCTCCTGTAATCTGTGACTAGAGACACTAGAAGTCCCATCTGCCACTGCCATACTTCCTCCAGCCCTGTAACCAACAGTCTGTACCTGCAGCTGGAGCAATAATCTGCAGAAGCCTGTGTATTGTACCCACAATCCACTGATCATGGTTGCAGTTCTCTGCAGGCTCCAAAGCAAAAATTAAAGCTTACATTTAGTAATTTTCTTTTAAATCAGCACAAGCAATGGAACTCACATTACATGAGAAGTATTCTTTGTGCTGGTGACTGTTCTGTCCACTGAAATGCTCATTACTCTGCACTCCCTAATAGCCTGCTGCTGTGATCTTCTGGTGCTGTGGGGGGTAAAATGAGCCGCTGTACCCCTTAAAAGAACTGTCAAAATTGCTGACTATGGCTAGCCTTTCTGCCCCCCAGCTCCATTCATAAGAGCCATACTAGTGTTTTTCCCACCGAAAAGCATTCTATGAATGGCAGTGTTTAACCTTTCATTCATCCGCCTGTCCTACATTGATAGAGTGCTTTTCCCTGTAGGACTTTATAGTACAGCTTCTGTGAATGGAGCCTGGGGCAAAAAGGGAGGATGGGAAGGCGCAAAAGCTTGCGTTACCCCCACAGTAATGAAATTTCACAGCTGCAGAGGTAAAGGGGAGAGGGGCAGAAGAAGAAGCATTTCACCAAACAGAGCAGTCAAAGGCACAAGGGACATTTCCCATTAAATAAAAGTACTGTCCCTTGTGCCGATTAAGAAAAAAATAACTAAACTTAAATCATGTGGGGAGGGGGGGCAGTTATTACTTTTTTGTAAAAGGTGGAATAAACTTTTTAAGCTGATATCTGGGAAACTTAAAATTGATAATTAAATTGCCAGTTTCGGTCTAGGGAACAGAAAAAATAATATCAACTTACCGGATCCTCCACTTCCCCCCCGTGCTACTAGACAGATCCCTGCAGCGGCTTCTCCCCCATACTCAAGCAGTGTAAGATTCTGACACCATCAAGACCAGTGTAGGGTTCACAGTGCTGAAGTGGATGTGAGTATGCTGAGGGACAGTCCACCACTGGAGCGAGGAGGAGCCCCATTTGCTGGTGGAGTGGAGGATCGAGTAAGTTAAAGGGCAAAAACTCTCCCTAGACTAAACGAGAAGTCAACCCTTATGGTGTAGGCAAGGATGTCCACAAATATAACATGATTTCAGGCACTGGGTTCTAGAACAGAACATTTTGGGCATCTTATAGTAAGGAGAAAGTAGAGGTAGGACCTACACACTATTCTCTTTCAAAGTGCTACAATTAGGCAGGTGAACTAAAAACTACAAAGCTGCAGAGGCCATTAGATATGCCACTTACTTGGCTATCCAACCAGTCAGGGGGACAAGTGAATGGTTACAGAGATTGAACAGAATAAAAGATTTTGGCAGGCAAAACAATTCACATATGTGCATTTTAGAATTTCAGACTGCCACAGAAGTGCAATACAATAAAAACATGCATGATAAATTGATTGCTGGGTTTAATGCAGTGGTGCCTGTTTATTAAACCTATTGTGCATCCAGTGTTCTATGGACATGCGGATACCACATTTTCTTAAACAGGTTTAAGCAGAATTCTGTACAGACTCAACTAAAGGAAGACTTTTGTAGGGGACATGGTACAGAAGTAGTATACCTACTATTTACAGGACAGAAACAACAAAACATTGTAGGCATCCCGAGATACACAAAATGGGTCATTTACAAAGAGATTCTGTTTACTGACAGTTTGTCTGTTTTGCATGGCTGGGATCTAAATTTATAAAAAGAATATATCATAAATCTGTCTACAATTAAATTAAAAACAGCACTGATATTAAAGAAGAAAAGACAACTACAGTGATACAAATCATTTTGGATTCCATTTCCTATAAATCGACTTTATCCATCTTGTAGTCATTGATTTGGTGGAGTGCTCAGGAAGTTCTATGCTGCTCCCCAAATTTCTGTTTTTATCAATAAAAATATGCAACAAGTGCCACACTGGCTTGGATGAATATCCATACAGGAATAAGGACTGTGTGATTTTGTTTCTTTTTTTTGTGATTACAGATGTAAAATGATGTGATTAAGCCAATGACAGATCATAAAGAGCTGTCTTTGTGTTTTATTTAATACTAGACTTGTTTACAGTGCACTATGAAGGGAGATCATAAAGAGGCAGATGAGCAGACAAGTTCATGGTAAAGTGAATACTGTCTGCCTAACAACATGCCAGAACAATACGTCTATTTAAGACCCGTATATGTCTACAGTACAGTTCCAGAGATTGCAATGTTGTCTTTGTTCAGGCCTTCTCTATATAACAGAGAGCTCTGTATGATTCATGTTCAAAAGTTTAAATTGGTGATATAATCATGTGGCAGAAATCTAGAAGTTCAGAGTCTTGGCTAAATTTAGAGTAAAGACTATCTACTACTTCTATTTCTATAGGAAATATACCATTTAAATATGGAAAATAGGTCACTTTAAAAGATTTACCCTCCAACTAAAATTAAAAAAAATATTATTTACCTCTGACCCCTTAGTATTAAAATATTTGCCTGGGCAAAAAATCCCCACATATTTAATACATATGCGTAATGCTTTTACATATCCATATGTGTTGGGCCACTAAAACTATGCGTGTGAACGGCATGTTACCTCCTATTCTAGCCAAGTACACTAGCAGCCATTCCGTGCCACTCAAACTTTGCCCGTGTGTAATGTGCTCTTTCCTCCTCACTTACAGTTTTAATAGCCCTGAGCATATGGTAGGATAAGGGGAAATCAAGGGGCCAGAAGTTTTTTTGAGAGCCCCCCCCCCAAGAGTTGCATGTGTAGAGGAAGGATGTGCACTTGCATTTAAAACAGAAGGCACACTGGTATCTACAATTCAGAAGATATGGAATTTCATAGGGAGATTGCTTAAGGTGAACTTACACTATAAAAATGTAGCCTCAGCCCCCATCCACCTCAGCATTTGAACTTTTATGGAACTGAGAGCATCCAATAGACACAGGACTTTGGTGCAAAGCCTAAACTAGGCCTCCTAATATATAATTAAAACATTTTAGCCTAGCCCATATAGCCATTGAGGACTTAATCTTTAGTAATACCTGGAAAATTGTCACCATTTTTTATCTGCTATAGGCTCAAATAACAGAAATAAAAAGACGGTGATACAAACTGTAGTGAGAGAGCACATCTGGTAAATAAAGGAAAGTAGCAGTCATAGTTGAGCATATAAAACTCATGGACCCAGTAGTAGCTGCTCCCTATATGTCCATATATTTATTTCTTAGGCTTGGAGACATGCTTTCACCCACTTTGTGGGTGAAATAATATACCTCCTATCTCTTACATGTAGAAGACAATATATAAATAATAAAATCACTAATACAAAACTAGTACAATCTTTTGTAGGATTTGGGAGACACCTATACACGATTCAATTTTAGCCACACTATTTCTCCTATGAAGATAATAAAAATAATAACACATAGAAAACATATACTCTTGTGGTCCATCTTCTTGGCTGGATTTAGTAATAATCTTAGTAGGTCTTGGTGTAGGAGTGTCCCATCATCCAAAAAAAAGCCTCAAACTACTTTATCTACACAATGTTATTATACTATAGAAAGTATAGAAATATATACATACATTTTGTGGCTAATCGGTGAGGAGGGAGTTAGGACAGAGCTTATGGCAAATAAAGGCTCCATTATTGTAAATTTGGCCCACATTTTACTGTTTAAAAAATCCTATAAAGTTATGAAGAACACCGTGTACCATATTCCAGAATTCACCAGATGAGCGGAGTTAAAAAATTCTAAAGTATATGTCTAAAAAGATAGATGAATCAACCTACAAAACTGTTAGATGGTCAAAGAACATATAAGAATAAGTGTGACCAGGTGCTTCACAGAAACGAGTCCTTAAAGAGATGCTTTGATCCATTCAAATACATTGAATGTCAAACTTATCTTGTGTAGAGCCTTGGAAGAGATAATCAATGTCTAGCATGCACCACTCATACATCTCACAGTGAAGAGTGTATTTTGCACACTGAAAGGTCTCACAAGCACATCTTGAAATGGCTCAACATGCACTTCATAAATGTATGCTCTAAATCAAATTACACGTTAAACATTTTCTTGATGTTTTGATAGTATATCTGACACAAAGCAATGCTCAATCTTAATTACTGCCACATTCTTTTTATAGGACATCCTGTAACACCTTCAATTTTGGTCAGTAACTTTTCTGAAGTGAGCCAATTCCCATAGCATCCTAAACCATTTTTTTAATTACTGCCTACCTACATTGGAAAATGTTTATCCTCAAACATCTCCACATCCATATTTGCTCCTTTCAGTTGCATCTTCTTCTTTGCATCTTCTTTGTATCATCACTATCAGCTACTAAAGTGACCAATTACTCTCTCGAAAACTCTGCTTGACTGCCCTTGGACTGAATTTAATTGCGCATGTGGAATGCATAGCAACATGGTCAAAGTCAACAGATGTCTTCCTATTTTAAGCGCTTGTAGTATTGATTTTACTCTTCAAAATGGTGTTCTGCAAGTTATCATCGTTTTTTTTCATGGACATATTTTTATTTCCTTTGGTGATTTAAAATTGTAGATATACTGTATATCTGTCGTAGATGAGTGAATAAATGCATGAATCTCAACAGATCTCTCTAATTTGTTGAAATTAGATTTTGGCACATGGATACAGTTGTCTCTAATTTTTTTGAGAGACAGGCCAACTGACTTATAAATCTATACTTGATGAACTTTGAGGTCTGTGAATGGATCTACATGCAGATCGATTTGTTCATCTTTACTCTCAGCTGATCTATCTAGTTCAAACTACCTTTCTTTCTTTCTTTCTTTCTTTCTTTCTTTCTTTCTTTCTTTCTTTCTTTCTTTCTTTCTTTCTTTCGTTCTTTCTTTCTGTCTTCCTATCTATTTTTCTATCATCTCTTTTTCAAAGTTACCGTGTTTGCCTTAGCATTCCTGCATATAGAAATGAGTACCGTAGAAATGCTAGTTACTGATGAAGCTCCTAAAGCTTTGCTCTTTTTTGTGACAATTGCACAGTAGAGATTTAGCTATCTTATGACTTATCAGGCACTTTGCTGAGTGCTACAGTGTGACCCAGAATGTGTTTATATCTGGCCATGTTGAAAAAGGAACAAAAAGATCAGGTAATAGGAAAGAGGTGTGCCTTAGAAAACAGTAATTTCCCAGAAGTCAGTTGTTCCAAATAGTAGTACCTAATGTGTGTATTGTTAGAGGATTTCTACTTCTTCCATTTTAAAATGTACTTAGGATAAATAATTTTTGACTCATGTGACAACAAATTAGTTTTAGCCAGAATGTATAAAAGGTTAGATTGGAGGTCATTTTGTAATGGATTTGTGATTGTAAATTAGTTTCCATTTCTCACTTATATACTTTTTGGGAATGACAGTAGTAGTAGAAGTAGTAATATATGCATTTGTGCAGGTATTGTGAAATGGGTGTAATGCATTGTGTATTGTTTAAAATAAAATCACTCAAAGCATCATTTGTTGTCTGGTAACTTTAAGAAAATTAATTCTGAAATTGTGTTGAATAAAACTTTTTCTGAGAAACATGGAGGCTGCCATTACTGACACCTATTAATGAAAATTCTGTGTCAATAATCTTGAATGCGTGTATTGACAATGATTCTGACTCAATCTGCATACTTGTTCTAGCTCTGTGACCCAGAAACTATCAAAGCATTGGGTCAGCATAATACCGAGAAAATAAAAAATTTCAGGAGGGGGTCAGAAATTGCAGCCTCCTAATATCTCTCTGGAAAAGTTTACTTTAAAGACAACTGTACATTTGGTACAATTATCCTTTTATCATTTTCTTTCACCCCCTGAGTGCTACCTACCTGGACAAACCTTCTTCCTCATTCCAGCTATCTTCGCTGTGCAATCTAATGCTGTACAGCCTTTCCAGTAAAAATGTCCTCTTTTTTAGTGTGCATGCATGCTGTTGCCACATTGGTAAACCATTCTTTGCTGGAACACTGGAGGCTTACCCATACTAATGAACGAAGCTTTAAGGTGCATGCACGCTGGGAGGAGGACCAGGCAGGGATGCTTTTTCTGAAAAGGCTGTGTGGCATCAGGTAATGCCACATATCTACTGTATGCCTTTCCCCCTTGTTTCCCCAAGGTAATGTAATAAAGCATATCTAGCATGCAGGTATTGCCATGGTGCAATTATGCCTTAAAGTTGAACCTGTGGCCAGTCTATGAACATTCAATAATTCAAATAAGTATTTTTAAAGAGACATGGTCACCTGCCCGTTCAGGGCCCATTCACACTTTTACATGTTGGTGTGCTTTTTTGCCTGATGTGGTTTTCTATTTAAACCAATGAAAGCATATCAAAACGCATACAACACATGTCGACATGTTTTATCCCTGTAGATGGATTAATAAAAGGAGGATTTTACTGCAGCTCTCTGGTGTGCCGATCGATTTGTATGGACTCAAGTTTCAACAATAGTGTGGCTGATGATCTGGCACCTGCTTGTCTGCTCCCATCTGATAATGGCTGTCAGGTTGTAGCACCACCCCTCCCTTCCTTGTTATGTCGACATGTAGCAGTGCCCATCAATGCAAGTCATAATTCACGTCAGCACATTGGTATGCATTGATTTATCTTTTGATTTGCTTCGGCATGTGTTTTTTTTGTTTCCAAATGCTTTTTATTAAAGTTTTTAAAAGTTAATTTTAAACATACAAATCATCCAATGAGGACAAATCACATTGAGGACCTCCATCGCTAAGACGTGCAGTCATACAACCTAAAAGACGCCATGGGATTCATTTACTAAAACTGGAGAGTGCAAAATCTGGTGTAGCTCTGCATAATAACCCGGAACGTCCCTTTTTTTTTCTCAAAGCTTAACTGAATAAGCTGAATAATAGAAGCTCATTGGCTAATGAACATGGCTACAACAGATACTGCACTATCCAGTTTTAGTAAATCACCCCCCTCATAGGTTTAATAGTTCCAACAAGAACAGTTACTAAAGAAAATAGTACTATGCCAATTTGCACTTGTTTTGTGACACATTGCAAGTCATTACCATTGGCTTGACCAATACAATCGAAGACGGACAAAGAGGTCCCCTTCCAAGATCTGCAATTCAGCTTGTGTTTTATTGTGCATTACAATTCATGTTGACATGAGTTTTGATCTGTTTCCATTGATTTCCAGAAAAACTCATCACATACAAATGCATGAATCCAAGCGTCTTTTTACACACATGCATTTCATAGTACACATTTTAACACCCCTTAACTATATACACACATTGGTCATGGGTTTTTGCTTTTTCACATCCATATTAAGAGAGCTGACATGCATTGTCTGTTTTATGATGCCATGACATGTCAAAGGCAAAGGCAGTATATTAATTATTGACAATGCAAGGAAAGGTGTGAAACCAGTCTGAAAAGTTCTCATTTTAGGAAAAGCAAGGATCATAGCTTTGAATCAAGAAGCAGGGATTTTTTAAATGACTATATAATCATCTATTGTTTATGTAGGCAAGTAAAAAATGCAGCAATGCTTTCTGATCTATCCCTGTGGAACAGCCTACCCTGGTTACATCTGGCAACTTATCTCATTTTGCTACAGTTTGTGCTTGTGGTTAATATTTTGCAGCTGGTTATTTTAATGGTACTTCAATTGCATATTTTATCTGTTACTTTTAATATAAGGATGTACTTGGAGTGGTTTCATTTTAGCTTTTCCTCTGAATTCTCTCTCATGGTGCTCGGAAGCTTTGGAACACTCACTTTAGCCATGAAATATTTAATCACCCAGTCTGTATGCTCGTTATCATCTTTAGGTAATCTTGCATTAATAATCCAATGTCATTAATCTGCACCTAATGGCTTTGAAATACATGCTCGATGGAGCTGCTTCAGTAGCAAGTCACACTTTGCCAAGAGAAAAAGTCAGGAAATTAGACATTACAGTCTTTGTGTTATATTTTTAATCACACTTCAACAAGCAAATAAAGAAAGATAGTAAATGTTATTCCTAAGCGTAGCTCATGCTGTGCTTTGTGTGTTTTTCATGGCAAGCAGGGACATTTTTGACACTATATGACTGTATATGTATTACTGTGATGAAAAATAAAGATAAAATAAGTGAAGTCTGTGTGCTTAATGAAATGTGCCAATCATAATCTCTTTCGCCCTCATGTAGAAAGCTGAAATTCTCTTACCACTCTGATTAAAATCCTCAACTCAGTTTGCAATGTGCTTGGGAGACCCCAAACTTTTTAAATAAAGTTTAAAGGTCTGTCCATTAGACTATTGGGGGCTGGACTAGAGTAGGAGTAGTCTTGGAGGTCATTGGGAGTAAAACTAAATGCCCTTGTCAAAAAGGTCAGTGGGAGTAAAAAATGCCCTGGTATTGGCCAGTTAGAATAACATATTTTCCTTTGTCAGCATTCAGTGGGAGTAACACATGTCCCTCTTTTTGTGGGTGTTTTGTGGGAGTAAAAATGCCTCTTCATTGGTGGTCAGTGGGAGTAAAAATTTGACCCTGGCATTAGTGGTCAATGGGATTAAAAAATGGCCGATAGTAGTGGGGGGAAAACATAAAGCCCCAGTGTCAGCTGGGGTTAAAATATCACCTGGCATAACTGAGACCAGCCAGGTTGTGTAAAAAATGCCCCATTATTGGTGTCAGTGAGAACAGTATATTCCTTATAGGCATCCGTGGTAGTAATATATGACCTAACATTGGTGTCACTAGAAATAATAAAAATGCCCCATCATTGTGTGTCATGTCCTGTGCAACTGCTTGTAATGACATCATGACTGTGACTATACAAGCAATGTTGGGCAGGATATTACCCCACCTGTTAGTGCCTAAGATAGATTGTTCAGTGCTGGCACCTGCTGCCACTTTGCACCTAATGTCCTTCTTTGGCTTGCAATGAGAAAGAGCTGCATGTGGGGCCTACTCATCGCAGGGGCTGATATATGGCAACCTGTAGGTAGAGGACCGCTGTGCTAGCTTGTACCTGGTACTTTTACTAAAGCTGGCCACACAAATAGCAATCTGATCATACAATCTCCTTTTGATGCTTTGGCCCTTTTACATGACTTTCCAATCTGGTCTGCCTGTCAGCTTTTCAGGTGGACCTGATTGGAAATGTCATGCAGCTCTGTAGGCAGAATAAAACAAAGTGCACAAAAAACGGCCTAATAGCACCACTCAGTGCCAGAGGAAGAGCTCTTCCAAAAAAATTATGTTACCTGCATAGAACTAAATTTTAGCCTCTATAGAGAAAAACACAATATCTTTTATAATTATGTTAGCAGCTACTATAAAATATATCCAAATAAAAATAACAGCATTTAAAAGTCCAACACATCTTATGTCCTTAAAATGCCATAGCGGCACTCAGGTCAGTCCATCCACTTCAAATGAGGGTGCCATGTGCATGATCTCCATGATGATTGGAAGTGATGTTTACAAGTAATAACAACTAGGATCACTGTCATGAGAGCTTCACCCGTTTAAAGAAGTCACTTCACTGTTTTTTTTATTTTTTTATGTGGAAACATATAAAAGCTTGTCACACGTGGATGGACTGACACGAGCACTGCTATGGCATTTTAAAGACATAAGATGTGTTGGACTTTTAAATGCTATTATTTTCAGCTCTATAGGCAGGCTGATGTAAATGGACTTGTGCCCAGTTACAACTGCCAACCTCCGAGTCTATCCAGGTCCAGAAACCCCCCAGAAAGGGACTGTGTACTAATATCCCACCTTTAAAAACGGTATCCAATAGTGAGAGAGAAGTCAGCTTTTTAATAGGCGTAAATAGCCTTAGCCATATAAAAGATGAAAGAAAGCTACAGTGCACTATCACTGTTTTCACCATGTTACTAATTTAAAGTAGAACTTCACATAGTGTTGAAGTTTTAATGGAAATCAAGCAGTTCTGTAAGAAAAAAGTCATAGGTTTTTTTAAACACAGCTCCTGGGTTTTATTTACTCAATACAAATTGGCTGTTTGCTTTGCATGGGAAATTACCCTTAGCTTAGTGAATGAGGTGAAGCTCTGCTAACTTCTATAATCTAATTCCGTGTAAACAAAATAACTTTTTTATTTTATTTTCCCTGTACATGATTGGGAAAAAAATGCCCTGGAGTAAATAGCCACTTTACTTTGCACCATTTTAAAATAGCGTTAGGACTCAAGTGAAAGTGATTAAGACCCCTGTAATTTTTATGTATTTATTTATTTTTGCTATATGGGTTCCCTCTGGAAGATTTCCCTTCACTTCCTTTCTTAGAGACACAGTAGGAAGTAGAGGAATTCTTTTCAAAGTAAAAGGCAATCCCATCTTACACAGCTGTCACTAGAGGATGTGTCCCCATTGGAATATTCACCCTCACCTTCTGCTTTTGTGACAACTCTAAAAACCCACAGGGGGTTCCATAATTTCCCACTTCATCCTGAACTAAAAAAAATAAAAAAGTTTTAGCTTCACATATATTTTATTAGATAAAGTCTAATGTCTTTAGATTAGAGGAACTGACTTTGCCTCAATTTTTTATCAGTCATATTAGATGCTGAAGAACTTCCCCTACAATCGACAGGTAATCCTAGTGGTTTTTCACTTTCACTTGATTTTTATAACATCCAAATGAAATGGAAATCAGCTATCACAAAACAATTGTATGTAAACTAAATTGATTGTACTGTGTGCTCCCTGAATACACAGAATGGAAATTGGGTCAGGAGTGCCTGACTCTACTATAATTGAACTTTGATGGCTATGATTTTATGCAAGAAAATGTAGTACCACGAGTGAGTATTTAGAAAAGCAGCATTCTGAAATGTGATGATAATTCAGCCAAGTTCACTTACTTTTTATTTAAATTCTGATGCACCCAGACTCTCCTGAAAAAAAAAAAGCAGTTTGTATTTTTACAGATCTTTTGTATCACATGCAATTCATGAACTCTTTAAATGATGCACTTCAAGGGCTATGCAATCAACAACAGTTTGATCTCATTTTTATTCATAACAAAGCCAAAGCATTTTTTTTTTCTTTTAGTTTTACAATCATAGTAAATGAGATGCTTACTGTAAAATTAGGTCATATCTACATCATCCTTTATTTTCCTGGTTTGGTTTTATTCTTTATTTACATAATAACAATACAGCTAAGATTCTTCTGCTGATGCATGGATTTTTTATTCACTAATTATATTATAGTATTTACTCATTTATAAGGATCTGAGAAGTTCAGCTACACTGAAAAGTACATTGAACTGTATTGGTGCATCATCCAATGCACAAAGGTGCACCATTCCTCCACAAAACCCGACTCAGCGAGGTGACTCCCAGCAGTCACTGGCTGCTCTAAATAGTCCACACTTCTATGCAGGGTTGGAATAAGGGGTGGGCAGGAAGGGTAGTTGCCCTGGGTGCCATAAGGTTACTGTAGGGATGGGGACACCTTCCTTCTGTTTCAAGGCCGACAGGAGTAGGATGACCTTATCCCGGCACTGCTCTTATGATCCAAAGCAAAATTGAGCCACTCACCATATGAAAGCCTTTTGTCTAATTTATTTGAATTCTCCAAGATGAGATAATGCCTCCTGGTAAAGTACATGTTCCACTCATATCAGAGCTTACTCATAGGATCCACAGGTATATATAGGTAACCCTATGAGTAAGTGAAAATTAATGAAAAACATTAGGGCTTCTGCTTTATCAGAAGGAATTGTCTCATCTTGGAGAGTTTGAATAAATTTGACTACGGCTTTTACATGGTGAGTGGCTCCCTTTTCCTTTGGATAGTGAGAGTGTGGACTAATATGCAAGTATGCCTGCCCCATGTTCTTTTAGATTGAATATATATATATATATATATATATATATATATATATATATATATATATATATATATATATATATACACACACACACACATATATTATATATATATATATATATATATATATATATATATATATATATATATACATTATCTTTAAAGAGAGAATTTCCACTATTTCCACTAAATAGACGTACTATATGTAACTTGAGCTTAAGTGAGCCTGTGCCCAAATTATGCATGCTAAAGTATTTCTATCTTCTAAACAGACATTAAAGGTACTTTAAAATAAGTCCTCATTCACCACTGTATCTATAGGCATTTTAGATAAATTCATTCAAGTTTACAACAGAGGCAGAGAAATTTAGGGCTGATGCATAGGGGCGCCGACAGCCATACACAGTAAAAATAAAGCATTTCTCTGATCCTGCTAGTGACAGGTATTTGTGTACAGTCGACTACACAAAACAATGACAGGCTTCTGCTGTATGTTGGTATTATTGGCCATTCTAAGACAGCTAACCAAAGTTCAAAAGTGCTTACAATTGATTGTTATTATTGTCAGTGGAGGGCAGTCAAATGGCCACATTACTTTATGATGTCCGCAAACTTGACCTGAACCCAAGGATCAGCCCTACTATTGATCCTGCCAGAAATTCAGTGCTGTCCTATGTCCTGTACGCTCTGCAATGTTATCCTAAATCTAAAGCTCCAGGAATTTAGTCATTTTCAAAAATGTTTACAAAGTATGCCACCTCATAGACTTACATCTTTAATTAACAATTTTTACATTTACTGAATGCCAGCAGCATCAATACTGCTATGCTTCCAGCGCTCTGATGCTGGGCCTTCTGATCTCAGCTCCTGCACCTGCAGAGTTGTGTGCAGCCACTATGCCCATCCTACCCCCATTGCCGCCTAATCACAGAGTGCTTTGTATTTTGTGAATCCATTCAGAAAATATACAGCCTTCTGTGAATGGGCAGCAGAGGGAAGGTGTGAACAGTATTGTTGCTGGACGTGAAGCCAATGCCTTTCCTGCCAGAGCACTGTGAGAATAGTGAGTGTTGTACTCCTGACCCTCAGTTAAATTGTCAAATATAAATTAAAGAGCTAAGTCAAGGAGGTGGCATAGTAAGCCAGCAGATTTTACAAAGTGGCTAAATCCCTGGAATTCAGCTTTAAGCTGTTTTTTGAGTCCTGCACAGTTCACATCTTTGATCTACAAAACAGCTTCCCCCATATTAAGGAAACGAGGATTGGGGTAGGTGTTCTTTATTCCAGTCCTGGGGTGACAACGTTGCTTCTCTATAGCTACAGTACAGTGAGTTAGCATTGTCACCCTAGGGCAGGAAGTGTGTTACTTGTAGGATTGCCGGGTGAAAATAAAGGGAAAAAAGCCTGGAAAAACTGAACTAGCCACAAAAATAGAGAGCTAGAACATGTCAGGTTGATGTTTTTAGATGCAAAAATGCTTGGGTACTCAATCTGTATTCAAGATGCCAGTATGTGTATTGTGGCTTCACTAAATAATGTTCTATTAGAAAATAGATGGCTAAAATACAAAGAAGCTCTTAGTGATCACAAACCAACAACCCGGACGTGGATGGATGTTTCTTAAATATGGGCTGTTTACCTTTGTACTTTATTCATAGAAAACTAATCACCAAACACGTTTCAGTTATTTTAAGTGCTGTTTATAAATAGCATTCTTCTTATCCTATTATAGAAATTATTCCAAAAACTATAACCAGACCTCTTTGATGAATTTCTGCCTTTTTAGTTTGTAATAACAAATTAGATTGTCTTTATGCTTGTGACTCTTCAGTATGGATTTTCTTTATAGGAGACTTTTTTGTTGTGTTTTTTCCTTCCATTTTATTTTGAGTCTGTTTATGTAATTTTGTAGTTTAACTTTCAAGGACAGATTAGATTTGTGTGAAGAGGAAAAAACTTTGTTTTTTTCTGTTTACATCTTTCATCAGAAGAAGATCAGCGCCAAGGACAACTATTTTAGCTTAACCAGATTTTTAATTCAGTTACCTCTGTTTTCTTGGAGTAGTACACTATGAAACTTTTAGGGCACCAGCCTGTTCTGGCCTTCCCAGAAAAGTCTAAGATTACTCATTATCGTAAACATTAGGCTTCCGATGTATCGCAGTTATGAAGATAAGTACTGATAGTCATTTGGAAGAGTTCTGCTGCATTGTAATTTAGAAGTCAGTAAATAAATATACACAATATTGCCAAAAGTATTAGGGTGCCTGCCTTTACACGCACATGAACTTTAATGACATCCCAGTCTTAGCCCGTAGGGTTCAATATTAAGTTGACCCACCCTTTGCAACTATAACAGCTTTAACCCTTCTGGGAAGGCTGTCCATAAGGTTTAGGAGTATGTCTATGGGAATGTTTGGCTATTCTTCCAGAAGCGTATTTGTGAGGTCAGGCACTGATGTTGGACAAGAAGGCCTGGCTAGCAGTCTCTGCTCTAATTCATCCCAAAGGTTTTCTGTCAGGTTTAGGCCAGGACTCTGTACAGGCCAGTCAAGTTTCTCCACCCCAAGCTCACTCATCCATGTTTTGCTTTGTACACTGATGTGCAGTCATATTGGAACAGGAAAGGACCATCCCCAAGCTGTTCCCACAATGTCGGGAGCATGAAATTGTCTAAAATGTCTTGGCATGTTAATTACCTTAAATGTTCCCTTCTCTGGAACTAAGGGGCTGAGCCCAAACCCTGAAAAACAACTCAACACCACAATCCTCCCTCCACCAAATGAATGGTGGGGTGGCCCAATATTTTGCAAATATAGGGTGGATGAGCATGTTTGGGGTGGAGGAACTTGACTGGCCTGCACAGAGTCCTAACTTCAACCCGATAGAACACTTTTGGGATGAATTAGAGCGGAGACTGCGAGAAAGGTCATGTGCGTGCAAAGGCAGGTGCCCCAATACTTTTGAAAATATAGTGTATGCCTTGTTGGTAGGCATGAAAATTAAAAAAAAAAAAAACATGAAAGCTAATTTCTACATTTAGACTCATTCCATGATTCAATGCAAATCTGTATTTGGATGGATGGATTCACTTACCTTTGTAATTCAAGATAGGGCATCCATTTTTCACCAATACATCTCCAAACAATAAAATAAAAGTCCACCTTGGGTGAGAGGTGTGACTGTTGTTTTTCCTGTGGTATGTCTGGATTTCATTAAAGTGTGTGACCTCTTCATTATATTTTAGTGGTTCTGATGCAGTTATTATTACTATTATTTAGTCTTTTGTGGTGTGCATCTAATTTCTGATGATTACATTATTACGGGCTGTGGAGTGGTGGAAAACCTTCGACATGTGCACACATTCTGCACTCCATGACTATAGATAGTGTATTTATGAAAAGGCAACTACATGAGTACGGTTAAAGCAAAGTGTCAGAAGTATGGTGTTATCATATTCTTAACAAAAAGTAAATAAACTTTAAAAGAAGCTCTCACAGATCTCCTTGTAGCAACAGACACTTTGGGACAATTCATTCTCAAAGTTCACAGCTGTCTTTGGCTGTCTGAGGCTTAGGCCTAGAACAAGCAGGAAATCTAACACTCTTGCCATAAGTCCTGAAGCTTCTGGATCAGAATACAGCCAATGAACTGGTAATTTCCAGGACAGAGGTCAGCAATGACAACTCCTATTCTTTCTCATGGATGGTTTACCTTAAATCAGTCAGTTGCAGGCTAGATGAATATATCATATCAGTGTAACTAAACTCAAAACATTTTTTCTTCATATTGAATAAAGTAAGGGAAAGTTGTAACCCCTGTCAGTTTTTTTTTTGCCATCTGTGTCCCATTGGGGAGATTTCCCTTCACTTCTTGTTTCATAGCCAAAACAGAAATGTGAGAGGAAATCCCTCCAAAGTGAGGGAATCCCGGTGTGTCACCAGGGTCAACGGAACTAGTATCCCCATTAGAAGATTTCCTCTCTACTAGTGTTCTGATGTCAACCCAAAATGCGGGATTTTCTTTCACTTTCATTTGCGATGATAATGATAAACAGGTCAAATACAGTAGGCAGGGTGAATGTCCCTAATGGGGCACATACAGCAATAAAAACTGACAGGTGTTCTAATTCCTCTCCAAAACTAAAAGAAAGTTCTGCCTTTAGTTACACTTTAAAGTGAAGGATTCCTTTTGTGTCTGAAAGAGAATAAAAAAGAAAACATGAAATAGTAAAAACCCAAATATATGGTTTAAACCTGCTCTAAATCTATACTTTACAATTACATTCCGTCTGGAAAACTATCAAATTAAATGGGGCTCTATGTGCTGTATCACATTCCTTTACCCACTTGAAAGTGCAAAAATTATATGTCATAAATGAATGGATTTCCTGACTATACAATATACGAAAATTTAAAACAGATGATTTGCAAAAAGTGTATTATACTTTTGGCTTTAGTTTGAATTAAATTCATAGTTGTGTGCATATGTGAAACAGTATGAACACACATTTAGTAAACCAAGAACAAAATGATAGCGATATTAAACATTTTCTGTAACATTGTATAACGCGTAATGCGTTCTGTTATAGAAAGGGTTTAAAGGGACAGTCCACAAAAAATTACTCATCCTATTTATCCTACTCGTGTATCCAGGTCCCAGCTTAGGTCTTCCGCCACCACCCGCAAAAAGAATGTCAATGAAAAATATGGTCTGTACATGTACATTGGTCCTTTTTCATTTGGGTATAGAATTGCCAAAATGAGTGACAATGAAGCTTAACTAACCTTATTCATTTTAAAAACACAAGATGGCACCCTGTGCACTACCCTGCATTGAAGGCCTGGAATCATTTGTATGTGTTTATTAAAATATTCAACATTATTAATAAAAATAAGTTATAAAACAGTCAGCATTAGAATTGCTATTTGTAACTGGGGCCAACAAACTGACAAAATGTGGTCACCTTAGTAACAGTATATACCACTGTAGTCCAGAAAGAAGAGACATGTGTCAACCAATTGCACTTAAAATATAAAAAATATCTATGCTTACAAGATATACTGATCACATAAAAAGATATTATTGGATATGATACATTTATTTCTGTCCATAATATAGAGTATCTCCTTATGTCTCTTAGCTTTTTCCTAAGTCTGATCACCAGCCTCTAGTAATAGCTCTAAATGTATTTACTGCACAGCCTGTTCACCAACTAACGCTAACGTGTGCTAGAGATTTCTTCACACTCCATAAAATAGAACTTAGCACAGTGGAACATAGGATTGGAGCACAGCGGCTCATTGGCTAGTACTCTCGCCTTACACTGCCTAGATCATGACTTAAATTTCCATTAGGCACTCTGCATGGAATTTGTATGTTCTTCCTTTGTGGGTTTCTCTTGGCTACACTGGTTCACTCTCAAAACCACAATGATACATTAATTAGCTTGCACACGAGTTAGACCTATAGTTTTTTTTTATAAGCGTGTCTGTGGCAGAGATGTTAGCCAGTAAGGTTCTCAGGGGGCAGGAACAAATCCATATGGTAATATGTATAAATGGAAACAAGTAAGCTGGCCAAAGATTTGGAAAAGGTTTTGTTGATTTTGACAGCAGTCAAAGACCCGTTCACTCTTATTGCAGTTGGCAAACTCATTGCAGCAATTTTACTTAATTAAGTAACTCTTTATTTCCATCTATAATTAATGAATGTATCATTCTTTATTTTGTGCAAAATAAAGGACAATATTTACCAGCTGTAGAACTTGCCAGCTGTACCTAAAAATATTCTGCAACAATCACAATCATTTGGTTGAACATACACACCTTTTTCTCTACAAAAAGTTGAATGGATGTTAAAGTGGAAGTAAACCTATCGATTTAGCGTGCCGGGATTGCTAACAAGTCACATTCGCTTGTGCTGTTAACCAAACTGTCAAACCATCCATAGGCTGGTGTCACAACTGACCACACGGGCAGCATTATGGCAGTTGATGATTAAACAGAGGCCAAGATGGCAGCTTCCTTCTCTGAAAATGAAGGATGGTTTACTTTCACTTTAAGATTAACAAGAACCTTGCAATCCATCCAAGGTCAATTTTGTAGATTTGCACCCCCCTAACCTTTGTTATAACACTGAATAAAAGTTAAAAAAAAAACATCTGTTAGGAGTGTTAGATCATTACTTACCTTTCTCCCGGGTTCCATAGTGCAGGTGGTGACGTCATCACCCTACTGAAGAGATCATGGGGAATGCTGAGTACTATAAAACCTTGCAAGGAGATGTTGCAGCACAGTGCTTGGAAAGCTTTCTCAAAGAGATTTGAGCTACTCAACATTCCCAAGATCTCTCCGGAAGAAGGATGACATCACCCTCGCCTGGGCACCATATAAGCTGGGAAAAGTAAGTATATTTGAAGTATATTTTTCCCTTACAGGTGCTTTTTGTAAACTTTTACACAGCATTTAATTTCAGAAAGGAAGAGGATATTTTGCTTTTTAGATGCAAGGTCTGCTTTCAGAATACACACATTTTAATATACAGTTATACAATTACACTTTATTGTACACACTATTATTATATATACTGCATAATGCAATTCAGTGCAAGTTTTACAGTATACCAAGATACAATCCGTGGCTCCACATATGGGTTTTATGGTGGTTGTCAAATGCAAAATTATATTGTTACTGAAAGCTGCATGCTTGTTTTTTTTTTTTTCCAAGGGTAGGTTCTTGTGTCAGCTGAAAAAGGCAGTGAACTGACATTCTTCAAGTCTCACAATCCTAAGGATGTTTATTTGGTGGCTGGATGCAAGAACATTTAAATATAGGTCTACAAAGCATTGCTTGAAAGAATCTGATTGTACTGACAAGGGATTACCCTTTATGATCAAAACATAAAAAACTTAAAATAATGTAAATGTTTACTATTTGCAGAGCAGAACATTAAAAAACATAAAAATAAGTGGCAACCATTTCTGAGTGCCCATAAATATTTTCCACTTGTTCAGTCCACCTGTAGTACAAAACTTGCCCCTTACAAAGTCATCTTCTTGTTAGACAAAGTCTGCCTGATTGCTTAAAATTGTAAAATTCACTGGCATCCTAGCTGTAAAGATGTCTTATCTTAGTCCCTCGATCTCAAGCGAGTAAAAGCAAACACAAGCATGCAAATGCAATTAGCAAGACATATGTTTCAATAAGTTGACATATCAAAGAGCAGCGGAGCTGGTAACTAATAGGAAGCAATCTCTCATCAAGTGTTGATTTAGCACTGTAGGGATACAAGAAAAGAGAGATGAGAAAAGACTTGTTCTAGAAATTAGGAGACTTGCAGAAGTAAAATGTCTGAAGATAATGAGGCACGTGAAAGTCTTTTAGCACCTCTCTTTTTTTTCTGTGTCGAAAACATTTCTAGGAACAGCCAGTGGTGAAAACATAATATTTTTAAAGAGAAAATATGTGTGTGTATGTATGTGCAGCTATATGTACATACTTCTACATATTGTATATCTGTATATGAACTGCCTCTTTACTTTAGTGTTTGAGTATTCTGACATCATGATGTATTCATGTGTTATCCCACTTATATCAATAGATCTAATTAGCTGTAGGGATATTTATACACTACCAGTCCCGGATTAAGAGCATCACGGGCATAGTGCTGAGGATTTTGGTGGAACGTTTTTGGTAATAAATAAAATAAAAACACAAACAATTGTTGTTAAAATAAATGAATTTTTAATGAATTATTAAAACAAATTAAATAGAGAGGAGGGTAAGGGCATGTGTACACGCGTCAGCTCGGCAGCATTAGTGACTCACTGGGCTAGTCCTATCTTAAGGTAGAGGCCTGAAGCTACAGCTTCAATAGCCCCTATGTTAATCCGGCCCTGTATACTATATACCTATAATCTACCTACCTATCCCAAATGGGCTTCTAAACATTCCAGAGAGCTATTTCTAAGGATCACTGCAGAAGTTAGCGCTCTTGCATTGCAGTGCTAGAGTCCTGGGTTTAGTACCCATCCAGGACACAGATTGCATATGGTTTGTAGGCATTTCAAAAAAAATGGGATGGTATTTCCTCTGTATGTATATGTCTATTGACACCAATAACATGAGCACTACCAATTTCATATCTCTGCTTCATCTTGAACAGTGACTCACAAAGAATATTTTTTTTTAATTGGCTGTTTAGTATTCCTTAAAGAACGAGCATACGTTATACAGACTGGACATTTTCCTTATTTTTCTCTAATTTGATTGATTTGTTTTTCCATTCAAATTTGCTGACAGTGTTGAATATTGCTATCCACTAAATGATTTTTTATCAGAGCTCACACCGAATATAGGTTGTATGAAAACATTCATAAGATAGCGAAACATTTTTACAATCTGGCTGTCCAAGTATATGTCCAATAGTACAAAAGTGAAAATATCTCACATCTAACATGTTTGGACTAAGCAACGAGATCTATCTTACTCGATTGCTCTTTCATGTCCAATTTATAATTTTATTGGTTGTTATGTGGGCCCACACAAATAGTGATCATGGATCATGCAATGAGACTTTAATATGAGACCAACTTTGCATGTTCCTATCTAAGAAGGAATTGTTTTTTTCTTTTTCTGTTTCAACAGGAAATGGGTATGGCAATCATCGTAACTCACCAGGTCTGCTGGTCTCACCTGGTAACTTGAATAAAAATATGCAAACAAAATCGCCACCGCCAATGAACTTGGGGATGAACAATCGTAAACCTGACCTCAGAGTTCTTATTCCACCTGGCAGCAAGAATACAATGCCCTCTGTGGTAAGTTATCATTCTTAATCAATAATTTGATTATGAAATGGTCATGATTTTTTTTTATTTCCACCACCTAGTATATCTATAGAATGATGAAGATGATGTTATGTGGGTGTCTCACTTGATTGCATCTCGACTAACAACTCTGAAAGATTAATAATCAGGGTTAGCTGTAGATGAATTGAAACTTTGTGTTGTTTTCAGCCATACTGAGTGCCATGTGTTGTCGGAAAATCATGCTGTATGTGTGAGACATTGAGTTATGCCAAATCATAGATCTTCTGCTCTGAATATGGCTGAAAAGAACTCATGCTGGCAGTGGAAGAGCGTATTCTTTACTCACATGCATAGTCAACTCAAAGTTATTTTTTCCCTTGAATATGCTCTATAATTACTCTGATATTAAATCTAATATACAATATAATCCCAAATAAAATAACTAACAGCAGTATCCAGAAATACTGTTAATACTGCTTTCTATCTATCATATACAGTATCTGACATTTTAGACAAAAAAAAGTTGAATGTTGTAAATAGTTAAAATGGTTCTAAAGCTAAAACTTTTTTTTACCATAATGCATTCCCTAAATTAAGGTAAAAAAAGTTTTTGCTACTTGCTGTGTGTCCTTCCTTCCCTAAACACTTGCCTGAGTCCTCTCTCAATCCAGCGCTATGCCCAGCTGAAGGTCTTCTGTCCCCAATTTGTGCTCTCACCACACTAAACCAAGAGCAGTGGGAGTCATTGGCTCCCACTGCTGTCAGTCAAATCCTGTGAGCAGAGAGCAGGGCGGAGGGTGGGGGGTGAACCAAGTCTTGCTGTGTGTGTCCATGGATGCACACAGCCCAGCTCAGGAGAGAGCCTGAATGTCTACCCCCATAGCAAGTTTCTTGCTGAGGGGGAGGCATAGAAGAGAATGAACTAAGATTGCTGGCAGGGGACCCCAGAAGAGAAGGCTTGGGGTCATTCTGTGAATTGCAATTGCAGTGCCTTTAGAAATGCTATAAGGTATATCTAAATATTTTTGCTATATTTTTATATTGGATAAAATAAGGTATGGTTAAAATCCTTGTGTTGTTTTTTTTTGCTATTGTTGTCCACTTATGAATATTTTACATTACTTCAGACAGAAAATGATGGGCGATCTTTCTTAAAGTAGAAGTTCACCCTAAAACTAAAATCTGTAAATATACTGGCATCCACAATATAGGACTAACCTATCCAGCCCTGTAAAGAAAAAATCACTATACATACCTTTTTTTAAGCTGATCCGGCTTCAGTTTTAAGCTCCGCTGTCCTCTTCATTTTGTCTACACGGCTGACCTTCTTAGCAGCTTTGATGAAACCAAAAATATATATATATTATTGTATACATAGTTCAATAGTTCAAGCAAAAGTTTACACACATGCGTGAATGAGTCAGAGACGTGACTCTTCCCCACCAGCTTTGTATGGCCTGTGACACAACCGTCATTGATGCATCCCCTATTAAATGTAAATTTGTAGCGTAAAGATTTTTGAATAACGGTAAAAATAAATATAATCTTTTAAATGTTTAAAACAAAAAAGAAAAAAGGAAGTTTGCCCAGGGAGCAGGGCCATGACAGCATGGGCTTAGAGAAAGTAGGTTACCTTGACCAAAAACAACGCTGAACCTTAAACATTCGAGAGGAGGTGAGTATTGTTGCATTTTTTTAAAGCAATTTCATCAATTTATATTATATTTTTAAATCAAAGATGAAGTTTTTGTTTTTTTTAGAAGAGAAAAAAAAAAGAGAAGACAGGAAGATTTAAATAATAGCTAGTACTTGTAGATCCTTTGGCCTATACATAATATAAAGAACAAGTTACACACTGGTCAATTCACAATAACAATTCCCCTGCTGTACCTAACAAAAAGTCACCGGAATGATTTATTTTTTGGCACTTAAAAAAAATGAGCTCTCTACTGGGATTACATTATTGACCTAAGTGGGTCACACTTCAGCATCCAGGTTAGAGTCAGGAGGGGAGGGAGGTTAGTAATATATTTTCTGTATTAATGACAAATGAAAGTAGTGATACAGCGCTGCTGGATGTGCTGGAGAATTTCTGCGCATTTAAAATCTGCAAGCAACATTATATTTCAACTATCATTCACCTTTATTAATAATGCATCATTACTAATTGTTACTTAATACTCCTTTTCCTTGCTCTCAGTCTGAGGATGTCGATCTCCTTTTGGTAAGTGGCAAAAAAGTGTTTAAGAAAGGCTTTACTCTTTTTACTTTGTGCACTGTTACTGTGAAGGAAAATATACACAATAGCAGATTATATTTAAATAGACTATAACAATTCCTAATGTTAGTATTGCTAGTGCTTCCTAGTATAAATTATGAAACCACCATAGGTGCATTGTCATCTCGATGACCAGTTGCTAAAATATGTATAAACTTTCAGCGTATATAATGTGAAATATTGAGACAAAAAAAAAAAGAAAAAAGCAAAATGACCAAAAAACAAAACAAAAGGATCCTTACTGCCATCTGCTGCTAATCTTATTAACTGCAGCGAAAAGCCATTGTCAAGGTGTCTTTTTGCAATAAGTCTAAGCCCAGTCACTGGTAATTTTAATGACATTTTTGCATTTGAATGATAAAGAAACAATGATAGTACAGTATGCATATTTCATCAATTTTCCACATGGTCTGTTTTCAACCCACAATAAAGCAATCTTTACTCGTGGCAAGTTCAATTGCCTAGGAGAAGCTGATGTAATGGGTTGCCATGGCGACACTTGGTCTCTTGAAAGATTGTAAATGATAGGGTTGGAAGAGTTCATGGGAGCCACATGCTAAATGATTAATTTGTATCATGTTGAAGTATTTTTTTTTTCTTGAGACTAAAAAAAAAAAAAGAAACATTATGCACCTGATAAACTTACTAATAATCTTGTTTTTTTTTTTCCTTCTGTGTCTCTCTTAATAGAATCAAAGGATAAACAACTCACAATCTGCTCAGTCACTGGCTACCCCAGTGGTTCCTGTAGCAACACCGACTTTACCTGGGCAAGGGATGGGAGGATACCCATCAGCAATTTCAACAACGTATGGCACTGGTAAGCGGCGCTAGAAGAAAAAAAAAAAAAAAGTGTCAGCTCTCAGACAGCTTTTTATTTGATTTAAAGCATGTGTAAATCATTTGGCATTTTAGTAGGAAAGAAATACAGTTTGAAAAAAAATAAAGAGTAGTACAACTTTCCTCTTTATCTTAGTAAACTGTTGGTAATGATTTATTATTTAGCCACTTCAGCGTTCACATTTTTTACACCACCTATGGATCAGAGCAATTTCTGATGTGGTTCTATTGATTCAGCAATAACTCATTACTTGATAATAACGTAATACATATAAAATATGTATAAAATACAAACAAGGCTTTCTTTTGGTGATATTGTCTTGCAATTAATTTTATTAACCTTTTTTCTACTTTGATCATTGGCAGTTTTAAAAAAAGAGTGTTACTGTAGATAAAAAGTATATATTTTTTGATCATTTGTCCATTTAAAACACAGTAAAATGACGATGCTAGTACATGTTAATGGATATTTAAAAACAAAAAAAAGGAAGAAAATAATAGTTAAAGCGGAGGTCCACCCTAAAGTGGAGCTTCCGCTCATTGTAACCCTCCCCCCCTCCGACGCCACAATTGGCACCTTTCAGGGGGGAGGGGGGTGCAGGTACCTGTACAGTACAGTACAGTATCTGCACCCACTTCCAGCGTAGATTCTGCAGAAGCTACGCCCCTTTCCGCAGAATCTACGCCCCTTTCCGAAGACAGCGGGGACCATCCTTATTGCGCAGCGCGACTCGCGCATGCGCAGTAGGGAACCGGGAAATGAAGCCGCAAGGCTCCACTTCCTGATTCCCATACCCAAGATGGCGGCGGCAGCACCAGAGAGACGATCGAGAGATCAGCTTCGGGTGCCGACATCGCGGGCGCGCTGGGCGGGTAAGCGTCATTATTTTAAAAGTCAGCAGCTGCAGTATTTGTAGCTGCTTGCTTTAACCAGTTGCCGACCGCCGCACGACGATGTACGTCGATAGCATGGCACGGGCAGGCATATTGGCGTACATGTACGTCCCTTGCCTCCCGCGGGTCGGGGGCCCGATCGGGCCCCCGCCCGGTGCCTGCGGCGGTCGGTATTCGTGCGGGAGCGATCCTGGACGAGGGGACGGCCATTCGTTCATGGCCACCCCCTCGCGATCGCTCCCGACGAATAGGAATCCCCCGTGACATCACTTCCTCTCCTGTAATGTAAACACAGGAGAGGAAGTGATGTATTCTCTCCTCCGTGTCGGTATTTTTCGTTCCGACACGGAGGAGAGCGGATCGGTGAGTTGCACCAACACTCTACACACACAGTAGAACATGCCAGGCACACTCACACCCCCCCTTTACCCCCCGATCACCCCCCCAATTACCCCTGCCCCCCAGTCACAGTGACACCAATGTCATTTTTTTTTTTTTTTTTTTTTGCATTGGTGTCATTTGTGACTGTAATAACTGTTAGGGCAGTTAGAGTTAGCCCCCTTTAGTTCTAATGTACCCCCCTAACCCCCCCAATAAAGGTTTAACCCCGTGATCACCCCCCGTCGCCAGTGTCACTAAGGCTGGGTTCACATTGCAGCGGTTTATGAGAACGAATGTGATTCGCACCGCACTGCAGTGCAAATCACATCCGATCTCTGTGCGATTCGAGTTCAGCCATTCGCCGCACCCGCCGCACCCGCCACACCCGCCGCACCCACCGCAAATTCGCACGGGACCCTTTTTTTGGCTCGCAGCAGAATCGGATCGCATGGGTGTTCACACCATGCGATCCGAGTTTGCAGATCGCACTGCGATATGCGAACTGATCTGGGGGTGTCAGTAACATTTCACTGACACTCCCAGCAGTTCGCATAGGGCAGTGTGAACTGCCGCCGGGAGGCATGCGATGCGGGAACCCGCCGCGGATTTGCGGCGTTTCCGCATCGCTCCAGTGTGAACCCAGCCTAATAAGCGATCATTTTTCTGATCGCCGTATTAGTGTCACAGGTGACGCTAGTTAGGCAGGTAGGTATTTAGGTTCGCCGCAGCTTTTTATAGCGCCGGGGACCCCCATATACTACCGCATAAAGCCCCCTGATTGCCCCCTAGTTAACCCTTTCACCAGTGATCACCATATAACTGTTACAGGTGACGCTGGTTGGTTAGTTATTTTTTATAGTTTCAGGGCACCCGCCATTTATTACCTAATAAAGGTTTAACCCCCTGATCACCCGGCGGGTGTCATTTGTGACTAATAACTGTTAGGGCAGTTAGGGTTAGCCCCCTTTAGTTCTAAGGTACCCCCCTAACCCCCCCAATAAAGGTTTAACCCCGTGATCACCCCCCGTCGCCAGTGTCACTAAGGCTGGGTTCACATTGCAGCGGTTTATGAGAACGGATGTGATTCGCACCGCACTGCAGTGCAAATCACATCCGATCTCTGTGCGATTCGAGTTCAGCCATTCGCCGCACCCGCCACACCCGCCGCACCCGCCGCAAATTCGCACGGGACCCTTTTTTTGGCCCGCAGCAGAATCGGATCGCATGGGTGTTCACACCATGCGATCCGAGTTTGCAGATCGCACTGCGATATGCGAACTGATCTGGGGGTGTCAGTAACATTTCACTGACACTCCCAGCAGTTCGCATAGGGCAGTGTGAACTGCCGCCGGGAGGCATGCGATGCGGGAACCCGCCGCGCATTCGTGGCGTTCCCGCATCGCTCCAGTGTGAACCAAGCCTAATAAGCGTTCGTTTTTCTGATCGCTGTATTAGTGTCACAGGTGACGCTAGTTAGGCAGGTAGGTATTTAGGTTCGCCGCAGCTTTTTATAGCGCCAGGGACCCCCATATACTACCGCATAAAGCCCCCTGATTGCCCCCTAGTTAACCCTTTCACCAGTGATCACCATATAACTGTTACAGGTGACGCTGGTTGGTTAGTTATTTTTTTATAGTTTCAGGGCACCCGCCATTTATTACCTAGTCTCACTAGTGTACCCCTAAATTTAGGGGTGTCTACTTTCCAAAATGGGGTCATTTGGGGGGGGTTTGTGCCATCTTGGCATTTTATGGCCTTCAAAACTGTAACGCCCTTAGAAAGCCTGAAGGCGGTGCTTGGTTTTCGGGGCCCCGTACGCGGCTAGGCTCCCAAAAAGTCCCACATATGTGGTATCCCCGTACTCAGGAGAAGCAGCAGAATTTATTTTGGGGTGTCATTTCACATATGCCCATGGCATGCGTGAGCAATATATCATTTAGTGACAACTTTGTGAAAAAAAAAAAAAAAAAAAAAAAGTTTGTAATTTTCCCGCAACTTGTGGCAAAATATAAAATATTCCATGGACTCAACATGCCTCTCAGCAAATAGCTTGGGGTGTCTACTTTCTAAAATGGGGTCATTTGTGGGGGTTTTGTGCCATCTTGGCATTTTATGGCCTTCAAAACTGTAATAGGTAGTGAGAAGTGAACTCAAAAATGTACGCCCTTAGAAAGCCTGAAGGCGGTGCTTGGTTTTCGGGGCCCCGTACGCGGCTAGGCTCCCAAAAAGTCCCACATATGTGGTATCCCCGTACTCAGGAGAAGCAGCAGAATTTATTTTGGGGTGTCATTTCACATATGCCCATGGCATGTGTGAGCAATATATCATTTAGTGACAACTTTGTGAAAAAAAAAAAAAAAAAAAAAAGTTTGTAATTTTCCCGCAACTTGTGGCAAAATATAAAATATTCCATGAACTCAACATGCCTCTCAGCAAATAGCTTGGGGTGTCTACTTTCTAAAATGGGGTCATTTGTGGGGGTTTTGTGCCATCTTGGCATTTTATGGCCTTCAAAACTGTAATAGGTAGTGAGAAGTGAACTCAAAAATTTACGCCCTTAGAAAGCCTGAAGGCGGTGCTTGGTTTTCGGGGCCCCGTACGCGGCTAGGCTCCCAAAAAGTCCCACATATGTGGTATCCCCGTACTCAGGAGAAGCAGCAGAATTTATTTTGGGGTGTTATTTCACATACGCCCATAGCATGTGTGAGCAATATATCATTTAGTGACAACTTTGTGTAAAAAAAAAAAAAAATTTTTTTTTTTGTCATTATTCAATCGCTTGAGGCAAAAAAATAAAATATTCAATGGGCTCAACATGCCTCTTATCAATTTCCTTAGGGGGTCTACTTTCCAAAATGGGGTCATTTGGGGGGGTTTTGTACTGCCCTGCCATTTTAGCACCTCAAGAAATGAGATAGGCAGTCGTAAACTAAAAGCTGCGTAAATTGCAGAAAACGTACCTTAGTTTGTAGATGTGACAACTTTTGCGCAAACCAATAAATATACAATTATTGACTTTTTTTTTACCAAAGACATGTGGCTGAATACATTTTGGCCTAAATGTATGACTAAAATTGAGTTTATTGGATTTTTCTAATAACAAAAAGTAGAAAATATCATTTTTTTTCAAAATTTGCGGTCTTTTTACGTTTATATCGCAAAAAATAAAAATCGCAGAGGCAATCAAATACCATCAAAAGAAAGCTCTATTTGTGGGAAGAAAAGGACGCAAATTTTGTTTGGGTACAACATTGCATGACCGCGCAATTACCAGTTAAAGCAGCGCAGTGCCAAAGTGTAAAAAGACCTCTGGTCATTTACCAGCAAAATGGTCCGGTCTGAAAGTGGTTAAAAAAAAAAAACGACGGACTCCCGCTTTAAGGCTGCATTCACACATGATCATGGGTGGAATCAGCGTAATTTCGCCCTGCAATTTCAAATGGCTGCAAACATGGGACACATATGCGATTCCATTACTTGTAATGGTACCCCAATCCCATCGCGATTTTGCCACAGTTGTTGAGTGGTAGATTGCGCTGCAATTGTGGAAAATCGCAATGCCCCGCTGTCCCCCAAAAAGAAGCTCATGTTTGGTTTTGAGCGATTGCAGCGTGATTGGGGTGCAATTGGGGTTCCATCAGAAGTAATGGCATTGCAAACGCGTCCTGCATTTTTCAGCCACTTGAAATTATGTGTGAATGCAACCAAAGGAGGGAAAAGAGAGTTACAGGGTTGATTAGGGTTTACTATGAGTTAAATGGGAATGAAATACCAACAAATGTTATAATAAATATAATAATATTTCTGTAGATCAATGAAACACACTAGATACAAAAGTGACATTGTTACTTTGTGTCTTTTATTTTGCCTAAAGAGTGCTCATAAACATTGCATTTTGACAGCAGTCACTTTTACAGCTGCTGTATTTTTGCAGCAACTTCCACCTGTTATTTTTACAGTTCAGAATTGTCCACAAGTGTGAAGGGGGAGCAGGAGCAGCAGTGCAGAAGAATTGGGTGTACTACATACGGTGCACACATAATCTGGTGCAGTTTTGCATAGTAACCAATCAGCTTTTAGATTTTATTGTTAAAGCTTAATTGAACAAACTGAAATCAGAAGCTGAGTGGTTACTATGCACAGCTGCACCAGATTCTGAGTGCACCAGTTTTAGTCAATCTCCCACCTAGTGTCCATAACTTGTTTCAGTTTACTGATGTTTTTAAAGGTGGTATACCTTAAAAGTCCAGTCGGGGTAAAGTATTAATAGCTAAGTCGGCTGTGTAACTAATGTCACACTTGAAAAAAGACACAAGTCCATGAAGTCCAACCTATGTGCGTGATTAAAACGTATTACTATTTCCTTACAATTCCGCCTGAGCAAACAGGTAGTATAATAAATATTCTCTTTAAATGAATGGTACGTTCCTCTGATACCTGAGAACCAAGCTGCAAGCTATGATCAAGCCCCTATTGGATGAAATATTATAGACAGTTCTAGGTGGGGTTGTAGTGTGCTATGTTTGGGCTTAATAAAGTTGGATTTGATTTAATGTCATCAGGTGTTATTTTCTGCTTTCCTATTGAGTTCATAGAGCGTAGCTGGGCTCCCTTTGCTCAAGAGTGTAGTTCCAGAGACAGGGGTTTTTCATACTTGGAATGGTGATATATCTTTCTACGTGTCTATTGCCAGGCAGGGGACATCAGCCATAGGACGTTTATCACTAATGCTGCGTACACACCACCAGACTTTCTATCAGAATAAACTCTGATGGTCTTTCCCATGGAGTTCCGACTGAATAGACTTGCCTACACACGATCACACCAAAATACATTTGTTTTGAACGCGATGACGTATGACAGGACTAGAAAAGGAAGTTCAATAGCCAGTAGCCAATAGCTGCCCTTGCGTCGTATTTGGTCCGTCGGAATAGCATAAAGACAAACGTTTTTTTCCGATAGCAATTGATTCCGTCGGAAAGATTTAAAACATGTTCTATTTCTAGGTCTGTCAGAATTTTTGAAGAAAAAAGTCAGATGAAGCCCACACATGATTGGAATATCCGATGAAATGATTCCGTCTGACTTTTCTGCTGGAAAGTCCGGTCGTGTGTATACAGCATTGCAGTCAGGGGATTTATGTATAGCATTGGACATATTTTACTAAGCAGGGTTTGTTGCGATTTCACCTGTTGAGAATAATCGATATCCACTAATTACATAATTACAGTAATACATATAATATATGTAATAATTAAAGTATATATATATATATATATATATATATAAAGTGGAGCTTCTGCTATGAAGAAGCCTTTCCATATGTGTATGTTAAATCTTCTTTAGACATAAAGAGTGCCCCCTGTTCTTTGTAATGACCTTAAAGTGAATAACTCTGTCCCAAGTTCACTATATGGTCCACTTACCGTATATACTCGAGTATAGGCCGACCCGAATATAAGCCGAGGCCCCCAATTTACCCCCAAAAAACTGGGAAACTTATTGACTCGTGTATAAGCCGAGGGTGAGACATGCCTGTCCATCCCTGTGTGTCCGTCCATTCCTGTGTGTCCGTCCATCCCTGTGTGTGTGTCCGTCCATCCCTGTGTGTGTGTCCATCCATGCCTGTGTGTGTGTCTATCCATGCCTGTGTGTGTGTCCATCCATGCCTGTGTGTGTGTCCATCCATGCCTGTGTGTGTGTGTCCATCCATGCCTGTGTGTGTGTGTCCATCCATGCCTGTGTGTGTGTGTCCATCCATGCCTGTGTGTGTGTCCATCCATGCCTGTGTGTGTGTCCATCCATGCCTGTGTGTGTGTCCATCCATGCCTGTGTGTGTGTGTCCATCCATGCCTGTGTGTGTGTCCGTGCAGCCATGTGTGTCCGTGCAGCCTTGTGTGTCCAGCCTACCTGTGTCCCGAGCCTCCGTCCCGTCCCGAGCCTCCGTTCCGTCCCGTCCCGTCCCGAGCCTCCGTTCCGTCCCGTCCCGAGCCTCCGTCCTTCTGCCATGCCAGGATCGCCGCTCTTCGTCGGCGCCTCGGCGGCCATTCCACTGTTCAAAAGCCGCGCCTCCGTCTGTGATAGGCGGAACACTCAATTTCCCAGCAGTCTGTGTTCCGCCTATCACGGACATCCTCTCATCCTCGTCCGTAGTATGAGGATGAGCGGATGTCCGTGATAGGCGGACCACTGACTGCTGGGAAATTGAGTGTTCCGCCTATCACAGACGGAGGCGCGGCTTTTGAATAGTAGAATGGCCGCCGTCTGTCTGCTCGACACGCTGATCGAGCAGGCAGACGGCGATGACTCGAGTATAAGCCGAGGGGGGCACTTTCAGCCTCAAAAAAGAGGCTGAAAATCTCGGCTTATACTCGAGTATATACGGTATGTATGTGTACATAGTGAATATATCCCTACCTTAATTATTTCTTGTCTGTTAACCCCTTGACGCCAATGTAACACAAATATGCGGCCTAACTGGACTGGGCATTTTTTTGCGGGGCTGCATATTTTTTTTCTCCCTTTGTGCTGGGAGCACAGAGCCCCAGGACATATTATAACGATCAGAACCCAGAACATCCGATTTTTGGTCAACTGATCACCATAATAGCCTCTGATTGGCTATCACAGCGATCAGTCACTGTGAAGCCCTCCCAGTGTTTTCTGTCTCTGTGAATGGATGACAGAGAAGATACATGGTATCATGCTCTGTCCTTATAGAGAAAGAAAAAATAAGTGTGTGTAGAAAAAACGAAATATTAGGGGACAAATGTCAGGGTCAATATATTTTGGACAGGATTTTATTTTTATTTTTTTATATATTTTAAATTAGTACCAGTGTCAGTTAGTATCAGTGTGTTTTAGGTAAAATAAAAAAAAGCAAAATGTGCACCATTGTTTCTGGGTTGTACTACGGGTGCAAACTAACATACACATATGTGTTATTGCTACAATTGTCAGGAGCTGGAGAATTTGTTTTGGGTTTATCTTTGGTGGTAGGTTATGGTAGTAGCAAGAAATATACAGCTAAATTTAAAAAACAATATTTTTTGTACTCATTTTGGACAGTTTTCCTTTGACAATAATAATAATAAAAAAAAAACCTGAAGATATCCATTACCATTTTTCACCAAAAGAAAGTCCAATTTATCAATTTATCCTGAAAAGCAAACAAGGTCTAATATATCTGGGTACACAAAGTAGTTGTAACGATATGTACAGTTTTACTTACACATGTCAAAGTTGCAAAATTGGGCTTAGGCATTAGAATTATGTTTTACCCTTGGACTGCTTTCACACTGAAAACGTCATCTGTCATCGCTAAAGCGCTGCTTGTTTTAGCAGTACTTTAATGCTGTTTAAGCAGCGCAAACAGGGTGCTTTTAACCCCCAAAAAAGGGTTAAAACTCCTGTTTTGTGGTGCGTTCAAAGCTCTTTTCAGGCACAGCAGGGTGTTTTGGGAGCACTAAATACAGCGCTTCCAACCCTCCCCAAAGATGCTGCTTGCAGGACTTTTCGGAACGTCCCACAAGCGCACCGCCCCAATGTGAAAAGACACACTGGAATGAATGGGAGGCAGTTTTCAAGCGCTTAGCAGAGGCTATTTCTAGCACTCAAGAGCCTGAAAACTGCCCCAGTGTGAAAGGGGTCTTAGGTGTGAAGGGGTTAAGAACTAGGAATATGCACATGATAAACATCATGTCCCTTTGCAGTTGCCGTATTTTTCTTTCAGTTGCTGTTCCTCATTAGCTATTTGATATTAAAGAGTTAAAATATGTACTAAAGTAGAATCTGCCATTCAGTTGGGCTTCTTCTAACAAGTTCAGTTTTATCCAGATGGCTCAACTTAAATGTAAGACAGCCCCTTCCCCTTCTGGATCTGCTGTCTTTATCTTTGCATTATTGATCTTTATACAGTAGAACTAATCCGGTTAGTTTAGATTTTAGTCATGAAACAAATTATACAGTATTACCTTTATTTTGTGGCACTAAAATACATCTCGGTGAAAGGGGGGGGGGGGGGGTTGAATATTTTGTTCTATTGCTTTGTAAAATAACAAAAATAATTATCTGCACAAAATAATAAATGGACTTTTCATTAGCAAGGCAAATTCATGCAGAAGTGTTCAAACCCACTGAAAATCATTTTCTTCCAATAGGAAGCATAATTGCTTTTTAAATTTTTTATTGTTATTGGAAGTAAATAAAAAGGAATCAGCAGGGAGGTTTTCCCAGTGTCCTTCATCTGTCAGATTGTCAGGTGGCTATGGTGAAATTGCTTGATATGTGCAACAGTTTAATTCCATCAGGGGGTTGATTTTGTCTGACCATGAAAATAAATGTGCATATTGATGACTGCCAGTATGTTTAAAGCTAAACTGAAGATAAAAAATAAAGCCCCACTCTTCTTTTATTGGGGAAGTGCTAAGAACCTGGTCTGTTTTTATTGTGCTCTGTGTCCACTATGATGAAATGTCCCCTTGTCCCCTGTTATAACAGGGAGTGAGTGGAAATCTTTCCAGTGGGGACACAGACTTCAAGAAAACATATTTATTTCAGTAAAATGATGCATAGTTAGAACTTCTGTCAGGTTATTATCACTGTCTATGACTTCCCGCTCTTCTGGTGACTGCTTTCTTTGTTTCTTGTCCTAAGGTGAAATTTTCCCATTGGGGTCAAGGGCAGCAATAAGAATTTGACAGACGTGTTTACATTAACCAAGTCTATCAACAACAAAAAATAATAAAGTTTTGGGTTGAGAAGTATACACCCTCTGTCAGGTTTTGATTTCTGTCCCCCCATTTGGCCAGTGTTGGGTTTTAACTAGGTCAAAAAAGCCAACACTCCAGTACAAGGAGTCTTATTTTTTAAAACCATATTGGACTTATTGGTTCTTTTTAGACCAAAAAGTCCAATGTGGTTAAAAAAATGGTCACACGTAAGTCTAAAAATGGATGATTGCTACTCAATCCATAAATGCACCTTGCATATGAAGAAGTTCCCAATGACTCCAGATGCATTCTTGCTGACATTAGTCCAAGAATACCTTGCCTACCTCCCCTCCCCTTCCCATATCCCTTTCTTACCTCAAAGGGGTCTAGACTCCCCAATACTGGCCCTTAGTCATACTTTAGGGAATGAAAAATGAAGAAGAAATAAATATTGGTTCTAAATACTCAATTTTTACAGTTATTTAGATAAACAAGTTCTAGACAAGATGACCTACATCACTCAGAATTCATTGTTACCCCAGTTTTACAATTTATTATTATTATGAAAGACAAACATTTCTTGTTTTCTGACTAACACCCTATTAGGTGGCGGGAAGGGATAAATGACTGGGAGCTGGTTGGATATGCCCCCACCTGTCCACATTTAGTGGTGTGGCTGGGTGGACTGGAGGCATATCCAGCAGATCCAACACAAGGCTCCTTATCCCCAGTACTTTATCCTTTTCATTGCCCAGATCTACTTGTTCTCTAAAGTCTACAAGGCTTAAGCTTAACCATGTACCTTTGTTACCATCATCACATTTTTTGGATATGGAATATAATCGATACGTATGTTTGCATATTTGTAAAACCTCAATAGAAGTATTGAAAAGAAAATGGCCACACAGCTGAAAACAAATCACATTATCCTGGTATTAAAGCTTTGCGGATTGAGCCAATTGTCAGAATTTGAACCTAAGAAGAACAGTATACAGATATTTGTATGCTGTTGTATTTTGAAGCCGAGTTTGATCTTTATCATTTCTAAAATCCCACTGACCACATGGACATGATTGAGAATATGTATCCATTTTGCTGAAACACTAACCTGCGCACTTCTTTGTTTGTTCATTTCTGTTGTAGAATATTCCCTAAGCAGTGCAGACCTGTCATCTCTCTCTGGGTTTAATAGCAGCGCCCTTCACCTTGGCTCAGTTACTGGCTGGCAACAACATCATCTGCATAACATGCCTCCATCCGCTCTCAGCCATTTGGGGTAAGCTATGTCCCTAGGTACAATGTGATATAACATTAGACTGTTTACAATGTCAGATGGTAACATGACAAAAGTACTAGCATATGGGACCTGCAGATTGCATGTTTCCATTATAATTCCTTTTGTTTTTGGACCCAGAAAAGCATATTTTTCCATGAATGACTTTGTTTAGAGCCTACTATACGTAAGTATAGTGCCATTCCTGTTAAGAACCACCCTTGGTTTGTCTTTGCATTTTTACACACTTTTCAAATGCTATAGATATTATATTAGGGTTTAATAAAACATAATTTTCCATGTTGTGACATTTACCGATTTACAGTACATTTTTAGAGGTAAGACCATTCCCTTGCGCACGTAAAAGACCAGTAAACCTAAAATGTTACTTGTTGTGAAAGAGCTACTAATACCATTCAAACATTATAGGTAAGATTACATATACTTGCAAGGAAAGTGATATATTTCATATTTGTCACCTTGGTGTGCATCCTGTTGAACAATGTTAGCTGTCATTTAAATTGATTGTAAACGCTCACCCTGTAAAACAACCCATTCAGTTTAAAATTTAAATGAAAGGAAAAACATTTTTGTATAGGTATAAAAGAACATTATAAATACTGCTTTTTTCCCTTTTTTATACGTGATCACATACCTTCTGTTCTCAGTTGCATAAGAGCTGTGGGAGGAAAATCAGCAGCACACTGAGCTTCCCAGGGAATGACTGTGCAACGAAGACATGTCAGGACAAGTCTGATCATGGGAGGAGAGCACACTGAGTTCCCAGTATAGCTAGAGAACTGATCACATTGTGCTCTCTTGTTTAGTGTGGTCAGTTTTTAATAGGAAAGCAGGACTGGCAGGAACACCAGAAGTTTCACATAAAGGAAGCAATCAAAGAGAACAGGATACTTTCTCTTACAGGAATATAAAGTGTTGGGGTAACAAAAGCTTTAACGTACACCTGTGCCAAGCTTATGGACATTGAACGTAATTACATATGCCTAACAAACAATAGAAAAAGATTTAACGCAAGCTCTCCCTTACCTCAGTAGCTGATTATACTGTGAAGTAATTCATTCTCAAAGATCCTCAAAGACCACAGAAAAAAATAATCTGAAGTTGGGTTTCACTTGGTTTCTAACCATGCAGAGACACCTGCAATAGAAAGTCTGCTGCAATAGAAAGTAATAGGAAAGAGCTAAGATTTCTTTGCCCTTCTTGTGAAATTTCTCCACAATGCCCATAGCTCCCAACTGTCCCTGATTTGGAAAAAAGTCCCTCTGTCTCTCTTTCCTCCTCATTTTGGCCTGATCTATAAAATTGTATATAAAATGCACTATTTAGCTATCGAAAAATGTTTCACGGTGCTAAACCTTTCATCCAGTTTCTAAATTGCTGGATTTGTAAATGTCAAAGGCCAGTATAAAGCAATAGTAGTGGTAAAAAAAAAGAAGCAACTTGTGGGTTCAACTAATCATTTCTTTTGTACAATTCTCCTTTAAGTGGGTGTGGCATGGAGTGTGTCCTATGCCTGCATACGTTTGCTAATAGGTGTCCCTTCTTCCCATCTCAAACATTTGGGAGGGATGACAATGCCTATACATACAGAAATGAATGAAGGCTTGTTTTAAAATGATTTTTCTACTTGTTCAGAATATGTAAATACTTTAGTGTGCACAATTTCGGCACAGGTTCATTTTTAGCACAAATGAGACAAAAAAAAAATGAAACTTTTACATACCTATCTACAAAGGTTATTTTTTTGTTTACTTTTTATTTTATTTTCCCGGCCCTTATGCATGTGTAGAAGTACTAGTCAATTATGACAACCTTCATATTCTTCCCATGACAAAGAGCTTGATAACAGGAATACTTACACTTTACAGACTTAAAAATAGTTTGCACGCAGTTATATAAAAATGTTAAAGTGTTCCATATAATACAAACTTCAATATCTGCTATAGGACAGAATTATTACATGTGTATGTAGGTATAAAGTATTTTTTTTTTGTAAGGCTACTTGTGCTTTAGTGGGCAGATAAGTTTAGGCTTAAGTCAGAGGTCCTACTACTGGAAACAAGGACAAACACATGTAATCTACATACACCTTAATGAGAGTGAGCATGCCAAATCAGCTTAGCGTAGAGCAACATTTATTCCGGAAGAAGAGCACACAAGCAGAGCTCTAAAGTGGTTCACAATTGCATGGTAGACAAAGACAATAAGTATTTAATGACATATGGTTTTCAATGCACTGTGCTCTTTGTAATCCTTCTGGCCAGCATTTTGATATCTTCCGGTAATTATCTTACCATGAGTACTTAGGGTCTTGATAATTTAAAGTTATTGTCACAAAACGCCAGTATCCAGAACATATATTTTTCAAAGTGCTTGTTTGTTGCAGCTAATTACAGACAGGTCCAATGTAAAAGGCATTTTGTTTTAGCTGTAATTCTGATGTATGACTATATAGGGAAAATAAACATTTGCACTTGATATTAATGTTGCAGTCTTTTCAATTCTAACTTAAAGAACCACTAAACATAAAAGCAAAAGATTCATCAGTATATGTAGAAATGAAAACTGTGAGAAGCTTTTATTACCCGCTTTCTATTAGATAAAATAGGTCCCCTGATAATTCAGGTAAAGAATATGTGCACCTAAGCTGGCCTTTGAAAGATCCCATCAGTAGACTATCATTCTTTAGAATAATAGCAGAATGTTATACCAGCTGAGCATACAGGTTTATGTCCTGAGCAAATATACCTGTGGTTGACTCATTTCTAGGAAGAAGCAACAATTAAATGGGCCAATGAAACTTGGCCAGACAATTTATATTCCCGAAATCAATAAGACTTGGCTTATAGAGTGCAGAAGATACTCATCCTTTTGAGCATTAGGAACTAAAACTATAAATTACACACACCCTTTATATGCACAATGCAGGGAACTGGGCAAGAGTGGAACATTTTAGGTAACTTTTAGGCCTCTTTCACACTACGTATCACTTCAGGTCCGCCAGTTTTTCAGACATCCGACCCGCTCCGATCCGAAAAAGTGTGATGGAGGAAAAACCTACTTTTCCATCCGTCATCGGATTGGGTGACGACGGACTCTGCGGACCGTTGTCATCCGATCTCCCATAGGGGAGACCGGTGCTCCGACATGTCCGTCCCTGCGCAGTGTGCAGGGACAGACCTGTCATCTTCCTGATGGAGTGATCCTCGCTGAGCAAGTGGATATCCACGGGGCAGATCATCACTGATCTGCCCCATGTGAAAGAGCCCTATGTTGTTGTTTTCTCCTTACCATACTTGCATAGGATGATGACGTAAACGAATAGGGTGTACACAACCTACACAGTGTATCTCTCTTCTAAAGTAAGGGTCATTTCCATCCTAGTCAGTTGTCTCCAGAACAAGTGTCCCCATTTGAAGATTTCCTATTGACTCTTGTTCTGTGGACAACTCAAAAATGTTGGATTTCTCACTCTTTCTCAAGGTGGCAATGGATACCAGGAAAATTAGAGGGCTAAATCTGCTTGAACTTCAATTACTTAGCTTACATTCAACATTATTTTACCTAAACATCATTTACATGAATTTAAATGTGCATCCAAGACTTTAATAAGGGCAACGATTGTTATTGTGTACAATATAGTTTAATGTGCACATTGCATAATCTGCCAGCAGGGGGCACTTTTAGACAAATTATTGCAGCAAGCAAGATTATCTTGTATTAGCCTAAACTGCTGTTCAGTCAGTGATATCGGGCAGCATAGCTAATATTAACTGCTACAACTTACTTTAGGAGTATTCATTATGAATGCTTAAGGTTATTATGTATTTGTGTATGTAATTAAAGAATAACTCAAAGAACTCCACTAGCTTCTCTCATTGCATTTAAACTGACAGATAACCATACAGAAAGATTATATATATATATATATATATATATATATATACATATACACATATATAAATATATATATATATATATATATATATATATATATATATATACATATATATATATATATACATATATATATATATATATATATATATATATATATATATATATATATATATATATACATATACATATATATAAATATATATATATATATATATATACATATATATATATATATATATATATATATATATATATATATATATATATATATATATATATATATATATATATATATATATATATATATATATACATATACATATATATATATATATATATATATATATATATATATACCATATATTTACTATATACACACAAAAAGGTGAAGAAGGAGTTGCAGCATCCCATTCTATGAAATATGTCATCCTCATGCACCATTATACTTAATCTCAAAAGGGAATTCTTAGATTCTTAGAGATCATTTACCATTATTCGCTATCTTCCTGTGCAATCCTGGGTCTTCAAACACTGGCTTGAGATCTTTATTTATTCTGTATGAAGTCTTTCCTCAAATATAAGAAATTTTACCTGCAAGTTTGTTAATGGTAATTGTAGCTCTTTCATTCAAATTTTATTTTAGGTTGTCTAAGAAATCAAACAAATAGCTCTGTGCTTACCAGTTACATTCCATATGCGTCCTATCCCCAAATGTAATTAAAGTAAAAACTTGACATGACATTTTAAGCAGCTGACCAAACGTAGCATAAAACTAGAGAAATGGCTGGCATGCCTGCTGTGTGCTTGTCACTTCTTAAACTTTTTTTATACCCAAGGACAGTTACTAACCAGTGCGAAATTCGCTAATAAAACTATTTTATTACTTGTCAGTTCTATTCAATAAAGTGGAATTTTTGAAGTGATATAAGTGGCAATTTTTTTTACTAATTGGCTGTTAAGGGTTGCTGTATGTAGCCTTGAACAAGGCAGTATGCATAGGATATACATCATTTTAAAGTACTTAAGGTGGAAATCCAGAAAAAAATATTGTATTTAGCATAGTGGGGTGATGGTTTGGAAGTTCTGTCTGTCCCTATTGGAAAGTTTTCCCATCACATCTTGAGCTGGTGACTACTCCTACAGACCTCAGTTAAAACTATATTCAGGGGCATAACTAGAAATCACAGGGCAAATATTTTATTGCTCTCCCCCTAACAGGAGAAAAACACCAATTTTACAACACCCCAATTGCCATGGCAGGTGAACAAGGACTGAAAAGGATACATTGGTCATGTTGCAGTAATTTTTGGAGGGAGAACATGGTCTGAATGAGAAAGTGGGTAGTCCTATAAGGGCCAAGCATTTTGTCTCTGACTGCAGGTCAGCATTTGTCACAGACTGTGCATGTCTCACTCTGATGGGTGTCTGAATGGTGAAGAATAGTGAAGTCTCTCTACTCAAAGTCACCAGCCTAACATATCTTATTAATGATGCCCAAGGGAGTAGCACCAGTCCTACTGTATGGGGCCCAGGCCAGCAGGGAGGCCCAGGCAGCAGGGAACTCGGATATGGGCAGTAGAGAGGGTGATTGATAAAGCAGGGAGGCCGATCCCCTGGATGTCTTTTCTTGTAGCAGCTAAAAGCTGGCTTCTTCTTCTCTCCCTCCCATTGGCTTTCAGCTGCTGCAAGGAGAGACAAACAGGGGATCAGTTGCTGTAATTGCCAGCCCCCCACCCCTCACCAATCCCTATCCCTGTCCAGGATTTGATCCCCCCCTGCTGCCCGACAATAATAATTTAATGTTTTTTTAATGAAAATATAATTTTAATATTTTTTTGGGGGGCCCTGTCAGATAGGCTGTATGGGGCCTGTGATTTATAACAGCAGCCCTGGTGATGCCCCCCTACTAAGTCCTCCCCTAATTATTACTATCAACAGCTTTATATAGCACTGTTTTAGTATAACTGTTCCAAAGACATATCATCTTCCACAGCAAACATCAGTATGAAAACTGCACTAAGATATAGCAACCTGTCAGTTCATCTTACATTCTTTTTAACTCGTGGGAAAACTAAGATCTGATTGGTTACTGTGAGCTACTGCAGCTGATTCTGCTCAAATTTCCCTGGTTCCCTCCCCCTTTATAAGTCACCTGTTAGCAGGTGTCAAAGTTACTTGTAAAAAGCTAGACTAATGTCGTGTACACACGATCGGACTTTCCGGCAGACTTGGTCCGGCAGACCGGCATCCATCGGACAATTTGATCCTGTGTGGGCTCCAGCGCACTTTTTTCCCCAAAAGTCTATCCGACAGACTCAAGTCCGATGGACTAAAAATCGGGAAAACTGTTCCTCTGTGTGCTAGTCCGACGGACCAAATATGACTCAAGGGCAGCTATTGGCTACTGGCTATTGAACTTCCTTGTTTAGTCCCGTTTACGTCATCACGTTCAAAATGAACAGACTTTCGAATGAACTTAGTCCGGTCGTGTGTGGCCAATTCCGTTCAGAAAAGTCAGTCGGACCTCTGCCGAAAGTCCGTCGGGAAGACTGTCGAACCTAGTCCATTGAAAAGTCCAGTCGTATGTATGCGGCATTACACTTACTTTACACCCCTTTGTGGAGAAGGACATTTCTGCCTTTCTGGGAACATTCCTCGGGAATGCAGAGTGGAATCTTGCAAAAAGTCACTCCAGTCTATTGCAAGACTAATCTTCTCACCAGATTTTGGCTGCACAATATTCCTCAGTATCTACTTGGCAAAAAACAGGGTGAGATTAAGTACAAACCCTAACCTTTTTTTTGGTATATTTTACATCTACTAATAGTAGGTGATTAGTGAAGAGAGGGGGGACCTGGAGTGCAGTGTAAGCAAGGAACAGTTTAAATAAGCTCCATTGGTGTAAATCTATGAAAAATAAATGAGAAATGTTTGGTCTTGCTGCTTAAAGTGTCTGTTTTGTGAGTTAGTGAGTTTAGAGGCGTTTTAAGCCTCCTCATTCTGTAACTGCGTTTCCTTTCCTCCTACAGAGCTTGCACTAGCACTCACTTATCTCAGAGTACAAATCTCTCCCTGCCTTCTGCTCAAAGCCTCCACATCAAGTCAGAACCTGTTTCTCCTCCTAGAGACCGTACCACAACACCTTCGGGATATCCCCATCACACGCGCCACGAGGCTGGGAGGTCCCCTGTTGACAGCCTGAGCAGCTGTAGCAGTTCGTACGATGGAAGTGACCGAGAAGACCACCGAAACGACTTTCACTCCCCCATTGGACTCACCAGACCATCGCCGGACGAAAGAGAAAGCCCCTCAGTCAAGCGCATGCGGCTCTCTGAAGGATGGGCAACATGATACTATCATTATATATTAGTTTTTTTTTTTTTTTTTTTGCAGTGTGTGTGCTATACCTTAATGGGAATGGGGCAGGGTGGGTGGGTCGATATACTTTATATGTGCCGTGTGTGGGGAAATAAAAAAAAATAAAGTCAGGTACTCTGTTTTGTAAAAGTACTTTTAAATGCCTCAGTGATTCAGTCTAGGGGTAAAGTGAAAAGTGAACTGCTGAAAGAACAAGCTTAGCACTTAAGCTATCAACAGAAAACTTGTACAAAATAGGTTTTGAAGCTAACTTCTTTTTTTCACTGTTGTGCTCCCTTTGCAAAATGTATGTTACAATAGATAGTGTTATGTTGCAGGTTCAACGTTATTTACATGTAAATAGACAAAAAAAAAAAGGAAACTTTTGCCAGAACTGGCAAATTTTTTCTAGAAGAGAAAGCAGCTGTCATGCAACATATGGTCAAATGTACAGAAGTTTTGGACAAACCCAGCAGCGGGTGGCTATGGAGAAATGTTGATCGGCTGGGCCACCTAACTGATGTAAACTTTGAAAACACATAGAAATACATTAAAATAAAATAAAAATTAAAAATGGCACTTATCTGAACAAAAGTAGGGTCATACTTCTCAGTGTTTTTGGCAGTTTACATATTTTAGTTGTTCTTTTCTGGGTATACATCACTTAATATATAAAAGATATAAATTATGTACATTACATTTTTGCTTATTTTCATATAAAAAGTTAAATGAAGTTTGCAAACATTTGTGGCTTTTTGTAGGTAATTTAAGCCAAAATGTGTTTTTTTTCCTTGATAGCTTGGCTAATATTTTAAAGTCCTTGAATAATAAAAAAAAGTACAAGTTTTTTTTTTTTGTATAAAATAAAATATAAAAAAATATTGCCCCGGTCCATGAAGAACTCCATGCTTTTGCTAATTGAAATAACTGTTTTCTCTTTGTAAAAGTCTTTTTTTTTTTTTTTTTATGTGTATTTTTAATTATATGAGCTATTATTCAGACTCTTTAAGAACAATCTGTGAAAATTAACAAGCTTGTGTACAGCATTCTAATATAAAATAAACATTGAGCTAGCAGGGTTTTATCGTTCATAGTGGGGAGGGAACAATTCATTCTTGTGCTGCTGCAAACTGTATGTGGGTAGCTGTTTTGTTAAACTGCATTCATTTTGAGATCAAGGTTAGTGATATCCCAAGGATAACCATCAAGGTTAAGTTGTTTTTTTTTTTTTTTACTTAACCCTACACTTGTATTTACTTGGGTGAGCTGACATCCATTGTACATAAATACACAAAGGGCATTTATTTTGTATGACATTGGTTGGAATGTATCAGTTAAAGGAACCAAGAGTATGCTGACCTTATATAGAGAGAAAAGTATCAACAATTTAAATAATTTGGATAATCAGATAATCTATGCCTCAAGAATGATTATTATAACCAATAATCTAGGGGCACTGCCATTCATAGAAAAGCAAATGCAGCAGGGTCTAATTCTTTAAATATCTAACACTAGTTACCACCATTTTTGGGTTACAACAGCATGGGATCTCAATAGTGAGATTCTATAGCACTGTGCCCCCCTAGTATTGCTTTTCTTATTAGAATCAGGAGCACGGTGTATTTTTTGTGTGGCTGTTGAGGCTTCCAATAACTTCCACTCAGCATGGGGAGAAGAGGGAGATCATAAAAAGTGTCCTAACTCACTGGAATAAAATTATCATCCTCTGAGTCCCTGAAGGAGGGTAGGGGTCACAGCAGCTCAGTTCTACTTTTACAGCCGTTTGCATATGCAAAAGGTTGCACCCCTTCCCTCCAAAATGTGCATCAAACTCTGTTGTGATGCAATGATAAAGCTTATAGGGATCAATACAATGCTTTTACAATATACTATGTAGTGCCTAGAGGATGTGATTGTTAAGTAAAAAAAGATATATATATTCAATGGATAGTTGGATGATTTGCCTGCAAATAACTCAAATTCCTGTGTATGGCCAACTTTACGAACATTTTACTAACAATAACTATGAAACCATGTTCCATGTGATAAACCTTTTTAACATTTTGATGTGTCCATGATATGCAAATATAACAGAGTTTACGAGTATTGTTAGCAGTAACTTGCCTTTTTGAAGGGTTCTTTCTAGGGAATTGTAAAAAAAATAAATAAAAAATAAAAAACTACAAGATATATAGCCATATTTGAAGTTTACCTAGCAACTCAGCAACACATACAGCAAACCGTAGTTGAAGACGTTTGTCATTTTAATGACAGTGCAAAATATCGTTAGTCATGTAACCAGCAGAAAATGTAAGTGCAATTGTAGCAGAGCTTAGTTTAGTACATAAGATTTCACAGGGGCGTCCAGACAAATGAATGATAAAATGGATGACAGTCTGCCCTCAGTTTTTGTAACTGAGAACAAAACTCAATGAATGAGAAGAAATATCAAGGCAACCTGTGATGCTCTAGCTGTCATTGAACTGCAAGTCTTAGCACATCCTGCTAGCCAGTGGCGGGCTGGGATATGTATTTCCGCTGGAGAGCTTAAGTTTGCCTACCTCTAAGGTGATCCGGTTTAGTTATCGAAAGCACAATTTTGTGATGAAGTCACTTTCTGTAAAGTGAAATTTTTTTAACGTACTGAATTGTACCTTGCCAGCTTTTGTGCTGGCAATGCTATTTTATTGTTTTGCTTTTATTGCAATCCCTTTGTATTTAAGGCATTTTTTGGGGCAGAGCCTCAGGTGGTATTAACAGTTACCATTTAGACTTGTGCTATATATAACAATGAAGATAAACAAGGCAACTTTCTTTTATTGAACTGAAAATAAGCGTAGTGGCAATTAAAATTTGATTTTAAGCCCAACATTTACACTTTCACACTTTCAAATGAAACACCCCAGAGTATACAAAACTTAGAAAATATTGCATAGATCTACAATCATAAATTACCTGTAAACTGTACAATGGAGGTATAAAAAACACAATCTTCCTCTTAGAAAGAAAAATCCCTTTCAGATAACTGTATGTGTTTTGTTTGCCTTTTATTTCCCTCCTATAACATAAATTTAACAATACTGATGTGTGTTGTTCTTCCCATGTGTTTCTTTCAGGAACTTAAATTATATGTATTATTTCAGTTTTTTTTTTTTTATTATTATTAATAAGCCACTTGTACATGAATAAAGGCTGTTGCCTAAACGCAGAGTACTTCATTTGTTCTGAGTGTGCCATGTGCTGTGATGTCATCAAATTCACAGTATTTTTTTTTTTCATTTACACAAGATAGTTTTTATAGAAGACTCCATAGAATATTTGTATCTGTGACAGTATTGGACACTGGCTGTGCAGCTGCGGAATTATCAATGGGGGTAATCTACTAGAATTTTTGGGGCCAAATAAGTGGAAAATAGATATATGTATGGTTCAACACTGGATTTTTGGGGATTTTTTCTCTTTTAGCAATTATTGTAAAAGCCTCACACCACTGGCTTTTAAAGATTCCATATTAATTTTAGCATCGACTTTCATAAAAGTCAATGCAAGGACACTGGTAGTAATAATGTGCACACACTCACAGCTACTATTTCAGTAAGAAGGACCCTATGGTCTTGAACTGGTCATTAAGCAAAATGCCATACTGCTGAACAATCAATCACATACTATGTTTTGTTTTCTAAACCATTGAATCTGAAATCTGATTGGATGTCGGCAACAACAGGCAATTTGCTACACTTTGCTGCTTAATGAGACACTGTTACCTTGTCATTGCAGGGAAAAGGGAGGTTTGTGTGTGCAAAGAGCATCCCTCAACCCCCAATACACTCACCTATACTACTTCAGCACTCAAATCAGAAATGTCACTGACCCAGGGGACCAGTGACAGCCCACCCTCAGTCATATGGGCCTAGCAAATGGTTTCTAGGCAATGCTACAGGGACCTGGTCACATGCTGTCCCATACCCAGAAGTTTCAGGTATGGGGGAACCAAGTGATATTGTCTCTTTAACTATGACTCAGTTGGTTGATTGGTTTGGTTTCAAAATCAACGACTGACAGAATATACTTCATGAGGTCTTTTTAAGCCCATGTTCAGCAATATTTTGTGACTTATAGGATCATTGAAGGCAAATGTGTGCATTTATAGTTGTTAGCCAGCTATACAGTGAAGACTGTAAAATGTTAAAGCTATTTACACCACATTTGTCCTTATTTTGCTCCAAAAAAAAACAAAAAAATAGTAAATCACCCCTATTTTAACCAAAGATATTAAGCAATCCAAGACTTCTGGAAGAATGTGATACTGGAATTTAACACTTAATAAAACACCCATTGTCTTTTAAACATTAGAGTTATCCATTCCTGCTTTGACTTTTTACGCATTTGTGCTAGTCAAAATAATATTGTTCTTGCTTGGAGTGCTTCAGTTGGTTTTATGTATAATTTGAATTTTATTTTGTAGTTTATTTCTATTAGTATTTTAAATGGAAAGTTTGTAAAAGAGGGAGAACAAACATTTCTTTCTAACCAATAATAACAGAAGCTCACAGCGGCATAAGCTGGACTTTGTCGCCCCTAGATGGCAGGATGTTATATAAATTAAATACATCTGTATATCTTAAGGGACCTTATTCAGCTGTCTGTAGTGAACATATATGGATAAAAAATTGAAGGCGTTTCTCCTGCTGGTATCAAGGTAAAATTTGTATTTTGCAGATAAATAAGTAAAATGGATGTCTTTCATAGTGAACTTTTGTCTCTAGTACATTTTTTATGGATATCATTATGAATGTATTTGCATTAAAATATCTACGGACATATTTATGCATATCATATCTATACACTGCATACATCATAGATTTATGATAAGTGTTAAATGCACAAAAAAGAGCATAAGCGTTAAATGCACACAAAAAAACTTCACAAAAAAAGAGCATTTGGAAATGCAACAGTTCATTAATTAGATAAATGAATATGTTTCTGTTTCAGCATGTTATAGTGTTATATAAATTCACCATAGCTGCTGTAGGGTTGGATATTTAAACAAAAGATACCAGTATTACTGGATTTTGCTTTGATTTAAAGCAAATTCAACACAAGTTTGAAAAAAATAAAAAAGTGATTTATGCATTGTTTCAATCTGCATTTCTGCACACTGTTGCTGTCATTTTATACATAACAGATTTGCTTTAAACGCTTATTTGATACAATATAAAGAGCAGTGATGTACATTTCCCTTAACAGCTAATCAGACTTCAACATCACACATTGCTCATTGTCTTCTTCAATTAGGACTATTGCAGTTTTGTAGGAAGTGCACAATCAGCCTCAATAAAAATATCATTTGACTGGTATCACAATTGAAATTCATAATTAATAGTTACATAGTTAATCAGGTTGCTGTAAGACAAAAGTCCATTCAATTCGACCAAAATAGAAAAAAATATACACTTAAATAGAAAACCTCCATATACACCACATGTGTCAAACTGACGGCCCTCCAGCTGATGCAGTCACATGAGGCATTGCAAGGCTGACAGTTACAAGCATGGCTCCTACAGGCAGAGGTATGATGGGACTTGTAGTTCCGCAACAGCTGGAGGGCTTCCATTTTGACACCCTTGATATACAATATCCTATACCCAGTTGATCCAAAGGAAGACAAAAAAACAACAATAAAGCATGATCCAATTTGCTCCAGGAAATTCCTACCTGATCCCCCAACAGGGAATCGGATATTTCCTGGATCAACTTTACTTATAAAATAGTAATATCCAATTATATTATGTACATTTAGAAAATAATTCAGTTGATACAGAAGACACAGCAGGGGGGTGAAGCGCTCACATGTAGTGATGGACGAACTTCCGACGGGACGTTTCGCGAACGCGAAACGCGAACGGGCACAAACGTTCGCGAAAACGACCGTTCGCCGCGGGCTCCATTGACTTCAATGGGAGGCGAATTTCGCAAACCTTTAGGTCGAATTTGCGGCCACGGGGTAATTATTAGGGGGTAGCACGTAGTCCCACCACCTGGACAATAGCATAATACATGTATGAGGTGAATTTGGGATCGATAACTACAAGCATTTTTTTTTTATTTGGGAAATTGTTCTGACAATTCAGGACTATGGAGCTAATGAAGGCAATGGAGGAGAGGGAAGGTCAGGGACCAGGGTAGGCAAACAAGAGGGTGCAGGAGATACAGAGCACTGACAGCAGCACCGTAATACAGAGCACTGACATCAGCACCGTGACATACAGCGCTGACAGCAGCTCCGTGACATACAGCGCTGACAGCAGCTCCGTGACATACAGCGCTGACAGCAGCTCCGTGACATACAGCGCTGACAGCAGCTCCGTGACATACAGCGCTGACAGCAGCTCCGTGACATACAGCGCTGACAGCAGCACCGTGACATACAGCGCTGACAGCAGCTCCGTGACATACAGCGCTGACAGCAGCTCCGTGACATACAGCGCTGACAGCAGCTCCGTGACATACAGCACTGACAGCAGCTCCGTGACATACAGCGCTGACAGCAGCTCCGTGACATACAGCGCTGACAGCAGCACCGTGACATACAGCGCTGACAGCAGCTCCGTGACATACAGCGCTGACAGCAGCTCCGTGACATACAGCGCTGACAGCAGCTCCGTGACATACAGCACTGACAGCAGCTCCGTGACATACAGCGCTGACAGCAGCTCCGTGACATACAGCGCTGACAGCAGCACCGTGACATACAGCGCTGACAGCAGCTCCGTGACATACAGCGCTGACAGCAGCTCCGTGACATACAGCGCTGACAGCAGCTCCGTGACATACAGCGCTGACAGCAGCTCCGTGACATACAGCGCTGACAGCAGCTCCGTGACATACAGCGCTGACAGCAGCTCCGTGACATACAGCGCTGACAGCAGCTCCGTGACATACAGCGCTGACAGCAGCTCCGTGACATACAGCGCTGACAGCAGCACCGTAAGCAGCCCCAGGAGGAAGTCAGCACAGCACAGGGATGGTGTGATCCCCTCATAATAAGAACCCCCAGGAGGAAGTCAGCACAGCACAGGGATGGTGGGAGCCCCTCATAATAAGAACCCCCAGGAGGAAGTCAGCACAGCACAGGGATGGTGGGAGCCCCTCATAATAAGAACACCCAGGAGGAAGTCAGCACAGCACAGGGATGGTGGGAACCCCTCATAATAAGCAGCCCCAGTAGAAATATGACACCGCTCAACCTCTTCAAAGAGGAGGGTAGGGGCATATAGTACGGTGTGCTTTTTTGGGTCAGGGAAGTGAGCCAAATGAATTAAGAAGGTCTGTGTGCTTGATTCCAAAAATTGTTTATAGACATATACATGGTCTACTGATCACATGTGTTGAATTCCTCCGAGATCCATGCCTCATTCATTTTTAGAAATGTGAGGTAGTTAACACTGTCGTGAGCTAGGCGAGTACGCTTATCGGTCACAATCCCCCCTGCTGCGCTGAACGTCCTTTCGGACAGGACACTGGATGAGGGGCAAGCCAACAGTTCGATTGCAAATTGGGCAAGCTCTGGCCAGAGGTCAAGCCTGCCCACCCAGTAGTCTAGGGGTTCATCACTCCTCAGAGCGTCCACATCGGCCGTTAACCCAATGTAGTCGGACACCTGACGGTCTAGGCGTTCCCTGATGCTGGATCCGGATGACACCTGTCGATGGGTCGGCTGAAAGAATGACCTCATATCCGAAGTCACCAACACATCTTCAAACCGGCCTCTTCTTGCAGGCGCTGTTGGATTGGTACCCGCAAATCCTTCTCTGGGAGTGGGAATTGCTCCTCTGCCAGCGCACGCAAAAGCAGAATGCAGCATTTCTCGAAGCAAGGCCTGGAAGTGCTGCATTCTGACAGCCCTCTGCGACGGCGGTAACATTTCCGCCATTTTGTGTTTGTACCGGGGATCTAAGTACGTTGCCACCCAGTACTGGTCCTTGACCCTCATGCTTTTTATACGGGGGTCCCTATTAAAACACTGGAGCATGAAGGCCCCCATTTGCACTCAAGCGGAAGGTATGTGGTGGTGGTGGTGTTGTTGGTGGTAGTGTCTTTGGGGGTGCACATAGCAGAGAGTGAAGAAGAGGGTGCAGATCGAGAGGATGAGGAGGGTGCAGAAGAATAAGGCTGAGTGAGCCACTCAACCAAGTCTGGTGCGTCCTTTAAAGTAATTGAACGCACCTTCTGCAACTTCCCACTTTGGCTCAAGGCTGTTGCTCCTGCCCTACCCCTACCACCCCTGCGGAAGGGCCTGCCTCTTCCTCTGCCTGTCATTTTTTAAATCACCCTGTGACAAAACTCTTAGTCCCTATACCGCTGAAGGACTGCTGCAGTATAGGGCAGCGGTCAGCAGTAGTGCACGTCAACCCTATGTATTGTGGACCGATAGCGGTCCTTACAGAACAGCAGACTGTACTGCACTCAGGCCTATGTACCGTAGCACCCTATACCAAGTTACCAGTCCTTATAAGAACTTTTGTGGACCAAGCAGGTTGTGTGTTAGTGATTAGCAGACTGTACGTCAGTCCCTATACCAATGAAGGACTGCTGCAGTATAGGGCAGCGGTCAGCAGTAGTGCACGGCAACCCTATGTATTGTGGACCGATAGCGGTCCTTACAGAACAGCAGACTGTACTGCACTCAGGCCTATGTACCGTAGCACCCTATACCAAGTTACCAGTCCTTATAAGAACTTTTGTGGACCAAGCAGGTTGTGTGTTAGTGTTTAGCAGACTGTGCGTCAGTCCCTATACCGCTGAAGGACTGCTGCAGTATAGGGCAGCGGTCAGCAGTAGTGCACGGCAACCCTATGTATTGTGGACCGATAGCGGTCCTTACAGAACAGCAGACTGTAACGCACTCAGGCCTATGTACCGTAGCACCCTATACCAAGTTACCAGTCCTTATAAGAACTTTTGTGGACCAAGCAGGTTGTGTGTTAGTGATTAGCAGACTGTACGTCAGTCCCTATACCAATGAAGGACTGCTGCAGTATAGGGCAGCGGTCAGCAGTAGTGCACGGCAACCCTATGTATTGTGGACCGATAGCGGTCCTTACAGAACAGCAGACTGTAACGCACTCAGGCCTATGTACCGTAGCACCCTATACCAAGTTACCAGTCCTTATAAGAACTTTTGTGGACCAAGCAGGTTGTGTGTTAGTGTTTAGCAGACTGTGCGTCAGTCCCTATACCGCTGAAGGACTGCTGCAGTATAGGGCAGCGGTCAGCAGTAGTGCACGGCAACCCTATGTATTGTGGACCGATAGCGGTCCTTACAGAACAGCAGACTGTAACGCACTCAGGCCTATGTACCGTAGCACCCTATACCAAGTTACCAGTCCTTATAAGAACTTTTGTGGACCAAGCAGGTTGTGTGTTAGTGATTAGCAGACTGTACGTCAGTCCCTATACCAATGAAGGACTGCTGCAGTATAGGGCAGCGGTCAGCAGTAGTGCACGGCAACCCTATGTATTGTGGACCGATAGCGGTCCTTACAGAACAGCAGACTGTAACGCACTCAGGCCTATGTACCGTAGCACCCTATACCAAGTTACCAGTCCTTATAAGAACTTTTGTGGACCAAGCAGGTTGTGTGTTAGTGATTAGCAGACTGTACGTCAGTCCCTATACCAATGAAGGACTGCTGCAGTATAGGGCAGCGGTCAGCAGTAGTGCACGGCAACCCTATGTATTGTGGACCGATAGCGGTCCTTACAGAACAGCAGACTGTAACGCACTCAGGCCTATGTACCGTAGCACCCTATACCAAGTTACCAGTCCTTATAAGAACTTTTGTGGACCAAGCAGGTTGTGTGTTAGTGATTAGCAGACTGTACGTCAGTCCCTATACCAATGAAGGACTGCTGCAGTATAGGGCAGCGGTCAGCAGTAGTGCACGGCAACCCTATGTATTGTGGACCGATAGCGGTCCTTACAGAACAGCAGACTGTAACGCACTCAGGCCTATGTACCGTAGCACCCTATACCAAGTTACCAGTCCTTATAAGAACTTTTGTGGACCAAGCAGGTTGTGTGTTAGTGTTTAGCAGACTGTGCGTCAGTCCCTATACCGCTGAAGGACTGCTGCAGTATAGGGCAGCGGTCAGCAGTAGTGCACGGCAACCCTATGTATTGTGGACCGATAGCGGTCCTTACAGAACAGCAGACTGTAACGCACTCAGGCCTATGTACCGTAGCACCCTATACCAAGTTACCAGTCCTTATAAGAACTTTTGTGGACCAAGCAGGTTGTGTGTTAGTGATTAGCAGACTGTACGTCAGTCCCTATACCAATGAAGGACTGCTGCAGTATAGGGCAGCGGTCAGCAGTAGTGCACGGCAACCCTATGTATTGTGGACCGATAGCGGTCCTTACAGAACAGCAGACTGTAACGCACTCAGGCCTATGTACCGTAGCACCCTATACCAAGTTACCAGTCCTTATAAGAACTTTTGTGGACCAAGCAGGTTGTGTGTTAGTGATTAGCAGACTGTACGTCAGTCCCTATACCAATGAAGGACTGCTGCAGTATAGGGCAGCGGTCAGCAGTAGTGCACGGCAACCCTATGTATTGTGGACCGATAGCGGTCCTTACAGAACAGCAGACTGTAACGCACTCAGGCCTATGTACCGTAGCACCCTATACCAAGTTACCAGTCCTTATAAGAACTTTTGTGGACCAAGCAGGTTGTGTGTTAGTGATTAGCAGACTGTACGTCAGTCCCTATACCAATGAAGGACTGCTGCAGTATAGGGCAGCGGTCAGCAGTAGTGCACGGCAACCCTATGTATTGTGGACCGATAGCGGTCCTTACAGAACAGCAGACTGTAACGCACTCAGGCCTATGTACCGTAGCACCCTATACCAAGTTACCAGTCCTTATAAGAACTTTTGTGGACCAAGCAGGTTGTGTGTTAGTGATTAGCAGACTGTACGTCAGTCCCTATACCAATGAAGGACTGCTGCAGTATAGGGCAGCGGTCAGCAGTAGTGCACGGCAACCCTATGTATTGTGGACCGATAGCGGTCCTTACAGAACAGCAGACTGTAACGCACTCAGGCCTATGTACCGTAGCACCCTATACCAAGTTACCAGTCCTTATAAGAACTTTTGTGGACCAAGCAGGTTGTGTGTTAGTGATTAGCAGACTGTACGTCAGTCCCTATACCAATGAAGGACTGCTGCAGTATAGGGCAGCGGTCAGCAGTAGTGCACGGCAACCCTATGTATTGTGGACCGATAGCGGTCCTTACAGAACAGCAGACTGTAACGCACTCAGGCCTATGTACCGTAGCACCCTATACCAAGTTACCAGTCCTTATAAGAACTTTTGTGGACCAAGCAGGTTGTGTATTAGTGTTTAGCAGACTGTGCGTCAGTCCCTATACCGCTGAAGGACTGCTGCAGTATAGGGCAGCGGTCAGCAGTAGTGCACGGCAACCCTATGTATTGTGGACCGATAGCAGTCCTTACAGAACAGCAGACTGTACTGCACTCAGGCCTATGTACCGTAGCACCCTATACCAAGTTACCAGTCCTTATAAGAACTTTTGTGGACCAAGCAGGTTGTGTGTTAGTGTTTAGCAGACTGTGCGTCAGTCCCTATACCGCTGAAGGACTGCTGCAGTATAGGGCAGCGGTCAGCAGTAGTGCACGTCAACCCTATGTATTGTGGACCGATAGCGGTCCTTACAGAACAGCAGACTGTAACGCACTCAGGCCTATGTACCGTAGCACCCTATACCAAGTTACCAGTCCTTATAAGAACTTTTGTGGACCAAGCAGGTTGTGTATTAGTGTTTAGCAGACTGTGCGTCAGTCCCTATACCGCTGAAGGACTGCTGCAGTATAGGGCAGCGGTCAGCAGTAGTGCACGGCAACCCTATCTATTGTGGACCGATAGCGGTCCTTACAGAACAGCAGACTGTACCGCACCCAAGCCTATGTACCGTAGCACCCTAGACAGACCAAGTTACCAGTCCTGATAAAGAGCTTTGTGGAACAAGTGAGTTGTGAATGATTAGCAGACTGCAGCAGAAGGGCAGCAGTCAAGTATAATATTCTTTCTATATTTGGAAGAAAGAATATTATACGTGTACAAGCCTATTACCGTACCACTGATACCAGTCCTGAAAAGAACCTTTGTGGAACTAATAGTAACAGCAAGTCTTTAAAATTATCCTCACTGCCTGACACACTGCTTCCTGCCTGTCCCTATACAAATTGGCAAAAAAGAGTAGGCTGGAACGATTAGCTGGAACAGCTCTTTTGTGGACCTGATAGTAACAGCTAATGATGATGATGATGATGATGATGAAGAAAGACTAATCTGGCTGAGCTGTCCCTAAAATAGCAGCATACAGCGCTCTGTCCCTTTATCTAAACTGACAAAAGAAACTCAGGCTGCTGACCTAACACCTATACCAGTCCTGAAAAGAACTTTTGTGTACCAAATAGCTAGCGTTTTCTCTGTCCCTACTCCACACAGGATCCTTTCCCTACAGTGACAGAAGAAAGAATGTAAAATGGCCACCGGATCGGGTGTATTTATAGGTTAGGGGGAATGTCCAAGTGTCCATGAGCTGTCATGTCTCAATTGGTTGTCCTGTAACACATGATAAACGTGTCACGAAAGGTTAAAGTTCTTGTATACATTAAACACGTAAGTCCGCCGGGGCGAACGACGGAAAAAGGCGTTCGAACCCGCGGACGGCGAAAGTCGGAAATTCGCCGCGAAACGACCGCCGGGCGAACCGTTCGGCCATCACTACTCACATGCTCACATATGTCTCTCCCTTGCCGACTGGATGAGTTAGAGTTGTTTTGATGTGGACTTTCTGTGGCATCTTTGGCACCCAGGGAGCCTCTCCCCGCTTATCCAGCTGGTGAGGGAGGAACACATATAAAGCAGATTAGCGTTCTGTCTGCACATTGTTAATTGATCTTGTTATTGCTAAGTTCTCACCAGTAACATGATCTTAAGTGTGACGTGGGCCTTAGTTGTCATACATGGTTTGAATTTTGTCAGATTATTGCTGAATGAACCAAAATTCAAGCCTTGGGTGCCCCAGTACTAACCAGCTTGGCAAAAGTCAATTATTCAATAGACTTTTATGCAAGGAACTGGATGCAAATTGTTGGCAAATCGGTGACTTCATTCTATCAGATGCAGCCACTGTTTTGTTATTCTGAGAGCCGAGGGTGCTGGCTGTCAATATACAACAATAGCGATCAGGGGGGATTCGTCCAGTCAAATGTAGCCACTCTTTCAGTATTCTGATAGCCATTGGTACTGGCTGTCAGAATACAATAGCCAGTGGAGGAGATTCATGCATTAGCACTGTTTAGCATGGATAAAAGAATCTGTTAGATTTCTTTCATTCTGCCTGCAGGCTGAATAAAATAAATCTATAATAGTATGACCAGCTGTAGTCTTTATTTCACATTTGTTATTCTCCAATGACAAATATTAAGCTAGTTAGAATGCTTATATTAAACTTATTTTTCTGCAGAAAATATATAATTATTTTTGAACAATTAGCAAACCTGAATTGTGTACAGCAGTGAAAAAAACACTTCCAACAGTGTCTAACTGTGTAACGCTTTAAAGCAGAACTCCAGCCATACAACTTTCCCGACATTGTTTTAAATATTAATACTTAAAACAGACATAAGGCCTATAAAATTGCTAGGAGGTAAAGCTTTTTGCCAGAAAAAGCATACAAAAAAAAAACTTGTTCTGATTTTGTGTGGAAATGTTTATTTGTGTGCCCCTGCCTGCTACGCATACACAGTGCAATATACATTCGCTGCCAATTCTCTGCATGTATGAGATGTTCTGGAACAATGTAACTCCAGCCAGCTGGTGCAAGACTTACTTCACCATCAGTGGCCACCCAATGGCTGAACAGAGAAGTCAAAGAAGCAACCAAGAAGATTTCAGTGGCTGTCAGTGCTGGATGAGGACAAATGTGCATATTTCACATTATGGCAACAACTGATGCTGCACTCTAAGCTACCATTCCTTTTTAAAACATAAGTTTAACCTATAATTACTCTGTAAATTATAAACAGCCACATGTACCTTGATAAATGCATGGCACCATGTTTGACTTCTATCCATGCTTTCGTTATCCAGCAATGCCGACTAGTTACGAGTGACATCATGCTAATCATGGTGTCACTCAGCCCCTCTTGTGTTACAAGGTGAAATCAAAAAGTTTCAAAACTAGTTTTGTAGCACGCCAACAGATGGCAACAATAGGCTGCACGCAGTCACAGGGAGCACCGACCTTCATAAGTCATTGTGCCAAAAGACATTGTCCTGTGTACATTGGGGGCTTTGCAAGTAGTATTCTGACCACGTGCATTACCACGTCTGCAAATTCATCATGGACAGCAAGTTAGAACAAAGAGCAAGTGTGACATTCTGCGTGAAACTGGGCAAATCTGCCACAGAGACTATGACAAGTTTACTTAAACTTTGACAAGTTTGCAACAATGCTGCAATAAGTAATTTGAGGTGTTTTGAGTGGCACGTGTGATTGCTCTTGAAGCGCGCTTGTCATTCAAAACACCTTGAATGACTTATTGCAGCATTGCCGTTGTTGTCATCATTGACATCATTGCTGTCCATGATGAAATAGCAGACGTGGTAATGCACGTGGTCAGAATAGCACCAGTTGCACAGCTCCTGATGTACACAGGACAATGTATTTTGGTTATGAAGGTCAGTGCTCCCTGTGACTGGGCATGCAGCCTTGTGCTGACATCTGTTGGCGTGTTACAAAACTAGTCTTGAAACTATTTGATACCACTAACATCAAGGTACAGAGTTACTATTTGATACCACTAACATCAAGGTACAGAGTTAGTATCTCCCAGTGAGGTATTGTAATCATGTAATTGCAAGAAATAGATAGCATGGTGTTGCTTGAAAATGGTTGGCATTTTTCCAATAAAACATCATCAAAAGTCAAACATGGTGCTATGCGTTCATCAAGGTCCCATGTGAACGAGACCTTTGTCTCTAGACAGCTTATTAAGATCCAGTGTACAGTGTCTGCAACTCTGTGAAGAAGTCTTAACTTCTACACCTACAGGGTACAATGCCGCAGCTATGGAGGAACATTTCCCCTCTACATCTCCTCCTTCGAGCTCCACCCCAACCACATTCTATCAATGTATGATGTCTGCAGCTGTAGAGGAATAATTTACCTTTACACCTCCACATTTCTGCCCCCACCTCCTTTCCCACAGTCTGTCGGGGTATGTATATAGTATATATTTTTTTCTTTCCAAAAACACAATTTGTGTCTGCACATTTGCATCCATAGGGAATGGCTTTTCTGTGCTGAGAGTGTGCTCACTGTGCGCTCCCAGCACTGTAACTAAGATGTAACTGGAAGCTCCCAATGTATATTCATGATCACCAGCTTTTAAACAGGTGACCGCTGTAACAGCCAACCACAGTGGTCACATGATCGGAATGCTTGCCTCTCCCTCCCGAGATTTGGATTATCCTTAAGAGCCAGGGGCCACCAGCAGGAAAGGGTTAAACAAATTGTGTTAAAACAGAGATTTGTGTTGCAAACAATTGCGAATAATGCAGGGCCACACTGTCACACCGAGGTCCCCCCACAAAGTGTGTTTTTCCTCTTCAGTTAGCAAGATGAAAACACAAACAAATAATATCTGCACTTATCACAAAGCAAACCCTCCTTGAAAACAGCAGCTGTATCAATATCCTTAGAAAGATTAGCAACATTTTTTTACACATAATTACAGTGCTCCCCAGAACCCCTAAAGTAAATCCCTCCATTAAATAAAAATCAATAAATAAGAGCATACACCATGTTCGTGTCCATTTATTATATTCCACATTTGTGACAGGTGAACAAGCTTCCACTTTTGATGATTAAAAAGTGCTTGTGCTTCACAACCTCCAAGATGCATCTCAGTGCTTTAAGATTGTAAAGGTAAAATGTTTATTTTTTTAACAAACATGTCATACTTATCTGCCTTGTGCAAAGGTATTGCACAGAGTGGCCCTAATCCTAATATTCTGGGATCTCCATGGTTGCTCTCCACTTCTCCTCCCTTCTGAGTGCCCCCATTACAAGTTGTTTGCTATAGGTGCACTCGTGCAGACTCAATCCTGGGCCAAGCTCTGTGTGTGTCCATTGACACACACACCGTGGCTCGACCCCACCCCCCCACTCTTTCCACACAGGCTTTGATTGAAAGCAACAAGAGCCAATGGCTCCAGCTGCTGCCTCCATGTCCAGTGGGGAGAAATAAAGAGAGAGAAGAGAGCCACTGCTCTTGGGCACAACGCTGCAAAGAAATCAAGCTCGGTTAAGTAAAAAGTATAAGGTGGGTGGGAGGGAGCTGAACACATTAAGGTCAACAACTTCCTGCCTTACATCTACTCACCACTAGTGAAAAAAAAAGATGGTCAGTACAGACAGAGTAGCAATGCCCAGTATGCAGATTTGTCCTTCCTCCTTTAATGCTTCCACATAACCCCATCAAAGAGAGAACAGAGAAAGAGAACTGTGTCTCATGAGCATGCTGACTTTACAGTACCTTGGCCTGTGTTGGCACAAAAGGTGAGTTGCTTTAAGTTCCGGCCTGCAAGCAGGAGCCAATCAAAGCATCTCCTGTTTCAGTAAACATTCAATGTAATATAATACAGTTATTGCAAAGTTACACTACTACAGCCTTAATTCTTCTGTGATATGATACCCTCTGGGGCTACAAAAAACCTGTGTAGCACTAGCCCCTGAGGAGCTGCTGAATCGTTTTATGATTTCTCTGCACACCACACCTGAAGACGACACACCTCACTCACCCAGCACCTACTGACACACTTTGAGGTATTTAAAATGATTTATTAGGCCAAGCATAGTGTAAAAGAAGAGAAGACTAACAAGTGTACATATACAAACCATCAACAAAGCAAAGATGTTACTCTGAGAAATGTGGCTAAATACACATAGTATTCTGAATGAAATTATTTAAAGTGTTCGTAACCCTAAAAACCCTAACCCTAAAAAATAAAACAAAACCAAAAAAAACAGATCCTGTTCCTTTAACCGTACAGGTACGTCCCTTTTAAATTTGCCGCTGTGCCATCGCGTGCACGCCACCGGCGGCCGGGACCTCCATGAGTCGGGTCGCGGGTCCCATGGACTCGATTGCCGCAAGGAATACCCACGATCGTCTCACGGAGAGGAAGAACAGGGAGTAGACATGGGCGCCGTCAAAAAATTTGTTTCGTTCTGTTCCGTTACGGTTTGTATTAAAATTAATTCGTACTTCATATTTCGTGTCCGAAATTCAATTTCAATTCGTACGAAATACAAATTGTTGTTAGGTTCGTTAACTTGTATGAATGTTTGTTACAATGAATTTAAAGGCAAAAATTTACCTCAATATGACAGTCAATGCTGATGGAAGTTTGGTTTTTATCCGAAATACGAAATTCCGTTGAAGAATTTCCTATCCAAAAATACGAATTTTCATTAGATGAGGGGCTCTCACCATCCCTGTGCTGTGCTGACTTCCTCCTGGGGATTCGTAAACAAAAGTTTGTATTTCGTACAAAATTCGGACGCATGGCAATCCACTCCTAAAATGCCCCTGTCATTGAAATAAAAACCACAGCGATGAGCAAATACCACCAAAAGAAAGCTCTATTTGTGGGGAAAAAAAAATCAATTTTATTTTGGTACAAACTCTCATGACTGCGCAATTGTCAGTGAAAGTGACGTAGTGGTGTATCGAAAAAAATGGCCTAGTCAAGAAAGGGGTAAATCCTTCCTGGGTTGAAGTGGTTAAAGCATGTTATACAGCACAGTGCTTGTGCTGTGTAATTTGGCCCCGGTATCAGCTGAAATTCCTGGCTGATCCTGCCTGGTTCTGCCCTCCCCCCTGTAAACTAACCTTGTTTTATCATGGCTTCTGAGCCCTGACACCGTGGTCAGTTTACATGTCTCCGTCATTCACAGCTATCCTCTGCTCTCCTCTGTCTTTCTCCCCCCACCCCTCCTTGCCTGCTGCTATAATGTCTGAGTGTCATTTCTACAATCCCCTCATTTACATTAACTGTTGTGCCCCAGTGTATGTAGTTTTGTAGAAATAAGCTATTCTAAACTGTATTTCTGAGTGCCGGCGCTCACGTGACCGGCCGCCTCTCTCCTCCTCTCCTCTCCTCATCCCGCTGATGTCAGAGGAGGTTTTCCGGCCCCTCCCACTGTAGCTATCAGACTGGGAGAGGAGGGAGGTGGCCGGTCATGTGACCGTTGAACAACGCTCAGAAATACAGTATAGAATGGCTTATTTTTATGAAACCACATATACTGGGGCATGCAGTAGAGGGGATTGTATAAATGACCCTCCATGGCTTACAGACACTTTAACAGAACAAAACTGCATTTACCTATCAACAGTATAAAAAGACAATCCTAACCTGCTATAACAGTCCCCATTTTGTCACATTGGCCATTGGAAAAAAAAACATTGCCTGGCAAAGTTGGGGCCCTTGAGGAATGTACAACAGTTCCCAGAAGGCAACAGGTTAACTTTTGCAATGTTAGTCTCTTACCAGACTCAATCAGGGATAGGAGTTGCTGTGATGTCTTTCTTTCAAGCCGCTTAGACAGTCCCACAGAGTGCTCTCTAGTACAATCTGATTACATCAAGCATCCAAATCACACCTTACACTACTAAATGAGAAGTTTGTTTGCTTCTCTGAGGTCTCACCCGATTGTGGTCAGCTAGCTTTAAAGTCCATTCTGCCGCTAGGTGGCATTTTCATGTAAAAGTTTACTACTCCAGTTTACTACTCCAGCTTCCTGGCACTTCCTGGCACTTGCACCCTTCTGCTGCCCTAGCAGTCCTTGTCTCCAACACCAGGGGTTCTTGGATGGCAATTATGTAAGAGGCCAACTGTTGTCATTTCAGGCTCTACAGACAGGTATGTGACAGTCATACACCTCCTGCATCCACAGGGTTGTCTGTGCATCATTCTCCTGGACCCTAATACAGCCACATCAAACACCTGCTACAGCACTCTCTCATTACACAGCTTCCCCTGCTGTTGAGATAACCCCATTTCAGTTTGCATTTACACCCTCTCACTTCCAGGACCCCCAATCCCCTAACTATACTCAACACATCAATGCTCCCACTGCATCCTAAGGGGTCATCTCAAACACCTGAGATAGCACTCCTACCCAAAGTGTCACCCCTTGTTGCACTCATAATAGAGCTTCCCCTGGTACTGAGATAACCCCATTTCAGCTTGTGTTTACACACTTTCACTTCCAGAACTCCAAAATCCCCTACCTGTACTTAATGCACCAATACACCTCCTGCATCCTAAGGAGGCCTCCTCAAACATCTGATACAGCACTCCTCCCCTCATTACCACCTTCTTGATGTGTTAGAAGGGAAAGAAGATACATTCTGAGATTGGGGGGTGACAGATTTGGAGGTGAAAGCGATTTGTACTAGAAGGGGTATTTAGGGATAGAGGGTAGGAAATGTGCTGGTATGGGAAGAAGATGTAAGTTGGAAGAGAGGATTGGGATGAAGAAGCTTTGTAGATTTGTGCTAGATGGGGGAGAGAATTTGTGGAGGGGAGGTTTGGGAGAAGGGTATTTGTGCTGGGAAAGAGGATTGGGAGGGTCTTTGCTGCACTCAGAGGCAGCTCACTAATTAGGCAAAGTAGGTGGCCACCTTAGGTTCACACTCCCAGGGGCCCTGCAGCCGCCTAATTTGGCTGACATGTATGTGGGAGGGAATGTCCCCCTGCCAGTGCCCCCACTGAATGAGCCGGATGGATGAGCGAGGGTCTCTACTAGTATGCAGCCGCAGCGGTCGGTGATATATCATCAGCGCCTTGCCCACCTGAAGTCTCTTCCTGTTCCCTCTGGCACTCTCGGCATTCTTCAGAGCCCCCTCTCAGTCTTCTCCAGGCAGCGCCGCCTGCAGACAGATTATAGAGGTGGAGGTGTCGGTGGAGATGCCAGCTGCTGCTGAACACAGGATGGATGCATGCACATGCAGGAGTTTGTTCTGCTACAGAAAGACACCGGATGTGTGGAGGGAAGTGAGCTGACAGACTGGTGTGAGACTTGTGTGCACTGTGCAGAGACTTGTGACTTGGTGTGCAGGTACTTGAGATGGATGAGGAGGTAGTATGGGCAGTGTCTGCAGCAGGCTGGGAGGCCAGTTCTGGTGCTGTGTTGCTAACTTCAGTTGCTCTATGCATGCCACTGCAAGGTGGCCTCTGCAGTGATGGAGCAATAAATTATCATATAGTTTTGTGCTTTACTGCAAGTTTTACACCATTTACTTCTGTGTGTGTTACTGCCAGTTTAACGCCATTTGCTTCTGTGTGCATTACTGCAAGTTTAACGCCATATAGTTTTGTGCATTACTGCTAGTTTAACACCATATAGTTTTGTTTGCGTTACTGCCAGTTTAACACCATACAGTTCTGCCACAGAATACAGAGGCGGTGGTGGACTTGCTAAACCTTCCTCATCCTTCTCATTCTCTGTCACGCAAGCAGAAACAAGTGTGCAGTCCCTTGCCAAAGCCCCAACATCAGCCACTGAGGAGTCATCTGAGTTATTTGACCACAGAATCAGCCACTTGCTCCTTGATGATGCCCAGCCATTACTGGATTTGAATGTTGGTTCTGAGGTTGAGGATGACAGGAACATGAGCCTAGAGAGAGGAGAGAACACTGATAGACAAATTGGCATTCGTGTTCCCCCAGCCCCAGTGTATTGCCAAGTTTTTTTTTTTTTTTTCCACAAAATTTTATTAAGATAATGTATGCATACAAGAGAATACAGGCAATCGAAAAGGTATCACATCAATATAGTCATGACACAGTAAGTATTCGAGGCTTAGGTGAACATAGATAGGCCATTGTAGCTGGTGACAGGACTTAACCAATTTCCAAATATGTAGAATACAATAACGATAATCTTAGGTAATTGTAGAATTTGTTAAAAAAAAGGGCCTTAAAGGGTGACACGACTAGGTAGGAGGGTATTCTAAAGCATCTGAACCATATAATGGGAGGATAGTCAATGCAATAATATACGTTGTGTGGGATAGGAAGGGGGGGTAGCAAAGTTAGGGGAGAAGGGGGATAATGAGAAAGGAATAGTCTAGTGTATTAGAGACATTTAGCCAGATTGTGAGGAGTAAGCGTCTGTAAGTTTGAAACGACGCCAGTCATGCCAGGTTGCTGAAAATTTGGTAACTGTGTCATTGGAGATACTAATTAATTCTTCAAAGGTTTCGGTATAGTTCAATCTACGGAACCATTCAGCTAAAGTTGGTACTGAAGAGGATCGCCAATGACATGGGATGCAGTGTTGAGCAGTATTGATCATAATCATATTTTTTTTTTAAATATAGATGTTTATTGGATTTTAACAGGTATTACAGATGTCGTTGCGGTACAATAGCATCAAAATGTATACAATCGTTGACAAATCAATAACAGAATCGACCTAGAGTGGGTCAGTGACAAAAAAAAGAAACGTGAAGTACTGTAGTATACAGGAATTAACAAGTAATAGAGAAGTTGTCTCGTTGCTTGTGTGATCCTAGGGGACTTTGGAGCCCCCTCCCGGGCACCCCTTACGGGAACAATGCTGTGTCCAGGAGGAGACTCCATCCCCCAATGATAAGTAAAATATTAATGTCTAGTACATAAGGTACATATAAGAGTATATTATCATAATACGTATGATTGACAACAAAACTATGGTGCAAAGGGTAGTAATATTAGCATTCCTGTATTTAAAAATCTGCAGGCGGATACACGATAATACCTTCAGGAGGTAATGGGAGGTTAGTCTGGTGATTGACCCATGTCGACCATGGCAGCCATGCCCGGGAGTTTCGGGCTAGGGTGCCCTGGCAGCGGGCTATCGTTTGTTCATAGGTGAAATGCAGGTGGGTCATTCTCACCACTTCTCCCACTGTGGGCGGTGAAGGATTCTTCCATAATCTAGTGATACATAGTCTGGCTGAGAGTAGGACATGAACGATCGTATGTCTGAGGTGTCTGGGGTATATATCCAGGTTCAGGGAAAGAAGTGCTAAGCTGGGTTGAGAGATTACTGGTATAAGAACTATTTCAGAGAGCAATTGTAAAATTGACTCCCAGAAAGAGGTCAGTTTGGGGCAGCTCCAAAAGGTGTGGAGCATGTCCCCTTTGTTGTCACATTGTCGCCAGCATCGGTCGTCATGGGGTGTGCAGAATTTCGATAATCTCGTGGGAGTTAGATACCAACGTTGTGCTATTTTGATAGTAAGTTCCCAGAGATTAGAGCACTTGGTGACCTGAAAGGTGGAGTTATAAGCAGTAATCCACTGTTCAGAGGAGTAAGTATTGCCTAAGTCTGATTCCCATGCAAGCATGGAGTTGCTCTTGGTGAAAATGTTTTTTTGTCGAAGTAAGATGTAAAAAAGGGAAATGCCTCGTTTGATAGTAGGTTGGGACGTAAAGAATTGCCATGCGGGATGAGGGAGTATGCAAGACCATTCTGAAGTCGTAAGTAGATAATGTCTCGTCCGGAGATAGAGGTAAAGGTCAGTATTAGGTATATGAAATTCTGCTTGGAGAGCGGGGAAGGATTTAAGTTGGGGTTTGAGAAGAGATCATTGATGTGGAGGATGCCTGAGTGTTGCCATTGATTAAAGGAGATTAGGTCAATCTTGTAGTGGAGAACTTGTAATGGGATTCGTAAGGCGGATTTAGTAGGGTATGATTGGCCGAGGTGTACAAATTTTTTCCAAACTTGGGCTGTAGCAGTCATTGTAGGAGGGATATGTGAATGTGGCGGTGGAGATCTAGGGTTAGATAGAAGCCATGCCGAGAGATTCTTACCATGAACATAAGAAGCTTCGATTTGTCCCCATTCTGTAGATGGGGAAGGTGAAAACCAGTCTTTAGTCTGGGTCAGGATTGATGCCATGTAATAGTCCTGAAAGTCAACATATCCAGCCCCCCCAGCCTTTCGATGTTTGATTAATTTTGTGTGTGCGCTTCTACTTTTTTTACCCTGCCACATATAGGAGGACAGGAGGGACTGCAGGGACCTAAAATAGTGAACGGGAATGGGTATAGGCAGAGTCCGGAACAGGTACAATATTTGGGGGAGGTGTAACATTTTAAAGGCCGCTAGTCGCCCCATCCAGGACAGTTCGAGAGACGCCAGCCTGCGCAGATCTTCCTGCAATCTGGCTTTAAAGGGAATGAAGTTGTGCATAAAAAGTTCTGCAGTTGTTTTGGTCAGTTGGACACCCAGGTAAGTTATACTTTTGTCGGCCCAAGTAAATGGTGTTTGTTGCTGTATAAGCAGGCTAGTAGTAGAGTCTACTCCTAGATTCAAAATGCAGGATTTAGTGTCGTTGACTTTATAGTAGGATACTTTGCTGAAGGAGGCTAGCGTCTCTCGGACCGCTGGGAGGGAGGTGAGGGGATCAGACAATATGAGGATTACATCATCCGCAAATAGGCTAATTTTATGTGATCTGTCTCCTACGATGATACCCTTGATTAGAGGATTAGTGTGAATCGATTGTGCCAATGGTTCCATTATTAAGTTGAGTATTATGGGGGACAGGGGGCATCCTTGTTTGGTGCCATTGGATATGGCAAATGGGGAGGATAGAGCTGCAGCAGAGTATACTTGGGCTGAAGGGGAAGAATATAGTGCCATAATAGCGTTGTAAATTGGACCATGAAAACCAAATTTGTGTAAAGTGGAAGACAGGTACCCCCAGTGCACTCTGTACAGAGGGGGTACCCGAGCTTCCGGCATGATGGATGATGTCAATCATCCTTCTAGTGGCATCGGAGGATTGGCGGCCTGTTGTGAAACCAGATTGGTCCTTGTGTGTAAGAGTGGGGATGATGTTAAGCAGTCGATTGGCCAATAATTTGGCATAAATCTTGACATCCATGTTTAATAAGGATATAGGGCGAAAGTTTTGGGGGACATTTGGTTCTTTACCAGGTTTTGGGAGTGTAACTACTATTGCGTTTAGCATCTCTGATGGGAAGGAGGAAGAAGAGACAGCGGAGTTGTAGACTGCGCAAAGTGTGGGAGTCAAGAGGTGTTGAAAGGATTTGTAATATTCTCCATTGAGACCATCTGGTCCCGGGGATTTATGGTTTGGGAGCCTATTGATAGTCTTCAATATTTCAGGAACTGTGAAAGGGGCGTTAAGAGAATCTAGTTGTTCCTGTGAGACGGAAGGCAATTTGATTCGCTCTAGGAATGTGTTAATTACCTCCTGCGATGGTTGAATTGTTTGATTATCCTCCCTGAGATTGCATAAATCCTTATAGTAGGTTCCGAACGCATTCGCTATTTCGTGAGGTTTCAGGAGTTTTTGTTTGGAGTGAGGATGAATCAAAAACGGAATTTTGGATTTAGTTTTGTACCCTTTTATTCGCAAGGCCAATAGTTTCCCCGCTTTATTGCCCGTGGAATACGTGGTCGCTTTAAGTTTGGTAAGTGTCTTCCCATATGATTCTAGGAGAAGTGAGCGTAGCTCGTGGCGTAGCTTAAAAATTTGTGTTTGAAGTGCAGGGGAGGGGTTCTGTTTATTTTGGGATTCAAGGGACTCAATGGCGGTCGTGAGTTGGTCAAGTTTCAATGATCTCCGTTTTTTTTCCCGAGCTGCCAATTGGAGAAAGACCCCCCTAATAACAGCTTTGTGGGTTCTCCACACCAACACCGGGTCAGACACCGATTGGGAATTAATAGAGAAGAATTCCTCTAGATGTTGTTTAAGAGAATTTGCAGTGTGTGGGTTATGAAGAAGGTAGTTGTTTGTTCTCCAAAGATATGAATTAGGTACACGTAGTTTAGAATTGATAGTGATGCTGATGGGGGCGTGGTCTGACCAGGTGGTGGCGTGGATCTCCGAAGCCGACACTTGTTGTAATAAACATTTATCAGTAATAAACAGATCTATTCGTGAGTAGGTGTTGTGGCGCGGTGACAAGTACGTATAATCGCGTTCAGTCGCGTGACAACACCTCCACACGTCGAACATTTCGTTAGAATACAGAAAACTACTCAATGGTGAAGTAATTCTTTTAGTCCCAGCGGAAGAGTCGATGCTATAGTCCGGCACGATGTTAAAGTCTCCACACCATATAAGGTTGCCCTGTTTGTAAGAATTCACTTTCTCCAGAAGGTCCCTGAGAAAGGACATCTGGCGATAATTCGGTGCGTACAATGAAACTAACGTATATTGGACGTTGTTTATTGTGCAAACTAGGATAATGTATCTTCCTTCTGTGTCGGTAATGCAGTTCTGTAGCTGGAAGAGGACAGTGTCCCGAACAGCGATCATTACACCCCGTTGTTTTTTAGAATAGAAGGATTGGAAGATATGAGGAAATACTTTGTGTTGGCAGCGGGGTGGGGATTCTCGCATAAAATGCGTTTCCTGGACACATAGCAGATCGCATTTGAGCGATAAGGCCGTTTTCCATAGTGATGTGCGTTTGGCCGGATGGTTTAGGCCTTTTGCATTGAGAGAGACTACAGTAATTGACATTTCTAACCTAGTGGTTGGAGCAGAGCAGTTAGTAGACTTACAGTTGGGAGAAGTGAGGCGTTGTCGGCAAGGATATCTCTGTCGCAAGTGGAGAGCAGATAACAGGTAGGATGATGAATAAAGGTTCCGCGGTGATGGTCAGATATTCAAAATATGAGGCGAAGTTGCTTTTGACACTCTAGGTGATACTCTACGAATATAAATCACAGTTAGAAGGCAGAGCAGCGATATAGTTCGATGCGGAGTAATGAAAACAGCAAGGTAAAACAGAACAAAACAGCTTAACTTGAAATAATAGAACCAGTAGTGTAGAGAACAGGTCAGCGTTGTATATCCCTAATGGGCGCTGACGTAACCAGGGGGAAAGTTCGGGCTCTAGTATCAATGAAGGAAACGGTCAGCCGGACCGGATTCTAAAGGTAGCTCTACGTGAGACACGGAGAAGGATACGCAGCACAGCATCAGATCAGCTGTGGGTGGTGGTTTCTGCGGAGAGGTCCCCGATGTGGGGAAACACGTCTCCTGGGTGGTGGAGGATTTCCAGCCGGTGCCTCCGGGCCAATGCCCCATGACTGTAAAAGCTTCATGCCACCTTCCACCGTAGAGATGGAATGAGGAATGCCGTTGTGTAGAACCAGAACAGTGGCGGGGTGGCGCCATTTATAGGCGATTTTATGGTTAGAGAGAGCTTTAGTAATGGATTTTAACTGTCTGCGTAGTTGAAGAGTGTGCTGGGAGAGGTCCGCGAAAAGTTGAATCTCTGAGTAAGGGGCAGGCAGGGTGTTGAGGGTTCTAGCTTTAGAGAGGATTTGTTCTTTCGCTTGGTAAAAGTGGATCCTTAATAATACATCTCTGGGAACCGTATCCGCCAGGTGGCCTGGTTTAGGGATCCGGTGTATGCGGTCTATAGTGAGTTCAATGGGCGTCAGCTCAGGTAGCATGGTAGAAAACATGGTGGTCGCAAATTTATGCAGGTCCGTGGGAGGGACCGTTTCCGGAATACCGCGTATCTTGATGTTGTTGCGGCGGGAATGGTCTTCGAGGTCTGCGATTTTGGATTTGATCCAGTCAGTATCATCCTTCTGGGCCATACCTGAGTCAACCAAGTCGTTAACAGTAATCGCACACTCCTCCATTTTCTCTTCCATATACTGTACCCTGTCCCCCATCTGTCTCATATCAGTGGTAAACTTGTGGATCAATGATGACAGATTAGTCATAAGGGATGATTGTAGAGAAAGGAGCATGTCCTTCATAGTGGTGTCAAGGACCGGCTGGCCTGAGGTGGGGAAGGCCGCAATGGAGGATTGCAGGGAGGATATGGCGTGTGAGTTATGCAGTTCAGTACTCACTGTGGCCTGGGCCTTGTCCGCTGTATCCAGGCGCATCCGCGCTTTTACTGGGCTTCTGGAGGACGGAGATGCTGGAGGTGAGCGAGCGGATGAGTATGGAGCTGTTTCCCCGTCTGGATCTCCAGGATCACAGCTAGGCAGGTCTGTGTATGCTGAGGACGAGCGCGCGACGGTCCCGCCGGCGCCATCTTGGCTGGGCCTCTCGTGCTGGAAGGAGAGAGCTGTGAGCTTTTGGAGGTTCTTTTCCTCCTTTCGCTTGCGGGACATCGCGGCGTGTCAGTCCGGGATCTCTCCGGGAGGGAATGCCGGTTCGCTGGGTGTCGCTAGGGTCCGTGTCGCTCTGGATGTCCGGTCGGCCGACGGGAGCTCCAGGCTTAGGCTGCCATCTCGCTCGCGCGCAAGCCACGCCCCCCGATCATAATCATATTGAGGGATTTAAAGTAGCGTCTTTTGGGGATTTTGGTGTAGTGAAGTAGATAGGAGGCTGGGGAGAAGTCGTTACTTTGGGAAGTTACTGTAAGTATGGTGTCGTGGACCGACCTCCAAAAATTTTGGAGGGAGGGACATGACCACCAAATGTGGAGCATGGTGCCCTCAGCCATGCCACAGCGCCAGCATAAGTTTGAGATGGCATCTGAGAATTTGTGAAGCAGAGAAGGGGTTCTGTACCATTTGGAGAGGATTTTGTATCCTCCTTCTTGAACCGCTACGTTGAGGGAACCTTTGTGTATATAGGTACATATGGTTTCCCATTCTGAGTCAGAAAGTTTGATAGCTAGATCTTGCTCCCATGAGGAATAGGGCTTGCTGGAGAACGCTGATTTGTCCCTGAAGAGAAATGTATAAAGGATGGAGGTGAGGTGTCTTTGTGGTACGTGTTGTGTGCATAGTTCTTCTAGAGTATTCAAGTCTCTTGTCCAATGGTCTGTAATGTGTCGGCTTACCAGGAAATGGTGAAGTTGTCTATACGTCCATTCGGAGATGTGGGTAGGGGAAGTCGTGGTATGCAGGTCAGCCAGAGATCTGAAAGTCCTTCTCCTGTTGAAAAATTGTCTAGCAGTGAGTTCCTTGTGAGGCCAGGTGCTAGTCAGAAAGTTGGGACTCATGCCAGGCGGGAAGTCGGGGTTGTCCCTCAGTGGAGTAAGTGGGCTCAACCACGGGTGTGGATATATGGTCTTTAATGCGTTGTGGATAACAGACAGTGTGGGCCCAATTAACGGGTGTTGCTTGTGATGTATCGGTATATGACGTGGATGTATCCAGGGTAGTAACCTTAACGATTGTGTAGAGATGGAGTGCTCTAGTGGTACCCAGTCCTTAACGTTTTGGTGGACATTCCAGTCCACAATTCTAGCTAAGTGTGTGGCCCAGTAATATCGACGTAGGTCAGGAAGAGCAATACCTCCTTTGGTTTTCGGAAGGGTAAGACGCGTGAATTGTATTCTTGGCTTTCTGTTTTGCCAGATGAAGGAGGAACAGGCTTGTCGGAAAGAATGGAAAAAAGACGACGGGATGCTGATCGGAATCGATTGTAATAAGTAAAGGAAACGTGGTAAGATTGTCATTTTAAGGAGTGCGGCTCTACCAAACCAGGAAACGTTTAGAGATCTCCAATTTTTAAGGTCTGTTTTGGTCTTTTGCAATGCTGGGAGAAAGTTTTCTTTAAAAAGATTTAAAAGGGACGTCGGTATTTTAATTCCAAGATAAGTGATTGAATGTTTGGCCCAATTGAAGGGAAAATTTGCTTGACATTGCGCTACCATCTCTGCGGGGAGGGTTACATTCAGGGCAATAGATTTGGAATAATTTATTTTAAGATTTGAGATGGATTGGAACAGCTCTAGCTCGGAAAGAAGATTGGGGATAGAGATATGCGGGTTGGTTAAGAAGAGGAGGATGTCATCCGCAAAAGCGGCTATTTTATAGGTGCGTGTTTTGATGGTTATGCCACTGATGTCCGGATTAAGTTTTAGTTTATTGAGAAGGGGCTCGAAAGTGAGGACAAAGAGTAGGGGTGAGAGGGGGCAGCCCTGCCTAGTACCATTATGGAGCCGGAAGGCGTTTGACAGGTGGCCATTGACCCGTACCCTAGCGGTCGGCTGGGAGTACAGAGCCCGAATGTATGATCGAAACAGATCCGGCAAACCTAGTGCTTTGAGGACCGAGTCCATGTAGTCCCAGGCCACTCTGTCAAACGCCTTCTCGGCATCCAAAGAAAGAAAAAACCCTTGTTTGTTGGCGGAGGTCAACCAATGGTGGATGTTTAGTGCTTTAATGGTATTATCTCTACCTTCTCGTCCCGGAATAAATCCCACCTGATCCAAGGAGATCAAGGACGGGAGAAGCGGCAATAAGCGGTTCGCAAGGATTTTAGCATATATATCTTGACATCCACATTAATGAGCGATATGGGGCGATAATTCGTTACCAGGGATGGGTCTTTGTCCTCCTTCGGTATTACCGTGATGTGGGCTTCAAGCATTTGAGGGGGGGCTTGAGAAGTAGAAGCAAAGGATCTAAAAGCTAAGAGAAAGCGGGGTTTAAGTATGTCTGGAAACGTTTTGTAATATATCAAAGGGAGTCCGTCTGGGCCTGGTGCCTTCCCGACCTTCATATCTTTTACCGCCTTGTCGAATTCTTCTTCAGATAAGGGGATATTTAGCTTTTGGGCAGTTTCCTGGGAAATAGGGTTCGGGACAAATTTGGAGAGGAATTCTCTAATTAAATGCTGTCTCGTATCTAGACTACTGGGCTTGGTGGGTCTAGATGGAATGTTGTATAACGTTTGGTAGTATTCTTCAAATTGTTGGGCTATAGCTTCATTTGAGGTGTGAACCTTACCATGTTTGTCATTGACCTGATGTACAGTTGTGCTATGTTTCTTGCTTTGGACTGCTCTAGCCAGGAGAGAGCCAACTTTATTACCCTTTTCATAAAAGAGTTTATTCCTTAAGACATATTGTCTCTTAGTTTTCAGGTTAAGTTCTTCCAACAGCTGTTTCCTGGCTTGGGTCAAAGCTTGGTAGGTCTGTAGAGCAAGAGTCTGTTTGTGTGTGGCTTCCAGCGCGCGTATTTGGGACATAAGTTTTGCTATTTTGTTCTGGTGTTCTTTTTTAAAGAGTGAGGATAATTTGATAAATTCCCCTCTAATGACAGCTTTATGAGCTTCCCATTGTACTAGGGTGGGGGTGTCGGGGATGTCATTGATTCTGAAATAGTCTGTAAGACAAGTGCCGAGTCTGGCTACATTAGTTGGATCTTTGAGCAGAGAGGGATTAAGTCTCCACGTTTTAGACTTGGTGACCGACTCGGGAAATTCTAGAAGGATGGTGATCGGGTGTCATAGGCTCTATCGTGGTCTTAGTTAAAAGTGGGATGTCAGGTTGTGAAATAAAGAAATAGTCAATTCGGGAATATTTTTGATGAAGAGGTGAAAAGTATGTGTAGTCTTTTCCTTGTGGGTTCAGCGTTCTCCAGGTATCATGTAGCAAGATGTTTTGAAGTTGCAGTTTGATTTGTTTCAAGGCTTTGTATGGCATGGCCGAGGAACCAGTGGATGAATCTAAGATAGGGTTCAGGGGGACATTAAAGTCCCCTCCGAGAACGAGAATGCCTGATGAGAAGGAAGATAAAAGGTCACAGACGAGACGGAAAAAAATGACTTGTTTTGTGTTGGGAGAGTATATATTAGCAATGGTGATTGGTTTGGAATAAATGGTCCCTTTAAGGAATAAGTATCTCCCTTCAGTGTCGCTTAGTTGTCTGTCAGGAAATGCGTTTCCTGTGTAAATATTATATTCGCTTTTAGTTTATGGCACTCCCGCAGGAGCTGGGATCTCTTCTCCGGCAAGTTGAGACCTCTAGCATTGATGGAGACCAACTTCAACGAGAGTGCCATGGAATGTGACTTGCGGGAAGGGGAGGCCATCCTAATTTCGGGGCTGCGAAGGGAGTGTGGAATTTGTTACGTGTGTGTGACGTGGTGGTACACCCTAGGTACTTGATGACTGGAGTCAGTAAAGAGACTAGCGATAGGGATATGTAGTAATATGCGTAAAACTAATACTAGAGGAGAAGGAGGGCAGAGGAAACCGGGAAGAAATAGGATCGGTGAGGGGGGAGAACGAGTCTCGAAGGATCTTACACTTGTAGTTTGAAGAGAAATGCGATCGAGACTAGTATAGAAATCGACTCGTTGATGGTTTATAGCGAGAACCTGCTCGCTGTGCCCTGCGCAGTAAATGCTGTGCACCGGGTTAAACCTTGACGGATCTGAGATAGTCCAGTAACTTATGATAACTAAAGTAATAGGGCAAAGCGGGATACCTCTGTGTGGGATGTAATCCGGGGTATTGAGGAGTAGAAATACAAAATTAAGAGATGCTAACAGCTGAACGGAGGGAAGGAGATGGATGCTAATGTAGGAGGAAAGAGAAATACAATCTGCCAAGGGACAGTCTAGATCATTGGCAATGAAAAAAAAAAAAAAAAAACAGAAAGAAGGATTGAGCATTGTCAATTGTGTCCAACCAGTATGAAAGGCATGTCATCTGAGAGCACTATCATAAGGGACATAAAAGGACAGGGGGCAAAGGGTGCATTCCTGCTGGTATGTGATATTTATCTGTAAAATCTAGCATGAGCATACATACAGAGATCATTCAAAAGGAGAAAAAAGAAACAAAACAAAGAAAAAAACAGTGAAGTACAGCAGGCCATGCGAGGTGAGTTATACTGTATCAGAACTAAACAGTTGACAGACCTCAATTTAAACTAAATTACGGTTATCAGGCTAAGCAGGTACTCTATGACAATAAAACAGAACTAACTCTTCCCAGAATTGAACTAGAGTAGCCTCGGGGACGAGGCGAAAGCCTATCACTGGAAACACTCCGCTGATCACTGTATTAGCTGAGCTGTTCTGAATTTGCCTAAGAGGGCACATAAGTGTAGCTGATATGCGGTGGTGTTGTATTGTGATGGGAGAGTTGATTGAATCCCTCATTTTCAATAAATTACATATGTTGCAAGTTTGTGACCCCCCCCATTGAAGGGAAGGGGTGTATATGAAATTGACCTCCTCTTAGTGAGGAATAGAGGAAATGTTGTAACACAGGCTGCTTTAGATAGTGAATGTTAACTGGGAGATCGGCAAACTAGGATAGAGCCCAGGTGGGTCAGGCTGTGCTCGTTAGTTCTCCCCATTGCCCGTGGGCCCATTAGGCACCTGGGTGGTCAATAGAGGGGGGGTAACACAAAGATCTCGCAAGCGGTTGGGAGCCCATTAGGGGATGGAACCCGTGTGAGCACCATAGCAACACCAAACATAAATACAAGTCCCAATACTTTCTAAAATCTTGGTATCATGGAAAGACTGGGGGGGCAATCCACAGGGACCACAGCGCATAATTGTGAAGGGAAAGAGATGAAGGCGAAGGATCATCCACCTAATTAAACAGCCCGTGAACACTTGAGTCAGGACTAGGGTAACATACGGTACCTGGGTGGAGAATTACGTGCGGTCTCCAGATGAGGGAGTCACCTGAGGGTCGATGCATTGGGTCCGTGTGGATCGCACCTGTGAGAGGAAGAACATAGATAAAGAATAAAAACTTTACCCTTACAAATAGGAGTGATGTAAGGAGGAAAATATGAGTCCAGGTCAAAGCTGTAGGCAACAGTCCTTGGGTATACTGAAAGTTACAAAAAAATTCCAGTGATAATCCCCCGAGTAACGAAGTGGCCATAAAAACCCGGCCAAAACTATGATGGGAGAGAGATAACAAAACAAAAAAAAACAAAAAAACTGGAGAGTCCCGCTTAGCAGTTCAGTGGAAAGGGTGAAGCATCTGTATAGCTGATCAACGATCCCGACGAGCTCTTCTCGTGTGCGGAGCCTTCAGCGGGCTGGTGTTGTGAGTAGAGCCGTTTCGTGAGTCGTGAAGTAGATCTTCGGATGGTGAGCGTTGTCTGCGATTACGATGTTCCTGAGTTTCCATCGGTTCGTGCTCTTGTTGATAGCGTCTCACGGTTTGCGGGCGGAATTCCGCGTACCAATCAGGTACTTCCGTGTAGGGGATCTCAAGAGTGGTACAAAAGCGGCGTAGGTCCTCCGGGACCCGAAGCATAGCAGAGCGGCCTTGCGCGGAAGCTGACAACGCAAATGGGTACTTCCATCTATACTGTATGTCCTTGGCGCGCAGAACCTCCAGAAGTGGGCGGAGTTCCTTGCGACGCTGAAGTGTAATGGAGGATAAGTCTTGGAACAAGCGAACCTCTGTTTCTTTATATATCAGCGGGTGTTTAACCCGCGCTTGTCTGAGAATGTCCTCCTTAAGTTGGTAGTCAATCACACAACAGACCACGTCCCTGGGGGGTCCGTCTCTTTGCCTCGCGGGCGTAGGGCGCGGTGAATGCGCTCCAATCCTATAGGTGTTAGGGGGTCCCGATCCAGGATAGAGTTGAATAGGCCCGTTACCTCAGGTCTCAAGCGATCGGCTTTGATCGATTCAGGGAGTCCGCGGAGACGCAGGTTATGGCGTCTACCGCGGTTGTCGAGATCCTCCATGTGGCGGTTCAGGTCTCTGAGTTGCAGGGTGTGAGCGTCTATGATCTGACAGGACCGGCGGATTACCGTAGAGTGTTGTGCCGTTCTGTGTTCAACATCCTGAACTCTGCTCGCTATCGCTTGGATGTCAATGCGGAGCTCAGAGATCGCCGCCGTTAGTGTGTTCTTTATATCGTCTGCCACTGATCTAAGGTCGGTAAGGCTGGGATGTTGTTGCGGTTCGAGCACAATCTCACCGTTGGAAGAGGATGGCCTTGTAGACTGCGTGATGCTTTGAGGTGATGGCGAGCCTCGTGAGGACGCCATATTGCTGGCCTGGGAGCGGAACATCTCTGGGATGTTTTGACTCGCTCTGTGAGACAAATCTCGTGGAGACCTGGATCGGGACGCAGAGGATCCACGGGAGGATGTTCCCATGTCGGTCCGTAGACTGTGGGGTCAGATTTACCTCCGTTATTCACTGTTTTCCCTCCGTAACAGCAGGAGCACGCTAGTTAGGCTGCCATTCTCCTCAGCGTCCAGACCACGCCCCCACTGTATTGCCAAGTTGTCTCCAGTGGTAATGATGATGATGTGATGATGGAGGAGATGGAGATGATGATGGTGATGAGGTCACTGATGCGACTTGGGTGCCAGATAGAGCAGAGGAGGAAACTGAAGGTGAGGCGGCACAAACCAAGGAAACCGGCATCAAGAAATAGTAGAGAGCAGCCACTCTAGCCCATCACATTCTGCAGCTGTTATCTCCCGGCCCACTCCCAAAAGCTCAGCTGTTTGGGCCTTTTTCAGTACATCTGCAGCACTGTTGCTATCTGCAAACTGTGTCTCAGGCACATCAAACGTGGCAAAAACACCAGCCCTTTTGGGTACCGCATGCTTAACAATGCATTTAATGTCCAACCACTCAGCCCGTTGGCAAGAGCACCTAAAAGCCACATAAAAGGGGCACAAATCTGTTCCTCCTCCTCCTTACCTACTTCAGTCTGCCCCTGCTATACCAAGTCATTACCTCTTAGCGGCCTCCACTGACAGGGATGATGGTATAGCACAGGGTGTCCCAAGTCCTAGCAGCACATCTGCCAGCAGCACAACACCAGCTGTAGACTGTAGCCAGCAAATTTCTCTGCCCCATCTGCTGCAGTGGGAAAAAAATACAATCCCTGCCACCCACATGCCCAGCGTCTAAATGCAAGATTGTCAAAGTTATTGGCTCTCCACTCTCCAACTTCTGCCTTTCAGCCTGGTGGATTCTGCCCCCTTCTGTGAATTCGCACAATTGGCACAATGTGCTGTACCACAGTGGCAGGTTCCCAATCTCTACTATTTTTCATGTAAGGCCATTCCATCTCTCTACCATTACGTTGAAGGGAATGTTCTGGCATTGTTGGGCAAGGTAGTCAGATGTAAAATCTACCTTACTGCTTGCACGTGGTCCGGCAAGCGTGGGCAGGAATGATATATTTCATTCACAGCACACTGGGTAACGCTGCTTGCAACTCGAAAGGATACAGGACAGGGTCGGTGCTGCAGATTGTTGTGCCCCCTCATCTCCATACAACTGGTGGTGATGATGCCAGACATGTGAGATCTACCCCCTTCTCCTCCTCCTCCTCCACCACCTCCATGCTCTCCTCTGCATAATTGTCCTATGAACATTAGGTACCCCCTAAGCGTTCAAAGGGCTATTCCATTAGTCAGGCTCAAAGGTGACATGCAGTGCTTCAGTTGGTGTGTTTAGGGGACAGGAACCACACCGGAGTAGAGTTTCTTGCAGCTCTGCAGGGACAGACCCAGAGGTGGTTCACACCATGCCAGCTGGAGCCAGGAATGGTGGTCTGCGATAATGGCTCAATCCTCCTGTCCGCCCTTAAACAGGGAAAGTTGACACATGTGCAAAGCCTTGTCCATGTCCTCAATTTGGTGGTGTAGCATTTCCTAAATAAGCTGGCCAGAAGAGTCTGTAGCCATTTCAGGCAGTCATACACAGCTAGTGCTTGGTTGGCTTAAAATCACCGGGAATTCCACCTGCCTGTAAACTGCCTGATTGGTGAAATGACTTGACTTTGGCAAAGCTGCAGCAGCTATACATGCAGCAGAGGGCTGTCAACGAGTACCTGTGTACTCAGGGGCTCAGGCCACCTTAGCTTTTTTTTTTCCCATGCCCATGGATGATCATTAAGGATGCAGTCACTGTATTGTCACCATTTGAGGAGGTCACAAAGATAGTGAGCCATGACAGTGCATGCATCAGTGAAACAATCCCTGTTGTGTTCCTGCTGGAGCACACTCTGCGTGGCATTACGGACAGGGCACTGGAGGCAGAGCAGCAGGAGGAAGAGGAGGACTTCATTTCCTCTTAAGGCCCACTTTATCCAGACACCATCATTCCTATGTCACAGAACACTAGGGATGAGCCGAAAACCACCCGGTTCGGTTCACACCAGAACCTGCGAACGGACCGGAAATTTGCGCAAACTTTAGAACCCCATTAAAGTCTATGGAACTCGACCGTTCAAAATCAGAAGTGCTAATTTTAAAGAATAATATGCAAGTTATTGTCCTAAAAAGGGTATGGGGACCCGGGTCCTGCCCCAAAGGACATGTATAAATGCAAAAAAAGTTTTAAACACGGACGTTTTTTCGGGAGCAGGGATTTTAACCACCTCAATACAGTGCACTTACACCCCCTTCCTGACCAGACCAATTTTCAGCTTTCCGCGCTCTCACAGTTTGAATGACAATTACTCAGTCACGCAACACTGTACCCATATGAAACTTGCATCCTTATTTTCCACACAAATAGAGCTTTCTTTTAGTGGTATTTAATCACTAGTGGCTTTTTTTTTTTTTGTACTATAAGTAAAATAAAACGTAAATTTTGTGAAAAAAATGCCTTTTTCTTTGCTTCTGTCATAAAATTTTGCTAATTAGTAATTTTTCTTCATAAATTTTGGCCAAAATTTATACTGATAAATAATTTTGGTAAAAATAACCCACATTAGTGTATATTATTTGGTCTTTGTGAAAGTTATAGAGTCTACAAATCACCAATCACTGAAAATTGATCACATCTGATCAGGCCTTTAGTAAATCAGGTGTATCTCATTTCTTGAGACACTAACAAGTCAGGAAAGTACAAATACCCCCCAAATGACCCCTTTTTAGAAAGTAGATATTCCAAGGTATTAAGTAAGTAGCATGGTGAGTTTTTTTAAGTTGTAATTTTTTCCCACAATTCTTTGCAAAATGAAGATTTTTTTTAATTATTATTATTTTTTACAAAATTGTCATATTATCAGGTTATTTCTCACACAAAGCATATGCATACAACAAATTACACCCCAAAATACATTTTGCTACTCTTCCCGAGTATGGCGATACCACATGTGTGAGACTTTTACACAGCCTGGCCACATACAGAACACCAACATTGAAGTAGTACCTTCAGACGTTCTACGAGCAAAAATGACGCATCTCATTTCTCAACCACCTTTTACATTTTTGAAGGCCCTGGAGTACCAGGACAATGGAATTTCCCATAAACTGACCTAATTTTGGAAAACAAACACCCCAACTTATAATCTGTGAGTCTTTTGAACGGTTCATTTTTTCCAGAAGTTTTTGGAATACGTGGAATATGTGGAATAAAATGAAAACGCATTTTTTTTTTACACAAAGTTGTCAATTTATAAGATATTTCTAACACATAGCATGTATATAGCAAAAATTACACACCAAAACACATTCTGCTACTCCTCTCGAGTATAGCGATACCACATGTGTGGGACTTTTACACAGCCTGGTCACATAGAGAGGCCGAACATTGAAGTAGTACCTTCAGGCGTTCTAGGAGCATAAATGACACATCTCATTTCATTCCTACCTATCACACTTTTGAAGGTCCTGGAGCACCAGGACAATGGAATTAACCACAAAATGACCCCATTTTGGAAAGCAAACACCCCAACATATATTCTATGAGGCATGGGCTGCAAATAGGTACTTGGGTACTCTGATGGGCTGCAGATAGGTACTCTGGTACTCTGATGGGCTGGTGACAGGTACTTGAGTACTTTGATGGCCTGGTGACAGGCACTTGAGTACTCTGATGGCCTCCTGACAGGTACTCGTGTACTCTGATGGCCTGGTGACAGGTTCTCTGATGGCCTGGTGACTGGTATTTGGGTACTCTGAAGGGCGGCGATAGGTACTCAGGTACTAATATGGACTGTGACAGGTACTCGTGTACTCAGATGAACTGTGACAGGTACTCAGGTACTCAGATGAACTGTGACAGGTACTCAGGTACTCAGATGAACTGTGACAGGTACTCAGATGAACTGTAACAGGTATTCGGGTACTCAGATGGACTGGGACATGTACTCAGATGAACTGTGACGGGTACTCAGATGAACTGTGACAGGTACTCGGGTACTCAGATGGACTGGGACAGGTACTTGGGTACTCAGATGGGCTGTGACAGGTACTCGGATACTCTAATGGGCTGTGACAGGTTCTCGGGTACTCTGATGGGCCGTGACAGGTACTCAGGTACTCTTATGGGCCGTGACAGGTACTCGGGTACTTTTATGGGCTGTGACAGGTACTCGGGTACTCTGATGAGCCGTGACAGGTAATCGGGTACTCTAATGGACCGCGCCGGGTACTCAGATGGACCGTGACAGGTATTCGGGTACTCAGATGGACCGGGAAAGGTACTCGGGTACTCTGATGGACTGGGACAGGTACTCGGGTACTCTGATGGACTGTAACTGGTACTCGGGTACTCGGATGGACTGTGACAGGTACTTGGGTACTCTGATGGGCTGTGACAGGTACTCAGGTACTCTGATGGGCTGTGACAGGTACTCGGGTACTCTGATGGGCTGTGACAGGTACTCGGGTACTCTGATGGACTGTGACAGGTACTCGGGTACTCTGATGAACTATGACAGGTACTCTGATGGACTGTGAGTGACAGGTACTATGAGGGGTGGTGACAAGTCCTCTTTATGGGGGGAATCAGTGTGATTGGTGTACACTGTAAGCGGTAACGAGATGTTATCGCAATCTCCTCCTCACACACGATCGGTGTGTGAGGAGGAGAACCCGGTAACATCTCGTTACCGCGGTTTGTTTACATTTTAGTGATCGGCTGTGAAATGCCGTGCACAGTGGGGGTGTGACCATCTGTGATCTGCCGTGACTTCATCACGGCCGATCACGTGGTAAACAGCCATACCCAATGGCTGTTCACCCACTTCGGTGGCGAGTGGTGTTTCCGTGACACGCCGCCACAGAAGAAAGAGGGGTGCGTGCGCACGATCGTGCGCATTCCCTGTTTAAACGGGAGGACGTCATATGATGCCCTCCCGCCACCATAGGTCCGCCGCCTGGCCGTCATTTGACAGCCGGTGGTCGGGAAGTAGTTAATGATGCTTAAAGTGAAATATTCCATTAAATATCATACCTGGGGGGTTTCTATAGTATGCCTGTAAAGTGGCACGTGTTTCCCGTGCTTAGAACAGTCCCTACACAAAATTAAATTTTTAAAGGAATAAAAGTCATTTAAAACTGCTTGCGGCTTTAATGTAATGTCTGGTCCCAGCAATATGGATGAAAATCAGTGAGACAAACGGCATGGGTGCCCCCCCCAGTCCATTACCAGGCCCTTTGGGTCTTGTATGGATATTAAGGGGAACCTCGCACCCAAATTAAAAAACGGAAAGGCGTGGGGCCCCCAGGCCCTATATACTCTGAACAGCAGTATACAGGCGGTGCAAACAAGACAGGGACTGTAGATTTGTTGTTTATTAGAATCTATTTGTAATTTTGAACTGGTACATTTTTAAAGTGTAGCTCCAGTCAAAAAATCTATTTTTAAGCTTTTTGGAAAACATGGGGAAGGGTTATCACCCCTGTAACATTTCTTTTGCTGTCTGTACACCTCTTCAGAGATTTCACCTCACTTTCTGTCCCAATGACACATGTTTTTTTGAAAATGTGGGTTTTTTAGTGAAACAAGGATTGGTGATAAAGCATCAGTGGAGAGGAGACACGTTTTTCCCATATCAACTCTTCCCTTCCTAGGGGTAGATTTCATCTCACTTCCTGTAGTCTCCTTCAGTTTGCAAGTAGGAGTCCTTTGTAAGTTGGATGTTTGAAAGTAGGGGCCTGCCCTATATGCTCTGCAGAAATGTGGGCCTAAGGTGTTGCCACAACACTGTAAGCCCCCACAGTTACTTTTGGTGGGCGCTGGAACGCCCTGCTGTGAACTATTATATCAAGAATTGTAATTACATGCCATTGTTGAACAGTGGTAGAAAAATTGGGCCTTTGGTGGTGGTGGTGGTGGTGCTGGTGCCACAACACTCCAAGTCCTCACAGTTACTCTTGGTGGGCGCAGGAATGGGCCCTGCTGTGAAATATTATATTAAGAATTGTAATTACATGTACCTGTTGAACAGGGGCAGAAAAATTGGGCCTTTGGTGGTGGTGTTGCCACAACACTGTAAACCCTCACAGAAACTCATTACTGCGCATGCGCGACAGTGCACAACTGGCGTGACTAATGCTGGCACCAGTGGTCCTATTTAAGCCAGCCTGCAACTACAGGACCTTGCTGGATTATCTCCTCAGCTGCCTTGTGTACCTTGACCTTGCTTCCTGATCTACTCTGCTTCTGCTTCCTGATCTCCCAGGTAAAGCTTTGGGTGCACACTGTGCAAAGGACACAAAAAAAAATACTGCAACTCCCTGCCTGTATTTGTATGAGAATGCCGGCAATTGTATTCAGGTAAAGCTTTAGGTGTACACTGTGCAAAGGACACAAAAAAAAATACTGCAGCTCCCTGCCTGTATTTGTATGAGAACGCCGGCAATTGTATTCAGGTAAAGTTTTAGGTGTACACTGTGCAAAGGACACAGAACACTAAGTGAAAATAGTGCAGCTCCCTACCTGTCGGTATATTATATATATATGAAGAGAATAACAGGAACGCGTCTAGCTAAACTGAACATATATATAAATATATATACAACACACCTGGGATGCATATCTATCCTCTACACACTGTAACTAAAGCTAACTGACTCGCCTGCCTATTCTATCTAACTTAAATCAAATGACACTGTCTCTCTGCCTAGCTCTCTCCGACACCACAACACCCTACACAAGTCACCACGCAGGCGGCCTTATATAGTGTAGGGCATGTACTAAACCCCCTAAAACATTATTGACCAAAGCCACCCTGGCTTTGGCCAATCATGGCTCTCTGTTTTTTCTGCACTGTGATTGGCCAAAGCCAATTGGTCATAGTGCATGCTTGGCCAATCAGCAGCCAGCAATGCACTGCGATGCCGCAGTGAATTATGGGCCCTGACAATCCACTTGAATTTGGCGTGAATGGCCCATAACGTTCAGAAATTTGCAGAGCGGACGAACAGTCGTTGTTCGAGACGAACATGGGTTTGACTCGAACACGAAGCTCATCCCTACAGAACACACTGGAGGAGAGAGGGGAGGAGGATGATTAGAAGGATTCTGGCACTTTCATAGGCTTCGAAGAAGAGCAAGACATGCGTTGATCTGTAAGTAATGGCTTTCCAACCCCAGGACCCTTGCGAGTAGTATGTGGCTGGGAGGAGGAAGTGCAGTCACCCTGAGTGACCCCGAGGTGTCTGCTTCTCAAGCCTCTGCAAATTTGAGGCGCATGGGCAACCTCATGCTTCAAAGCCTGCAAAAGGACCCAAGAATACGTGGCAAAAAGGAGAAGGATGATTATTGGTTGGCAACCCTTTTTGATCACGAAAGGTCGCAGAACTCATCTCGTCCCCACAGAGAGTGCAGAAGATAAAATCTCTTAAGGACATGTTAAAGAGGATTTTATTGAGCATTTTTCCTGACTCCAGTAGGTTACAGTGTCATGGAAAGTGTAGTTTTGAGTCTTCTGTTGGTCAAGAGAGGAGCATTGGAGAAGGCATCCGCCTAAGCAAGAGCATTTAAGACAGTGATGGCAAACCTTGGCACCCCAGATGTTTTGGAACTACATTTCCCATGATGCTTCACTACACTGCCGAGTGCCCGAGCATCATGGGAAATGTAGTTCCAAAACATCTGGGGTGCCAAGGTTCGCCATCACTGATTTAAGAATTGTTTTAGTCTTCACCGCACAGGGCTGTCAGCTTCCACATCCCATTAGCAGCGTCTGCATCACATGGTGGATGATTACCTTGGGGCCAAAACAGAGATGGAGAGCTTTCCAGCTGATGATCCACTGACTTACTGGGTCATGAGAATAGACCATTTGCCAGAACTTGCCCAGTATGCTATTGAGTTATTGGGCTGCCCTGCATCCAGTGTGCTTTCAGAACGGGCATTCGGTGCTGTAGGAGATTTCGTTACTGATCATAGGACGCGTCTGTCCACAGACTCCATGGACCGTTTGACTTTTATAAAAATGAATCAGTCCTGGATTACTAGCTATGAAGCCCCTGATACCGATGTCACTGACTAAGTCCTTTTCGGATTTGGAATCTCTGCAGGACTTTGAGGGTGTTCAATCATTTCATCTGAAAGAATGTTTTTGGTATAGGTTTCATGGGCACAATTAACACCCAAAGACCAATTTTTCAGCACCTGTTTAACAGGTGCATATTATTTGAATTTTTTTTTGCCTTCATCAAGAGCACCTGTATAGAGTTATGGTGAGAAGGCACCCCCAACACCCACAGAGCAATTTTTCTGCACCGGTTTGACAGGTGCATATCATTGCAATTTTTTACAGCAAGGTTAGTCCTTGCTTTCAACTAGAACACCTCTATAGGGTTACAGTGGGAAGGCACCACGGACACTCAAAGACCAATTTGTCTGTACTTGTTTGACAGGTGCATATCATTGCAATTTTTTTACAGCAAGCCCAATTCTTGCTTTCATCAAGATTACCTCTATAGGGTTATGGTGGGAAGGCACCACGACACCCAAAGACCAACTTTTTCCACTATTACTTCTATTCAAAGTTAAAGTGACACCAGAATGTATCCAAAAAATCTCTAATCATGTTCCCAGTGCACTACATTGTGGCCTCATAATACACACTGGCTCCCCAGCTGTTGCTGAGCAAAATAAAGGCAGCTTGCAAGGAACATTTAATTTTCTTTGGCTTTATAAATGCAATTATTGCTGCAGCAGATTCTAGACATGGTACAGATCTCACACTTTACAGGTAGATTAAGGGGACCCCCCCCCCCCCCCCAGGCCCTATATTGGAAAGATTTTTTTAATTTTTATGCTTTCACTTAAAAAAATAAATAAATAACTGTTCATTTAAAAATGTTGTTTTTCACAAACTTTTTTTTTATTGATACATGTCCCCCAGGGTAGGACCTGGACCCCTATAACCATTCTATGCCCAATTACTTACATATAAGCCTTCAAAATGGGCACTTTTGATTTTTGACGTTTCCATTGACTTTAATAGGGTTTGTTATTCGGGTCCGAACTTTCATGGTGTTCGAAAGTTATGGTGCGAACCGAACAGGGGTCCATTTGGCCCATCCCTACCCACTACACACTCCATACCCCTCTCAGGTCATACTACCCACCACCATACACTTCACACCCTTCTCATGTACAGTATCTCACAAAAGTGAGTACACACCTCACATTTTTGTAAAATATTTTATTATATCTTTTCATGTGACAACACTGAAGAAATGACACTTTGTTACAATGTAAAGCTGTGAGTGTACCGCTTGTATAACAGTGTAAATTTGCTGTCCCTATAAAATAACATAACACACAGCCATTAATGTCTAAACCGCTGGCAACAAAAATGAGTACACCACTAAGTGAAAATTGGGCCAATTAGCCATTTTCCCTCCCCTGGGTCATGTGACTTATTAGTGATACAAGGTCTCAGGTGTGAATGGGGATCAGGTGTGTTAAATTTGGTGTAATTGCTCTCACTCTCTCATACTGGTCACTGGAAGTTCAACATGGCACCTCATGGCAAACACCTCTCTGAGGATATGAATGAAAGAATTGTTGCTCCACATAAAGATGGTCTAGGCTATAAGAAGATTGTCAAAACCCCAAAACTGTGCTGCAGCACGGTGGCCAAGACCATAAAGCGGTTTAGCAGGACAGGTTCCATTTAGAACAGGCCTCGCCATGGTCGACCAAAGAAGTTGAGTGCATGTGCTCAACATCATATCCAGAGGTTGTCTTTGGGTAATAGACATTGAGTGCTGCCAGCATTTCTGCAGAGGCTGAAGGGGTGAGGAATCAGCCTGTCAGTGCTCAGACCATATGCCACATACTGCATCAAATTGGTCTGCATGGCTGTCATCCCAGAAGGAAGACTCTTCTAAAGATGATGCACAAAAAAGCCCACAAACAGTTTGCTGAAGACAAGACTAAGAACATTGATTACTGGAACCATGTTCTGTGGTCTGAGACTAAGATAAACTTATTTGGTTCAGATGGTGACAAGCATGTGTGGCGGCAATCAGGTAACAAGTGTGTCTTGCCTACAGTTAAGCATGGTGGTGGGAGTGTCATTGTCTAGGGCTGCATGAGTGCTGCCGACACTGGGGAGCTACAGTTCATTGAGGGAACCATGAATGCCAACATGTACTGTGTCATGCCTTGCTAAACAAACTGAGGGTAAAGGTGATGGATTGGCCCAGCATGTATCCAGACCTAAACACTATTGAGCATCTTTCGGGGATCCTCAGAAGGAAAGTGGAGGAGCGCAAGGTCTTTAACATCCACCAGCTCCGTGATGTCATCATGGAGAAGTGGAATAGGACCCCAGTGGCAACCTGTGTAGGTCTGGTGAACTCCATGCCCAAGAGGGTTAAGACAGTGCTGGAAAATAATGGTGGCCCCACAAAATATTGACACTTTGATCCCAATTTGGAGATTTTCACTTAGGGGTGTACTCACTTTTGTTGCCAGCAGTTTAGATATTAATGGCTGTGTGTTAGGTTATTTTGAGGGGACAGCAAATTTGCACTATTATACAAACTGTAAGCTCACTACTTTACATTGTAGCAAAGTGTCATTTCTTCAGTGTTGTCACATGAAAAGATATAATAAAATATTTACAAAAATGTGAGGGGTGTGCTCAGTTTTGTGAGATGCTGTACATACTACTGGGGATGAGCTTGATGTTAGAGTTGAATGTAAGTTCGACTCGAACATTGGGTGTTCGCCAAACAGTGAACATTATGGGGCATTTGTGGGAAATTTGAGCGCTGCGGAAAGCCCCATAATACACTGCGAGATCGCAGTGCATTGCTGTATGATAACTGGCCAAAGCATGCACCGACCTGCATGCTTTGGCCAATCACAGCGCACTCTGCTGTGAGAGCCATGATTGGCCCAAGTCCACGCCCCACAATATATAAGGCTGCTTAGATATCGGCCGTGTGTAATGTTGGTGGCGTGGATGGAGAGATAGCTTGAGTTAGATTAGGCAGGCAGGTTATTTAGTTAGTGGCAGTGTTTTTGATATATATATATATATATATATATATATATATATATATATATATATACTCTGCATTCAGTGTAGCCTATATATACAGTGAATTCCGCAGTGTACATTATATAATACGCTTCAGGTGGTATATCAATATTTATATACAGTCTAGTATATCTAGTATATATATATATATATATAATACAGTGCATTCGGCGATGAGCAGTATATAATGCACTTCAGGCGGTGTATCAATATATATACGAAAATTCGGGTGGGTTACTTCAAATGTTCCTCCGGTTCTCAATGTAGAGATCAGTGTCAAAGTGGATTCCCAATATTCTACCAATATCCAATGGAAAAAAACAAAGGGACAAACTGTCGCATGTAACAATTTTATGCCTTGAAGAGCATTTGATATAAATACATTTTGCATTGGAAAACGTGTCCCGTGATTTTTTTCCTATCAATATATAAATATACAGTCTAGTATATATATATATATATTTACCGGTATATGTCGCCCACAGGTTTGCAGCGAAGAGCATTTCAGGAGGAGCAATCACCCACCCTGGCCCACCCCTCTCCACCTCCCTCCTGCCACTTGTCCCCACCCCTCGCACAGGCTTGCAGAGATGAGGATTTCAGTGGAGCAGTCATCCGCCCTGGCCGTCCCCTCTCCACCTCCTACGTGCCACTCATCCCGCCCCTCACATAGGCTTGCAAAGAGGAGCATTTCAGAAGGAGGAGTCCACCACCTGGGACCACCCTTTTCCACCTCCCTCCTGCCGCTCGTCCCCACCTCTCGCATAGGCTTGCAGAGAGGAGCATTTCAGAAGGAGGAGTCCGCCGCCTGGGACCACCCCTCTCCACCTTCCTCCTGCTGAACATCGAAGTGGGGCGATGCATGTTATCATATGGGCAGGCTCAAACCCTCTCGGCCCGCCCGCTGTGTTAAGATGATGTCTGACCCCCTGGCTGCAGGAGAAAGGTAACAGTGCAGTATGTCAGTGTGCTGTGATTGAAAGCAGCACATGGTGGTGTTGAAGACTGGAATTGAACAAGATGTGTGCTGGGAGGAAAGGGGGGGTTAATTGGAGGCATAGGTCTGAATCATACTTATGCCTCCAATTCCACCCCTCCCCCCCAATCTATCATATCAATGCCTCAAAATCCAATGCATTGAAGCTGCATTGTTGGGCACTGATAGGCTGCCTTTCTGGGCCCTGATAGGCTGCATTGCTAAGACCTGATCGGGTAGCATGGATGGGCACTGATCAGGCTGCATTGATGGGCACTGATAGGCTGCATTGATGGGCACTGATCGGGCTGCATTGATGTAATGGGCACTGATAGGCTACATGGATGGGCACTGATTGGGCTGCACGGATGGGCACTGATAGGCTGCATGAATGGGCACTGATCGGGCTGCTTTCATGGCCACTGGTGAGGCTGCATTCATGGCCATTGGCGAGGCTGCATTCATGGCCATTGGCGAGGCTGCATTCATGGCCGCTGGCAAGACTGCATTCATGGCCACTATTGAGACTGCATTCATGGCCACTGGTGAGGCTGCATTGATGGCCGACACTAATGGGCGCTGATAAGCTGCACTGATAAGCTGCATTAATGGGCACTGATCAAGTTGTACTTAATTCTCTACATAAATCCTTTAACAGTGTCATTTCATGAGATAATTGGGGTGTGTTTAGGATGGAATTAGGGGTGGAACAGGGTAGGGTTTGGGTGTGACAACTGGCGGCGAGTAACTCTTAAGGCCTGTCTAGTAGCTCAGGACTTGAAATTTTGAGCCCTATATATAAATATATATATATATATATATATATATATATATATATATATATATATATAATATATATATATATATTTATATTGTGGTAGTGTGGTACCCCACCTGTGTATGTACCCAGAATTCTCAACTGGATGGGTTGAGGGGCTCCAGGGAGCTTGTAACGTTAGGAGGAAACTGACTTTTCAGTTTCCTCATTATTTACTAAAATCCGTTTAGGGATCTGGAGCCCGGGGATTTTGTAGCAAACCGGGTGTGATGAAATCCCTAGTCCTGGGTCCAGATTTTGGGACTCACCAGCACACTGACTTGTCAGTGTTTTGGTCAATTTGTAGACAGCTGACCATGGTTCTGGGCTCCACCATTCTGAGGAGTCCAGGCAAGCAAGGGAGAAGTGTGCAGGTTTGCACAGTTCTGTTTATCAGAGCAGACAGAGGGTCCAAGCGTGTGGGCTGGAACAGCGAGGAAGCTGGGAAAGACTGCTGAGGTACAGCAATTCTGTTATAAAGTCAAGAGGGCTGAAGCAAAGTCTGAGCAGCAGAGCTGATCATAGAGCCAGGTGGCTTGTTATTTTTCATTTATTACTGCTGTGAATTCTCAATGGACATTTTCTTTCTTTAATAAAAGTGGACCAAAAAGCCTTTAAATGCCTGTCGGATGTGGACTCACTGTACTAAAATGCATCTATCCACTTAGCTAAACACCTCAATATCACAATATATATATATATATATATATATATATATATATATATATATATATACTCTGCATTCAGTGTAGCCTATATATACAGTGCATTCGTGGTGTACTGTTTCTAATACACTTCAGGCGGTGTACACAGTATATAATAAAGTGTAGTGTGGTGTTACAAAAAAATCATGTCCAAAAGGCCACCAAAAAGAGGCAGATGCTCAGAGGGCACTAAAAGAGGGCAACCAGCCTCTGTGTCTACAGTCACCAGTGGTGGTCGTGGACATGGTGCATCCTCTGCAGGTGGCCGTGGGTACAATTGTCCTTTTTTCCTGCTGCTGGCCGTGTTAATGAGCCACAACATGCAGTAGAGTTGGTGGAGTGGATAACAAAGCTGTCCTCATCCTCTGTCACCCAGGTTCAGAGTAGTTTGCCTTCCAATGCAGCTGCCAAACTGGCTCATACTATTGGCTCCTTGTCCACAGTCACTCCTTCCATAGCCCCACCATCATGCACGGAGGAGTCCCCAGAATTATTCAACCACAGTGTCGGTTGCATGCGGCTGGAGGATGCACAGCGATTTGAAGGCTCCGATGTTGGTTCTCACATTGAAGAAGAGAGGGTGCCACAGAAGGACAAGAAACTGGCAGTCATGTTCCCTCAGCTACAGCATACTGCCAAGTTTGCTCCAATGACAAGGAGGGAGGGGATGATGAGGTCACTGACTGTACTTGGGTGCCTGAGAGAAGAGAGGAGGAAAGTGAGGAGGAGGAGGAGGCACAACTTCAACAAGGCAGGATGTCCTCCAGAGGGCAGCTTAAGGGCAGCCACCCTATTGCATCACACAGCAGAGGTCCACAGGTGCAGGGCGCTGCTGACTCCCCGCTGACTTTTAAAAGTTCCTGTGTGGGCCTTTTTTGACACGTGTGCAGCAGATCACACTGTTGCTGTTTGCAATCTATGTCTGAAGTGGATCAAGCGTGGCCAGAACTGCAGCTCCTTGGGCACCACATGGTTGATCAGGCATATGACGACCTGCCATGCAGTCCAATGGCAACAGCACTTGAAAGACCCATATCATAGAAAAAGGCAGACTTCTCCTTGCTCTGGGATCTCCAAACCTACTATACCTCAAGTCCTCTCAAAAACCTGAACTGAGAGGAATGAAGGTGTAGCAATAGGTGTCACAACTACTTGCAGCCAATCTGCTAGCAGTACACCTCCAATTGATTTCAGCAGGAAAATTTCAATACCCCAGTTACTGAACTGTACTGCCGTGTAAACACGAACGGAATGTCCGACAGAAAAAGTCCAACGGGAGATTTTCATCGTATATTCCGATCATGTGTATGCCCCATCAGAATTTTTATGTCGAAAATTCTGATGAACCTAGAAATAGAACATGTTCTAAATATTTCTGACGGAACCAATTCTCGTCTATATGCTGTTCCAACGGATGCTCTAAAGCAAGTACGAGACAGAAGCTATTGGCTACTGGCTATTGAACTTCCGTTTTCTAGTCCCGTCATATGTGTTTTATGTCACTGCGTTCTTGGCGGTCGGACTTTGGTGTGATCGTGTGTATGCAAGACAGCTTGAGCGGTATTCCATTAGAACTCCATTTGAAAAAACCTTCAGATTTTTTTTCAGATGGGAAAACCGGTCGTGTGTACAGGGCATAAAAAGAAATACGGTCCCAGCCATCCACATGCTCAATGTCTAAATGCTAGCTTGGCCAAATTGCTAGCACTTCAACTGCTGCCTTTTCAGCTGGTAGACTCTGCCCCCTTTTGTGAATTTGTGGAATGTGCTGTACCACAGTGGCAGGTTCCAAAACGCCATTTCTTTACACGTAAGGCCATTCCAGCTCTCTAGCGGTATGTGGAAGGCATTTTTTTGGCCTCGTTCGACATGGTGGTCAGCAGTAAGGTTCATATTACTGCTGACTCATGGTCCAGCAGGCGACTGGGTAACTGCTGGCAGTTGGCAAGGATGCAGGTTCCACCACCACACCTCCAAAAAGCTGCTGGTAAATCTGCCACAACATCTGTATACTCCCCTCCCTACTTTTATTCTTCCTTTAGGGCCTCTTCTGCAGAATTGTCCTCTGAACCAACAGTGCTCCCTAAGAACTCAAGGAGCTACGCAAGCAGTCAGGCTAAAATATGCCATGCAGTGCTTGAGTTGGTCTGCCTAGGGGACAGGAGCCACACTGGGGCTGAGATTTTGTCAGCTCTGCAGGGGCAGGCTCAGAGGTGGTTGACACCAGTTTCAGCCAGGAATGGTTGTATGCAACAATGGCACCAACCTTCTCTACGCCCTCCGACAGGGACACTTGGCCCATGTTTGCACATGTCCTGAATTTGGTTGGGCAGCGTTCCCTGACCAGGTACCCAGGCTTACAAGATCTCCTGAGGCAGGCCAGAAAAGTCTGTGCTCATTTCCGCCGGTCATACAATGCCAGTGCTCGGCTGACTGACATTCAAATGCAATGCAACCTGCCCACCAACCACCTCATTTGTGACATGCCCACGAGGTGGAACTCAATGTTGGCAATGCTACAGCAGCTGCACACACAGTAGAGGGCCATCAATGAGTTCCTGTGCAAGTATGGCACCAGGACAAGGTCAGGGGAGCTTGGCTTCTTTTCACCATGCCAGTAGCTATTGATCAAGGATACATGAACTGTCCTGTCACCATTTAAGGAGGCCACAAGGATGCTTCATGGAATAATGGACAGGGCACTTGAGGCAGAACACCGGGAGGAAGAGGAGGACTTCCTTTCCCCTCAAGGTTCCCTTTATCCAGATAGCATTCCTGTGAGTCCGCCAAACATACAGGAAGAAGAGGAGGGATGGTTTTCAGTCCCCAGAAACCCAAGGAGTTGTACGTGGCTGGGAGGAAGTAGTTAAGGATAATGTGATCCTTAGTGACCCAGAGGACTCAGAATTGAATGCCTCTGCAAACTTACACTGCATGACCACCCTGATTCTGTGAAGCCTGCGAAAGGACCCTAGGATTTGTGGGACCACCCTTTTCCACCTGGTATCAAGGAGAGGGATCCTTACTTGCTGGCAACCCTTCTTGATCCATGTTACGAGGGTAAAGTTGCAGAACCCATCCTGCCTTCGCAGAGGGAGCAGAGGATGAAATATCTTCAGGAGGCCTTGAAGAAAAGTTTGAGTAATGCATTTCCAGACTCTGGGAGGTTACAATTTTCTGGTGCTGGACAACATGTTTTTGAGGCTTTTTTCTGTCAGAGGAAAAGTGGTGGAGAAGGTGTCTGGCTGACAGCCATGGGAAGATTTTACCCCTTTCCTGACCATAGCACTTTTTACAATTTGGCACTGCGTCGCTTTAACTGACAATTGCGTGGTCATGCAATGTTGTAGCCAAAAGAAATTTGCGTCCTTTTTTCCCCACAAATAGAGCTTTCTTTTAGCATTATTTGATCACCTCTGCGTTTTTTATTTTTTGCACTATAAACAAAATAAAAAGACTGACAATTCTGAAAAAAAAAACAATATTTTTTCATTTTTGCTATAATAAATATCCCCCAATTTAAAAAAAAAAAACGAATTTCTTCATCAGTTTAGGCCAATATATAATCTTCTTCATATTTTTGGTAAAAAAATCACAATAATCATATATTGATTGGTTTGCGCAAAAGCTATAGTGTTTACAAACTATGGGAAAGATTTATGGCATTTTTATTATTTTATTTTGTTTACTAGTAATGGCGGCGATCTGCGATTTTTAGCGGTACTGCAACATTGCGATGGACAGATCAGACACTTTTGACACATTTTTGGGGCCATTGACATTTATACAGTGATCAGTGCTATAAAAATGCACTGTGTACTGTGTAAATGTCACTGGTAGTGACATTTATGGTGAAGTAATATCTAGGGGCAAGAGCAGACTTTTTAAGAGGAGACCTTTCCATCAGAGCATCCACTGGGTTATTGGGTCTTGAGGATGGATCACTGGCCAGAACTTGCTCAATATGCAATCGAGCTACTGGCCTGTCCTGCATCCAGTGTGCTTTCTGAATGCACATTCAGTGCTGCTGGAGGGTTTGTAACGGATCAAAAAGTGTGCCTGTCCACAGATTCCGTTAATAGGATCCCATTTATAAAAATGAATCAGTCCTGGATCAGCAGCTATCAAGCACCTGATGCTGATGTAACTGATTGAATTTGCTATGGATCTGGGATCCCTTAGGTCGCGTACACACGGGCGGACTGTTCGCCCAACTTTGTTCGCTGAACAGTGTTTCAGCGGACAGTCCGCTCGTGTGTGGGCTTCAGCGGACAGTTTCAGCAGACAGTCTGTCGAACAAAGTTTTTCGGAATTTCCGTAAGACAGTCCGCTGAAACCAAGTTTCAGCGGACAGTCCGCTCGTGTGTAGGCTTGTTCGACAAACTAAGTTTCGCGCATGCTCAGAAAGGATTTACACAGCGAAGGTTGCATTGCAGTGTATTGGACGTCGAATTTCTCGTCCCGTCGTACGTCCCGTTCACGTCATCGCGCACGCTTTCAGCGGACTGTTCGTTCATCGTGTGTGGTCAAGTCCGTTCATGCAAATTTTGAGCGGACTGTTTGTCGGATTGTTTGACGAACAAAGTTGGGCGAACAGTCCGCCCGTGTGTACGCGGCCTAAGAGTCGGTTCACACAGGGGCAACACGACTTTCAACATGACTTTTGGAGGCAACTTGGACACGACTTCAACACGACTTGGGGTGACTTACAACACGACATTAAGCCGCCCCAGGCTAGGCGACTTTTGCCGTGGCCAATCAGAGAATGAGCTCTCAAGGGGGAACTCAAATAAAATAAAAAAACAGCGTGAGTTCCCCCTCTGAAAGCATAACAGGCCCTTGGGTCTGGTATGGATTTTAAGGGGAACCCCTACGCTGAAAAAACGGCGTGGGGGTCCCCCCGATTCATACCAGTCCCTTATCCGAGCACGCTACCCGGCAGGCCAAGAAAGGGGGTGGGGACAAGCGCCCCCCCTCCTGAGCCATACCAGGCCGCATGCCCTCAACATGGGGGTGCCTTGGGGAAGGGGGGCCGCGCGGCCCCCCCACCCCAAAGCACCTTGTCCCCATGTTGATGAGGACAAGGGCCTCTTCCCAACAACCCTGGCCGTTGGTTGTCGGGGTCTGCGGGCGGGGGGCATATCGGAATCCGTGAGCCCCCTTTAATAAGGGGGCCCCCGGATCCCGGCCCCCACCCTATGTGAATGAGTATGGGGTACAATGTACCCCTACCCATTCACCTGTGAAAAAAATGTAAAAAAAAAAAACACAACACACAAGGGTTAAAATAGTTTATTGCACAGCTCCGGGGGTCTTCTTCCGTCTTCGGGGGTCTTCTCGCCGGACTCCTCCGCTATCTTCTGCTAGCTCTTTTACTAGCGGAGGAGCCTGGCTTACTTCTTCGCCGCCACCCGGTTCTTCTTGCCGGGCCACCGCACCTTCTTCTAGCTCTTTTACAAGCGGTGGCCCGGTCTTCTGTCGCCGCTGCCACTGTCGTCGTCTTCTGTTCTTCTCTTTTGAAGATGTTGCCTCATCGCTGTCTCCGGTCACAATGACAGGACACGCAGCGTGCAGCGACTTATATAGGGACATCACCGGATGATGTCCCCGCCCATTATGATTTCACAGCCCCAGCATCCTCTGGGGACAAGGTGCTTTGGGGTGGGGGGGCGTGCGGCTCCCCCCTTCCCCAAGGCACCCCCCCATGTTGAGGGCACGCGGCCTGGTACGGCTCAGGAGGGGGGGCGCTCGCTCATCCCCACCGCCTTTCCTGGCCGGCCGGGTAGCGTGCTCGGATAAGGGTCTGGTATGGATCTGGGGGGGACCCTCACGCTGTTTTTTCGGCGTAGGGGTTCCCCTTAAAATTCATACCAGACCTAAGAGCCTGTTATGCTCTCGGAGGGGGAACCCATGGCACATTTTTTTAATAAATTTGGCGTGGAGTTCTCTTTTGAGAGCTGATAATTCTGTGAGAGTCACCTCTGTATAGGCGGAGATCCGACTTGGAGGCGACCTCCATTGAAATCAATGGGTACCAGTCGCCTACAAGTGGGATAGAAGTATTACAGGAACCTTTTCTGAAGTCGGAGCGACTTCAGTAGTGTGCATTAAGACGGCTCTCATTCACTTACATTGATTTTTACATGTAGCGCGACTAGGGGCGACCTGAAGTCGGATCTGAGTCGCCCCTGTGTGAACGGCTCTTAAAGACTGCCTATGCTGACTAACCTATTCCTCCTCAATCATGATGATGCTAACTCTCAACAATATTTTTGCTTTAGGGCACCACCACTACCCAAGGCCCAATTGTTCTGCCCCTGTTTAACAGGTACATGTAATTACAATTTTTGAAATAATATTTAACATCAGGGCCCATTGCTGCGCCCAACAAGAGTAACTGTGAGGGGTTACAGTGTTCTGGCACCACCAACACTTAAGGCCAAATTTTTCTGCAGCATATATAGTGCAGTCTGTATACTATATATACTGCAATTCAAAGTATATAGTGCCTGGGGGCCTGGGGGACCACCAAGCCATTTTTTTTAAATTTTGGCGCACGCTCCCCTTAATATCTATTTCAGACCTGAAGGGCCTGGTGTGGATTTTGGGGGATCCCTACACCAATTTTTTTTTTTTTTTTTTTTTAGCGGGGTTCCCCTTAATATCCATACCAGACCCGAAGGGCCTGGTAATGGGCTGAAGAGGAACCCACACCGTTTTTTTCCATTCATTTTTATGTATGTTGCAGGAATCCAGCAATACATTACAGCCCGAGCAATTTTAAATGACATTTTTTCCTTTACAAATGTCAGTTTTCTGAGGGACTGTTATGAACATAGGAAAGATGCGCTATTTTACAGGCAGACTAAAGGACCCCTCAGGCGCGATATTTAAAGTAATATTTCATGTTTATTGTTTCACTTTACGCATTAGTAAAATCACTGCTCCTAAAAGAACCGTTTTTAAAACTTTTTTTGCATTGATACATGTCCCCTGGGCCAGTACCCGGGTCCTCAAGCAATTTTTATGGCAATAACTTGCATATAAGCCTTTAAAATGAGCACTTTTGATTTTTCATATTCGTATCCCATAGACTTTAACGGTGTTTGCACAAATTTTTTGCCTGTTTGCATGTTTTGCTGTGAACCAAACCAGGGGGTGTTCAGCTCATCCCTACATACTACCCCCCACTATATACTCCGCACCCCACTCATGTACGTATTATCCCCCACCATACACTACACACCGCTCTTATGTACATACTACCCACCGCTATAGACTCCCCACCCCTCTCGTGTCATACTACCCCCACTATACACTCTGCACCCCTCTCATGTACATACTACCCCCACCATACACTCCACACCCCTCTCATGCCATACTACCCCCCACCATACTCTCCACACCCCTCTCATATCATACTACCCCCCATTATACATTCCGCACCCTTCTCATGTCATACTACCCCCCCACTATACACTCCGCACCCCTCTTATGCCATACTACCTCCCACCATATACTTTGCACCAGTCTCATGTACCTATTACCCCCCACCATATACTCAGCACCCCTCTCATGTCATACTACTCCCCCACCATACACTCTGCACCCCTCTCATGTACACAATTGTTTTATTTTTTATTTTTTTCAAAATTTACGATTTTTGGTGAGAGTTTTTTGGTTTCTTTGGTGAGATCAGGGGTCTAAACATATCCCTGAAGTCTAACTTTTGAAACAGGGAAAGGGACTAAGCACACAGATTTCCCAGTCCCTTTCTCTGCAGCCTCAGCTGCACTGCAGATAAATGAACAGGAGACAGGGGCTCCTGTTAATTCATAAACCAAAGCATAGTAAACACAGTCACACATTCACTTGGAAAAGGAAGGGGCTGGTAAATTACATATTTACCAACCCCTTATTCTGAAGATCTCCCACAGCAGTCAGCAGGAGAGAAGAGAAGGGAAGCCAGCAGCGCAGTTATTTTTTTATTGCTTGAATTATTTTTCTCATTTAGGGGCATGAGTGGGGCCTCATGTCAAAGTTTTGTCTAAGGCCTCATAAAGTCTAAAGCCGCCTCTGGCTGCACTATTTTCATTTTGTACTCCTGACCCCTACTGTGCATTACACACTCCTGTGCCCTGCATTCTGTCCATGACATACTCCTGACTCTTGCTCTCTGTGTTTTATATACTCCTAAACCTGGCACTGACTGCAGCACTCTGTGTTACATACTCCCGAACCTTCAGCTCTTTGTGTTGTGCACCCTGGATCCCTGCCTTATGTGCATTACACCCCTATGTCTCCTGCACTCTGCATTATGTATGTAAGCCTGACACTGATTGCAGCACCCTGTGCTTTATATACTTCAGATCTTGTATATACACTATTTTGTACATTACTTACTTCTCACCAAAGTGTTTATTATCTCAACAGCACCTTTTTTTAAGGTGGGCTCTGCCCTAGCCTTCTGTCTATTTTTAGTGTACACAAAGCATATGTAATGGCAGCTTTTTTATTTTATTTATTATGCTGAAGTTTATATGTGTCTTACATATAGCTCTTACTTGCAGGGCATCAATCAAAGAATGTTTTATAGGTACAAGGATGTTCAGATGTTATTTAACCATGCCCCTTAAGCCCCTCCCCCCACTGCTAACAGCTTGGCCACACCCATTATTCACTATGGCATGCACAGCATGTCACATTACTGCTCTACTTGAGGAGCCCAAAGTTGCCTCGGGTTTGTTACAATCCTAGCAATGCTCCCGAGGGGTGCACTGGGAGTTTCCCCTGCATCTAACTGAAATGATTGACTGCAACGTCACTTCTGCCAGAAGAAGCAGGGGCTACTGGAGGGAGAATTCTGCTGTCTCCTCTTTCCAATAATAGCCTACTGTCAATGTACAAGAACAGGCTCTGAGAAAACACCTCAGAATTGTGATACTGGAGACTGAGGCAGGCTGACCTTCTTACTGTTTCCTCCCAACATATGACATATCACATTACTGGAGATAAGGAGATGCTGCCGTCATTCTTGGCAAGCATTAAATTGAGAATGAAGTGATTATACTGAGGAGTGGGGGACAATTCAACCCTAGATCTCCCCTCTCCTCCTTAGAACCCCGCCCTCAAGCTTATTTCCTCCCTTAGGCCTGGTTCACACTATTGCAGGTGGTTGTGGGTGCAGGAATCACAACTGTTCCCACACCCACAACCACCACCAGCCAAAACACACTGCTCTTTAAAAATGTGTGGGGCTGCCTTTCATTCTTAATATACATGCCAAGCACTGGTATTGGTGCCATATTGCCTATTTAAGCTGGATTGTGACATGGACAGATTGCTGAGTGGTCTTCAGCTAATGCCTCATTTACCTGTGACCAGACCTGCTACGTTTTTGTCTTCTTGTCTTTGACCTATCTTTAGATTACCGTGTACCCATTGTGACCTTGGTTTGTGTTTGGACTCTTTTTCCTGGCTTCCTGATTCAGTACCTCACTGCTTGGCTGTGAACTGACCTTGGCTTGTATGCTGACTCTACTGCTGCTTCTGTCTCTGACTTATATTCCTGTAGGTAGGTGCAGTTTATCCTCCATTCTGTAGGTGGTGCTGTGTTTCAGTGTCAGTGTACAGATGGAGGGAGGCTGGGAGGAACATTGTTCCTCTGCAGACACTGTAGGTGTCACCAGAGGAGCAGTGGTCTGATTGGACACTGCAACACTGGGTGCTCTTGATGGCAATCTTTAGTGCAGCAATGCTAATAAGCAACAATGCTCCACTGTATTTGGTGCACATTTGCAAGTGGCTAGAGTTGGGAAAGGAACCACACTTGTGAGGGACTATGGAATAGCCCTAGGGAAAGATTCATGTTTGAGAATGGAGAAATTATGGACATTGCTGTCTTCTCTGCTATTCCCAATCTCCAGAATTACTTCATATGACTTGTACATCTCTTGTAAGTGCTGCTTATACCACCTCTCTGCCATTAAGCCACCCTTCTTGCAGATGCCACTCCAGTGATGCAGGCCATGCCAGTGTGATATCTTCTGGTGCTGAAGATATACTGTTGTATTACCAGCATTACTGTGACTTATACTAGCAGCATTACTGCACCTGACTGTACTTTGTGTGCCATCCCTCCATACACACACACACACACACACACACACACACACACCGCCCAAAGAGATCAAAGCACTCTTTATGTATTTTTTATTCCCACTGACTAACAACTCTAGACATTACTTTGCTCTCACTGGCCACTGATGATGACCATGTTTTCCTCCCACATGACTCGGGAAACTGACCATTATTTTCCCCACTACACTGGAAGTTTTTTCTTCATGTGATTCCATGGGATTTTTTCTTCAAGGGACATTTGACTCCAAGGAATTCCCCCACTGACCACCAGCCTTTTTTCCCATAAATAACACAGGCATTTTTCCCCACTGACCAGCAATGTAAAGGTCTGTATGATTTATCCTCCCTACTGCTGCGTTCTCTTCACTTTTGTACATTGCATTATTCTGACTGCTATACACTATGTGCTGTGTAGTACATTATGTAGCCCTGAGCCTTGCACTCTAAATTCTATGATGTGTATAACACAATCCTGACCAAAGTGTTTTTTTGTGCATTGCAACTAATGCAGTTCTCCTTTAAGGTAGGCACAGACAAAGTGTTAGCTCTATATGTCTATATGTGTATGTGTGAGTAATGTGAGTGAGTAACTACTAAGCAATTATGGGGTATTTTTGGGATACAAGGACTGCAGATTGTGTACAGTGCAACCAATATGTAGGTACTTAACAATGCTCTTTTGAGCCATGCCCAACATTCAATGCATTTTAGCTATTTCAATTATAGGTCTGCAGCTTGCCACATTCTTCATTCAGAGGTGTCCCTCTTTATCAGGTCATAAAGTTGGGAGGTGTACATTACTGTTATAATTATTATTCATTCCAAAGAGTTTGGAAATATAGTAGAAGAGTGAAAAAAAAGCTGAAAACTGAAGATAACTTTGGCTGTGTCACACCACAAAGCATTGGCAGAAGACAAGCTTAGATCATTGGCTTCATTTTTTTTTTTTTTTTGTATACATCATGCTGGATTTTTACTTTCCAAGCTAGTTGACTGACAAGTTCCAGTTCAAAAATACTTAAACGTGAAAAAAAAATGTAATTATATAATATATTTAGCAGAGTCTCTGTTTCTTTGGGAAAAGGAAGAAAATACTAATGTGTAACCATCTTGGAACTTTTACTTCCTGCTAAAAAAGAATCAGCATGGCTATGATATATGTGTGCAGAAATTGGAAATGATTTTACACTTGTAGCACCCTCCTGGCGTAGGATGCTAGGCAAATTAATTTTTTGGCTCCTTCTGTAGTGAAGGGAGCAGTGAATGCTTGTTCTGGCCTGTTCTGGGTTTCACAGGCTGGGAATGTGATTGCTTCCCCATGCCTCACTAAACAGCTTCCAGATTTTAGGAATGGAGATTCAAATAACCACTGAATATTTGTCAGGTTCCATTGAGTCCCTGTGGATGAGTAACCAGCAGGTGACCAGGGAGGTGATAAATTGTCTGAAACCCTGGAGAGATTGTTTTTTCTCCCCAGGAGAGTTTCAAAGTCTGAGGAGGCAGCTGCCCCTAGGTAGCCCATGGCATGTGAAGCTGGTCTTAAAGACTCAGTGGTTGTCAGGGCTGAGGGCCTGAATGGGTCTCCTGAAAACCTGGTTGTAGGACTTCACCAAAATGAGATCTGGTCTACTGAAGGATTGTTTCTTTCACTGGACCATATCTGGAGGAAGCTGGAAGGTGGTAGCTGTCCTGGGGACTTGTGAGTAAAGACCCTGAATTGATTCCTTGTGACTGTGTGCTTTTTGAGGTTGTACACGCTACTGGAAGCAGTGAACTGTAATGGTACTCATAGGGTCTCAGGGTTCTGGCCATATCTCTATCCTCAGCAGAATCCTGGCATGTAAGCCTAAAGGAAAGTACCCTTATTACTGTTTAGTGTCCTGGAACTTGCAATGGATATGAACATTTGTACACTGGTGCAAGGTAACCAGATGCCAAAGAAATTGCCTCATGACTTACAGTTGTGAGGCCTTAGACCCCATTGTCCCCAATTACCTAGAGAGAACAGTGTCCTCTTATAGCTGTTGCTAATCATTTTTGGAATATGCCATGACCTAACCCTTCTCCTGATTAGGGTTCTTCAAACAATACAATTTAAAAAGACATCCTCTAGACTGAGTTATTGGAGCCTGAATATATGGACTGGTGCTTATGGTGGTAAAACGTTACAAAGACAGTAATAAGTAATTTTATAAAAGTGTCTTCCTAACTTAAATATAAATGGTGTACACAAACCTTTATGAGTATTCAGGGCACACAGTTTTTAATAGTACACTGGATGATAATACAAATTAAGATATGAAAACACAATCAATATTAAAAGCAGACATCAAGAAAAAAAATTAAACATGCATGTGAAAATAATTAGAAATCAAAAATCGAAAGTGTGAGGTATTAGCATATAACTTGTTATAGCAGTTGCTAAGTAACGGCATCTCATTAGGTAAGCATGTTGCAGAAAGCAATCTGCCAGCAGCATTCCATCAATTTGAAACCATATTAGAAATAACTCAGCAATATTTAAGGTCAACAGGACACCTTGGCTGAATTCCAAAACAAGAAGACAATTGTCAAAAGTAAATAATGCATTTATTAACCGTATTAAAGAAAGAATGAAAAATCTAAATGCAAAATCAATATTGCTAATCATTAAGGTGTTTCTTAAAAATAAAACTAGACACTTTCACTCTATTAACACGTAACTAGCGCTACTGCCATCTTGCCGTCTTATATCTTAAGAAATAATAATAAAAAATATTTCTAGTTATTATTCTCTGCATATCCTCAAATTTATTTTAATAAGGTACTATTCAAATGTATTTGAAATTAGTAGTTAACAGTAATGATCCTAAATAGTTTACTATACTAATAGAAAGATGCATATATGTTCTTACAAAAAATGTATTCCAGAAGTGAAATTGGGTTGCTAGGCAACATAACAAAAAGCTGTCAGTGCAGTTGTCAGTCACGTATATTTAGGGGTATATTGTACAAGTATATTCCTTGGGGCTAATAGAATAGCTATTTTCTGTGTAATTATACAGATTATGTGATGCAACTTAGATGCTACTTATATGCTACTTGGACATGATTTGCATATTCCATGGGGCCAGAATTGTACTGGAATCGCGGTAAGCCGCACATAACCATTTTCCAAAATTGTGCTGTGTTGCACTGCATTGATGTGAACAGGCACCATTAAAAACAATATTATTTCCATTATCATGTGATTCTGTGTGACACAAGTTTTAGTAATTGGATTTTTTTTATTTACACATTATAATTGCTTATACCAGTGAATTTAATTTATTTTATCTTTGTTTTCTTTTGTATTACATGTTTTTTCTTTTTTTTGAACACCCTGTGACTAGAGGAATACAGAGTTGCCATAGTTACACTGTACTGCTCTGGGGAAGATATCAGGTTTTTTTTTTTTTTTTTTTTTTTTACACATTATGATTGCTTATATCAGTGAATTTCACTGGTATAAGCAACCATTTTTAATTAATGAAAATGTTTAATTCAGTGTGTATTGTTGTGATTATCTGCGATTGGCCACAGTTAATCACATAGTACATATGTATTTGGCATTGATTGTACCATGTGATTACTGTGACCAATCATAGATAGCAACACAATTGTACACAATGGCATAAATCAAAGCCAATCATTGTTTACAATTATCGTATGATCTGCTGTGATTGGTCCCCGTGATCACATGGTACCAGCAGCATGTCATACACTGATCATACTCACTTTTTGGTAAAATACAAAAGTTGGCTTTGTAAAGAGTAAATACCTACCAAATATGTCAAGATTTTCACACACTTCTGAATTAGTGAAAAACGACTGTACCTAAAAATCTCCATAGGCGACATTTTAAAAGCCTTCACATGTTGCCAGTATAGGGTTAAATGTGAAGTCTGGTGCTAGAATGATTGCCCTCACTCTGACATTCACAGAGATACCTCACATGTGTGGTGCAGTCACTGTTTGCATATGTCTGCGGGACCTACAAGTGCATTTGCATTTGCAAGTGAGCATAGGGGGACGGGGGGGGGGGGTGCTTTAATTTTCTTTTTTCTTTTTCTTTTTATTTAAATTTTTTTTACAAAAAATATTCAACTTTATTGCTATCACAAGGGATGAACAACATCCCTTGGGATAGCTTGGGCAGTGACAGGTACTCTTAACTCCTTCAGGTACTCCTCTGCGCTTCAAAGCAATTAATCAAGCACAGATTGGCTTGATCAGCTGCCTACCTGGCCATGTTGCTTCTAGCTTGGTAATAGCGAGTGGGGAAAAATAAATGTTCCTCCTTCTCCTCTGTGCTCTGCAGACCTAGCTGCTTACAGTGGTCCTGGGCTCCCCGGTGGGAGGGGAGCCCCTTTTGAGCACTGTAAAAGTGATGGGAAGCTGCATAGATACTCAAAACATTTTTACCTAAAAGCCGATCGCTGGCTGAAAAATTTTAAACCAGGATTATGGCTGCAGCTGCTTGCTCAGGATGTATATATGCATACACAGGACGAGAATTTGTTACGAGAAAAAAAGATTAAGAACATTTGACCATTAGCGCTAATACGCAAAGAACATTCGACCAGCGTTGTGTCTCAGAACCTTGTGTGATTTGCCAAATGAACTGGTGTTTGACTGAACAAACCTCCAACTGCAGAGTGAAATTTATTATTACCGCTGCTAAATGTGACAGCTTCTACTTTTCGTGTCCTAACAACCAGTGACTTATCCCCACCCAGCACTTTCAATAGTCAGCCTGGATATAACTGATAGATAAATGTAAACAAACAGTGGGGATGGTGTAAAAAAAAGATAATTAAAAGATAGTTAAATGATTAAGAGCATGAGTTTGTCCTCACAATTCATATCTAAGGCCGCGTACACACGGGCGGATTGTCTGGCCAACTTAGTCCGCTGAAACGTGTTTCAGCGGACAATCCGCTCGTGTGTGGGCTTCAGCGGACTTTTTCAGCGGACAGTCTGGCGGACTAAATCTTTCGGAATTTCCGTAATACAGTCCGTCCAAACTTGGTTTCAGCGGACAGTCCGCTCGTGAGTAGGCAAGTTGGACGGACTAAGTATGGCGCATGCTCAGAAAGGATTTACACGGCCGAAGGTTACATTGCAGTGTATTGGACGTCGAATTTCTAGTCCCGTCGTACGTGCCGTACACGTCATCGCGCAAGCTTTCAGCGGACTGTCTGTTCGTCGTGTGTGGTCAAGTCCGTTCATTCAAAAGTAGGACGGACTGTCTGTCGGATTGTCTGACGAACTTAGTTGGCCAGACAACCTGCCCGTGTGTACGCGGCCTAAGTCTGGTATAGATTCTATGGGAGACTCCAGGAAACAAAATGGCATAGTGCTCTACCCCCCAGCCCCCCCCCCCCCCCACACACACACACACAACAAATTCCATACCAAACCACGGTGTACATTTTGAGGGGAAACCTTAGGCAAAAGACAACAAAAAAGCATGAGTTCTCCTCAAAATCCATAGCAGACTGTATTCGAGCATGCAGCCTGGATCTCCAGGAAAGGGCCACAAGCATATGATCCACGACATAGAGAGGAGGAACCTTGCCAGGGTTCCTTGCATCGTGTTTCCATGTTGATGAGGACAAGGCCCTCTTCCCCACAACCCTGGCCCATTGGTTGAGGGCTGCAGGCTAATTGGAATCTAGAACCCCCTTTAAAAATAGGGGGCCGCAAGACACCGCCCCCCATGTAAATGAGTGGGGCGAAGGGGTGAAAAAAAAGAATGTACCCTAGAAGGAAATGCACCGAAACATTTGAAAAGCATTATGGAAAAAAAAGTCCAAGGATGTACATCCATTGTCATTCACATTGTACTGTGATGCAAGTACACATCAATCATGGCTGCTGATCTCTGAGAAAGAAAAAACTGACAAATGCTGAGACACATCTATTCTTTTTTTAAGATTTTATTGAAAGTTAAACAAATGACAACAGGGGAAATTAAAGACAGTTCTCTTCCATGTTGAAACAACTAGAAACCAGAAAAGAAAAACAGTAGTTTTAACAGAATAATGTGAGTCACAATCTTACATGTTTCATGTATTCCGCCCCATGTACAAGCGTGGATTCGTAGGATTACAACTTGGGTCGGGGTACAATAAAAGGGCTGGAATGCGAAGCCGCATGCCTAGCTTTTCCTGGCGGAATCTGAGAGCTTGTATTCCAGCGTGCTCTAAAAAGGCTGGCTGACTCCCTAGGCTCCGGTCGGCTTTTCCTTGTAGGTGGTATATTGTCTGTGGCTATTTGGGGGTCGTCTGTATAGCTCTTTAAGGGTGTGATGTATACCGTGTCTTAAATTTCGTATGAATAGTCGCAATTCGCTTGAGTCCTATGGAGGGTAATGGCTGGGGGGATTAATGGATGGGTAGTGTACGGGGTTCATATGTTTGGAAGAGGGGGCTAGGTACTAAGGGGGCAGGTGGGATGAGACACATCTATTCTTGTTGCTTCTCTTGCATCGAATAACATCTCCAAGTTCCCATTAAAGTAAAGAAAGGGGTCAAGTCGCCCTGTGATGTAATTGACCAACTATTGGTATGTCACCATGACCAAACCCCTAATGTTAAAAGTCAGCAGCTACAGTATGTGTAGCTGCTGACTTTACATTTTTGAAGGGGCGGGCGGACCTCCGTTTTAAGTACCCCCAAAAGGTGTGGCCAGGTGGAACTGATCGCTGGAACCTGCTGGCTGCTGGGAGACAGCTGCAGCTTTCTGCCCAGAGACCTACAGTGCCACCAGCAGGCGAACTTGGTCCTAAAAATAGGTTAATGTGCATATGTGGTCATGGCCAATTGGTTGGTACCCAAAGTGGAGAAAACGCACACTGAGACCAAGTAGAGTGACACAGTTATTATTTGGTTAAGGGAAAGTAACAAATAACAGGTGAAGAACAGTGGCAAGATATTTCCTTAACAGTCTCAAGCATGTTGGTAACAGGTGCAGAAACTCTCATCAATGTTATTGGTACAGCAGAATAGTTTCAGCACTTATAGTGTCACCCTAAAGAGGCTTACATTACCCGTATAGCATCTGGTTGAAGAGGGGTGGCTGTTTGTCAGGGTGGTGGTATATGCAGCACCGAGCAGACTAATGCCCAATACTTATCACCAATTTTAAAGTCCAGAGGTAGCAGAGCCAGTAAAGGGGTCCTTATTGTGTCACTTCTTCTCTGGAACCTTTCCTCAGGACTAGAGCCTCTGTCCCTAGCCAGCATTGAATCCTGCCCCCTACCTATCCACTTTGCAAATGTCACCAACCGCATCAGGGCAGTGCTATTTATTACCTCTACCATCACCAAAGATGGCAGCATAGGTCAGCCAATGTTGGAGAGTTTAATTGAAACACTGATTCCCTGGTTTTACCTATGGAGGCTTCAGAGGACTAAAGCTCTTCCCAACTTCTACACAGCACCACCTACAGAGGGGAGGGTAAACTGCACCTGGCTACACATAGTTTCAACCCAGGTTCACTTTAAGTCATCATACTTGTTTCACTGAAGAAAAAGAATATACTAGCAGCAGGAATATAGGAATATACTAGTAGCAATAAAAGTATATGAGGGTAGGACTTAAAACCATTCACCTTTATTAGTTACATAAAGCAATCATACACTATATTAATTATTAAATAAAAATAAGTACAGTTGTTTAAACACCACACTGTCAACAAAGAAACCAGATTAAAGAAAAAAATTGTCAGGGCATTGCATATTGCCCAATTGGAGCAGCTGCTTATTTCTGAACATGTGGAATATGATACCTTGGATTATTGGTCTGAAAGTAATTTTTATTTCAACAGATCAATTTGTGCAGAATAGAAACCTTTGAGTATTTTTATGGCTAATGCTGCAGAGAACAGAACGGAGCATTCTAAAACCCAGTCAATGAAGACTTTGCACAGAGCACATTATTGTGTCTAATAAATGTTTACAATGTACTCAGTGTGTCTTGTGTGTGAAGGAGGCACACGTCCATATAACATTGTAAACTGTCCAATATTGACTCCGCTAAATGCTTGTAACATTCTGAGCAAACTCTGATGGATCTTTTCTGCTTGTTACTGGACTGGCAATATATTTCTTTTCTTAACTTGCAATGCCCAGTGTCTTAGGGATCATTTAAGGGAATATGAAGACATCAGCTGTTACAGTTATGTTGTGTAGTTTTACTGCTTCATACCTTATAAAGGAATTGTATAGTGATTGTTTAAAAAAACATTTCTTGATTTATTATGTGCAGTGCTAAAAAAATATTTTGCTTTAACCACTTCAGCCCCGGAAGGTTTCACGCCCTTAATGACCAGGCCATTTTTTCTGCATTGCTTTAACTGACAATTGCCCGGTCATACGACGATGTACCCAAACAACATTGATGTCCTTATTTCCCCCCATAAATAGAGCTTTCTTTTGGTTGTATTTGATCACCTCTGCGTTTTTTTAGGTTTTTTTTTTGCGCTATAAACAGAATAAGACCGACAATTTTGAAAAAAAAACAATATTTTTTTACTTTCTGCTATAAAACATATCCAATAAAAAAATCGAATTTCTTCATCAATTTAGGCCAATATGTATTCTTCTACATATTCTTGGTAAAAAAATAAAAAAAGAATAAGTGTATATTGATTGGTTTGCGCAAAAGTTATCATGACTACAAGCTATGAGATCGATTTAGGGCATTTTTATTTATTTATTTATTTTTTACTAGCAATGGCAGTGATCAGCGATTTTTTAGTGGGACTGTGACTTTGCGGCTGACAAATTGGACATTAAGTGACACTTTTTGGGGACCAGTGACACCAATACAGTGATTAGTGCTAAAAAAATGCAATGTCACTATATAAATGACACTGGCAGGGAAGGGGTTAACACCAGGGTTAAGTGTGCTCCTAAGGCATGATTTCTAACTGTGTGGGGGATGGACTGACTGGAGGAAGAGAGACATCTGTGTTCCTGATTAGCAGTAACACTCTCTCCGTCTCTGACAGAACAGCAGTCTGCTTTATTTACATAGGCAGACTGCCGTTCTGCCCCTCCAGCGAATGGCCGGCGCACCCACAATCACAGCGGGAGCTGGTCGCCGTGCACACGCCTCAGACCCAGAAGAAGCAAAGACATGCAGGTAGGTTAATTGGCTTCTGTCCAAAATTGGCCCTAGTATATGAACAGGGACCTTGGATTGTGGGCTCCTTGGGGGTGGGGACTGATGTGAGTGTGCAGTGTACAGGGATGGGGACAATTGTGGACATTCACTCAGGTTGAACTGGATGGACTGGTGTCTTTATTCAACCTAACTAACTATGAAACTATGAAACTATGAAACTATATAGGTACACTGTTTCATGCAGCCGGGCCACCCTGCCGCAGTATATGTGTTATCGCTCTTTCCATTTGTATCCATGTAGGATATGCTTATTTTCAACCATCTAAATGTCAGTGTTCATTTTAATACTTTCTATTAAATGCTATTAAACGGTATCACACTATTCAAGTTTTTTTCATCTTATACATGCTACGTAGTATTGAGCCTCGGTCCTCTGTGTGAAAGTTTGGTTTACACCATCTACATTCTATTGATGTTTCGGCCCATTGATGCGGATTATATTGTTCTGGACCTAGGGCCAGCTGCACCTATTGGATTTACCGATTAATAAGCCCGTGTGACTTGGGTAGTTTAAGCCTCCTCAAGTCAACGATTTCTGGTAAGCCTCCTCCTATCTATGGTGGTGGCATTTCTGGCTATCCCTTTGACCTAAAGGGTCACATTGGTGGTTACACTTTCCTGCTTCAAGTTTTGTGGACTTTTTACTATGTTATTTTTTGTGGACTTTTCTATTTATTTGATTTCTCTCACGATTGTTATTCACACTTGTGAATGACGTGGACTTTAAAATCTACACAGTGATTTCTTGTGTATTCACATAAGGTGTAAGGAATTATATTATTTTGAATTACTGTTTTTATTAATTTGGTTTCTCTCACAATTGTCAATCCTATTTGTGAGTGATGTGGACTTTAAAATCTACACAGTGATTTTCTTTGCATTCACATAAGGTGTAAGGAAAACATTATTTTGAGTTACTGTTTTTTGCTCTTTAGTCATGAATATAGACTTTTTTTCAGTAGTTTATTTCACAAAATTAGCGCTGCACTTTTCCACATATGTGTGGTGGGCAGTCCGGAAGTAGTTAATCTGCTAACTTTTAAATATTGTATATAAATATGTAATATTTCGCCATTCCAGCCAGCAGGTTGCAAGCTCCAAATAAAAAGATAAACACAGGATTGTATGTTATTAAATACTAGCTTGAACCTAAATGGTCCAGTCTTTACTTCATTGCCTATTGACCACATTGAGTTGAGGCTGATTTAATTATATATAAAAAATGAGGTTGATTTACTAAAGGTAAATAGGCTGCACACTTTGCAAGTACAGTTGCACTGATTTTTCCCCAGAGCTTAGGAAATGAAAAAGCTCTACTGATTCCCATCATCCAATCATGTGCATGCAAATGTAGCACCCTCTACCTAGGCAATTTAGGCTTGTTTGTTTTGATCTGTATGGGCTGGGAGTGGCAGCTGTGACTCACTGCATCACGCCACTGTCACCTCCCTCTTTCTTCTAGAAGATTCTAGAAGAAGAAGAGGGGAGATGGGTAGAGCTGTCTGGGGTGTCTCAGGGAGCCCTGACCTATCCCCAATTAGGATTGGCAGAGGACAGGCTCCTTGATACATCTGGAGCCAGCCCAGCTGGGGAGGAGTTGTCGGGTGAAAGAACTGGAGATGGAGTACTAGGCTGTCGGGGTCTTAGAAGGAGCTCCCCAGTCTGGGGGGGGGGGGGTGACCTTGGGCCTGGGACTCGGGTTCAGGAAAGATCCTTTCAAGAACTCATGAAGGATTTGAACAAGAGGTACAGGAGGAGTCAGAGAGGACAGAAGGAACTAGTGTTGTCAGTCAAGTCTCCAGGAGGGAACCACTGGTGTCAGCCAGGAGGGCTGGTGAGTGACAGGCACAGTCGGGAGTACTGGGGAGGCATGCCAGAGAGGACTGGGGGAGTGCAGTCTGGGATGGGTGCAAAGCCAGCAGTAAGGACTGTGATGCCACAGGCAGTGGAGTCGGCAACTGCAGCCAAGAGGGCTGGCAGGGCCTGAAGAGGGCTTTCTGGGAGAAGTAGTCCATCTATAGGACAGCTAGCACTAGAGACTTCCTATACTATTTTTGCTACACTAAATTGCTAAGGCTTGACTGAGCCAGCATGAGACCTAAACATGTGTTAGCTGTGCCTGAGAAGCAAGAGATGTGCTGAAAAGAGAGAGAGAGAGTAACAAGCAAGAGATTTTCTGGAGGAGACTTGTGTAACAGAGTGTATATAGCTGTCCCAATAATTGATTGCCACGCAACCAGCCAATTGCTTGTTCCACTGGGCATCCCATCAATTCCTTTACCCATCCAAGTTATATTCCCTCAATAAAATACCAAAAACAAGCATATGGACTGTTCATTGTCTTAGAGTGTCTGGGAAGTGAATGCCGGGCCGGGCAAGGTGACAGGTGGGCCACATCACTTAGCAGCCCCTACGGGGGTACCGCTACTCAAAAATGCTGTTTTTTTTCCTTGCACCTGATTGGGTATTCTTTACAAAATAAAGCTTCACCACATTCACTTAACTCTGAGGAAAATGAGTGAGACTGCATTTGCAAAGTATACAGTCTATTTGCGTTTAGTAAAGCAACCCTAATGTGTCCTTCTATAGTACATATGGACACAGAACAATAGCAGATTGCAATAGCACATTGAAGATGATTTACTAAAAGCGTTTTAGTGATTGTAAAAGATCACCTTATTAAACAACCCATGCAGTTTAAAATAGAAATAGCTAGAGACTGGCTACGGTGTGTTCTCCTGCTTAGTGTGGTCAGTTTTTAATAGGAAAGCAGGGAGAATGGCAGGAACACCAGGGATATCACATAGGACGCAATGCAAAGAGAACAGGACACTTTCTCATACAAGTACATCAGGCACATACTGTATCAGGAATATAAAATGTTGGGGTAACAAACGCTTTAAGAATCTATAGTTATAAATATACAGGATTTATTACAGTATATAGTGCCAACAGTGTGTGCAGCTCTTTACGATTAAAATGAGACAGCGCAGCTACAATACAAGAGGGTTAAAAGGGTCCTGCTTACAATCTAATAGGGAGGGTCAAGTGATAAAAAATAATAACTGTGGGGAGACAACACACTACTTTGTGTGAATATTTAATTCACTTCAATCATCCAATCATGTGAAAAACAAATTTCTGTTTTACTTATTTCATCTGCACATGATTAGATAATTGAAATGAATATTCACAAAATTAATTGCATAAAGATTCCAAAAATCAGCCCAACTGTATCCGGTGTTGGAATGGGGGAATTATTAGGTTGTTTATGGCCACTCAGGATGGGTTCACACTGGTGCACTGCGTTTTGTCTGTAGTGTGGGTGTATTTGAAGTTTATGTGCATTTTACATGTGTTTTTAGCCAGTGTTCCATTACGTTACATGCTATTTCCACGTTTTCTGAAAGAACACCAACGACACGGCATGCATGACAAGAAAAAAAATAGTGCAGCGGTTTACAACTGCTTTAATTGAGTGATCTGGGCCAAGCTTTGCTTTTTCATGCTACTTGCCTCCTCTTTTGACTTCTCTCGGTCATCATTTATGCCACTGGCTGTATGATCGCTATTTCCAACCCCTTTGATGCTGACCACTGTCTGATAGCACTAGTGTCCTGCCTTTTTGCCTATTTTAGTGCAATGCAATGTTGTCACATTGGGGGTTATTTAAGAAAAGGCAAATCCACTTTGCACTGGAAGTGCACTTGAAAGTGCTGTCACTGTAAATCTGAAGGGTAGATCTGAAATGAGGGGAAGCTCTGCTGATTTTATCATCCAATCATGTGCATGCTAAAATGCTGTTGTTTATTTTCCTTGCATGTCCTCCTCGGATCTACAGCGACTTTACTTTCAAGTGCACTTGCCGTGCAAAGTGGATTTTCCTTTAGTAAATAACCCCTATTGTCTGTTACTGTAATTTACGAGTGTGAAGTGCGCACTACTGTAAGGCCCCATACACACTATTAGATTTTCTACAGATTTTTGTCTTCAGATTTACAAAAACCATGTAGTGCAAGGGCCTGTCTGATTGCATACAAATTAAAACTCTTATGGTATGACCTCATATTATATGGTTTTGGTAAATCTCAAGACAAAAATCTGCAGAAAATCGAATAGTGTGAATGGGTAAAGGACGTTTTTAAAAGGCCTTTACACACGTTCGTGTCCATTTATTAAAATTGTTTTAAGTATGCTTTATGCAGATATTTTTTTTCATGCAAAGTAAGGAAGAAACATTCACAATACTGATTTTCTCTGCTATAGATGCATCAAAAATGCACACAAATTCACTATATATACATTTTTCCATTTATGTTAGGGACTTCTTTAATGCCCAAAAATGCTACATGTATTTTTTAACGCACATAAAGCATAACTATGACCCAGTCATAAGAACAAATAGTGTTTGCACAATAATTGCATTTTATTAGTGCTTTAGGCATGACGGTACCTATGTGTCTAGGATTCTTTGCAACTGTGAAGCAAAAGAAACACATTTAGTACTCAAAGAAAAAACATCAAACAAAATATATTATTTTGCATCAATGATCAGGACAGCTAAACAATGTTTTTTAATATACAAAATACATCAAATTATGTAAAAAAAACAAAACACTTTTAATGATATAAACATATTTATTAGAAGAAAAAACATTGGGCCGCACACATCTGTAAACATATTTTGAATCATGTTTTCCTGTAGATTGACTGAGTCACAGAAGCCGTGCTTTGAGCATAACGTGCCTTTATACACCAGCCACATCATCTCCCTTTGTGGTCGGTCGTAGCTGTACAAGTGTCTCTTGAGAGTTGCCAGGTTTCTCTAAATGACCATGTACCGTCCCTAAAATTCTAAAAATAACCCATCCAAGAAGATTAGTAGGTTTTGTGGGCTAAATCAGCAGACATTTTTCTATGGGGAAGTAGGGTAGAATCCTGCTATATGTCTGGAAAAATATAAGCTTGGCTGTCCAAGAGTACTCCTTCATGAAATTATGTCTCCAGCCATAAACCACTGTATACTTGGAAGTCTGCTCGAACGAAGCCACACTCCAAAATAGCAAAAGCACTGACTGTCAGACTAATAGAATTTCAAGCTGTATTTGCTGAGATTAGTTAAAATAAATGCCTCTCTCCGTTTTGGAGAAATGTAACCAACACAAATGTTAGACAACATAAAAACAAGTCATAATATTAAGCGAAGTCTAGTTTAATCGTTTCAAACAAGAACTGGACTTCCTGTGAAAAGAATTTTCCAGTGTATTTTATGTTGTCAGACTTGTTTTATATATTTTTTTATTTGTTTTTTGTTTTGTTTTTAGAATTCCTTTTAATACTTGGAGATTCTTTTTTTTTTATGCCTAGCTCCACGTTTCAGACAAATTTAAAACATGACATTGAATTAATATACCTTGTATATCATATGCTTTCCATATCTTGTTTTTCTATGTACAGTTTTGCACTATGCATTTTGCTAAAAACTAAACTTTTCAGCTTGTGTTGGAGGAAACTAGTTCCAGCTCATACCAAAACATTTTATATCATTTTGAATAGCACAGGGTAAGCTTAGAGCCTTCAGGTTTTTAATGCCATCTGTTTCCGCAATGGGGAGATTCCCCTTAATTTCAGAAGAGGGTTTAATGAGAAATCTCATTTAAAGTAGAAGAAGGTTTAATGAGAAAAAAAAAAAATTTTTGTATCCTGAGCAAAGGTTGGAACTTCTGACAATCTTTTTTTAAATGTTTTATGAAGTACATCTTTTGGTGCTGTCTTCAGTCAGGTCATGTGACATTCCCACATTCGCTTATTCTTACAGCAGAGGATTGCGGTAATGGTAATTTTGCTGTTCTGTGCATTATTATCATGTAAACTCAGAGATGTTTGATAATATACCCCTAGGTGGTGTGAATTTGACACCCAGGGTTCACAGCATCATTCAACCCATAGGCAGATGAGGACAGAGCTGCAGCTGTAGAGGGTGAGCACTGCTTTGGGACTTTTTTTTTTAGTATAGATTAGGAGAGACATTTTTAACATACAATTTCAATGGAGTTTGGCTTTAATACTTTGGGGTTGATTTACTAAAGAATTAAAATGTTTTACGTGGTAGATCAAATGTTCACTGAGGTTGGTAAATAGGGGGACATCAGCTGTGACTATTTGTTCACGCAGTGTGGATGTGCAGTGCTGGATCCCTCTCCCATTTGGTGGAATCACCACTGGGGTTGGAAGTGGAAGGAGATTCCTTTGGGATACTTTATATTGTATGCAGGTGCCCTTTGACCTCTTTTTTCAGAGGGTCAAAACTAGCTGGTAAGTGCACATCTACCCTTGGTGGTGGTGACCCTTATGTGGATTCTTTAGAAGCGCTGGTGTTGGAAAATTGTAGCTTTTTTATTTAGAGTGAGCTTAATTTATTTTCAGGTAGACTATACTGTTTATGGTAGACTCACTTTTCTTTTCATGCAGAATTCACTGGCTCATTATATGGTTATATATCAACGTGAAAACCTTTTTTATATATTTATGACTTTTATAGTATAGATTAGTGCAAAATGTATATTCTAATATGGTTTACCTATGATAAATATCTCATGGTACTGTTGCAGCTTCTAAACACATTTACGTTTTTATAGATGCACACAAGCACAGTATAAAATTATTTTCTCAAATAGGGGGCTTTTCGAATACCCAATTGTGTGTGAAGCAAATTAAAAACATCAAAATTCACCAAGCCAAGTGAACATTCACATTGCATATGTTACCAATTAACTCTATGCAACATGTGCTTTGATGGGAACCACATCAAAGGTGAAGCAAGGACTTTTTACAAGATAACAGTCCTGCAATATGTTTAAAAATGTGGAAATATAAGTGGTGCTAGGACTGTGACTGCCAGGTGAAAATAAAAAATAGTTAACAAATGTTAATAAAGGAAATTTCTGCAAAGGATAAAGACAGGGAAACAGTTTGGGCTAATTCGCAGGCACCCTTTTTCAGGGAAATAAAGCACTTCACATGGCCAAAATTAAAGGCAGATTATAATACCTTTGAATATTTTTATCTAATTAGTCATTTTCTAATTATTCAAACTTTATACATATTTTGTACTTTTTTTACCATTTATAAATTATGTTTGTTTTACAAATACACATTTAACATTGGGTGTACCCAGGAAATCCACACAAGAAGTTGTTTGTTTTTTTAAAGAGACAGCATAGCAGAAGCTATTTGCCTTTAAACTCTCTCTCTCTCTGCTATCAGCAGGCTTTTTACAACAGCTATAAAATGGGTAAAAAAAGAGGCTAGAGCTCCACATGCTGGCTGCAACTGAAAAGAAAAAAAATATTCATGTGGCATACTGACATACAAACGTTTTCTCATCTAACCGTTAACATCAAGATCAAGGCAAACTTTTATAGCTGAAGGTAGGTCCAGGGCAAGATCCTCAGGCACTCAAGGTGAAGTTTGTAGCGTGTACATCTGCAAGATGACATAGATTGAGATTTTGATGAAAAATAAAAATTATTCCAAGAAAGTTTGGTGGGTGTTTATGTTTATTTGTTTTCATACTTTTTTTTACCACAGGTAAATGGTCTAAAGTACTTTTTTACAATTTCCTTTCACTCTGCTAGCCCCAATAGGGCACCGTAGGAAAATACAAACAAAATGTTTTTGCTGTGCACAAGATAGATATCATGTCCTGTTCTCTCCAATATTTCAGATTGGCATCATACGTTATGTCATAAAAGTGAAATTATTTTAATCTATAAATTTAATCTACAAGGTAAAATACTTTTCTTTAATTTGTACACTTGCATCATATTACACCTATTTGAGTCTGGCTGAGCAGCTTTATTATATAGTTTTAGAAGCGGATTTCAAGAAAATTATTTTCTCTTTTGTGCTTATTCTCTGACAGTATACAAACTAACTTGACTTCCCAGCGTTGATTTTTATATGTCACTGAGACATCATTAATATTCTTTTTTTCAGTAATTCAATGTTGCTGATGTATTATATTACTTATTAATCCCACAAATGGAAATCTCGAGTCTTTAGTGTGTGCTTTAGATTAGTTTTACATCCAATTTTATAATTCAATCCTTAATGTTTCATCAAGATATGTCTGTACAGCACTGTATACAATAAAACTGAAGAGATAGGGCACCTAGAAGAAAATTTTGATTACCCAGGATTTTATCATTTAAAAAGGACATAGTGTATCTCACTTGCATTGCCTGAATGATTATGTCAGTAAATGATTCTACCTTGATTCTACATTTTTCCCTAGAGTTTCATATTTAACCTAATATAAGAGCTGAAGATATTAGGTTTTAAAATATTTAAAGATTTTTTTTTAATTAAGTAGAAACCATTGAAAGTAAATATGAATTTTTACCTGGGATTTAGGATAACATGGACAAAATAGATGTGTATAGTAGAAGTAGATTTCTGTTACCTGGGATGTGTTACTGTTCTGTCTCTCCAATATTAGCACTGAAAGCGTGATCCCTATAACAGATCCAGTTGTGGCAAGATAGTTTAACGTATAGGGGGAGATATACTAAAGATGGTGAACTCAGAATCTAGTGCAGCTGTGCATGATAGCCAATCAGCTTTTAATTTCAGCTTGTTCAATTAAGCTTTGACAACAAAACCTGGAAGCTGATTGTTTTTTTATACAGAGCTGCACAAGATTTTGCACGCTCCACCTTTAGTAAATGACCCCCATACTAAAATTGGCAGACAGTGACTTTTTTTTTTGGTTCAAATATTTTATATTTTATTAAAAAGATCAACAGATAGCATTACAGATAATATAAAAATTAATAAATACCATTGTGTTGAGTTAAATATAGTATAGGTAAGGAAAATATTAACTGTACATGATCTATCCATTGATAATCTGTGTAACTAAAATCAAATCAAATCAATAAGACTATAACTTATCGAGCTGTTCAAGGGTAAAATTTACATACATAAACTCAGTCTAGACAAAATACACATTCATTAGTCCCTCAAAAGTCAGATACTGTGTTCATCCAACTGTTGAGTTAGTATCTAGTACATCACTAGTGATAGATAATGCTATCCAAACACAATGGATGTTACCTAAGAGAAGAGATAACCTGGGTAAAGGGTGGGGTAAAGGGTGGAAGAAAGCATAGAGAAGAGCAAAAAAAGACAGGAAGGAGAAGGAGGAGAGGAGGAGGGGTCCCCGAAGGTAAAGCCAACCCCAAAAGGATATTGATAAGGATGTAAGGTTGAGTTCCTTCTACCATGGTAAAAGTACACATTCTTCGAAGCCTGGCGGCAGACTGCGGCAGACTATGGTCTCCAAAAATTGTCGAATTTGCTAAGGTTTTCCTTATGCAGGGCTTCCATCTTTGCATGTAGCAGAGTGAAGTTTATTCTGTATTTAGTCTCTGCTATATTCAATGTAGGTGATTTCCATGCTTTAGCCATGTACTGTTTTGCGGCTGCTAAGAGCTGAATGAGTAGTTTAAATTGTTTACGCGTTTAAGATTCCGGTCTCAGGTTTAAAAGGACCATTGCCAGGTTTGGTGTGAGAGAGCATTCAAATATCTCCGAGGCGAGCATGAAAACAGCTTTCCAAAAATCTTGCGCCACTAGGCAACTCCACCATATGTGTATGTACATATCCAGCTCAGAACTACAGCAAAAACAGAGAGCCGAGTGATTGGGTGCAAACTTGGTGATTTTGTCAGGGACTAACTACCAGCATTTAAGAACCTTGTATTTAGCTTTAATCGCTATGGCGGGGGCGAAGTACCAGCATGTAAGCACCTTGTATGTAGCTTCAACCGCTATGATATTTGTTGAGGAAGACTTTGTTGCAGACCATATTTCATACTAGGGATGAGCTTCGTGTTCGAGTCGAACGTACGTTCGACTCGAACATTGGCTGTTCGTCCGTTCGACGAAATCCGAACTCTTGGTCCGTTCGCGTCAAAATTCGTGTGGCGCGCGCGGACCACAATGCACTGCGGTGGCGCAGTGCATTGCTGGCTCATGATTGGCCAAGCATGCACTGTGACCCCGCACGCTTGGCCAATCGCAGCGCCAGCAGCGAGGAGAGCCATGATTGGCCACAGGCATCCTGCCTGTGGCCAATCATAGCTCAGGCTGTGTAGTGCACGCCCCACACTATATAAGGCCACCTTTGAGGCGGCCTCCTGTAGTGTGTTGGCATCTGAAGCAGTGGGTGTTATGTGTACCTTCAACACAGTTACACACCAATCGTTTTTGGCTGATTTCCTATCTTACTCTTGTGTAGTGGTTATTGTCTGTGCCCTGACCGCAGTATACACCACTACACTATATTCACCTCACCTATATAGCTAGCTAGTGATCTATCTTTAACCACTTAACAACCGCCCATTGCCGATTAACGGCTTCAGGGCGGTTGTTTAACTCTGAGAGGCCGTTAATTAACGGCCTCCCAGAATTCTGCTCTCGCGCGCCCCCTGGGGCGCGCACTCGAGAGCATCCGTGACCGCCGGGTCCACAGGACCCGGCGCATCACGGATCACGGTAAACGGCCGCTCGTCGCGGCCGTTTACCACGTGATCGCTCCGTCAAATGACGGAGTGATCACTTGTAAACAAACCGGCGTCATGTTATGACGCCGGTTCCTCCCTCCCCTCTCTGTACCGATTGGTACAGTGGAGGGGAAAGAGATCGGTGTCAGCAGCGATGTGGGCTGCATCTGCAGTGCCCACATCGCTGCTCACCGAATTTAACCCCTCAATTCCCTGCCAATACTCTTCAATACCAGTGCATACTCTGCAGTACCCTGCCATTACTCTGCAGTACCCCCCATTACTCTGCAGTACCCTGCCATTACTCTGCAATACCCTGCCATTACTCTGCAGTACCCCCATTACTCTACAGTAACCCCCATTACTCTGCAGTACCCTGCCATTACTCTGCAGTACCCCCCATTACTCTGCAGTAACCCCCATTACTCTGCAGTACCCTGCCATTACTCTGCAGTACCCCCCATTACTCTGCAGTAACCCCCATTACTCTGCAGTACCCTGCCATTACTCTGCAGTACCCCCCAATACTCTGCAGTACCTGCCATTACTCTGCAGTACCCTGCCATTACTCTGCAGTACCCTGACATTACTCTGCAGTACCCTGCCATTACTCTGCAGTGCAGTACCCTGCCATTACTCTGCAGTACCCTGCCATTACTCTGCAGTACCCCCCATTACTCTGCAGTACCCTGCCATTACTCTGCAGTACCCTGCCATTACTCTGAAGTACCCCCCATTACTCTGCAGTAACCCCCATTACTCTGCAGTACCCTGCCATTACTCTGTAGTACTCCCCAATACTCTGCAGTACCCTGCTATTACTCTGTAGTACCCCGCCAATACCCCGCCAATACCCCGCCAATACTCTGCAATACCCTGCCATAAATTGCCATACCCAGCCATACTCGGAGATACCCAGCCATACTCGGTGATACCCTGAAATACCCAGCCATAGACGCCCCCCACCCCTCACCGCCCTCCGGTGCTTCTACCAACTCGCCAGTACGATCAAAGCCAGAATCTTTTTTTTATTTTTTATTTCAGGCTTCCCAGCCTAGAGGTGAGATGTGGGGTCATATTGACCCCCAGATTTCACTGTAAAGAGGACCTGTCACCCCATATTCCTATTACAAGGGATGTTTACATTCCTTGTAATAGGAATAAAAGTGATCAAAAATATATTTTTGGGGAAAAAAATGTCAAACTAAAATAAATAAAGTAAAATGAACAATAAAAAAAAAAAAAAAAAATGAAAGCGCCCATGTCCCCATGTGCTCGCATGCAGAAGCGAACGCATGCGTAAGCCCCGCACACATATGAAAACGGTGTTCAAACCACACATGTGAGGTATCGCCGAGAACGTTAGAGCGAGAGCAATAATTCTAGTCCTAGACCTCCTCTGCAACTCAAAACATGTAACCAGTAAAAAAAAAATTATGAAGAAAAAATTACTAATCTGCTAAATTTTATAACAGAAACAAAGAAAAATTCATTTTTTCGCAGAATTTCCGGTCTTTTTTCTTTTATAGCACAAGAAATAAAAAACTGAGAGGTGATTAAATACCACCAAAAGAAAGCTCTATTTGTGTGAAAAAAAGGACAAACATTTCATATAGGTCCAGTGTTGCATGACTGAGTAATTGTCATTCAAAATGTGAGAGCACCAAAAGCTGAAAATTGGTCTGGTTATTAAGGGTGTTTAAGTGCCCAGTGGTCAAGTGGTTAATAATAGAGCTTGCAGTCAGTAGTGTTAGGAGATAGTGCGTGCTGTCTGCGTGCTCTGTACCCAGTACATACCGCTATAATATAGGGCAGGCCCCTACTTTCAAACATCCAACTTACAAACATCTCCTACTTGCAAACGCAAGGAGACAGCAGCAAGTGAGATGAAAAAAGACGGACGACAAAACAAATTATACAGGGGTGATAACCCTTCCCTATGTTTTCTAAAAAGCTTAAAAATAGTTTTTTTGACTGGAGCTACACTTTAAAAATGTACCAGTTGAAAATTACAAACAGATTCAACTTAACACAACAAACCTACACAGTCCCTGTCTTGTTTGCACCGCCTGTATACTGCTGTTCTGAGTATATAGGGCCTGGGGGCCACACGCATTTCCTTTTTTTAATATGGGTACAGGGTTCCCCTTAATATGCGTACAAGACCCAAATAGGCTGGTAATGGGCAGGGAGGGCTACCCATGCCATTTTTCTCAATGATTTTCAACCATATTGCAGGAACCAGATATAACATTAAAACCGCAAGCAGTTTTAAATGGTGTTATTTCAGTTTAATGTCATTTGGTGCAGGGACTGTTCTAAACACGGGAAACACGTGGCACTTCACAGGCATACTACAGACACCCCCCAGGCACCATATTTAAAGGAATATTTCACTTTTTTTTCACTTTAATCGTCATTAAAATCAGTGCTCCCGCCAAAACGGCCATTTTTAAAACTTTTTTTTGCATTGACCCATGTCCCCTGAGGCAGGAGTCAGGTCCCCAAACCCTTTTTAGGACAGTATCTTGCATATTAGCCGTTAAAATTAGCACTTTCCATTTCGAACGTTCGAGTCCCATAGACTTCGATGGGGTTCTAACGTTCGTAACGAACGTGGGGGCCGTTCGCAAGTTCTGGTGCGAACCGAACCGGGGGGTGTTCGGCTCATCCCTATTTCAGACCATTCTGCTGTTTCAAAAGTGCAACCCAGGTCATTCTCCCACTTGGCAACATACAAGGGTGGACCTGCATTCGGTTTGGTGAGCAACTGGGAATAGAGTAATGAAATTAGCCCTGTATGGGTCCTTTATATAAATCTGCTCAAACTGGGAAAATTAGTTCAGGATAGCATTTGTATTCATGTAAGGGGTAAAGAAATTATTTACTTTTAAATAGTGGAATATTTCAGATTGGGGGAGCCCAAAGGACTCACATAGATCTGGAAAGGGTAGAAGCGATGTCGCCGAGACCATGTTGTGTAGGCGGATAAGTCTGGCTGTGGACCAAGCCCGCAGGAGATTCCCAAGCTGGATAGAATGCAGGATTCCTGAGAAATGAAAGGAGTGAGTTATGTGTAGACTGTAGTCCATATGTGGTTTTATGCCTGTCCCACACTGATAGAGAATGTTTTGTGATTGGGTTAATTAAAGCCGCACAAGCCGTTAGGTGTAGCCATATAAGATTGGTTATTGAGAAGGGGTCACAGTCAACCATTTCTATTGCAACCCTTAGAGGGGTCTCTTTGGTAGCATGATATTTAGACAAATGTGCTAATTGAGCAGCCTTGTAGTATGTCGCAAAATTAGGAAAGCCCAAGCCTCCACACAGTTTGGGGAGATGTAAGGTCTGTTTAGGCAATCTCGGTTTAACCTTTTCCAAAGTAAACTGTGTTGTTCTCTGTTGTATGATTCGTAAAATATGGGCAGGTATGGATATCGGGAGGACAGGTATAAAAATGTAGGAAGTATAGCCATTTTGATTGCATTCATTTTCTAGAGTCAGGAAAGTGGGAGGGAGGACCATCTCATCAACAAGTCCGTCATCTGTTTCAACAGGGATGGATAATTGGCTGCAAATAGATCAGAAGTATTGGCAGTGAGCTGGAATCCTATGTAAGGAATGCGATACAGAGCCCACGAAAAAGTAATGTCACTTGTTCGATACGTAACTCCACCTCGGAAAGTGAAATATTCAGTGCCGTGGATTTCTGGATATTAACATTTAGACCCAAAATAGAGGCAAACTTATTGGGAATGATCATAAGATTAGGGGTAGAGACCTGCGGGGATGAAAGGAATATGAGGATATCATCCGCAAATAAGCACAGTTTGTGTTGATATCCACCTAGTTCTATGCATGTGATAGAGGGTTCAGTCCTGATACATATCGCTAAGGGTTCAATATGCAGGGCAAACAGGAGGGGAGAGAGTGGGCACCCCTGATGTGTGCCTCTCTCTATATTGTATGTATCTGATTTGTAGCCCACATATTTTATGTATGCCCCAGGCTTATTGTTTAGTGCAGAGACCCATTGCAGGAAGTGAAGGCCGAAGCCCCATTTCCAGAGGGTGAAGTGCATATAGGACCAGGATATGGTGTTGAATGCTTTAGTGTCTAGTGAAAGAAAACAGGAAGAAATCTGGTGTGTTTTGGCAGCATTGGGATAAGAGGACCGCTCGGTGAATATTGTCATTAGCTTGATGAACAGAGATGAATCCTACTTGGTCACAGTGGATAAGGTTTCCAATGAAGTTGTTTAATCTGGAAGCAAGAATTTTAGCAAGAAGCTTAATTTCCAAATTCAAAAGAGTAATAGGATGATAGTTCGTCCAGATTGTGTCAAAGTCTAGCTTACGGCAAAGTGCTTTGCATTCACGGTTAAAGAGTGACACTTGTCGTAAACAGGCACCACAAACAACTGGAAAGCGAGCGCCCGTTCGCTCAGATCCTACAAGACTGCGTCACAGTCACGTAGGATCTGAGCGAATGGGCGCTCGCTTGACGGCCGGCATATACACTGTCTTTTAATGTTTATGTTTGTGAGTTTATCTACCTTTACTTTTTAATAAAGCTGTATACCAGATTTACACTATGGGAAGTCTCTCTGCTTATATTTTTTGAGAGATCATTGCTTCACATGTGAAAGCCTTTCCAGGTGCGATTCCAGTCTGATCTTGAATGGCAATTTGAGACCCACCACGGAGACCCTGCTATGTATTTTGTGTGAGCTAAAAACACTTGCCTTCTGGTAAGCGTGCATTCTTAGTGGTGTTTTGCACTTTTCGGTGATGGAAGATTGCACGTTTTGCTTCAAATATTGATTGGACTATAATTTGAGTTTATTCATTTTGGGTTTTGGGCCATTTTCATCACAATCTATTTTTATTTTCACTTTTATATGTACATATAATTTATTTGTATTTATTGTTATGTACATTTATATGAATTATTGTCATTTCTTAATTTATTGATTAATTTCAACATATTATAATTAATTTTTATTAATTTATTAATATAACAATTTATTTTGCATCACCTTTTACTAATGTTTAATCATTAGGGAGATTCACACATTAATTGAGGTTTCCCCCTAAAGGGGGTAATCATTGTTAGCGCAGCTAAATTTTTCCTTTTCTTTATATTCTTGGGCACAATGGCAGAATTTGATGGCATAGTGGCAGCGTTTGATGGCACAGTGGCAGCATTTGAGGGCACAGTGGCTGCAATTGAAGGCACAGTGGCAGCATTTGAGGGCACAGTGGCAGCATTTGAGGGCACAGTTGCAGAATTTCATGGGCACAGTGGCAGTGTTTGATGGCACAGTAGCTGAAATTGATGATTTTTTTTCAAAAAATGTTTGTGCCCCCCCAAAAAAATTTGAGCACCAGCCGCCACTGGTGTAGCTCAATTTATTAGCTGATAAACATAAAAAACAGTATTGCACTCAAAAGACATCTGAAAAGACAGGCATGTGATCTCTTATGCAAGTCCACTGGAGGGGTTGTGGCCCAAGAAGAGGCTGCTGTAAGGCCAGATCCACCATGGGATGAGATGCAGGGAGCCGAAAAGACACCAGGGAGCCATTATGGTTACACAGAACTGACAGAGAGCTGTCAGACCTGGGAGTGGAATGGCCAATCAGAACGTTTTTTGGAGGCAGGGCCAAAGTATGCACCTGACCTGCATGCTTTGGCCAATCACAGCCTTTGGCCAATCATGGCTCAGGGGTACTAAGTCCACGCCCCACATTATATAAGGCTGCTTACATAGCGGCCATGTATAGTGTGTGCTGTGGAGATAGATTGAGCTAAATTAGGCAGGCAGGTTAATTAGTTAGTGGCAGTGTATTTAATATATATATATATATATATATATATATATATATATATATATATGCAGTCTACATTTAGTGTAGACTAGATATTCAGTGTAGACTCTATATTCAGTCAGTGGAGTATATATAACACAGTGTATAAGTGGTTAAGGAGAACCCTGTGCCAAAATAAAAAAAAAAGATCCCCCCCAAAATCCTTATCAGACCCTTATCCGAACAAGCAGCCATGGCAGGCCAGGAAAAGGGGGGATGTGCGAGCACCCCCCCTCCTGAACCATACCAGGCCTCTTGCTCTCAATGTGGGGAGGGTGCTTTGGGGTCCCCCCCAAAGCATCTTGTTCCCATGTTGATGGAGACAATAGCCTCTTCCCCACAACCCTTGCCCAGGGGTTGTGGGGGTCTGCGAGCGGGGGAGCTTATTGGAATCTGGAAGCCCACTTTAAGTGTCAAAAATAAAAAAATTACAGGAGACAGTTTGTGACAATTTCTTTATTTAAAAAAGTGTCCAGCGATGTCCATCCATCTTCAATCATGGTGCACAGACTCAAAAAGTAGAAGAAAAAAAGCTCCGCCTCGATGGGAGGCATCCCGCCGACTGCTGTCTTGGTGAGGTAACTGGATGACCTGACATTGCATGACATCAGAGGGGGCGGGTCACCCATTTACTTCACCGGGTGGTTCCCCACAACCCTTGCCTATATAACAGCTGGCCAAGCCAAGAGACAGCAGTCGGCGGAACGCCTCCCATCAAGGCAGTGCTTTTTAAAATTGTTCTATTTTTCAGGTCCGTCGGGCGCCGTGATTGAAGATGGATGGACATCACGGGACCCATTTTTAAAAAAAAATAAAGGAGTTGTCAAAAACTGTTCCCTGTCGTTTTTACTTTTTTGACACTTTTTTTGGTGAATGGGTAGGGGTACAATGTCCCCCATACCCATTCACATGGGGGGGATCTGGGGGGCCACCTTGTTAAAGAAGGCTTCCAGATTCCAATAAGCCACCGCATTTTTTTTTACATTTTGGCATGGAGTTCCCCTTAAAGGGCCTGGTATGGATTTTGGGGGGGGGGCCCACGCTGTTTTTTTAAAAAAATTTAGTATGGAGTTCCCCTGAATATATGAACTGGGGATGACCCAAGCCAATTTTTTCATAGATTTTTATCTATATTGCTGTATATAAATGTAATTTTGCTGCAAACTTTAGTAGCCGCTGCTTGTGTAGTTTTCATTTTTGTTGTTAGGAGTGCAGTATTTTTTCTTTTCACTTGCCACAAAGAACTGGTTTGTGTGCTTCCCTCAGAGTAAGCAGAGATATATCAGGGGTGGAGTTATGTACTAGGTACTCTTTAAGTGTGAGTTTGATGTCTAGCCGATGTGCCAGGTTCTTGAGTATAGAGTCTTTGTGATACCATGTGGGATTGTGGGCTTTGGGAATAGTAGATGCAGTAACAGTGCATATTGCGCTGTTGTTTGACCAGGTGACGGGTATGATCGTGGATGCCAAGATCTCTGGCACCATGTTTAAGAACACATGTTCAATTCATAAAAACGAATTGTGGGGGTGTGAGCAGTGCGTGTAGCATCGTTTGGTCAGATTCAACTCCTGGCAATAGTCCACTTGGTTGTAATTTGAAAATGAGTTGCAAAAAAGAAAATGTATTGTGGCTACTTGACGGGGACACTGGGGATTTGTCTAGGAAGGGAAAACGGACCTGACTTGAATCTCCTCAGATCATTACCATGCCTATCTTGTGGGAATCCACCACCTGTAAAAGATGTGAAAGAAAAGCTGTAGGTCTTTTGTTAGGGGCATAATATGACACTATTGTAACAGCAGAGTCTAGTAAATAACCTGTAAGGATCAAGTATAAACCTTTTGAGTTTTTGATCTAATTTCAGATTGTAAATGGAGTGGCGTGGTGAAAGGCTAAAAGTACTCCACGTTGTTTAGTCAAGGCAGAGGCTGTGTATACTTGGGGATATACTGGACTGAAAAAAAAAGGGGTGGATTGTGTCACAAAGTGTGTCTCTTAAAGGCACAAAATGTATTCCTTCTTAGAAGAAAAGCAGCAGAAGGCTTTGGTGTGCTTCTGTGGTATTATAAATCCCTAAACGTTTAGGGATAATATATTTACAGGGACATGGAGTTGTAGTGTTGTAAGATATGGCATCCAGCAGTCCAGAACAGTATTGGGAAGAACTTACCCTCGGGGTAGGAGGGTTGAGCAAAGATGGAGAGGAAAAGAAAGAGAAGATCAAGAAGGAGATAAAAGTCTTAAATATCAAATGCAATAGGTAAAACATGTACAGCCACATAACCTGTCTGTTGGGGGGGGGGAATCTCCCACCAAGGGCAAATTGACTACTATCAGGTGCTCGATATTAAGATGAGCCAACTGAGGGTAGCAAGTTGGGAGCGCAGGGAATATCCCTGGAGGTTATGGAAAACCATATACTACTAAGCATAATAAACATCTTATATAATGAGCATTCTTGCTTGAGTGAGACCCGTAGATCCTAGTATTCCAGTGTGGGGGTCCTGGAAAGGAGCCCAGAGGGAGTAATGTGTAAAAGAGGGTATATGCGTTATAGGACAAGTGTCAATCTGACTGAAACCAATGTAATAAGCGTTAATGTCTATGGCGCAGTAACATTTGTAACGATGGGTAAGAAACCATTAAGTTAATAAAAAAAAGGGTAAGGCAGGAAAGAACTGATGGACCATTTGCCTACCTTCCCCTGGTATGGCGTGAGGTTAATGGCTCACCAAGGTGCAGTCCAGTGAATCTGGAGAAGGGGGACTGTTCATCGGACCCCATCACCCAGAAACAAGGGGTGTAAACCAAAAACAGAAACAGTTTATAATACTTGCTGGTAAGGTGAAGTCTGTAGAGCGACCATGATATGGTCTACCGGTGCGGGTTAGAAGCCACTACCAAATATTAGGGATGTAAACCACGTCATGCTGTTATCATCAGTCCATTGAATGTTCAAGATCCGGATCTGGGTATATAAAGCATCCTCGCTTTTTGAGCTTTGGTGATAATTTTTCCCTGAGGGGATTGACGACTTGCGTGAAGAACACGAGGCTGATCTGCAGTGATCTGCGGAGGATCCGACAGGTGGAGGTCTTGGAGGGTGTTCTGCAAATCATCTGCAGATCGACAAACATGTTTGGAACCTTGATATGTGAAATGCACAGAGAAGGTTAAGCCCCATTGGTAGGCTATTTGGTGGCACTGCAAGATTTGAAGCAGGGGCTTCAGTGCCTGTCGTTTGTTGATGGTTAGTTGAGACAGGTCAGCAAAGAGGTAATTGATGTCCTTGGAAAGTCAAAGACTCTCTTCCTGTGGCCAGAAGCTGTTCCTTTGTACGGTAGTACCAGCGACGGATGATCATCTCTCTGGGGTCCAGCGATGGTTGATCTGATCCAGCGACGGGTGATTTTCAGTCCAGCGCAGTCCATCCATGCATCCGTCTTCGTCGCTGGATCAGATCAACCATCGCTGGACCCCGGAGAGATGATCATCCGTCGCTTGATAGCAAGAGTGGATTAGCACCGCTGGAATCTTTTTTCTATTTTTTTTATTTTTAATAAAGGAATTTTTCAAAAGTGTGTTTGTCTTATTTAACCATTTTTTACACTTTCTTTGTGAAATGGTAGGGGTACTTTTGTACCCCCTTACCATTTCAAACAGGGGGGGCCGGGATCTGGGGGTCCCCTTGTTAAAGGGGGCTTCCAGATTCTGATAAGCCCCCCGCCCGCAGACCCCACAACCACCAGCCAGGGTTGTGGGGATGAGGCCCTTGTCCCCATTAACATGGGGACATGGGTCTTTGAGGAGTCACAGACCCCCAAAGCATCCTCCCAATGTTGAGGGCATGTGGCCTGGTACGGTTTAAGAGGGGGGGCAGCTCTCTTGTCCCCCCTCTTTTCCTGTGGCCTGCCAGGTTGCTTGCTCGGATAAAGGCTCTGGTATGGATTTTTAAGGGGACCCCCACGTCATTTTTTTTTTTTTTTGACGCGGGGTTCCCCTAATATCCATACCAGACCCTTCACAGGCATACTATAGACACCCCCAGGTATGAAATTTAAAGGAATATTACACTTTTATTGTTTCACTTTAATCATTATTAAAATAACTGCTCCTGAATAAACGTCCGTTTTTAAAACTTTTTTTTGCATTAATCCATGTCCCCTGGGGCAGGACCCAGGTCCTCAAACACATTTTAGGAGAGTAACTTGCATATTAGCCTTTAAATTTAGCACTTTAGATTTCTCCCATAGATTTGTACAGGGTGTTCCGGCTTTTTGAAGTTGCCGCAAACAGCCCAAATTGTTCACTGTTCGCTGAACAGGCGAACAGGCAATGTTCGAGTCGAACATGAGTTTGACTCGAACTCGAAGCTCATCCCTATTGTAGTGGAACAGAAAGCGGGATCTGGAGCCAGAAGGGAAGTCAGCAAAGCCAGTCTTTAAACAGGAACGCAGGAGATAGTTTCTTGTGATGTGACCAAGGCGAAGGCAGAGCTCCCATGGATTGGACAGCTTAAGTAGGCAGGACTGATGAGCAGGATCAACAGCTGAGTAACTGTGGAGAGAGATGGGAGCTGCCAATTAGCTGACAGCTGAGCAGCCAACTCAGAGATGGAACGGCTGAGCCCAGCCCTGACAGTACCCCCCTCCTCAACGACCCCTCCCCCTCAGAGGACCACCAAGCTTAAAGGGAAATGTTTATGACCGTACCCTTTCCAATGCACCAGGTACTGTATGCACCCACAGAACCTACTGGAGTCAACAATGGACTGTACTTCATACTCCTCATGGTTGGTGGCCTGAGGAGCACATATCTTAGGGAGCGCAAGAAGGTCCAGTATTCCCAGAGGTCAGGAGCTGCAGCAGATGACATTTATGTCCCCAGGCTGCAGTACTATGACAGACTGCATTTTCTGTTAGACCAGACTGAAGTCAGAGAATCCCTCTCAACCCTTCCTTCCACGCTTCCTTCCACCCCAGCTGAGGCTTCCGACGCCCACCCTGGGCCTTCCAGCCAGGAAGAAGTGGAGGAGCCCAGCTTGAGCCAGGTACAGTATTGTTCTACACATTTTTTTTTTTTTTTTTGCAAAAATTAATGATGTTAACTAGATCTAATTGTTGATTTAATAAAGTGCTTTACATATCAATAGACAGTAGTAGCCAAACATAATTGGGACAAGAATGAAAAATGCTGGGGTCAGAATGATAGAAAAGACTATTTGTTAAAATTGAATTTACAACAGTCATGAGCTGAAAATTGTGTGTGATTGATGAACCAAAAACTAAAAGTATGTCCCTTTTTCATATACAGGAAGACCTCAGCCAGGAGGAGGCCATGAAATTTGGCAGTGAGGAGGAGGCAGGGGTTAGTGTCAGTCAGGAGGTGGGCAGGCCTAGGAGCCTCACAGAATCCCAGGTCCCTCCCCTCCACCTTCCAACCAAAAGACCCAGGAAGGGGAGGAACATGGAGGAGTCAGTGCTCAGGTTGATTGGAGGGGCTTCTGCGGCCCTCAGAACCACCCCCACTCATCAAGAGGCCTTTGCCTCCATGGCTGCATGCAAACTGCAAGACATGGAGGAGGGGCAATGCCTCATGTGTGAGGAAATCATGTACCACACACTAAGTAAGGGGTTGAGGAGTGAAAACACCAAAAAAAAAACACCTGGACCATCCTCCTCCTCCTGTCACACCTCCAACACCACAGCCACAGCCTGCAAGGAAGCGTGGAAGGAAGACAAGATAGTGAGGGCCTGGGTTCAGTCTGGTCTGACAAAAGATGCAGGCTCTTGTATGACCACAGCCTGGGGACATATATGTCATCTGCTGCTGTTCCTGATCTTTTGGACTTCAGGACCAGATTGTACTCCCTTATATATGGACTCCTCAGGCCACCAATTTTGCCTTAAAAGAGTTGATGTGTGCCCTGTGGGCCAAAGGCTTTGCCAATTTCAGCACTTTCTCCAGCTTTGCCTTCCTCTTTATTTGGTTATGACCCCTGATAAAGGTTTTTTTTTTATTAAAGAAATACTTGCCTATGTGTTATACTTCAAAAAGGACATTTTATTTGGGAGTAGACAGGTGCATTTCAAAAATACAAAGTCTAATTAACAAGAGACACCAACATCAAACAACCTACTTGAGATTAAAAAATACAAGATAATAACGGTGTTGTGGTAACTTGACACACAAAACATACCAAAAAAATTATGGAGATTACCAAAAAAAAAAGGAGATCTTGATTAAAAAAAATATATATATATTCAAGAACATAAAAAAAAAATTATTCGGGAAATCTGACTAATAAAAATATTATATTTATGAAATTACGAGAAATAATAAAGAAAGAAGTTTGTGAGAACTCTGTGTGAATATGAGCAGAAAAACAACTTAATACTTCTAGTATTATACAGAAAAAGAGAATGTGCTACATTAAACAATTTTAAACATTGCAGCATGACGAATGTACTATATCCATTACAAACGCTAGTTTTACCAGACCGAGCGCTTCCTTCTCAAAAAAATTTCTGAGCATGCATGGCACTTTGTGCGTCGGAATTGGCTACACACAATTGGAATTCACTCAATCGGATTTTGTTGTCGGAAAAATTTTAGATCCAGCTCTCAAACTTTGTGTCAGAAATTCCGATGGAAAAAGTCAGATGGAGCCTACACACAATTGGAATTTCTGACAACAAGCTCCGATTGCACATTTTCCATCAGAAAGTCCGACTGTGTGTACAGGGCAGAAAGCACACTGAAAATACAGATATACAGAGCATCCCCTTGCTACTGAGGTAAGGAGGTAAGGACAAAATTATTAATGGCAAACAAACAGGCAATGCATGTGCAACATTATAATTACTATAGGACCAAACTGCTTATCTGGTAGTTCTAAAAAAAAAATTCCCAGGAAGTCTGATTGGTCTGAGAGTATTTATGGATAGATGTAAACTCTAATGGACCGTTCAGTCCTGGCACTATGCTAATAAAGCATCAGGGACCACTGTAGCCTACTAAGGTTAAATGTTGGGACTTTCCAGCAAATGTACTGCTTTTTACCTTTGCCAAAATTTCACCAAAATGAGTCCCAGATTTCACCATGGGAGCTGCTTAAGTGAAATGTCCTTGCAAAGGAAAAAAATAAATCACATGGTTTTGTTTTCTAACAAAGCCATATAATCACTATGTCATTGATAACATGAAGATCAATGGCTTTGTTGCAAAAGCCATGTGATCACTTGACATGACATTTACGAACAAAGCAATGTGATCATTATGTCAGCACATTTACCAGCAGCACTGATTTAATCATATGCCACTGCGTTTCTTTCTAAGAACGCCTAGAAAGAAACAACTTTCTTAAAAGGTGTTGTAAAAATAGGAATAAAAGTTTTTACAAAAATGCCCCTAGGAGCCTTTTAGAGGCTCAGGCACTTGTCAGTTGATTGATAGGAGTGGGGCTTAGCATCAGAAGGGGTTGGGGCCACATGCACAGACTTGGTCTAACACAGGCAGAACTGTGTGCTATGACACAACATTGCTGTTGCATTCAAATTCTTTTTGATCAGATCAGGTTCACTTTGCCCCATTAAATATCAGAGTTGAGTTCATGTTGTACTATTGAGCTCATTTCTGTAGCTTGCTCACTGGAAGGCAGAGATGGTGCAGATTAATATAAATACAACACTTAGTGTTTAATATGTAATGCAACAATATAAAAGATCTATCATAGAATGTAAGGGCAGAGTGAGCTAATCTTGTATAAATCACAGTATTTAGGATCAAATCCAGGGGGTTCTTGCCATGGTTATGCCATGGTTGATTTTAAAACGAGCATATGTAATTCTGTGCATCCTCAGTACTGAGAATGGGTCGTCACCAACAGGTCCTGGTCTCTTGCTATCACAGTGATCACTAGCTGTAGAACCCTCCCCTGTATCCTTTCTCCTGTAAGTCAAGAAAAAGATGCATGTAGATTGATTTCAGTCAGATAGGCTATTCACTTTGCAAGGGAACGCTCCCTTAGCTCTAGGAATTTGATGAAAATTCACTTTGCAAAGAATACCCAATCATGTGCAACGAAAGTAAAACATTTTTTATATATATATATATATATATATATATATATATATATATATATATATATATATATATGCTTGCATGTGATCAAATGAGAGAAGACACCAGAGCTTTACCTGTTTTACTATGCTGAGTAAAATGTCCATTGCAAAGTAAACAACCTATTTTGCCTTTAATAATTCAATGCCATTGCATCTTTTTCTACTCAGTAGGACAGGAGAACGTAAAAAAAAAAAAAAGTATGTGTAGAAAATTATAACATAACATAAAGATAAAAGTTTTAAAAAAAGTTTTTTTTATTTAGTGTCAACCTCAGTGTTATGTCGCGTACACACGGTTGGAATTTTCGGCCAGCAAAAGACCGATGAGAAAAATGTGAGTGTGTGTATGCTCCATTGGAATTTTGCTGGCCGAATTTCCACCAGCAAAAAGATTGAGAGCAGGTTCTCAATTTTTCTGACGGAAATTTCGATTGTGTGTATGCAATTCTGACACGCAAAAACTCACACATGCCCAGATTCAACTATGAGACGGAAGCTATTGGCTACTGAACTTCCTTTTTCTAGTCCCGTCGTACGTGTTGTACGTCACCACGTTCTTGACGGTCGGAATTTGGTGTGACCATGTGTATGCAAGACAGCTTGAGCGAAATCCCATCGGAAATTCCGTCGAGAAAATCATCAGAGCTTTTTCCGACCAAAATTCCGATCATGTGTACGTGGCATAAGTGTGTTTTAGTTATGAGAAAGAAAAAAAATCAAAATACACACTATTGTTTCTGGGACATACTTTGGATATGTAGCACTCTCTAGTGTGTGCTAGAACTAGTGTAGGTTTTGTTTCCAGAGATAGTGGGCAGGAGGTTAGGAGGAGCTGCCTGAAACTTTTATGAGGCCTTGGCCAATCCCCAGGAGTGGGCTGGCAAGGGGCAGAGCTCACCTCATAAATAGTCATGAGCCATGCCAGCAGGGCAGTCTGGTGAAAGATGGAGATGCAGTGCTGAGGAGGCTGTCGGTGGCCCTCAGGGGTGCTCCCTACTCTGGGGGGGGGGGGGTGTCCTGTCTTGGGCCAGGGCTTGGGTGCTGGAAGAAGGATCCTGCCACAACACATGATAAAAAGCCCTTCCTGAAGGCATGAGAGCAAGAGAGGGGACAGCGTGAGGAGATCAGCATTGCTGTCGGAGACACTTACGGTGGGGGGGGACTGCCACATGTAGTCAGTTCTCCCTAAAAACAGTCTTCATCCACCCCCCGGAGATCTCATAAGAGTCAGCTGCGTGGGCTGGTGAGAGAGCCAGTTGGGTGGGCTGGTGAAGTGTTAGTCTGGAGGACTGGTGTGGAGAGGTGTAAGGGCTTACCTAGGTTGGAGTCCATGGCACAGAGATGTACGCTCACCCTTGCAAATACACACAGCCGGTACATGGTAACAAAGAGATAAGTTAGTTGGGCTGTGAATCTGTGTACGGGGGCTTGACAGGAATAGCCAACAGAGAGTCAAGTTAAAGCCACAGTCAGGGATTCCAGAAGTCAGGATAACGATAAACAAAGCCAGGGTCTGAAGCCACAGTCAGTCTTGGAACACTGCAACAGAACCAGGACCACTAGTCAACCATGTGAAAATGAACTGACAAAGCCCTCAGAGTGAGACAGGGTTTTATACCCAGCTAATTAGGTAACCTGCCTCAGCTGATCCAGGAGTGACAGGTACAAACAGAGTATCGCCCACAGTACTTCATGCTAAACTAGGCATGGCTGGAAAGCAGGCTGAATAGAACTGAGGTGTGGCTCAGTGGTAAAGAAACGGGGTGGGAACAGTCATATGTTCAATACCACCCAGAGCCACTTGGGGCATGACCATGCCTGGCCGTCTGCAAGGCATGGTAGGGACTGTGACAGTTCCCTCCCTTTAAGAATGCCCTCAGAGCATTGAACAGCCTTATTTCCTTTGGACTTTCTTTGTTTTAGAAGTTGCTCACAAAGTTCTTTCAAAAACCTTCAGGTGCTGCTTACGGACTATGGTGCCATTCGAGGCATACGTACAGTCAGGAGGTAGTGGGGACACAAGCACAGGAACTTCTAGCTGGAACATGGGCACAGGGACATCAGACCAGGCAGCAGGTACCAGAACATCAGACTGGGTAGCAGGCACTGGGACGTCAGACTGGGGCACAGGAACTTCAAGCTGGATAGCAGGCAAAGATTCAGGGGTGGCAGGAAGGATTGTAGTAGTACCCACTTGCTGAAAATTTGTCTGAGGAGGACAAGTTGGGCAGAGAGAGATTAGGTGCCCTCTTACTCCACAATATAAACAGAGTCCACAGCCTCTCCTCCAATCTTTTTCTCCCTTAGACAGCTTGGACCGGATGGACCCGATCTCCATGGGAAACATGAAAGCTTCCCAGCTGTCCAAGACTGGACTCGTCTCTTGTAATAGCTGAAAAACCCATATCTTGATTAGCCCAGTGAGCAGATTGATGGATGCGCAAACGTTTATAAAGCCAGACGCATAGGTCCTAGGCTTAAGAACAAACAACAGCTCACAATCCATCCTAAAGAATGATGCACGATTCCCATCAAACTTCTCAGGCATCACAACAAACGGTTCTGGACATGTAGGTTCCAGGGTTAGGCGTACTGCGCCTTAAAACAAGCAGACTTCTTGGTGCAACTCAGCAACAGTCTGGGCCAGGCTGGAGACTTGCAAGGGAGGTGAGCATCCTGTACATCTCCCATCCCTAACCAGATTGTTTAACCCTAACAAATAACAAAACAAAGTCACGGTCTGTTCTCTAACTCTGGAATGCCTTTGAAAATTTGGCCTAGCCGTGCAAGAGTCAGGGATCCAAGTTTATCAGCAGTCCCTACGGGGGGGGTGCTACAGATACAAACAACAAAAATGCACACATACAGTGCCTTGAAAAGTATTCATACCCCTTGAAATTTTCCATGTCATGTTACTACCAGAAACGTAAATATATTTTATTGGGATTTTACGTGATAGAACAACACAAAGTGGCACATAATTTGGCAGTGGAAGGAAACTGATAAATGGTTTTCAACAATTTTTACAAATAAATATGTGAAAAGTGTGGCATGCATTTGTATTCAGCCCCTTTTACTCTGATACCCCTAACTAAAATCTAGTGGAACCAATTGCCTTCAGAAGTCACCTAATTAGTAAATAGAGTCTGCATATGTGTAATTTAATCTCAGTATAAATACAGCTGTTCTTTTAAGCCCTCATGGGTGTGTTAGAGAACCTTAGTGAACAAGCAGAATCATGATGGCCAAGGAAAACAGGTCAGGGATAAAATTGTGGAGAAGTTAGCAGGGTTAGGCTATAAAAAAAAAATCAAGTTTTGAACATCTCACTGAGCACTGTTCAATCTATCATCCAAAAATGGAAAAAGTATGGCACAACTGCAATCCTACCAAGACATGGCCGTCCACCTAAACTGACATGCCAGGCAAGGAAAGTAATAGTCAGAGAAGCAGCCAAGAGGCCCATGGTAACTCTGGATGAGCCGCAGAGATCCACAGATCAGGTGGGAGAATTTGTCCACAGAACAACTATTAGTTGTGCACATCAAAAATTTGTCCTTTTTGGAAGAGTGACAAGAATAAAGCAATTGTTGAAAGAAAGGCATAAGAACTTACGTTTGCAGTTTGTGAGAAGCTATATGGGGGACACAGCAAACATGTGGAAGAAGGTGCTCTGGTCAGATGAGACCAAAATTGAACATTTTGGCCTAAAAGAAAAACAATAGGTGTGGCCGAAAAGAAATACTGCACATCACCCTAAAAACACCACCCCCATCGTGAAACATGGTGGTGTCAGGATTAAGCTGGTCAGAGCTGATGGGAAGATGGATGGTGCCAAATACAGGAGAAGAATGGGAAAAAATGTCACTCTAGATGTGCAAAGCTGGTAGAGATATCCCCCAAAAAACTTGCAGCTGTAATTTCAGGGAAAGGCGGTTCTACAAAGTATTGACTCAAAGGGGGGGCTGAATACAAATGCACGCCACACTTTTCACACATTTATTTGTAAAAAATGTTGAAAACCATCTATCATTTTCTTTCCACTTCACATTTATGTGCCACTTTGAGTTGGTCTACCACATAAAATCCCAATACAATACATTTTTATTTTTGGCTGTAACATGACAAAATATGGAAAATATCAAGGAGTATGAATAATTTTTCAAGGCACAGTATGTGGTATCATCATGAACATCATACCAGTTTATGGCTTTAGAAAACCTGAAGGCGGTGCTTGGATTTTGTGGTCCTATACGCGGCTAGGCTCCCAAAAAGTCTCACTCATGTCATATCCTCATACTCAGGAGAAGCACAATAATGTATTTTGGGGTGTAATTCCACATATAACCTTGTCATGTTTGAGCAATATATCATTTAGTAACAACTTTGTGTAAAAAAAAAATGTAAAAAATTAAATTTTCCCAAAATATCAAATTATCCATGGACACAACATACCTCTCAGCAAAAAACTTGAAGTATCTTCTTTCCAAAATAGGGTCATTTGGGTGTTGACATTTCTTGGCCTCTGAAACTGTGATACTGTAGGTAGTGAGGAAGTGAAATCACCATTTTACGCCCTTAGAAAGCCTGAAGGCGGTGTTTGGTTTTCAGGGTCCTGTACACGGCTAGGCTGCCAGAAAGTTTCACACATGTGGTATCCCCATACTCAGGAGAAGCAGCAGAATGTATATTGGGGTGTAATTCCACATATGCCCATGGCATGTTTGAACAATATATCATTTAGTGACAACTTTGTGCAAACAAAAAAAATCAATTTGTAATTTTCAGACATCTTGTGGCAAAATATAAAATATTCCATGGACTCAACATGCCTATTGTCAAATAGCTTGGGGTGTCTACTTCCCAAAATGGGGTCATTTGGGGGGGTATGTGCTATCTTGGCATTTTATGGCCTTCAAAACTGTGATAGGTGGTGAGGAGGGAAATCAAAAATTTGCGCCCTTAGAAATTCTGAAGGTGGTGCTTGGTTTTCAGGGTCTGTACACGGATAAGCTCCCAAAAAGTCTCACACATGTGGTATCTCCATACTCAGGAGAAACAGCAGAATGTATTTTGGTGTGTAATTCCACATATAACCATGACACATGTGAGCAATATATCATTTAGTGACAACTTTGTGTAATTTTATATTTTTTTGTTATTATTCATTCACTTGTGATAAAAAAAAAATATTCAATGAGCTCAACATGCCTCTCAGTAATTTGGGGTGTTGGGGTGTCTACTTTCCAAAATGGGGTCATTTTGGGGGGGGGTTGTACTGCCCTACCATTTTAGCACCTCAAGAAATGAGATAGGCAGTCATAAATTAAAAGCTGCGTAAATGCCAGAAAATTTACCCTAGTTTGTAGACCCTATAACTTTTGCGCAAACCACCAAATATACACTTATTGACATTTGTTTTTGGACCATGTGGTTGAATATATTTTGGCCTAAATGTATATGACTAAAATTGAGCTTATTGTATTTTTTTTATAACAAAAAGTGGAAAGTATCATTTTTTTTCGAAATTTTCGATCTTTTTCCATTTATATCGCAAAAAATAAAAATTTCAGAGGCAATCAAATACCATCAAAAGAAATCTCTATTTGTGGGAAAAAGGGATGCAAATTTAGTTTGGGTACAGCATTGCATGACCGCGCAATTACCAGTTAAAGCAGCACAGTGCCAAATTGTAAAAAAAGTTTTCTGGTCATTGAGCAGCCAAATCCTCCAAGGCTGAGGTGGTTAAGGATGACATATACACCAATGCGATGTAGCAGGGAACCAGAAGTACAGCTCCCACTTTACTTTCGCACCTGCTTAGTAGAGTTCACAGCAATTTCAGGTTTGGGGTCTAATTAGTAAAAAAAATAAAACAGGAAGTTTCCCCAGGGTTTTTTTTAGCAGCAGAGAATTTGTATAAAAATGGTTTATGTAAAAAAATCATTTATTTAACAGATAATATTAATTTCAAATGAACAATGATGAATCATCCATATAGGGAGTGTGACACAAAAGCAAACATGGAACATCACTCATAGCAAAAAGCACAAATGGTTTGTCAATTGTATTTGTAAGATATGTATCCACATGAAAAACCCTGATGCATTTCGACCCTTGTGATTTCCAGTCTCTTCAGGGGGATTTATATTCTAGGAAAATGTCAAAATATCTAATTAAAGACATTGGACAATATAAAAATAGTATAGATATAGCATTTCAAATTGAGCAAAATTATATCTCCATACACATAGCGGTATAGATACCAATGGGTGGATGAAGACATGAGGATGTATCGCACAAACCAGCATTGCAGGATTGTAGTTGTCCAATGATCCCATCGCTGCCGTACAACCCCTGCAAGCTCGGTGGACTATGCACCCACCTGGAGGACACGGGGTCATGTACAAAGAGAACAAAAAAATGAAATGCATCCAATGTCTTATCCAAGGTAACTGCCCCATGTTTTTTTGGATGATCTGCTGAAAATGGTCAGATCCATAAATGATTGTACATGCAAGATACACTTCTGCTTTGTTCACCCCCTAACACTCAACCATCAATTATTATCTTGTATAGATTTTCCAGACGATTGATATTAAGAAAAATGACTAGCAATGGAGGTGTTTGAAAAGGACATACTGTGTATATATATAATGCAAAAATTTTAAGCAAATGCTGTAAATTAAGAATGCATTCAGGAATAGAAGTGTTATTAGTCTATTAATAGGAAGTAAATAAACAGAAGAGAAATCCATATCAAATCAATATTTGGTGTGACAACCCTTTGCCTTTAAGGCTCCATTCACACCTTGACATTATGTTTTGCTGGTGGAATCGCTGCGATTCTGCCCGTGATTCAAAAATGCCGCAAATCGCGGGATGCCTTGCGATCCCTGCTATTTTGAATGGCACCAAATTGCGGTGCAATTTTCACGCTATTGCTGCCTGACAAATTGTGGTAAAATCATGGTAAAAACACGCAAACAGAATCGCGAGGAGCCCAGCGCCCAAAAAAGTACAAGGATTTCTTTTAGGCGTCAGGTGTCTTTCTTGGTGAAATGGTGCATTATCTGACAGGAATGCAGGGGTGCCAATATTGTTGGCCATGACTGTATATACGATATATATATATATATATATATATATATATATATATATATATATATATTCCATCTAGGCATCACGTAACATTTTATTTTCTATTTTCTTCTCTTGCATAATATTGTTTATGGCCCCTTATAACCATTCAATCATTCCTCCAAAACAAGTAAACAAGTTAAACATACATGTCTACAGTTATTTGTTTAAGATCTTGATTTATTTTTAAACATGACAAGCATAAAGTCAGAAGTCAAAAAAATCAGTTCCCAATGCAGTTTATTTTTTTCTGTTTGATTAAAGAGGTACAGTAATTATGAATGACAGTGCGGTAATGTAACAGTGGGAATCTCCCAGTTTATACATTTGCAATTTGATACTTTCAATTTTTTTATTATTTTTATAATTTTTCACAAAAGTTCACACTCCCGGGGGCGTGGCTACCGCGCGCTGGTGGATGGCAGCGTAGGAGAAGAGCTCCTCTCCAGCGACGGGATTCTATCCGCATTGTGGACTACCTGCGCCAGCAAACATACACTACCTTGCTCCGGAGAGCCTCCTCACCCTCCGGAGATGTCGCCCAAGCGGAGAGGGTCCGGGCAGCCCAAAAAACTGCCGGATTTCTTCCCGCCAGCGGCCCGCGAATCCGGCCAAGATGGCGCCGGCGACAGCACGCGCTCTTCCCCCGGTCCTTCCTCGGCCTCATCCGGGAGCCCGGCACCCTTAGACAGACAGGGGAGGAGGTCGCCAGGGACGTCCACGCCGATTAGCAGCAGCCCAGCGAAGTCTAGGCCAAGACTCTCAGGGGAAGCATTGCAGGTGAGCGCTGAACAAAACTCCTCTGCTGACACTAGAGAGCTGCATGATTACATAGCTGAGTTCCCTGCCACCAACCAGCCTGTTTCTGAGTCTACCTTGAGAGACATGTTAGTTTCCCTTCGTGCCTCACTTCATAAGGACTTTATGCAATGTGCCACTAATTTCAAAGCTGAAGTGGGAGTACTGGGCGGCAGGCTAGATCATGTGGAGAAGAAAATGGGGGACTTTGCGGTTGCTCATAACACTTTAGTTGATGCACACAACGACCAGTCTGAGGACATTGAGTGGCTCAAATCCAAGATGGCCGACCTGGAAGACAGGTCCAGGCGCAACAACGTCAAAGTTAGAGGGATTCCTGAGACCGTCCTCCCTACCCAGCTAACCCAGTTCATTCAAGACCTCATGAAAACCCTGCTGCCCACTCTGTCGGATCAGGATGTGACTATTGATCGCATACACAGACTTCCTAAGCCCTCTCACCTGCCTGATAATATTCCGCGGGATGTTCTCATGCAGATTCACTTTTTCCATGCCAAGGAGCAACTCCTCTCGGCGTTCAGAAAGGAGACCCAGCTCCCAGAGAGATTCTCCCACCTGCAGTTGTTCGCTGACCTCTCTCAGTTTACCTTACAGAGACGCAAAGCTCTTCTTCCTATCACCAAAGCACTGCGGAACCATGGAGTTCAATACCGCTGGGGATATCCTCTGAAGCTTCTTATTACCCATGAAGGTAAATCCTCGGTGATATCTACACTACAGGAAGGGCTTGATTTGCTACGTTCCCTCGACATCATCCCTGAGGAGCCGGTGGTTCCGTCGGCCTCGTCCCCTCCTGCCCGGCTGGAGAATCAGGGAGACTGGCAGGTGGTCCAACGGAGACGCCGGAGGAAAACCAAAACAAAGATCCCGTAAGAACTTTGCTGCAACTTACCATTTGACTCTGCTTTCCCGTTCGCTGGAGGTCATCTAAAGCTCTCTTTTGTACCCCCCAAGTAAATGGGCATCTATAGTGCCTTTGGATCTCACCAGAGATCCCCTTTTTTATTGACTTCTGTTTTATTTTTTTTGTTTCATGCTCTACTGTTTTTTCTTACTGCGCTGTTGCAGTTTCTATTTGGTCTGTCATTGCCCGTACCCCTGAGTACCAACTGGCACTGTCCTGCAAATGTCCTATACTGCCTGCCCTGGGAAGCCTGTCCTACCTGGAACCTCGTGGTTCCACTCTGTATATGGTTGCCTATCCCAACATCTGCACCCGTTTGCTACCTTTAATGCCGCTTAAATTAGTCTCTTTCAATGTGCACGGCCTCAACCATCCAGTTAAGCGGAATTCCCTGTGGAAGGAGGCACTGAAACTGGAGGCAGACGTCCTTTGTGTCCAGGAGACTCACTTTCTCAACAAGGCTACTCCATATTTCCAACACAGGAAATATCCGCACATCTTCCTGGCCTCTGCCTCTGAGAAGAAAAGAGGGGTAGCTATCGCTATAAGGGACTCGGTAGCTTTCTCCCTTACTGAAGTTCTTACGGACCCTGAGGGGAGATACCTGATACTACTAGCTGTACTGAACAATAGGCCTTACACCATAGTTAACTTGTATGCTCCCAATGTACATCAGCTGAGATTTTTGAATAGGCTTTTTCGTAGAGTTAATAAGTGTCGTAAGGGCTCTCTGGTGGTCTGTGGGGACTTCAATGTAGCGGTCGACTACGCACTGGACACTACATCCAGGGCGAGTCGGCCTTTACCGAGGCTCCAACCACTTCTTGCTGCTGAGGATGTATTTGATGCCTGGAGATGCCAACATGCGAGTGAAAAAGATTTAACGTTTCATTCTGCGAGACACAACACGTACTCTAGGATCGATTTGATCCTAGTAGACAAGTTGTTGCTACAGGCAGTGTCTTCCTCCACCATCCACGACATCACCTGGTCGGACCATGCTCCTGTTTCCATAGAGGTGGTGGAGGAACACACTCCGTGCTCCGCCTACGTCTGGAGGGCACACTCCCAACTTTTTCAAAATTCCTCGCATGTTGCCACTATCTCCAAGAATCTGGTAGAGTTTTTTAAATTGAATGCTCACTCTGTACAAAGTCCCACTACCCTCTGGTGTGCCCATAAGGCCTTTATATGGGGCATAATGCTCCAAATCTCCTCCAGGGATAAAAAGGCTAGAACCCAAAAACTGAATGACATTTTGGCGGATATCCAGTCTTTGGAATCCTCCAACAAATCGACGCCGGACTTCAACACGGCCCATAAGCTTACTCAGCTCCGTGTTGAACTTCGCCGACTATTGCTGGCCAAGTACGACAAATATGTGTACTCATTAAAGATGTCACACTACTCTTCCAGTAACCGTGCTGGAAAATACCTTGCTAATAGAGTGAGGGCTGCCAGGCTCAAAGCTAAGATCCCCTATGTCTACCACCCCGTGGATAAACAGAAGAGGATTAATCCGCAAGAAATTGCGGACGCTTTTGCTGCTTATTATTCCTCTCTGTACAATTTGAAGCTTGATCCCGAGACACCTCAGCCCACAACCGAAAATATACAATCTTTCCTCTCCACTATCAACCTACCCTCCCTTACGGAAGACCAATTGTCCTCCCTAAATCTACCAATTTCGCCCGCAGAAATTATAAAATGCATCAAATCCCTACCTTTCGGCAAATCTCCGGGGCCGGACGGCCTCACTAATGACTACTTTCGTACATTTGCGGACCTCCTGTCTCCGGTGCTCTCGGAGATTTATGAGGAAGCATTTTCCTCTGCCTCCTTCCCCCTGGAGATGCTTAGAGCCTACGTGGTTACGATTCCCAAACCAGGTAAAGAACCTAACACCCCCTCTAATTTTAGGCCCATATCCCTTTTAAACACCGACATCAAAATCTACGCTAAGATTCTTGCCCAACGACTCCTTCCCTTAGTCCCCCAGTTGATCCATCCGGATCAGTCTGGGTTCACACCCGGTAGGCTCAGACACCACTAGACGTGTCATAGGAGTTCTCCAATTTGCAGAGGCCCATCGAACGCCTTCTCATCTCCTCTCCTTGGATGCGGAGAAGGCGTTCGACCGGATCCATTGGGGTTATATGGATAGGGTCCTTCGAAAGTTTGGCTTTGGTGGACCGTTCCTATAAGCCATTCTTGCCCTTTATTCGGCCCCCTCAGCACAGGTCTTCACCTCTAATATGCTATCATCTCCCTTCTCCATTTCTAATGGCACTAGGCAAGGGTGCCCACTATCCCCTACAATTTTTAACCTCCTTATTGAACCACTGGCAGAAAAAATTCGTTCCCACCCCCTGATTACAGGTATTCCCATGCAGGATGGCCATCATAAAATCAACCTATTCGCGGATGATATCATTCTTTTTCTGACTTCCCCAACCTCCTCCCTGCCACAGGCCCATCGAATACTCCAAGAATTTAGCCTGATCTCCTACTATAAAGTAAATTTTTCCAAGTCAGTAATACTAGATACTGGCCTTAGACCTCCTCTTCGGGCACGGTTGTTGTCCACGTTTCCGTACAAATGGAGTGACTCCACCATCCCGTACCTGGGCATACATTTAACCAAATCAGCTTGCCGACTAGCGGAGGCCAACTTTCCCCCTCTTATTGACAAACTCACCGTAGAGGCCAACAGGCTAGCCAAGTATGAACTCTCATGGTCAGGATGACTAGCCACCTTTAAGATGCTATTACTCCCCCAAATTTTGTACATTTTTAGAGCATTGCCTGTCCCTCCCTCTAGGAAGCATCTCCTTGGTCTCACTCTCTTGATGAATAAATTCATCTGGAATTCTAAAAAACCTAGATGTTCTAAATCACTCTTACTGAAGCACAGGTTGGCTGGGGGTATGGGCTTGGTGGAACTGAGAGACTACTACCTCGCATCCAGGCTGGCAAAAATCTCTTATTGGTTTCAACTCGGCCACAACACCGAAATGGTGCTGCCTTGAACGTGCCCTTACCCCCACCCAAGACCTTAAACTTCTTCTTCTCACCGATTCACTTAAACCCTGGCCTCTTCAGTCCCTCCCTCTCACAGTTCGGGCTTCCCTGCAAGCCTGGCGGGATTTTCTTAGGTCCAAGCCTCCGTCCTGTAAATTGGTCCATCTGCCCATTCCCCTACTGCCCTTAGAGTTCTTAATTCCTGATCTCTCCGTCAAAGAATGGATCAAGAAGGGGATACAGTGGTTGCAAGATCTTTTCCAGGGACCTTCCATGATCCCGTACCACTCTCTGAGGACACACTTCCAATTAAAACCCACTGACGTGTACAAACATTATCAAATAGCCCATTTGCTCCGAGGTGGTGGAGTCACCAGTGTTTCAGTACCCGAACCTCTTTGGCACTTCCTCAATGCCAACCCCCCCCTAACTAAAGGAATTTCTCTATTCTACAACTTCCTACAGCAAAAACATGTTTTTAGTAAATCTCGTCCCTTCTTGCGCTGGGAGGAGGACTTAGGCTGCGCCTTCTCTGAGGCGCAATGGTGTCAGGCATTTAAGGCAAACTACAAGGCCTCCAGGTGTGTTGGGCACTGGGAATTAGCCCAGAAGATTGCCCTAAGATGGTATCTCACTCCCTTTAGGATTTCTAAATTTGGCCTGGCTGAGTCCTCCCCCCTGTGTTGGAGGAACTGTGGAGAGGTTGGCAATCTACTTCATATGTTCTGGTCCTGCAAGCATCTTCGAAGCTTTTGGAATACTATTTTTAGAGCTATTTCTGATATTACAGGTCTCCTCTCTGCCCCTGAACCAGGCCTGGCAATTCTCAACTTGGGTATTGAAAAGTACCCGCCTAACTTTAGAATTGTTATCTCCCATATTCTCCTGGTGGCTAGGTCACTGATAGCTAGATTCTGGAAGAACGACCAAGCCCCCAGTGTTTCTGAGGTATGGTCGACCACCTCCCTACACTACTCCTATGAGCTAGTCCTGGCCCTCAGGATGGGGAAAAAAATTCAGTTTGATAACAATTGGCAAATTTGGAACACTTGGTATAAGAGTACTCACCTGTTGTAATCTCTCACCCTAGAGTCCAGTCCTTCTTGTTATAATGTAACAATCCTACTGCAACCCATATTCTTATTCATATGGGCTTTCCCTTTCGGACTTGTGACAGACCAACCATTTCCAGTTTATGTTGTTTTGTTTGATGTTATGTTTCTTTCTATTCTGCAGTATGTTAATCGAACTGTTCTCCACCTCTCCCTGCTGTCTGATTGTAATTACTATGCAATGATGGGATAATGTGGGAGGAGACACTAAGGATTATTTCCTAACTGTACTGTACATTTCTTGTGTAAACTTTCTAATAAAACCTATTTACAAAAAAAAAAAAGTTCACACTCCCTAAAAATAATGTTTGCTTGTTACCTTCCTGATTCAGTCAGTTGCATGTATACATTTTAAGCTTTAGTTACTGAGCTCTGTAAACAACAGGCTTTATTTTTTTTAGGAAAAAAAATCTAAAAATAGACATGTAAACATAAAAAAATAATCCTGTGTGTTCCACCCTTTGAATAAAAACGTAAATATAAAAAATATTCATATGCAATATTTCATATATAACTGACAAATGAGATTAATGTGTTTATAACATTTCTTTTTTCATTTTGAAAATATTAAATAATACATACGCATAAAAAAACTATACTTTCTCTGTGATAAACAATAAATAGGTTCATAATAAAAATAAAAACTGACCTGTGTTGTCATAGAAAGAATGACATATGCACCTTTCTTCAGGTGCTTTGTCAGTGAACAATACAAGGACAGTGACACCTTTGAACAAGGACGATAAATTCTAGCGAGGAATTGTATGATTGATTTTGAATTTTCAAAGGCTGCTCATTTGTCACTGTTCTCTTTTTGTAATATCGCCTGTATTTTGAAACAGGCATTTAATGAATAAAATATCTCATATACATATATTTATAACAATACTTAGAACATACTTTAATGAAAAATTGGGATAATGAATGTAAACAGCAACAAATATCAGCATAATGGTCATAGGCTGTAAGTTGAACCCAGGTTTGAAAGTTGTGGATTTAAAATCAAACCCCACTGAATTCTAAGGGGGGGGGGGGGGGCAAATGTTTAAAATCAAAAACATCAAGGGATTGTCAAAAATAGGACATTTGCAGCTGGACACTGCCATAGGGGACATGGACCATTGCAAACAAATGCAAGAAAATACAGTTAAGCTAGGATTGGGACATCCTTTTTATGCAAATTTGAGTTTAAGTTGTATGCGATATGACAGAACTATATTGTTCTCATGGACAATGTCAGCAACACCATATTCTGGCATCACATATTTAGTATGTATATACAGAATCGACATCACCACAATCTGAATCATTCTAACTTGCTTTTGTAGGTAGTTTTGAATGTAACAACAGATTTTTTAATTCAATGGTAACAGTCCTGATTTGGCCAATGGATCACAGCCCTCACAGCTATTGAAAAAAATAAACTTAAAGCCCTCAACTACACATAAATTGGCCAGTGGCACAATAGTTTGATACTATAGTTTTGAGCTTTGTTTTTCATTTCCCAAGCTCTCTACCATCTCTGTATCCCCAATTATTCCACAAATATTTGAAATATAGACTCAGGCATGTGTTTGGTTGAAATTGGCTACAGCCAAGACAGTGCTTAAACCGGCAGCAAAATGAAAGAGCTCTGTAGTGTGGGACTCTTTTATTACCATATCTCCTGATTACAGCACCACTGTTTTCTGCAGCTTCCGGCCATTTGGGTATCACATGCATGAGCATGGGATTAGTACCGCATGGCAGCAAAAGACCCACACACCTCCTTGTTCTTCACTTTACACCTCCCCCACCACAATATTCCCCATCCTCATGCAATGCAACATCTGTGACCCAAAGCAATAAGGAGAACAAAAACAGGGCAACATCTGACAAGGGGTTTGTGAGGTTTAACTTATTTCTTTTCAAACTGGGGAGAAGGTCATCATAGGGCCACGCTTAGTAGTATCTAGTGTAGACATCTCCAACAGCATTCTTCACTAGGCAGGTGTCTATTCCACAGTTACAGCATAAGAAAAAGTCCCCTAATCACCTATATGTCCAACATCTCCATACCAGCCTGATAAAACTTACATGAGTTTATGGCCTGTGCTGTACCACAGAGGCATGGACCCTGCCACCATTTTGTTGCTCAAAAGGCCATACCCGCCCTCCAACTGCATGTGCGAAGTAATGCCTTTGTGTTGTTGTACCATTCAGTCAGAACCAGGATCGCCATGACCATAGACATGAGGTCCAGTGGGCATGGTCAGAGAGGTAACATCTTCTTTACAACACACTTGGCAAATTTGCTGCTGACTGGGAAGGATACCGGATGGGGGACCCAGTAAATCTGGTGTTGTTGCCCCATATCCTGCACTTTGGTGATGGTGACAGCAGAGTCACTTCTTTTCCCTTCTCCTCAATGGCCTCACCCGGTGACTGATTTGATTTAGTATGCCTGTGCCTGGGAGGCAGGAAACCCATTGACTGCTGTCCCCCAGACTTCCAGAGATCCTGGATGCCTCTTTGGGGTCAGGCCAAGAGATGACTGACCCCAAGCCAGCTTGTAGAAGAGAAATTGCAGCTCAAAGGCCTGTTGAAGACACACGCCCTGCACACAGCTGAAGGCATCTTTATTGAAAGATTAAAATCCAAAAACAGTCATATCTGAAGCATAAAGGACAGGGAAGAACATCTAAAGCATTTCACATCACAAATAGTGATAGTCTTAGCCACTGTAAGCCGTCGGATTTTGTCCGTCGGATTTAGTCCGACGGATTGTGTCCGAAACTGTTGCATACACACGGTCGGACCAAGTTGTCTGATTTAGCGGTTGCCAAGAACGCGGTGACGTAAGCCGTGGGCTCCTTCTGCTGATCTCGTGTCTATCGCGTGTTTTAGTAGAAGTTTGGTGAGAGACGATTCGCGCTTTTCAGATTAGTGATTCAGATCGCTACCGCTCTTCAGTTTGTGCTTGTCTTTGCGTATCTGATAATCAGTGTGTGCAGTCATTAAGTATTTGCTTCTCATTGTGAACTATATCTTGGTATAGTACGCTTTGAAAGGCATTTTTTATTGTCTGCTTGCTGTTGCTATTCAGGTCGTCCTTTCAGGCCTTGCTGTTTATCGGTGCTTTCTGGTGTCCGTTCTGACCAGCCGACCGTTTTCCAAACATGTTTCGTCTACGTACTCATCGTACAGTTTGTGCTGTGCAGGGGCTTCGTGTTGGTGTTCTTACTTTGACTTTGACACAAGCCCGGTCCATGAACAGGGAGGGGAAGCGTTTGTGGACCAAGAATTGGTTGCGCCAGCGTCACCAGTTATCCCACATGCCTTTGCTCCGTGAGATCCGCGAGAATAATCCTGATCATTTCTGGATTTTTCTCAGGATGACGGACCCCGTTTTTCACCGTCTGCTGGCTTTGCTGACCCCTTATATCACCAGGCAGGATACTTGCATGTGGCAAGCCATCACTCCGGAGCAGAGGCTCATCGCCACGTTGCGCTACTTGGCGACAGGGAGAAGTCTTCAGGACCTTAAGTTCTCTACAGGCATCTCCCCCCAGGCTCTGGGGATCATTATTCCAGAGACCTGTTCTGCCATCATTCAGCTCCTGCAGAAGGACTATATTATGCTAAGTTTTATCCTTAAACATCACATTCTATGTATTTCATGATTGCTAATGTCTTGCATTTCTTTCCTCATTCCCTAATTACCATCATTGCAATATGCTCTAATTCATATGCTCTGCCCCTTTGTCCTCATGCATATTTGCCTCACTAACTTCCCCACCGTGCTCTTCTTGGCCCCTAAAACTATAGTCTAGTCACTTAACAATGTCTTTTGGCAGCTCCATAGTATTGCTTTCCCCTAAACACCCCCTACAATGTCTACAAATGTTATGTATGTGCCTCAATTCATGCAAAGTGACCTTTTTTTTATTTTTGGAGTTGTGTCAAACTCATTAGTAACCCCCCTCTCCCCAACTGCTAGCTCAGCTGATAGCAATCCTCTATCTGATGACTTGACCCAACCCAATATACACTCTAAATACCTTTTTCATGATCACATTTATGGACAAATTCACCAAAGCATGTAGTGTAAGGCCTGCCTCAATACTTTCAAATGCTATTTTTATTTTTTTAACACATACATTTTCTTGCTATGTAATAGCAGAATGTCAAAATGTGCTTCCATTTAGTTATTATGACACTTCTTACCTGTCCGGTGGGCTGCCAATAGTGTAACTAAGGAGGGGCTTCCAAAAGTATCACACATTATTTAGGCATTCAGCTCTCAATCAAGTGGAGAGGGTTACCTGTCCTAAACATCCCCCCTCATTTTTTAGCAAGGGCCCATCAGATGGGGGGGGGGGATGGGGGGGTTATGACTCTCATAAGGGGACCTTATACTTTAGGCTTTAAATACTCAGTAAAAAAAATGTTATACAAATTTTGTCAAAAAATGTGGGTGTCTAATCTGCATGCAATGTTGATTTGTAAAATTACTAGTTTTTGGTCTTGTTTCACTACACAGTGTCCTTCAACGCCACAGGAATGGTAGACTGTGGCCTTCCACTTTACCAGTTTTATTAAAGTTGTGCCTTTCTCACCAACAGTGCAAACCCAAGTTCAGAGCGAGATGAGGGGACAGTCTCTTCTTCAGATAATCTTATTATGTTGTGTGTCTGCTACACACACACCTTCTTTTTGTTAACTAATGTATGTAGTGCATTACTGATCAAAATCATGCTCATTTTCAGCACCATGGCAGGAAAATGGCATGATTGTCCAAATTTACACCTCACTGTGGGTGCTTTTTACTAAAGGCACATCCACTATGCACTACAAGTGTACTGCAAAAGTACACCTGAAACTGCACTTGGAGTGCAAAGTGGAGTTGCCTTTAGTAAATCGCACTCCTTCTCAGCACAAACTCAAATTTGACTACAAATACATTTTATGCCCAATGAAAAAGGAAGCCACACATTGTTGAGAATTCAACTTTTTAATACAAGCACATTCATATGTGCATTTAGTAAAGGTTTTTACAACAAACCAAGAGATTTTGTGTATCCAAAAACAGAGTTTAATCAGATTTTTTTTTCCTTGTTGTTTTTGTGTAAACAGGCATGTATCAAACCGTAAAATACAGAACACAGGAACTTACAAAGTTAAACTTTGAAAAGTGAAGACATTATCAGACATGAGTATGTACAAACTGGGCTGATATTGCCTTCATCACATGGGGTGTGACCCCTGAAAAAAACACATTTGGAAGATGCACACAGTGTGTCAAAATGTGCTATCTCCCATCATGGGGGATCAATGTACATGCTTTGGGGCTGCAACCCCTTCATCTCAGACACTTTACACAAAACATGTACATTGATCCCCCATGATGGGAGATAGCGCATGTTTACACACTCTGTGCATCTTCCAAATTTTTAATTTTGCAAAATACATTTTTTTGTTAAAAAGCTAAAATAAAACCCTATATAGCTTTTTAGTTTTCACACTCTCCCCAAAACATCAATGATGTTCTTCATTTTATTTTTAACATCATTGATGTTTTGTTGTACAATTTCCAAATCCCGATTGCACCCCATTATCTCCCCGATCAAGATCTGGGCACTTTCACTGGTAAAACGGGAATCTTCTTCCACATCACCTACAAAACAAAGCAAACAAACACACCATGTAATCCAAATATGGTGATATACATTGATGAGCTTACCGGAAGCTGTGTTCTCTGACACTCACCTGTTGTGGTGACAATTTGTCCAACCTCCACAATCTCTCCTTCCTCCTCCTCCTCCTCCTGCTCCTGCTCCTGCTCCTCTGTTTCTGCTTTTGGAAGTTGCCCTTCTTTGGGAGGGGTGTGGTCCCTGGTGTCCTCATACTTGCCGAGTCTTCTCTCCCCTATGAGAATGTAAACAAAGATTAATTAGCACACAGAGGGCAGAAATAGGAATATGAAACATTGCTTGGAAGTGTTGTACAATTGTGTTTTTGGGCCGAGTTACAAGGTGAGAACATTATTGGGGACACTTTGTTAAGCTGGAATACTTCCCTGCAGAACGATGTTTCATACGAACGAACGAAACCATGACCTTGAAAGTGGCCATTTTAAAGTGCACAACATGAAATCAAAGCACATGGAGCATGTATGCAAGCAAGAATAATCATATGAACACACGACAACTACTTACTTTTTTTAAGAACATGCTTGATCCTTAGGTACTGCTCGTGCTCCCTCAGTTTCAGGTCTGACCAGCGTTTTCTCAGTTGATCCTTGGATCGGTGTACCCCAAAATTCTTCAGAAGACTCTTCACAACTTTATTCATGATCTTGGCCTTTCTGATATTTGGGTTTGGGTAAGGTCCATACTTCCCATTATAGTCGGTCCTGTTCAATATGTCCACCATCTCCAACATCTCTCCAAAAGACATATTTGAGGCCTTAAATCTTGTCTTCCTGGATCGGGATGTTTCAGGCTCCGGGCTTTCCTCACCCTCCTCCTCGTTAGTGGAACTATTAGTACTCTCCGCCATGTGCTCTCCCCACTGCGCAGGAAGCGAAGGGGCGGGGAATAGTCTGGAAAGAACGTCAGGGGCGGGCAGAGTTTCACGCATGTGCACTGTATATAAAACGCAACACGTGTGTATCGTCCGTACGATCTGGGAGGAGAGTGTGAGGCACGGACGTGATGAATGTGGAAACAAAGGTAACATTTTTAACTTGGTGCTTCATTAGACTAGACTGCTTCTATCTAGGCCGATGTTGGGACAAGATTAGGAGGGATTTTAATTGCATGAGGGTTTGTCTTGTGTTGTCTCTTGCAGACAATATGGATCCATTCACAAATGCAAACTTTATGGGGCTATTCATAGAACTGTACATGGAGATGCCCTGCCTGTGGCAGTTCCACAACAAGTTTTATACTGACAGATCAAAGAGGAATGCAACACTGGAGAAACTGCTTGCTTTGTTGCGGATCATGGTCCTCATGGCAGACATGACCTATCTGAATCACAAAATTGTGGCCATGAAGATGACATATCTCAGGGAGAGAAAGAAGCACCTTGAGTGCTTGAGAGCAGGAGATACAGATGCTGTTTATTACCCCAGGATGGTTCACTTTGACGGGCTGCATTTTCTGGTAGACCAAGGGGTACCCAGGCCACCACTCAGGCCACCACTCTCCAGGCTTCCTCCAAGGCATACTTCACCCCCAGCTGAGGCTTCTAATGTACAACCTGGGCCTTCCAGGCAGCACCATGTGGTGGGGCCCAGCTTGAGACAGGTATTGCATTGTTGAACATATTTCTTGTGTTACATTTAATGATGTTAACTAGATGTTCTTATTGATCAGTAAGTTGTGATTTCTCAAAGTGGTTTACATCTCAAGAGATAGTAGTGACCAAAAATGTTTAGGACGGGAAAGGAAAATGCTGGTGTCAGAATGATAGTCTGTTCTATTTGGTAACATTCAATTAGCAAAAGCCAGGAGCACAAAATGGTGTGATTGATGATCAAAAAACTAAAACTATGTCCACTTTTCAAAAAACTAAAACTATGTCCCAGTCGGGGGGAGGCTGTGGCAAGTGGCAGCCAGGAGGTTGACCAACGCCCTCCTTCTCCTGCCCCAGCTACAGGAGCCCAGCCACAGCCTGGAAGGATGCCTGGTGGGAAGTCCCGAAGGAAGACGAGAGAGTGATGGCCTGGGTTGAGTCTGGTCTGCCAGAAGATGCAACCTCTTGAAGATCCACATCCTGGGGACAGAAATGGCATCTGAATTTCCTGCTCTCTAGGACTTCGGGACCAGACTTCTCTCCCTGAGATATCTACTCCTCAGGCCACCAATTTTTTCAATTATAATTTGTTCATGTCTGCCCTGGGGGCCAAAGGCTGCACCAAAGTTAAGAAGTTTCTCCAGTGCTGTGTTCCTATTTTTAGTTTCTAGCGAACAAAAGCAATTTTTTTTTTGTTTGATGAAATACTTGTGTAATGTGTTTTCCTTCCAAAAGTACAGTTTATTTGTGAGCAGGCAGGTACATTTCAAAAATACAAAGTGAACTAAATAACAAGGGGTAACAACACTAAACAACCTCCTGTAGATTAAAAAAGAAAAAGAAAAAGAAAATATAAAAAATACAATAATGTTGTTGTTGTAAGTTTACACACAAAAAAAAATTAAAAAAAAATAAGGAGAAATGAGCAAACTGTCTTTAAAGGAGATTTTTAGGGAATCCCCCCCCAAAAAACATACAAAAAAGAAAAAACCTAATCTAAAATTGTGTAGATGTGATGCAAACTAAAATTGTATTGCTGAAATGGTTAAAAACGAGTAATGAAATACGTTCGGGAGAAGTGTGTGTGACTATGAGCATCAAAAGAAGTTCGTACTTGCAGCATTGTAAAGAAAAAGAGAATGCGCTTGATGAAAGAATTTTTAACATTGCAGCGTGACGAATGTGCTATATCGCTTACGAGCAGTAGTTTTACCTGAACGAGCACTTCCGTGTTTTTTTTCTGATGCAAAACAACTCTTTGTTCTGGACTCATCTGAATCCCTGGGCTCTTCTGACAGTTTGGAGGGTATTTATGGCATAAGTGAAAAGATGGACATTAATGTTTCAATGAAGTTAGAAGTCTTACTCAAGGAATCAAAAAAGAACAGGAAATGGAAATTTACACATAAAACAGTTGTAAAGCAGATCAAGGATCATATTTGTACCCAGAGTCAGTCTGTGATAGTATAGGAAAGGAACAAAGAGCAACAGAGAACATAGACCTAAAGTGTGCTGGGGTCACGTGGTCAGTATGCCTAAAAGGGGGCATACCCAAGTATGAAATGAAATGAAAGAAAAAAGAAAAAAGGGAATGGGTGGGTGAGACACGATAGCCTACCACCACGAGGGGAGGGGCAAAGGAGGGCAGGCTTTATGCAGCCTGACTCCTCCTCTCCTACAAATACAGGCTGACCTGCGGTCAGCCTTACACTTGTACTCGGAGTCAATCTGTGATAGTATAGGAAAGGAACAAAGAGCAACAGAGAACATAGACCTGAAGTGTGCCGGGGTCACGTGGTCAGTATGCCTAGAAGGGGGCAAAAATAAACACAGTAGGATGAAAGCTTTAACAACCCGATTTATTACGCACTGAATTATGTATAGCCTGCCAACTGACAACCGCTTGTGGTGTCTTGAAAAAGTGGCTCTGGGACATACCCAGACAAACAAGACCTACTACACCTACTCAGAAACCTACTAACAAGGACTGGGCCCCCTGGCGCAAAGCCACAGATCTACTCCTATCCCAAATGAATAGCCAACGTACGCTTAAGGGTCCAGACCCTGACTGGCCAAAAAGAGGGTGTCAATGAAGTATGCATTGAGCTGCGGAGAGAGGAGCGCTAGGGAAAGGCAAACAGAGGGCCATCCCTGGGATTGACAGATGTAGTACTGACAAGCTGGTTTAACCAACACCGGACATCATGCCTTGCCAGGCTCCCAGAACCTGATGACAGTGCCGCTTCCAGATTGCTGTGTCCTGCGAGCATGCAGATGAAAACCGGGGTGCCAAACCAGTTGATTGGCCAAAGTAAGCAAGACCCTGGGCCAGAAGAGCAACTCCCCTGGCCTCAGGAAACATAAAGGCCAGATAAAGCACTGCCTTGAGCACCAAGCTGGTCCACTGCGCCAAAAGGAGACCTTGAGAGCATGTCGGAATGTCACGAAGAATATGACCCTCGATGGGAAGACTGCTGAGCACAGCAGGAGGGCTACTATTCTGGAACCCTGAGGACAGCTTATGACACACAACTGGGCCAGAAACATAACTGCAAGAGAAAGGTGATCAGACTGAGAAACCTGTAACAGCAATGTAAACTGCGTGAAGGAGCGTGACTGAACGAGAACATGAGTAGCACAAGCTGACGAAACCACGAGCAGCATAAAAACAGAGGCTGCAAGAAAAAACGCAACTGCATAAGAAATGCCAGTTACACGAGAACATGAATTGATGAACAACGTGAGGACCTGGGAAAACGAGAGAAACCTGGGAAACCTGGGAAAACTAGAAAAAAACTGGGGAAACTAGAAAAACCTGGGAAAACGAGAAAAACATGAATGTGAGTTGGAATACAAACGTAAATTGCACAAGAAACTTACCTGCATGAGAAACGTGAGTTTTCTATGAAATATGTGAGCAGTGTAAGAAACAGATGAGGTGACTTGCCACCGAACAAGCCAATTAAATGGCCACCTCAAACTGTTAACCCATAGATGTGATGGCTAACCTGCAGTGGAAGAACAACCCAGCTGTGTGACTAGAGAACATAACAGACAACCAGCCCATGACATAACAATACACCTGGTACCTGACAAGTATAAGGATGTGGGTGCAGAAATTACAAGACCAACAGTGCATGAATGTGAACCTAATGACAACATCACCCTACTGTATGCAGTAAGCGAGCCCAAGCAACCTGCAGCACCAAGACAGGAAATTAAAAACGAACACTCAGGGCTAAGGTACCCAGAGACTGTGGTGGGTAGCAGTAAAGGTGTTATGGGGAAAGTGCACGTATGACGTATGGACTACAGGCGAGAAGATTGTGGGACGACAATCAATTAAAAACTAAACCCCAGCCCGTATGGATCTGTAGACGTGACAGATCCTGGATGTAAGCACTAGCTAATGGAAATGCAGCAAACGAAAGGCAATGACATAAAAAGGTATATGACATGAACGTAAAAAACATGGGAAATGTGAGAATACATAAGAAACATGGGAAACGTAAGAAACATGGGAAACGTGAGAACGTGAGAAACATGAGAAATTGTAAGAAACATGGGAGACGTAAGAAACATGGGAAACGTGAGAAACATGAGAAACACGAGAAACATGAGAAATGCAAGAAACATGAGAAATGCAAGAAACATGAGAAACGCGAGAAACATGAGAAACGCGAGAACGTGAGAAATGCAAGAAACATGAGAATGCAAGAAACATGAGAAATGCAAGAAACATGAGACACATGATAAACATGGGAAACGTGAGAAACGCAAGAAACACAAGAAACACAAGAACCGCAAGAAACGTGAGAAACGTGAGAAACATGGAAAAACGTAAGAAACACGGGAAACGTGAGACACATGGGAAACGTAAGAAACATGGGACACGTGAGAATATGTTAAAAACATGGGAAATGTGAGAAAAATGGGAAACGTGAGAAACATGGGAAACATGGGAAACGTAAGAAACATGGGAAACGTAAGAAACATAACGTAAGAAACATGAAAAACGTAAGAAATATCGGAAATGTGAGAAACGTAAGGAACATGAGAAACGTAAGAAACATGGGAAAAAACATGAATTGGTATGAGAAACAAACAATTGCATGAGAACCATAACTTGCATGAGAAACCATAAATTGCCTGACAAACCGCAAATTGCATGAGAAATCGCAAATTGCATGAGAAACCGTACATTGCACGAGAAACTGTAAATTGCATGAGCAGCATAATTTGCATAAGAAACCGTAAATTGGATAAGAAAAGTAAAATGCATAAAAAAGTAAATCGTATGGAAACCGTAAATTGCATGAAAACGTAAATTGCATAAGAACCATAAATTGCATAAGAACCGTTAATTGCATAAGAACCGTTAATTGGATGATAATGTAATTGCATGAAAAAACGTAAATTGCATGAGAAACCGTAAATTGCATGAAAACCGTAACTGCATGAGAAACATAAATTGCATGAGAAACTGTAACTGCATGAGACCATACCTACCTGGATCCCCCACCCCCCACAGAAAATGTGCCAATATTACACCATAAAACAGGTATTCCCAGTATGATTCCCCGACCTAACCCTAACTGCAAGTAACTACTCCATGTGTCGTCACGTGTACAACTGTGGAGCCTGTCGTTGATTTGCATGGCTGATTGGTTGCAGCTCATGAACACCTGGCTGTACAGGCCGCAGAACTGCTAAAACAGGGAGTAGTATGCCCTGGATGGCCGTATGAACGAGTGAAAAGATAAGCAGGTTGCAGCTTTATAAGGCTGGACTAGTGAAACAGTGGAGCCGGGAGATGTAACTACAAATGTACAATATGAGGAGAATTGTCTATTATAGCTGTGAGAACATTGTATTGGGACACATACTTGCTGCAGAGGAGCCCCAGCAGGAGACACTGGCACTAGTATAGCTCACGACATACATTGAATCCCCGCCCCGTAAAGCCCCTGGGCATGCTAATGTAAATGGACCCAGCTCCCAATGTCCTCTAGAGCCCTCTCCCCCTCCAATCCGCTTCTCATACAGTATTGGAGGGGTGAAAACATGCAGAGATACGCCCTCCCCCTGATGCCGGCGTACTAGGGAGAAAGAGGGAGGACTGACGCCCCCCACTTTCCCCAGTGTGAGCACAGGCAAAAACGGTTGGGCGCCCCCCCCAATGCCGGGTGGAGCATTTGAATGTGGGCAGGCGGCTCTAGGAGAAGCGGGCAGCCGGACACCCCCCTCCTGGTGTGAACACTGGAAGAAGCAGGTGGACAGCCCTCCAATGAGGAAAATGTACAAAGAGAGGGGGGCTGGCTGGCGGCCGGGTGGCCAAACACCCCCCCTCCCGGCGTGAGCACCGGGAGAAGCAGATGGACAGCCCCCCTAACAAGGAAATTGTACAAGGAGAGGGGAGCGGGCGGCGACCGAACACCCCCCCCCCCACGGTGTCAGATAACCCAAGGGGTGATAAGCAGGTAGGTGAGCAGGCGGTCGGTCTCCCTGGTGGTGCCCGGCGTGAGCCCGAGAGAGGGACCACCACCACGACTGCAGCCGACTTGCACAGCGAGGACCTGGAACTGACATCCCGACAGCCTACCACCATGAGGGGAGGAGGCAAAGGAGGGCAGGCTTTATGCAGCCTGACTCCTCCTACAAATACAGGCTGACCTGCGGTCAGCCTTACACTTGTCTTATTGGAACCACCAAATAAAAAGTGCGTATCCAGAATAAAATTGAAAATTATTACAGAAAACAATCAGAAATATTATACAGTCGATGCATAGCATTTAAGCAGCTTTTATTAGGCCACAATTTAAAAAGGAAAGACTCCTCCTTTCAAAAGTGGATTGATATACTCAACGACATCACACCATGCTCATGAAGGAGATGCAGGCAAAAGAAAAAAATGCATGGTTCAAACATCGATGGTATATTTGGCTTTATTATTCTTCTGCTGACAAGCTTCTGGACAGACTCTATGTCTAAAAAGGCATTCTTTCTATGTAACTCTGAGTTCGATTGTCCTATGCCATGGTGGACTACATGTAGAAGATGTCACAATTCTGATAGTCACCATGGAATTGCTAAGACTGTCGAGTATTTTAATGTACCTGCATACCGAATACCGCGTCTACTTCTCTCCTCCTCCCTTCTTGATTTAAACAAGTAGAAGGCGCAAATAACTAAAACTATATTCCTTAAATAAATGTGCTATGTAGGCATAATAATATATGCACGCAATGAAATCCCAAGTCCACAATCTATATGATTGTATTAGAGGAAGTCCATGAGTCAAACGGAATAATAATATAAGTAGGAAGGGGAGGGAAGAAAAAACGTGGGGGCTTTAGGAGGGTAGATCATTCATGCTCATGGCAGCCATCCAGGGGGAACAGAAACCATGTTCCCAGTACACTGAGAAAACAAAAGAGGGAGAAGAGATGCCTCTGGGTGCATATTTTGTACATATTTTAATATAAAGCATAGAATGGTGAAATGACAACTCATATTTTAGCAGTTAAAAACAGGCATTGTGTCGTCCCAAACAAACCGAGATGTCATCAGTGGAATCAATCCCTTGTTATCCTGTGGATGTAAACTGTGCTTTAATCTCATACTCCGCTAGATGGATCTCGGCCGGCTTCGGTGGAATGTACATCAACACGAGGCTTGAAGCGCAAGCTGGTATCCAGGCGAAGGAAGATGAGGTCACGGGGATGTGAAGCATTTCATGAGCATACAGGACGTGAATGACGTGATGGCCAAGCTCCTTCTTCAAAGCTGTAAACAGCTCAAACAATAGCTGTAAATATTGTGCAGTCAATGTACAGTATGTAAGCAAACTTAATAGAGAGAAAAGAGCCAGAAATATTGTACGCACTTAACAGGCAAACAACATGTTCATTTTATCAGAAACTAAATGTTACAGTGTATCTTTTCACAAAGAGTAGTGAGAAATATTGTGCAAATGGTGCATAAGCAGCTTTATTAGGCTGCAGTAGTGGTAGCCCAGGCATGTTTGAAAAAAAAAAAACAGTGTATTATTTCAGAGACAATAGCCATAAAATATTGTACTGACTCCATGCACAGTATTTAAACAGCTTTTACTAGGACTATAAACAGGAAGGTTTATAATCAAGCAATCAAAATATGATTGTTTTATTTCACTGAAAATAGCAAGAAATACTGTATTGACTCCACACACAGTATTCAAGCAGTTTTTCAAGGCCACATTTTGAACGGCTAACTTTTAATCAAAGAGTCAACATCAGAGTGTATGTATTTCAAAGAAAAAGAACACAGAAATATTGACTTGAATACGTGCACAGTATTTAGGCACTTGAACTAGGCCACAATTATACAGGAGAGACAACAACCAGCTTTTAATCAAAATATTAACATTAAAATTTATTTAATTCACTGAAAAAGCCATGAAAATATGGAAGAGACTTTGTGCACAGTATTATTTTTTCACAGTATTATTATTTCGTTTTTTGCAAGATACATGAAGATAAGCAATGATAATAGCAGTACAAAGCAGAATATGGAACAGATGTTACAACCAATACCATTTTAAGGTACACAAACTAGAGTGGTACAAACAGTATTATTAAGATGCTTCAACATTTTCTGTGTACATAAGATTATGACACTATATGGGCAGACAAATGCCTGGGCAACCTTTAGGCAAGAGTGTAAAATGGACCAGTTTTGGAGGAAGTCAAAGCCTGTTGTAAGACTCTGATAACAACCATTTATGATGAGACGCGGGCTAGACCTGGTGAGGAGGCCTTGCCCTTACAGACCTAGACAAGGAAGTAGAAGGTAGGAAGGGACAGGTAGACTGGAAATTACTAAATGATAATAAAGAGAGAAATGAAATCAAGACTCAACATGGCAAGGTGGCGGGCATAAATGTTATGTACACATATAACCCATCTCTGATTGGGCCCATCCATTAGGTTTCTTAGCAACCACTGATCTCTAGTAAAGAGAAAATACATTTTAAATATGTGTTAAGATATGTTAGACTCAATTCACAAAGCCTTAAACAAGGAAAATTATACTTATTGTATAGCAATTGTTTTCTTTGGGCCCCTGTGGAGACCTGCCTTGATCATGTGCAGAAATATTGCATATTTTCCAGTCTTGTTTCTTTTGAGTCTTACCCAAGGTATGAAGATAATTCTAGAATTAAAATTTGACTCCCCCCAAAGACAGAATTTGCCCTTTTGGCTCAAATTAGGTCAGATTTCATTTTTCACTATAGTACATAGAAAGGAACCTACACTGAGAATACATGTACATTGCCATTGCTGAGCTTGCCTCTTGAAAATGTTAGTTTCTTGATTGTTATGATGAACCAAAGGTTTCAGAACTTTCTGTTCTGAGCTGGAATAGCTATGCAAATCAGGATTCCTGATTTCATATGTGGCATGATTGTTCCAGGTCAGTGGCTAAAACTATTGATGGTAGCCAGGAAACTGGATTTTAAAAAGATCAATGGCAGCCTCTGTATTTCCCCATTACAATTTTCCTTGAATGTCCGTTCAGTGCTACTATTAAATGCAATAGATATGGATGACAGAGGATAGACAAGAGTGGATGGGAATTCAGTCTGAATATACTACATATGCACTTGTGTGGACTAGGGGAGTTCAAAAATAAAAAATGTTAAAGCATTTGCATATCCTTATTTTTTAATCTATTAATACAGTGGTGTGAAAAAGTGTTTGCCCCCTTCCTCATTTCCTGTTCCTTTGCATGTTTGTCACACTTAAGTGTTTCGGAACATCAAACCAATTTAAACAATAGTCAAGGACAACACAAGTAAACACAAAATGCAATTTGTAAATTAAGGTGTTTATTATTAAAGGTGAAAAAAAATCCAAACCATCATGGCCCTGTGTGAAAAAGTGTTTGCCCCCCTTCTTAAAACATACTATAACTGTGGTTGTCCACACCTGAGTTCAATTTCTCTAGCCACACCCAGGCCTGATTATTGCCACACCTGTTCACAATCAAGGCATCACTTAAATAGGAGCTGCTTGACACAGTAAGGTCCACCAGAAGATCCTTAAAAGCCACACATCATGCCGAGACCCAAAGAAATTCAGGAACAATTGAGAAAGAAAGTAATTGAGATCTATCAGTCTGGAAAGGGTTATAAAGCCATTTCCAAAGCTTTGGGAATCCAGCGAACCACAGATCCACAAATGGCGAAGACATGGAACAGTGGTGAACCTTCCCAGGAGTGGCCGGCCGCCCAAAATTACCCCAAGAGCGCAGCGACGACTCATCCAAGAGGTCACAAAAGACCCCACAACAACGTCCAAGGAACTGCAGGCCTCACTTGCCTCAGTTAAGGTCAGCGTTCATGCCTCCACCATCAGGAAAAGACTGGGCAAAAATGGCCTGCATGGCAGAGTTCCAAGGAGAAAACCACTGCTGAGCAAAAAGAACATCAAAGCTCGTCTCAATTTCTCCACAACACATCTTGATGATCCCCAAGACTTTTGGGACAACATTCTGTGGACCGATGAGACAAAAGTGGAACTCTTTGGAAGGTGTGTGTCCAAGTATATCTGGCGTAGAAGGAACACTGCATTTCATAAAAAGAACATTATACCAACAGTAAAATATGGTGGTGGTAGTGTGATGGTCTGGGGCTGTTTTGCTGCTTCAGGACCTGGAAGACTTGCCGTGATAAAAGGAACTATGAATTCTGCTGTCTACCAAGAGATCCTGAAGGAGAATGTCCGACCATCTGTTCGTGTACTCAAGCTGAAACGAACTTGGGTTCTGCAGCAGGACAATGATCCTAAACACACCAGCAAGTCCACCACCGAATGGCTGAAGAAAAACAAAATGAAGACTTTGGAGTGGCCTAGCCAAAGTCCTGACCTGAATCCTATTGAGATGTTGTGGTATGACCTTAAAAAGGCCGTTCATGCTCGAAAACCCTCTAATGTAACTGAATTAGGACAATTCTGCAAAGATGAGTGGGCCAAAATTCCTCCAGGACGCTGTAAAAGCCTCATTGCACGTTATCGCAAACGCTTGGTTGCAGTTGTTGCTGCTAAGGGTGGCCCAACCAGTTATTAGGTTTAGGGGGCAATCACTTTTTCACACAGGGCCATGATGGTTTGGATTTTTTTTCACCTTTAATAATAAACACCTTCATTTACAAATTGCATTTTGTGTTTACTTGTGTTGTCCTTGACTATTGTTTAAATTGGTTTGATGTTCCGAAACACTTAAGTGTGACAAACATGCAAAGGAACAGGAAATGAGGAAGGGGGCAAACACTTTTTCACACCACTGTATATACTCCTAAAATAATATAAATGTATATTTTTTAAGCAATCGTTTAATGCAAAAAAACATAGTGTCCTTAGTGTTTTTCCAGCCATGATGCATTAATCAGAATGTTGCAGTGTTCAGTAAGTTGAACGTATTAACACAGGGGTGCAGGTCACTTAGTGTTGCAAACCAATTGTCTTTTTTGGGCCATTCAGCAGTTGACAGGTTCAAGGTCCCATCCACTGACTATGGAAATAGGAAAAAGGAATGGATTATCTTGGAAATGAGAGAAGATTACTGGAAATAAAGGGGTCAAAGAGTCATCTGGAGAGGAGCATGTTAATGAATATACATTTTATACATTATTATCCCTTCCTGAATAAATGTATTCTTTGGGAGAACAGGCCAATTTCTATGTTGATTAATACATGGAAGTTATATAGAGGAATACTTCAATATGTTCAAATAAAGCATATTTTAAGGCAATTAATTTATGCTTGATTTCAGCCTTAGAATATTCACTTTCCTGTACTCATACCATACCTCAGACAAAAAATGTATATTGTGTTAACCACTTACGGACCGCCCGCCACAGTTTTATGTCGGTACTTTGAAGAGGAACATCGTTGTTATGACAGCAGCTAGCTGCATCCTCTTCTTCAGCAGGTGGTCCGCTTTCAGATAAAAGTGGTTTCTGTGGCAGATTCCCTTTTATTTGTGGCGGGAGAGGGCCCTCCGCCACGCTCCAGTGCCCTTTCACGGCTTTCCGGAGCCGTCAGTACCTGCAAAGGCGATTGGATCCTTCACCTGGCTTAGTGTGGAGACGAGTGAGGGGAAGATGGCCCCCACCTGTCTCCATATAATTGCAGGATGGAAGCGACGTCAAAACGCTACTTCCTCCCATAGCTCTTAAAGGGACGTGTTTTTTATTGCATTTTAGTGTAAATATGAGATCTGATGTCTATTTGACCCCAGATCTCATATTTAAGAGGTCCTGTCATGCTTTTTTGTAGTAAAAGGGATGTGTACATTCCTTGTAATAGGAATAAAAGTGACACCATTTTTTTAATAAATAAGATTTTCAATTTTTTTTAAAAGCATCCTGTTCCGCTGAGCTTTCGTGCAGAAGCGAACGCATATGTGAGTAGCGCCTGCATATGAAAACGGCGTTCAAACCACACGTGTGAGGTATTGCTGCAATCAGCAGAGCGAGATCAATCATTCTAGCCCAGACCTCCTCTGTAACTCAAAACATTCAACCTGTAGAATTTTTTAAATGTTGCCTATGGAGATTTTTATGGGTAAAAGTTTGTCGCCATTCCACAAGCGGGCACAATTTTGAAGCATGACATACTGAGTATCAATTTACTCGACGTAACATTATCTTTCAGAATATAAAAAAAAAGTGGGCTAACTTTACTGTTGTCTTATTTTTTTTATTCAAAATGTGTATTTTTTCCCAAAAAAGTGTGCTTGTAAGACCGCTGCACAAATATGATGTGACAGAAAGTATTGCAACAACCAGCATTTTATTCTCTAGGGTGTTTGAAAAAATAATATATATATATATATATATATATACACAAATATATATATATATATATATATATAGATATATAGATATATAGATATATATAGAAAGAAAGAGAAAAAGAAAGAAAGAAAGAAAGAAAGAAAGAAAGAAAGAAAGAAAGAAAAAGAAAGAGAGAAAGAAAGAGAGAAAGATCAGCGTACAAACCATTGACTCATCTATTTAATAACCCGGACTTCCCCCCAGGACAAAACATCCAAGCATTTAAATGGTGGTTGGATAAGGGGCTATACCAAATCAGACATTTTTTCACAGCTACAGGCCCAATCACCCCTTCCTATTGTGCCAAAAAGTTGGATATGCCAAGCACTGAAAAATTCAGATTCGGACAGATCTCACACTTTCTTCCAAAAATCTGGAAGGACAAACCTCTCCCACCACGATTTACAGAATACGAACTATGGTGTGGTCAAGCCGTGGACCAAAGGGGAGGTGTCTCTTTGGTTTATTCATCACTTACCTCTTCTTCTCATAAGTCACCTCACATGCTACAATGGGAGTCGGATTCCCGGTTCCACTGGGACCTGGGGGTCTGGCAGAAAGCAAGCTTCAACTCCTTCAAGGGCATCCTTAACACCACTCTAATAGAGACTAGCCTCAAAATCATCTTGAGATGGTACTACATCCCCTCACGTCTTGCCTCAATGTTTCTGGGGGCAGACCCTCTATGTTTTAGAGGATGTAAACTAACTGGAACAATGTCTCACATCTGGTGGGAGTGCCCCAGAATACGCTCTTTCTGGAGAAAGGTGTTCAATTTGATTGAGAGGCTTGTGGGCAGCCAGATCCCCAGGTCTCCTTTAGTAGCCCTTCTTAACGCCCATATTCCAAACATCTCCAAAGCTTCCCAGAGACTGATCTGTTTCATACTTCTGGGGGCCAAACTTACAGTAGCTAAAGCCTGGAAAAACCCCAAGATCTCCTTTCTAGCAGTCATTAGAAAGGTCTCCTGGATAATGTCCCAAGAAAAGCTTGCCAGCATACTCTTAGACACGGTAAACAGATTTGAATCGACATGGGAGCCCTGGGCCATTTATGTAGGATCTCCATTGACCACAAACTCGATGCCTCCCTGAGATCTTCCGCTCTCTTCAGTTGATGTTCCACCCTCCTTCCCCTTTCTCCCTGCCCCCGACACTGCTCCCCACCCAATCTTCTCCTCTTTCCTGTCTCTTAAATCTTCTCCACCTTTGCTTCTTTTCATCTGCTCATAATTAATGAGAAAAATGACAGGCTTACATACACAGAAGCATTCCTGATTTGTAGTTTCCTAAAGGGAAGGGATTTTTGTGTAGATCTGAAAATGAGAGTATTTTGGTGGGATGGGGGCGCCCTTCCTATCGGGCACAGATTGATCCCAGTTGGGGTGCCCGGTGGGGGGACATCCTCCCGTTGGACCACAGATTAGTTGTGCTACTGCTTTGCACCTCTTGTTAGCCTCAGTATTCCACCTGACCCTTTTGAGCCATCTATACAGTCCCGGATAGGCTGTACTAGAGTTACTTACCATCCTGTTTGTTTGTCATACCTATTCCACCGTGTGCACTATTTTATATATAATAAAATACTTTGAAATAGAAAGAAAGAAAGAAAGAAAGAAAGAAAGAAAGAAAGAAAGAAAGAAAGAAAGAAAGAAAGAAAGAAAGAAAGAAAGAAAGAAAGAAAGAAAGAAAGAAAATAGTATTTTTGCATTTGTTTATTTGTATTTGCATTTTGGGTTTGGCTGTTATGCTTTCTACTACAACATTTGAGGAAGTAGAATATTGTAGTGCTCAGGTTAAATAGAAATCTATTCCAATGTTGACTAATATTTATTGTTTTAGGAAGCAGGGGATAGTTGTTATTCTGGTTACTGATAAATCTGTTGACATGAGTGTAGTGTACATCTGTAGCCAAAAGTTTTGAGATTGGCACATATATTAATTTTCACAAAGTCTGCTGCTTCAGTGTTTTTAGATCTTTTTGTCAGATGTTACTATGGTGTTCTGATGTAAAATTACAAGCATTTCATAAGTGTCAAAGGCTTTTTATTGACAACTAGACATGTGCGGTTTGTTTCAATGTGATTTGATATTAGGACAAATTTTTCATTATTTGGATATATCCGAATAACCGAAGTACAAAATAACCAAATTTTATTGAATGCTCAGAATAACGTAACAACATTTGTCCGATTGTCAGAAATTTGGACTGAAATTCTAATTGAATTTTACATTGAACTCCAGTCAAATTCTAACTTCACATACTACTAAAATCAAAGACTACGGGGGTCATTTACTATAGCATTGCAGTGTTAATTAGCGCTAATTAGCATGAATTATCACTTATTAGCGCTAATCGCGCTAATTAGCTCTAAAACAGTATTCACTATAACGCTGGTAAAAAAATACTCTCAAAATTGAATTTACTATAGTATCCTGAAAACAAATAGTGCCCAAACCCTTAGGCCGCGTACACACGGGCGGACTGTTCGCCCAACCTTGTCCGCTGAACAGTGTTTGGGCGGACAGTCCGCTCGTGTGTGGGCTTTCAGCGGACAGTTTCAGCGGACAGTTGGACGGACAAAGTCTTTCGGAAATTCCGAAAAACTGTCCGCTGAAACTGTGTTTGAGCGAACAGTCCGCCCGTGTGTGGGCCTGTCCGCTGTACTTTCGAAATGAGCGGACTGTTTCCGCTCGGAAAGTCCGCCCATTTCGAGCGCGTGTACAGGTAGGCGGGGCCCGCGAGGGAGACGTCGCGGGCTCCGCCGCCTGGAATGGGCTTAAAGGGGAACCCCAACGCCGAAAAAAATCGGCGTGGGGGTTCCCCCCAAGTCCACACCAGACCCTTGTCCGAGCACGCTACCCGGCCGGCCAGGAAAGGGGGGCGAGCGAGCGCGCCCCCCCCTCCTGAGCCGTACCAGGCCGCGTGCCCTCAACATGGGGGGGTGCCTTGGGGAAGGGGGGGCCGCGCGGCCCCCCCACCCCAAAGCACCTTGTCCCCATGTTGATGAGGACAAGGGCCTCTTCCCGACAACCCTGGCCGTTGGTTGTCGGGGTCTGCGGGCGGGGGGCTTATCGGAATCCGGGAGCCCCCTTTAAGAAGGGGGCCCCCGGATACCGGCCCCCCACCCTATGTGAATGAGTATGGGGTACAATGTACCCCTACCCATTCACCTGTGGAATAAAGTACAAAAAAAACACAACACATGGAAAAAGTATTTTATTGCACAGCTCCGGGGGGTCTTCCGTCTTCGGGGGTCTTCTCGCCGGACTCCTCCGCTATGTGTGTGTAGCTCTTTTACTAGCGGAGGAGTCCGGCTTTCTTCCTCCCTGCCGCCGGCCTCTTCTCCCGACTTCGGGGGTCTTGTCCCCCTCTTCGGTTCTTCTGCCGGGCCACCGCGCCTGGTCCGGTGGCCCGGTCTTCTGTCGCCGTCTTCCGTTCTTCTGTCGCCGCCTTCGGTTCTTCTGCCGGGCCACCGCGCCTTCTTGTAGCTCTTTTACAGGCGGTGGCCCGGTCTTCTGTCGCCGTCGCCGCCGCCGCTGCCGCCGCCGCCTTCCGTTCTTGTTCTTCTTCTTCTTCTCCTGGAGATGTTGACTCGACGATCTCTCCGGCCGGAATGCCAGGGACACGCTCCGCTGCCACTTATATAGTGACAATGGGGCGGTGTCACATGGTATATGTCACATGGGTTGGTCACATGGGTTGATGTCACATGGGGACTATGACATCGTAAGGGGGCGGGGTCACCATGTGACCAACCCATGTGACATATACCATGTGACACCGCCCCATTGTCACTATATAAGTGACCGCACAGCGCGGCTCTGGCATTCCGGCCGGAGAGATCGTCGAGTCAACATCTCCAGGAGAAGAACAAGAAGAAGAACAAGAAGAACAAGAACGGAAGGCGGCGGCGGCGGCGACGGCGACAGAAGACCGGGCCACCGCCTGTAAAAGAGCTACAAGAAGGCGCGGTGGCCCGGCAGAAGAACCGAAGGCGGCGACAGAAGAACGGAAGACGGCGACAGAAGACCGGGCCACCGGACCAGGCGCGGTGGCCCGGCAGAAGAACCGAAGAGGGGGACAAGACCCCCGAAGTCGGGAGAAGAGGCCGGCGGCGGGGAGGAAGAAAGCCGGACTCCTCCGCTAGTAAAAGAGCTACACACACATAGCGGAGGAGTCCGGCGAGAAGACCCCCGAAGACGGAAGACCCCCGGAGCTGTGCAATAAAATACTTTTTCCATGTGTTGTGTTTTTTTTTGTACTTTATTTCACAGGTGAATGGGTAGGGGTACATTGTACCCCATACTCATTCACATAGGGTGGGGGGCCGGTATCCGGGGGCCCCCTTCTTAAAGGGGACTCCCGGATTCCGATAAGCCCCCCGCCCGCAGACCCCGACAACCAACGGCCAGGGTTGTCGGGAAGAGGCCCTTGTCCTCATCAACATGGGGACAAGGTGCTTTGGGATGGGGGGGCCGCGCGGCCCCCCCTTCCCCAAGGCACCACCCCATGTTGAGGGCACGCGGCCTGGTACGGCTCAGGAGGGGGGGCGCGCTCGCTCGCCCCCCTTTCCTGGCCGGCCGGGTAGCGTGCTCGGACAAGGGTCTGGTGTGGACTTGGGGGGAACCCCCACGCTGATTTTTTTCGGTGTTGGGGTTCCCCTTTAAGCCCATTCCAGGCGGCGGAGCCCGCGACGTCTCCTTCGCGGGCCCCGCCTACCTGTACACGCGCTCGAAATGGGCGGATTTGCCTCCTCCTTACGTGGGCGAGTCCGTTCATTTCAAAAGTTGAGCGAACTGTTTGCCCAACCTTGTTCGTCAAACAGTCCGCTCGTGTGTGGGCAAGTCCGCTCATGCAAATTTTGAGCGGACTGTTTGCCCAAACTGTTTGACGAACAAGGTTGGGCAAACAGTCCGCGCGTGTGTACGCGGCCTTACTCTGCTAAAACCTGGAGTAGTGCACATGCATATAATTGCCTAAATGGTACTGAAATGTGCGGTATGTTATTTAAGACTACTTTCACATTGGGGCAGGCGGTCACCAGTGGTAAAGCGGCGCTATATTTAGCACCACTTTACCGTTGTTTTAGCGATGCTATTCGCGCACTAGCGGGGGGAAAACCGTCCCACTAGTGGCCGAATAGCATCGCTAAAATGACGGTAAAGCAGCGCTAAATATAGCGCTGATTTATCACTGGCGCCCGCCCACCCCAGTGTGAAAGTAACCTTAAATAATATAAAAGGGTTAAAACTTTGCTGGCGGGTTTGCGGCACTGCCCCATTGTTTTCAATGGAAAGGGGCTCTTTAGGAGTGGTGAATACACTGCTCCTATAGCGCTGCAAAGATGCGGCTTGCAGGACTTTTTTGACCATCCTGCAAGCGCACCACTCCAGCGTGAAAGCCCTCAGGGCTTTCACATTGGAGTGAATTGAGTGGCTCTTTCAGGGCGCTTTGAAGGCACTATTTTTAGCGCTATAGTGCCTGCAAAGCACCTCAGTGTGAAAGTAGCCTAGAAATAATCTGCTTTTAAACGGTGTGAAAATGCGATTTCTAGACTGAAATATCTTTAAAAGTCTGAGAAGAGATAAATTCCTTGTTTTTGTACAACTAGGTGCCAACACAACTGAGCATGCTCAGACCTGCAAATAGCTCTCATTTTAGCTCCAGTGTCTTTTTTACAAGGCACTATAATAAATACCAAAATGAGCGCCGTGTTAAAGAGCATTTTTTGGGAGTGAAAATCCGCACTATAGTCCAATGCAAGTTTTAGCCATTGATTCTAAGGCTCCATGCACACTGGAGCTCATAAACTGCAGTTTATAGGAGTTTGGGCGTTTTTTTTTTTAAAAGCCCATAAACTCCACTCTATGTTAGCCTATTTGTCCATGCACACATGGATGTTTTTTAGCTTTAATGAGCAGTGGAGTTTATGGGCTTTTTTCTGAATGCCAGAAATTCGCATTCAAAGTGCCCTTTTTCACCGCCAAAAAACGACAAATGCTGATAAACGCTCATAAACGCGCGTTAATTAGTGTTCGGCATTCTGTTTCTTCAATGCATTGTGGGAGTTTGGAATGCACTGTGGGATTTTTGAAGTGTCATCTGTGTATTTTTATTGAAAACGCCCATAAACGCTAACGCTAATAAACACTCATAAACTCTAGTACAAAACGCTGTTAAAAGCAGGTTTTTCAACCAGCGTTTTCTGGCAGCAATCTGGCGTCCAGAAAAAGCTTTTTTGAGCTTCAGTGTGCATGGAGCCTAATGGTACAATTGTAACTTCCCCAAATAAATCCTTTTAATGTTGAGATGAAATGAATCTTTCTCTGAAGCAAATTTTCCTTTGCAACATTGTTGCTTCTACTTCAACTATTTTGTTTTTAAGAATTCTAGAATGTGGAATGTTTTGTTGTTTTGGTAAAATATATTTTTCTCTGTCACTTTCACTTGTTACTCTCCATCTCACAACAATCTTTACCTAAACTCACACAGGGATCTTTACAAACCACAAACAATACCATTGCTTTTTTGTGCTTTTTGTTATTTCCAAATAATCATAATTTGATCCCCAAAAATGTGATATGCGTACCAACATCAGAAATCAAAATGTAATTCCCAAAAATGTGAGGGTAATATCACTAGTCTACACTAACCCACAAAGAACCACCAAATATCACAGAATAAATCAAGAAGAATAACTCCTGAGTATTGTAATTCCATCACCTGTATGTCCAAATAAATGCAATATTTATGGGTATGTATGTGATACATGTGGCATGTTCACATGTGGCAGCTCCATGGCTTAGAGGTTAGAACTTCTACTTAGCATCCTTGAGCGTCTTAGTTCAAAACATCCCAAACATGCTGCCTCATGTAAAGAAGTTGTTTAATCTCCCAGGTCCTAAAACTATGTCTAAATATAGTATTTATGTGTAGGGGTGTTCCACCACCATTGTAAATTTTGCCAGATACGCTATCTAGCCAAAAGTATTGGAACGCCTGCCTTTACACACAGAAGAACTTTAATCACAGCCCGGTCTTAGTGCGTAGGGTTAACAAATTGATTTGGCCCACCCTTTGCAGCTAGAACAGCTTCTGGGAAGGCTAGGAAGGCTGTCTACAAGGTTTAGTGTGTCTATGGCAGGGGTCTCAAGTGGCAGCCCTCCAGCTGTTGTGAAACTGGTCCCATGAGGCATTGCAAGGCGGACATTTACAAACATGTCTCCCACAGGCAGAGACATGATGGGACTTTTAGTTTTGCAACAGCTGCAGGGTCACCACTTTGAGACCCCAAGTCTATGGGAATGTTTGACCATTCTTCCAGAAGTGCATTTGTGAGGCCAAGCACTGATGGTGGATGAGAAGACCTGGTTCGCAATCTCATCTCTAATTCAGCCAAAAGGTGTTCTATCGGGTTGGGGTCAGGACTCTGTGCAGGCCAGTAAATTTCCTCCACCCCAAACTCGCTCATCCATGTGTTTATGGACATTGCTTTGTGCACTGGTGTGCAATCATGTTGGGACAGGAAGGGGCCATCCCCAAACTGTTCCCACAAAGTTGGGAGCATGAACTTATCCAAAATATCTTGGTATGCTGATGCCTTAAGAGTTCCCTTCACTGCAACTAAGAGGCCAAGCCCAACCTCTGAAAAACAACCCAACATCATAATCCCCCCTCCACCAAATGATTTGGACCAGTGCACAAATCACGGTCCATAAAGACATGAATGAGTGAGTTTGGGGTGGAGGAACTTGACTGGCCTGCACAGAGTCCTGACCTTAACACAACAGAACACCTTGTGGATGAATTAGAGTGGAGACTGTAAGCCAGGCCTTCTCGCCAAACATCAGTGCCTGACCTCACAAATGCACTTATGGAAAAATGGTCAAACATTCCCATAGACACATTCCTAAATCTTTTGGACAGCTTTCCCAGAAGAGCTAAAGCTGTTATAGCTGCAAAGGGTGGGCCAAATGAATTTTGAACTCTGCAGACTAAGGCTAGGATGCCATTACAGTTACTGAGCATATAAAGGCAGTACATCGGACAATATATTTTATATTGCTTGTGACACTGAGCATGGCTATGGTCTTAAGACTGGTTCACACCACAGAGATGCAAACAACATCTGTGAGTCTGTTTGCTGGCTAAGTGGGTAGTGATCCGATCTAACAGCACATCCTAATGCTTGTGTTGAAGTTTATATGTTCTTCCTGTGTGGGTTTCTCACCATAATCCAAAGACATGCTGGTATTTTATTTGTTTCCTGTCTAAATAGTCTCTAATGTAAGAAAGTTAGTTTTGGACTCTCATTGCTGCCAGGGACTGATGTTAATGTTTGTTAGCACTAATCATGCCCAGGGACTTGGACATTTAAAATTGTAGGGTTTACACTGCACAGGTACATATGCGTAGAAAACTTTAGTCTTTTTTGTGCAAATGGACTTCAATCTTTGGCCTGTAGCTGGAGATTTGATGCACATAGCTAAGGGCTAACACCGTTTGCAAATAGTATTATATGTTCCTGCTCATCAGGTGCAATCACTTTAGACATACATGAAGAGACAGATTGAAAGATACTGGTGGACGTGTACTTCTATTGGGCGTGTGTCAGTGTGCTAACAATACAACCTATCTTATATAAAGGGCTGCAGTAGGGGGAGTTTGGCCTAAGAAGGTCAGGTTTTTTACTGTGATTTGTGCGGGAGAAGGAATGATATTGTGCATATTGACAAACGCCCAACTAAGGCTGTTTGCTGAAATTCTTGTGCATTTTTTCCATCAAAATTGGATTTATGTGGCCATGCTCTCAATGTTGTGTGTATATTGTTCCTGTCTGACCATGCAAACATGGTTTGGGAGAATGTGATGGCCTTCTACTCTTTGATCTCATTGCTTAAAGCGATTGTATAGTCTTTTTATGAACTTTTACCTACAGGTAAGCCTATAATAAGGCTAAAAAAAATATCTCCTAAACCTGTATGGTTTAGGAGATATTCCCCTCAAAATGAGCCGCTGACTGCAGCGGCGCATGCGCACAGGGGATTTTCGGCTGGAAGCCCGGCAGACGCCGGACCCTGCCAGAAAGAAATCTCCCGCGCGCATGCGCAGGAGTTACAATATCGCTGCTCTGGCCACTCTCAGCACCGGAGCCGTGATATCCGGAAGACAAACTGAGGGAACATATCAGCTCCCTCGGCATGTATCAGGTGAAATGTTGGGGCCTCGTTCTATGGTAAATATTTCATAATGAGCTAGTATGCGGTGCATACTAGCTCATTATGCTTTTTCCCTTACAGGTCTGAAAAAAAATCTGTGGGTTTACTACCGCTTTAATCATGCACACAGCTTCCAGCAAAACATAGTCACCTATGTATGTGTGTGGATCGTGGGCTGTTGGTGGGTGTTATATTTTGAATATATGCCTTTTTTTTATATTTATGTTGGAATGCTTTGTAAGATTAATGACTGTTAAGTATGTTTCTATAATTTTGCAGATAAAAATGATGTGGGCTGGTGGGTGAGTTGTACTATGAAATGTTACCCATTATACATTGAAAGTAATGCTGTGTCCAATTTAAGGTTTAGAAAAATTTTAGATTGTAAGCTCCTATGCGCTGGGCCCTTAAAACCCAATTGCTAACTGTTTTGCTAAATGTAGCACCATGTATCCTGTAGAATTTTTTTTTTTTAAGCGAGTAAATGAATGTACATAATTTTGTTTCTGTTGGCAAAATAAAAGTACATTATTGAGCTGCTTTGTTGTGTTTTTTTTCTCTTTTCTTTCTTCCTTTTAATTCGTTTTGGGGGTGGTGTTTTTGGGGAAGTGCAATATCTTTCTTTTATACCTTATAATTTCTATATGTATTTGTACACCAAAAAAAAAAAATCTCTTCAGCACACCTGCAAGTAAATTATAAAGGTGGAATCGTTATATATAACAGCTGTAGAAAATTGCAGGAAATGAATTCAGCTAGTGGATAGGCAATATTGTATGTGTCAGCCCTGGTTCACATTGGTGCGATTTGACATGTCAAATTTGGCAGCAATTGCACCGTTCTAATTGGGGCTGTGCAGCAATTTACAAAATTAGTTTCTGTGCTACTTTTTGTAGACTTCGGGGTGTGTTTTTTTTACATCAGTGCAGAAACCTGCACAGAAGTCTCTCGAACTCCCTCCGCCATCGAGACTGACATGCGGTAATGAAATCGTGTGAGTTCAGATGAACTCGCATGATTTCCTCCCGCTGTCAGTGTGAACCAGGGCTCAAACTGGGCCTTTGTCTTTGTAATTCACCTGCTGCTATCCCAGGGACATCATTTCTTATTGAACTCCCTTAAAATTTAACTTCAAATATCATATGTAGAAATACAGATTTGCATATCTGTAAATAAATTAAAAGAAAAAAATTGTAAGCCCTTGTACACACGGTCGGAGATTCTGACGACCAAATCCGTCGGAGTTATTCCGACAGATTAATTCTGGACGAGGTCCGGAAGTGATGTTGCATACACACGGTCGGACCAAGTTGTCGGAATTTCCAGTTGCCAAGAATGCGGTGACGTAAGCCGCGTATGCCGGGACTAGAAAAGGGAAGTGTAGCACCACGTCCGGCACCCTTTGGGCTCCTTCTGCTGATCTCGTGTGCATCGTGTGTTAGTAGAAATTTGGTGAGAGACGATTCGCGCTTTTCAGATTAGTGATTTAGATCGCTACTGCTCTTCAGTTTCTGCTTGTCTTTGCGTATCTGATAATCAGCGCGTGCAGTGAGTAAGTATTTTTTTCTCATTGTGGACTATATCTTGGTATAGTACACTTTGATTTGCATTTCTTATTGTCTGCTTGCTTCTGCTATTCAGTTCCTTCTTTCAGGCATTGCTGTTTATCGGTGCTTTCTGTTGTCCGTTCTGACCAGCTGACCGTTTTGAAACCATGTTTCATCTACGTACTCGTCATAGAGTTTGTGCTGTGCAGGGGCTTCGTGTTGGGGTTCTTATACCTTGACACAAGCCTGGTCCACGAACAGGGAGGGGAGGCGTTTGTGGACCAAGAATTGGTTGCGCCAGCCTGACCAGTTCTCGCACATGCCTTTGCTCCGGGAGAATAATCCTGATGATTTCAGGAATTATCTCCGGATGACGGATCCCATTTTTCACCGTCTGCTGGCTTTGCTGACCCCTTATATCACCAGGCAGGATACCTGCATGCGGCAAGCCATCACTCCGGAGCAGAGGCTCATCGCCACATTGCGCTACTTGGCGACAGGGAGAAGCCTTCAGGACCTCAAGTTCTCTACAGGCATCTCCCCCCAGGCTCTGGGGATCATTATTCCAGAGACCTGTTCTGCCATCATTCAGGTCCTGCAGAAGGATTATATGAAGGTAAGTTTGCTCCTTTAACATCACATTATATGTATTTAATGATTGCTAATGTCTTGCATTTCTTTCCTCATTCCCTAATTACCATCATTGCAATATGCTCTAATTCATATACTCTGCCCCTTTGTCCTCAGGCATATTTGCCTCACTAACTTCCCCACCATGCTCTTTTTGGCCCATAAAACAATAGTCTAGTCACTTACCAATGTCTTTTGTCAGCTCCATAGTATTGCTTTCCCCTAAACACCCCCTATAATGTATACAAATGTTATGTGTGTGCTTCAATTCATGCAGAGTGACATTTTTTTTTTTTTTTTTGGTTGTGCCAAACTCATTAGGAACCCCCCTCCCCCCAACTGCTCAGCTGATAGCAATCCTCTATCTGCTGACTTGACCCAACCCAATACACACTATATCTACCTTTTTGATGGTCACATTTATGGATGAATTCACCTAAGCATGTAGCGCAAGGGCCTGCCTCAATACTTTCAAATGTTTTTTTTCCCCCCTATTATTATCTTGATATGTAATAGCAGAATCTCCAAATGTGCTTCCATTTTGGTTTCTTTTTGGTATTATGACACTTATTACCTGTCCGGTGGGCTGCCAATAGTGTAAGTAAGCAAGGGCTTCCCAAAGTATCACACATTATTTAGGCATTCAGCTCTCAATCAAGTGGAGAGGGTCACCTGTCCAAAACATCCCCCCCTCATTTTTTTAGCAAGGCCCCATCAGATGGGGGGATGGGGGGGGGGTGATGACTCTGATAAGGGGACCTTATACTTTAGGCTTTAAATACTCAGTTCCCAAAATGTTATACTAATCTTGGCCAAAAATGTTTGTGTCTAATCTGCTTGCAATGTTGATTTGTAAAATTACAAATTTTTGGTCTTGTTTCACTCCACAGTGTCCTTCTATGCCACAGGAATGACGGACTGTGGCCTCCCACTTTGCCAGTCCTTGGGACTTTCCCAATTGTGGAGGAGCAATTGATGGTAAGCACGTCCGCATCGTCCCACCACCCAACTCGGGGTCGTACTATTATAATTATAAGGGGTTTCATAGTATCGTGATGTTGGCGGTGGTGTCTGCAACCTATGAGTTTTTGTATGTGGACGTGGGGTAAAATGGACGGATGTCGGATGGTGGAGTGTTCGCACGGACGGAGTTCTACTGGCGTCTCCAGAGTGGCAGTCTGGGCTTGCCACCCCCAGAGGAGAATCAGGAAGGACTCCCGTTCGTATTCGTCACGGATGAGGCATTTGCCCTTGCGAACCATCTGATGCAGCCTTTCCCGATGAGGACCCTCACTCCAGACCAGAGGATTTTTAATTTCCGCCTGTCCAGAGCCGGAAGAGTGGTGGAGAACACCTTTGGAATACTGGCCAGTCGGTTCCGCCTTTTTTTACAGCCTATCCACATGGCGGAATACAAACTCAATCACATAGTGCTGGCGTGCTGTGTTCTGCACAATTTTCTAAAAAGAGTTTCTGCGAACTATGCGGTCTCAGTTGGCCAACAAGAGCAGACTTGCTGGAAAATGATGATAACCTCACGGGCCTTGAACCTGCTCATCCTGGCTTGCCCCCCCCAAAGCGCCCGTGAGTTTCGAACCCAATACATGGACTACTTTGTGGGTAGGGGGGCCATTGATATGCCAGACAATGTCTGAGCTGCATTTTCACAATAAATCTTTCTTTGAAACTCCTTCATTTACTGCTTGGCTTGCTTTTAGGTGTCTCCTAGGTAAATTTAGTTTTTTTCTTGATGTGCCTTTTTCACCAACAGTTGCAAACCCAAGTTCTGAGCGAGATTAGAGGACAGTCTCTTCTTCAGATAATCTTATTATGTTGTGGGTCTGCTACACACACACCTTGTTTTTGTGAACTAATGTATGTAGTGCATTACTGACCAAAATCGTGCTCATTTTCAGCACCATGGCAGGAAAATGGAATGATTGTCCAAATTAACACATCACTGTGGGTGTTTTTTTACTAAAGGCACATCCACTATGCACTAGAAGTGCACTGCAAAAGTACACCTGAAACTGCACTTGGAGAGCAAACGATTTTCCTTAAGGCCGCGTACACACGCGCGGACTGTTGGCCCAACTTTGTCCGTCCAACAGTTTGAGCGAACAGTCCGCTCAAACTTAGCATGGACGGACATGGCCACACACGACGGACGAACAGTTTGCTGAAACCGTGCGCGATGACGTGAACGGCACGTACGACGGGACGAAAAATACGACGTCCTATACACTGCAATGCAACCTTCCGACGTGGAAATCCTTTCTGAGCATGCGCGAGACTTAGTTGGCCGAACAAGCCTACACACGATTGAACAGTCCGCTGAAACCTTGTTTCAGCGGACAGTTTTTCGGAATTTCCGTAAGACCTTGTTCGGCCAACTGTCCGCTGAAACTGTCCGCTGAAGCCCCACACACGAGCGGACTGTCCGCCCAAACACTGTTCAGCGGACAAGGTTGGGCGAACAGTCCGCGCGTGTGTACGCGGCCTTAGTAAATAACACCCATTCTCACCGCAATCAAAAATTTTACTCCAAATACATCTTTGGCACAATGAAAAAGGAAGCCACACATTGATGATAATTTAACTTTTTAATCCAAGCACATTCACATGTGCGTTTAGAAAAGGTTTTTACAACAAACCAACAAATTGTGTGTATCAAAAACAGTCTTTCAGGTAATTTTTGTTTACTTGGTGTTTTTGTGTAAACAGGCATGTATCAAAGCGTAACATACAGAACACAGGAACTTACAAAGTTCAACTTTGAAAAGTGAAGACAATATCAGACATGAGTATGTACAAACTGGGCTGATATTGCCTTCATCACATGGGGTGTCACCCCTGGAAAATCCAAATTGGAAGATGCACACAGTTTGTCAACGTGCTATCTTCCATCATGGGGAATCAATGTACATGTTTTGGGGCTGCAACCCCTTCATCTCAGCCACTTTCCACAAAACACGTACATTGATCCCCCATGATGGGAGATAGCGCATGTTTACAAACTCTGTGCATCTTCCAAATTTAGATTTTCTAAAAATACAAAAGTTGTGGTTTAAAATACAAAAACTAAAAGCCTAGCTAGTTTGAGCTGTTTCACACTCTCCCCAAAACATCAATGATGTTCTTCATTTTATTTTTAACATCATTGATGTTTTGCTGTATATTTTCCAAATCCCGATTGCAACCCATTAACTCCCCAATCAGGATCTGGGCACTTTCACTGGTAAAATGGGATTCTTCTTCCACATCACCTACAAAAAAAATCCAAAAAACACAACATTTAGTAAAAATATGGTGATATACATTGATGAGCTTACCGGAAGCTGTGTTCTCCGACACTCACCTGTTGTGGTGACAATTTGTCCAACTTCAACGATCTCTCCTTCCTCCTCCTCCTCCTCCTGCTCCTCTGCTTCTGGTTTTGGTATTTGGCCTTCTTTGGGAGGGGTGTGGTCCCTGGTGTCCTCATACTTGCCGAGTCTTCTCTCCCCTATGAGAATGTAAAAAAAGAATAATTAGCACACAGAGGGCAGAATTAAGCCGCGTACACACGGGCGGACTGTCTGGCCAACTAAGTCCGTCAGACAATCCGACAGACAGTTCGTCCTACTTTCGAATGAACGGACTTGACCACACACGATGAACAAACAGTCCGTCGAAAGCTTGCGCGATGACGTGTACAGCACGTACGACGGGACTAGAAATAGGACGTCCAATACACAGCAATGCAACCTTTCGCCGTGTAAATCCTTTCTGAGCATGCGCCATACTTAGTCCGTCCAACTAGCCTACTCACGAGCGGACTGTCCGCTGAAACCAAAGTTGGACGGACAATATTACGGAAATTCCGAAATACTTAGTCCGCCAGACTGCACGCTGAAAAAGTCAGCTGAAGCCCACACACGAGCGGACTGTCCGCTGAAATGTGTTTCGGCGGACTAAGTTGGACAGACAGTCCGCCCGTGTGTACGCGGCTTTAGGTATATGAAACATTGCTTGGAAGTGTTGTTCAATTTTTTTTTTGACCGAGCTCCAAAGTGAGAACATTATTTGCTGACACTTTGTTAAGCTGGAATACTTCCCTGCAGAACGATGTTTCTTACGAACGAATGAAACCATGAACTTGAAAGTGGCCATTTTAAAATGCACAACATGAAATCAAAGCACATGGAGTAGTATGCAAGCAAGAATAATCATATGAACACACGACAAATACTTACTTTTTTCAAGAACACGCTTGATCCTTATGTACTGCTCATGCTCCCTCAGTTTCAGGTCTGACCAGCGTTTTCTCAGTTGATCCTTGGATTGGCGTACCCCAAAATTCTGATGAAGACTCTTCACAACTTTATTCATGATCTTGGCCTTTCTGATATTTGAGTTTGGGTAAGGTCCATACTTCCCATCATAGTCGGTCCTGTTCAATATGTCCATCATCTCCAACATCTCTCCAAAAGACATATTTGAGGCCTTAAATTTTCTCTTCCTGTATTGGGACGTTTCAGGCTCTGGGCTTTCCTCACCCTCCTCCTCATTAGTGGAACTATTATTAGTGCGCACCTGCGTTCTCTCCACCATGTGCTCTCCCCACTGCGCAGAAAGCAAAGGGGCGGGGAATAGTCTAGAAAGAACGTCAGGGGCAGGCGGAGAGCGGTTTCATGCATGCGCACTGTATATAAAACGCAACACGCGTGTGTCGTCCGTACGATCTGTGAACAGAGGGAGAAGCTGAGGCGACGAATGTGCAAACCAAGGTAAAATTTTGAACTTGGTACATCACTAGGCTATACTGCTTCTAGATTGAGGCTTGCATTAGTGGAGTTTAGCCTGACATTAGGGTTTGTCTTGTGTTGTGTGTTGCAGACATTATGGATGGCTTCAACGATCATAGCTTCCTCCCTCTGTTCATCGATAAATACAGAGACATGCCCTGCCTGTGGCAACCAACACACCCTCAATATAGTAACAGACAAAAGAGGCAGGAAGCGCTGGAGAAACTGGTTGAGTTTGTGAAGCCGGTGGTCCCCAGGGCAGACGTCAACTATTTAAAAAAGAAAATCGGTGGCCTGAGGAGTACATATCTGAAGGAGAGGACCAAGGTGCTGAAGTCCATGCAATCTGGAGCTGCAGCAGATGACGTTTATGTCCCCAGGCTGTGGTATTATGACAGTATGCAGTTTCTGTCAGACCAGGCTGAGGTCAGAGAATCACTCTCTACTCTTCCTTCCACGCGTCCTATGCTACATTCCACACCCGATAAGTCTTCCGACGCCCAACCTGGGCCTTCCACTCAGGAAGAACTGGGGGAGCCCAGCTGACGCTAGGTATAGTATTGTTGTACATATTTTGGGAGTATAAATGAATGATGTTAACTTGATTTTTGCTCACTAATTGCTGAGTTTAGAAAGTGTTTCACATATCAATAGACAGTAGTGGCCAAAACCTTTGGGACAAGAAAGAAAAATGTTGGGCACAGAATGATAGTCTTTTCTATTGGTTAACAGTTTGCAACAGTCTTGATGTGAAAATTGTGTGTGTTTGATGAGACAAAAACTAAAACTATGTCCCTTTTTCATACACAGGAAGAACTCAGCCAGGAACAGGAGGGTGTGGAATGCAGCAGCTAGGAGGTGGCTGTGGAAAGTGGCAGCCAGGAGGAGGCGGGGGTAAGCGACAGCCAGTCGGTGGGCGGGCAAAGGAGTCTCACTGAATGCTAGGTCCCTCCCCTCTGCCTTCTACGCAAAAGGGTGAGAAAGGGGGGGAATGTGGCGGAGTCGGCCCTGAGGCTGATTGGTGAGGCATCAGCGGCCCTCCAAGCAAAACCCACCTACCAAGAGGCCTTTGCCACCTTGGTTGCATGCAAGCTTGAGAAAATGGAGCAGGGGCAACAGCTCTTGTGTGAGGAGGTTATTATACACACCCTCAACAAGGGTCTGTTGGGCCAAATGACACAAGAAACACACTTGTGTGGTTTGGCCCATGCCCCTCCTCATCCTTCTCCTCCTTCTGTCACACCTCCAGCACCACAGCCACAGCCTGGAAGGAAGCGTGGAAGGAAGACCAGAGAGTGATGACCTGGGTTCAGTCTGGTCTGACAGAAGATGCAGCCTGTTGTAGTACCACAGCCTGGGAACATAGATGTCATCTGCTGCTGTTCTGGGTTTCATGGACTTCAGGACCAGACTTCTCTCCCTCAGATATGTACTCCTCAGGCCACCAAGTTTTGCGTTTAAATAGTTGATGTGTGCCCTCGCTAATCTCCCCAGTTTCTCCATCGCTGCCTCCCTCTTTATCTGTTACTGACACCTAAATAAAGGTTTTTTTTGTTTGAAGAAATACTTGCATATGTGTTTTACTTCAAAAAGGCCAGTTTATTTGTGAGCAGGCAGGTACATTTCAAAAATACAAAGTGAAATGAATAACAAGGAAAGGAAAATGAATTACCAACACTAAACAACCTCCTGTTGATTAAAAAAGAAAAACAAAATATAATAATGTTGTTGTGGTAAGTTTACACACAAAACACACCCCAAAAAATGGAAAAATTAGCAAACAGTCAAAAAAGGAGATGTTTAGGAAAAAAAAATGAAGCCAAAAAAACAAAAACAAAATATAAAATTGTGTAGATGTGACGAATTCAAAAATTGTATTGCCGAAATGAGTAAAAAAGAGTCAGGAAATATGTTCGGAAGAAGTGTGTGTGACTAGGAGCATCAAAAAAAGTTCCTTCTTGCAGCATTGTAAAGAACAAGAGAATGCACTTCATGAAAGAATTTTTAACATTGCAGCATGACGAATGTGCTATATTGATTACGAGCAGTAGTTTTACTTGAACGAGCGCTTCCGTGTCGGAATTTGATCTGAGCATGCGTGGCACCTTGTCCATCGGAGTAGGCTACACATGATCGGAGTATGTCCGATCGGAGCATTTTGTCGGAAAATATTTCCGGCAAGTTGGAAAAGTTGGTCCGACGGAAACAGTCCGATGCATACCACACACAGTCGGAGTATCGGACAAAACGCTCCGATCGGACACATTCCGACGGAATCTCCGACCGTGTGTACAAGGGCTTAGAGTGGTTGCATTCAAATATTCGCAGCTGTGATCAAAAGAGTGTGGTTTCACCTTTTTACCTGGAAATGAGACATTGTAATCACCCGGAAGTTCCTGTGCTTGTCAGGATCTCCATCTAGGTGGACATGACGAGGTCTCTCTTTAGAAAAGAGGAGGTGCTGCTCATTTGCTAGGTAAGAGTGGATGTGGTAGTTAGATTTGGTATGGGTGGGGTTCATTGATTTGTTTGGCATCACCACACATTTGCTTCTGGCCCATGTTCTACTTCCTGAAATTATTCTGCTGACTTAAATCCATAAGGACTATGCAAATATAAATGAGAGCTCCTTTCTATTAAAATATATATGACTTGTTTCACAGTTGGGTAAATTTTCCAGCAAATTTGGATCTCAGAGTTGTATGACAAGTTTTACCCAATGATTCTCAATGATAACCATTCATATATGTGCTACTTCAAGTTGCAACAACTTCAAAGTAGTCCCTGTACTACTTTGGTGTGACTTTCATGTGACTTGAAGTACATAGGGTGCAATATTACACAGGCATTCCCAGAAGCTGGGGCCAAGTCGCAGCAGCAAATTGGCAGAAAAATAGGTCGCAGCAGTGTGAATGAGATTCATGGATAATACCTTTGAATTAGGCACTATTCTCACTTTTGCATCCTGAAAGTGGGTCAAATTCGTCTCTACACTACTTTGGTTTGACTTTGATGCAACTTGAGGCCCGTATACCAGCCTATAAAGGCCTATAAAGATGCAGCTTGCAGGACTTTTTTGACCGTCCTGCAAGTGCACCGCTCCAGTGTGAAAGCCCTTGGGCTTCCACACTGGAGACACAGGAGAGGCGCTTTACAGACGCTATACAGGTGCTATTTTTACCACTGTATCGCCTGTAAAGTGCCTCAGTGTGAAAGTAGCTTTAAAGTCTAGGCTTAGAACCAGGGCAACAAATATAGGGACTGCCTGCCAGCAGGTTACTGAAAGTTCATAAAAGCACAAGCTGTGGATGTGGCGGGTCTTTACCAAAGGTCATGATGGTGGTGCTGGAATTTTCTACTGTGCAGCTCCAGGCAGCAGCCTTTGAGGATTACCAGCTGTCAGCAGTAAACAACACACCTCAGACAGAGTACAAGCAAGGTACCAAACATAAAGCATAAATGTAGTCAGAATAGCCAGTACAAAAACACAGAAAACCAGGGTTGATAGGATACAGGTGTCACATACCTGGTAGAGGCTGAGTTGACGAAAGAGGCCTTCAAGTAGCCAGTTCCCGATGTGCACACATAGCCCTGATTTTGTATTGGTCTACAAACTGCACCATGAGCATATCTTTGGGCACATCCATAAACTCAATCTTCCTGACAACTGGAAAGAGATCCGAACAATCAGACATGGTTTCTGATTCTCAGGTACTCATACAGTGTCAGAAGCTAATGAACATTACAAGCCAGGTCAGGAGTCAAATAAAGTCTGAAGGAAGAAGCCAAAATGTAGAAACAGAGAGTGGCTGCAAGGCCTAATTAGCAAAGACTTGCACCGACTAAAGTTAGATGCTGCAGTGGTGCTGGCTAATGGGGCAGGGCTACTAAAGAGCTACAGTGTATATGCAGATGAGACATACAGTAGGTATGGAGAGGGTAAAGACACAGAATAGAGTGTTGTGTACTTCAAACAACTTCTCCATCTCCCATATGAATGCTCCTGGGATTCAGGGATGATGCCTTAGCCATTGTTCCTATTCCAGAAACCTTAGAAATCACTAGCACATTGAATACTTAAAGGGTAACTCCACTTTTGTGGAAAAAAATAGCAAATAAAGAAAAAGTAATATAGTATATACAATTGTGACACCATTATTAAAAAATTATCTTTCCATTTAAATCTGCATTTCTGAAAATGCATTTTTTTTAGACTATGTACAGAATTCCCCCCCAGAAACATAATTTCCTGCTTGGGTGATTGGCTCACTGATTTTCCCAGAAGTGTGCACTAAGATACAAGCTAGACTTCAGACATCCCCTGCAACAAAATTTTCATTTATGGTGAGATACTCCCAATGGGAACACATCTTAGCCCTTGTACACACGGTCGGACATTCCGATGGACAATGTCCGATAGGACCGTGTTGTCGGATAATCCGACAGTGTGTGGGCTCCATCGGACTGTTTCCGTCGGACCAAGTTTTCCAGCTGGGCTATAAAATTTTCCGACAACATGATCCGATCGGACTTTGTCCGATCATGTGTTGAGAATTCCGATCGGACACGCATGCTCGGATCAAATTCCTAGACCAAAGCTATTGACTACTAGCCTGAACATAGTCCCGTCATAATGAAATAACGTCATCACGTTCTGAACGATCGGATTTTCCGACAACTTTGCTCCGACCATGTGTATGCAACAGTTTCGGACAAAATCCGTCTGACAAATTCCGTCAGACAAAATCCAACGGATTTGGTTGTCAGAATGTCCGACCGTGTGTACAAGGGCTAAAGGGATGCAGACCCATCAGATTTCCTCTTTAGAACCCTGCAGGTGCACAGCTAATTAATTATGAAACCACTCCCATTAGATTCACTTTCCCACGTGGGCACAGAGAAACACACAGGGATTTCTACAGAACAACAAAAAGTAGAAATATGCAACAAAGTTTGCAATGTACGTAGATCACCCAGAGGGGAATGTTTTTTTTTTTTTTCAACAAAAGTGGAGTTACTCTTTAAATGTATTAGCCACCTAACAAGTGGGGCAATATTTTAGATTGGATATATAGCCACCTTCTTCCTCAGGCAAACAACGTCACTGGTTAGAGCTCTAAAAGTCCCACTGCTTGTAATATGACTAATAGATTGCTTTTGTTTGATTATATGATGTGCTGGTGATTTATTTGATTTCTGGAATAAGAGCAACAGACTACTGCAAGACACAGGTAAACTGCATCTAAAAGCACAGCCAACCTGATGAATAATTTTGTGTTTATCCCACCCTTTTGTCTACCCCATCCTGTTTTGCCATTAATTTGATGATCATGGAACATAACTGCTGTAATAATGTAATATATTGCAGTTTAGAAATCATTTGATGGCGGTTGAATATTTTTTGTTATTTTTTTCAGGCTAAGAACAGCAAGTACAGAAAACACAGATTGATCTCACCAGAAATGCTTATTCCTTTAATCTGACTCAGAAGCATACAATGCCATCCTCTTTGTGTAAACTTCTAATCTCATCGTCCCCCATGTACTAGAGATGAACAAAGGCAGATATGATTAAAGTCCAGCCAGGTCACAACCATGGCTTCCTCTATAGATACAGTGAAGGGACGATAAGTATAGTCACCCTAGTGCAGAAAGTGTATTATTCACAGGATTATGGGGTGAAAATAAAGGAAAGAAGTCAGAAAAAAACACATGCTGCCACTACATCTAAGGACTTTTATGCAGCAATGTGTAAGATCTTTGTTTTCTGATTTACATACTTTTTAAGTATCTAACAAAGTTGCTGTGTTAACTTAATAGCATTTGTAATTCACAGGTTGCTTTCCCTTGCCTGGAATTTTTCTGTAGGTTGCATCAGAAGCTTGAGATGTGCTCCCCAAATTTAAAGGCTGCATGCAGAAAGGGATTGGCACATGTTGCTGGTTGTGACTGATCATAAAAACCTGTACTACCAGCTGCAGAAATGCCTTGATTCTTGGCACTATACGGCCCTTATCAGCTGTTTGAATGAGCCCTTACAGAGCTCAATTAATTTATACCTTTTATATGTGCCTAACGTCCAGCTTTAACTGCTTTCTGCCCATCCACACTACATTTACTGCATATGGGAGGCACAGCCAGGCTAGGCGACATACTGGTACCTCACCTAGCACATATTTACTAGCGCCCACTGGGGTGCGCAGCAGTGCGATCCCCTGACCGCTGTGTCCGGTGTACACAGCAGATAATGCCGATCAGTACCCATCTGCTGTGAGCAGCTATGGTATTGTGTAATCACTATGATTAGTCATAGTGATCACATTTTTAGCACATCAGCAAAAGTCATTAATGGCTTCTGTTCATGATTGTATTGTGATGCTGTGATTGGCCCATCACAGCACCCTGTACTATGTAATTAGCTGTAGCCAATCACAGCATGTCAACATTAAGCAAGTTTGGAAAGCCATTCATGACTGATAACTATTGCTTATAACATTGATCATCACTGTTATAAGCAATAACAGTAATAATACTGGTGACACAGAACTACTCTAATAAAAATGTAAATAAAAACAGTTAAAAAAAGGAAAATATTTTAAAAAAAATGTAACAAAAAAATAATTTAACCACTTCAATACCAGGCACTTAAACACCTTCCTGCCCAGACCAATTTTGAGCTTTCAGCGCTGTCGCACTTTGAATGACAATTGCGCGGTCATGCTACACTGTACCCAAATGAAATTTTTATCATTTTTTCCCACAAATAGAGCTTTCTTTTGGTGGTATTTGATCACCTCTACGGTTTTTATTTTTTGCTAAACAAATAAAAAAATACCGAAAATTTTGAAAAAAAAAATGTTTTTTTTTGTTTCAGTTTCAAAACTTTGCAAATAACTAAGTTTTCTCCTTCACTGATGGGCACTGATGGGGTTACACTGATGGGCAATGATAAGGCGGCACTGATGGGCACCGATGAGGTGGCACCAATGAAGTGGCACTGATGAGGTGGCATTGATGGACACTGATATGTGGCACTGATAGGCGGTACTGATGGGTGGCACTGATGGGCGACACGGATGGGCACTGATAGGTGGCACAAATTGGCACTGATAGCTGGCATGGATTGGCATGGATGGGCATGGATAGGTGGCACAGGTGGGCATGGGTTAGTCGGCACAGGTGGGCATGGGTAGGCGGCACAGGTGGGCATGGGTAGGCGGCACAGGTGGGCATGGATGGGCACTGATAGGTGGCATGGATGGGCACTGATAGGCGGCACAGATGGAAACTGATAGGCGACATTGTATTATAATATATTGTAAATAATGCATGCCAATCAGTGATGCCCATTGTGGGCACTGATTGGCATCCATTATGGGCACTGATTGGCATCCATTGTGGCACTGACTAGAATCCCTGGTGGTCTAGGGTGGCATACTTTGTCCTAGGCATCCCTGGTGGTCTGGTGGCGTCCCTGGTGGTCCAGTGTGGGCATCCTCGGGGGGGTTGTGCTGATAATCGATCAGCACAGACCCCCCTGTCAGAGGAGCAGCCGATCGGCTCTCCTCTACTCGCGTCTGACAGACGCGAGTGAGGGAAAGCCGATCACCGGCTTTTCCTATTTACACTGTGATCAGCCGTGATTGGACACGGCTGATCACGTGGTAAAGAGTCTCCGTCGGAGACTCTTTACCGAGATCGTAGTTGCCGGGTGTCAGACTGACACCCCGCAACAACGATCGCCGCGATGCAGCGGCTCATAATCCTGATCACGTCATATGACGTCCGGTCAGGATTATGCAACCACTTTGCCACCGTCTATTTGTTATAGGGCGGGCGGCAAGTGGTTAATACTATTACCAGTCAGTAGCCCTGATCACTGCCACACCGGTCATATGATGACACTGTACTGCACTGATGATAGTATGCAATTTTTTTTTACATTTCTTAATTTTCCAAAAAACTGTGACAAAAAAATGACAATAAAAAAAAACTTGCCATGCCTCTTATTAAATACCTTGGACTATCTACTATTTGTACTGTCCTGACATTTTCCGGTCTCAAGAAATTAGTCAGTACATCCGGACTGATTTATTTTCAGATATATAGTATCTCACAAAAGAGAGTACACCTCTCACATTTTTGTAAATATTTTATTATATCTTTTCATGTGACAACACTGAAGAAATGACACTTTGCTAGCATGTAAAGTAGTGAGTGTACAGCTTGTATAACAGTGTAAATTTGCTGTTCCCTCAAAATAACTCAACACACAGCCATTAATGTCTAAACTGCTGGCAACAAAAGTTAGTACACCCCTCAGGGAAAATGTCCAAATTGGGCCCAATTAGCTATTTTCCCTCTCCGGTGTCATGTGAATCATTAGTATTACAAGGTCTCAGGTGTGAATGGGGAGCAGGTGTGTATAATTTGGTGTTAGTATCTCACTCTCTCATACTGGTCACTGGAAGTTCAACATGACACCTCATGACAAAGAACTCTCTGAGGGTCTGAAAAAAATAATTGTTGCTCTACATAAAGATGGCCTAGGCTATAAGAAGATTGCCAAGACCCTCAAACTGAGCTGCATCATGGTGGCCAAGACCATACAGAGGTTTAACCACACAGGTTCCACTCAGAACATGCTTCGCCATGGTCGACCAAAGAAGTTGAGTGCAGATGCTCAGCGTCATATCCAGAGGCTGTCTTTGGCAAATAGACATATGAGTGCTGCCAGCATTGCTGCAGAGGTTTAAGGGGTGGGAGGTCAGCCTGTCACTGCTCAGACCATACACCACACACTGCATCAAATTGGTCATCCCAGAAGGAAGCCTCTTCTAAAAATGATGCACAAGAAATGCCGCAAACAGTTTACTGAAGACAAGCAGACTAAGGACATGGATTACTGGAACCATGTCCTGTAGTCTGATGAGACCAAGATAAACGTATTTGGTTCAAATGGTGTCAAGCGTGTGTGAGGAACCAGGTGAGGAATACAAAGACAAGTATGTCTTGCCTACAGTCAAGCATGGTGGTGGGAGTGTCATGGTCTGGGGCTGCATGAGTGCTGCCGGCACTGGGGAGCTACAGTTTATAGAGGGAACCATAAATGGCAACGTGCACTCTGACATACTGAAGCAGAGCATGAACCCCTCCCTCCGGAGACTGGACCACAGGCAGTATTACAACATGATAACGACCCCAAACATACCTCCAAGACGACCACTGCCCTACTAAAGAAGCTGAGGGTCAAGGTAATGGACTGGCCAAGCATTTCTCCTGACCTAAACCCTATTGAGCATCTGTGGGGCATCCTCAAATGGAAGTAAATTTTCATTTAGGGGTGTACTAACTTTTATTGCCAGCGGTTTAGACATTAATGGCTGTATTTTGCATTATTTTGAGGGGACAGCAAATTTACACTGTTATACAAGCTGTACCTAACTACTTTACATTGTAGCAAAGTGTCATTTCTTCAGTGTTGATAAATAAAATAGTACAATAATAGTACTATAAATAAAATAGTTACAAAAATATTATGAGATACTATATATACCAAATTTTGTGGACTCTCTAACTTTCCTACAGACTAAATAATATACACTGATTTGGGTTATTTTCATCAAAGAAATGTAGCAGAATATATTTTGGCCTCTATTTATGAAGAAAGACTATTTATTTGCAACATATTGTAACTGAAACGAAGAAAAACACATTTTGTTTTCCAAATGTGGGACTTTTATTTATTAATTTAGCAAAAATAAAAAAAAACTGTGTTGAATAAATACCACATAAATAAAGCTCTATTTGTGTGAAAAAAATTATAAAAAATTTATTTTTGTACAGTATTGTTTTACTGAACAATTGTCATTCAAAGTGTGACAGCGCTGAAAGCTGAAAATTGGCCTGTACAGGAAGGAAGTAAGTGCTCGGTATTGAAGTGGCTAAAAATATTAAAGAACAACTTTTGAAATGACAATAAAGTGGACCTTCACCCAGGAATCTTACTCCATCTCCTTTGACTGATTTTTTTTTTTTTTCATTAACAATAAATGCTTTTTTGTTTTTTAACCACTTCAATGCTGGGCCATAGTCAAATGACGTCCGCAGATGGGATCTCCCATCCTGGGCAGGTATCATATGACGTCCTGGGCTTCTCGCCGCTCCTACTGGCCCCTGGGGGCTCGCAGCACGGTAATTGGGGATGAGGCATGTCCCTCGGACACAGCCCATACTAGATCCATGTAAAGAGCCAATAAAAATGGCTCTTTACCACATGACTGGCTGTGTCCAATCACAGCAGGTCACATGTACTGTCCACATGCACGGCGCTCGCAGTAAAGAACCAATAAAATTGGTCACAGAATGTCAACAAACCACGGTAACGAGATGTTACCGGGTTCTCCTCCTCACACACCAATCGTGTGTGAGAAGATTGCAGTAATATCTCGTTACCACTTACAGTGTACACCAATCATATGGATTTTCCCCCCCTTTAATAAAGAGGACCTGTCACCACCCATCAAAGTACCTGTCACCACCCATCAAAGTACCAGTCACCACCCATCAAAATACCTGTCACAGTCCATATGAGTACCCAAGTAGCTGAGTATCTGTCACAGTTCATCTGAGTACCCGAATACCTGAGTACCTGTCACAGCTAATCTGAGTATCTGTCACAGTTCATCTGAGTACCTAAGTACCTGTCACAGTCCATCTCAGTATCCGAGTACCTGAGTGCCTGTCACAGTTCATCTGAGTACATGAGTACCTGAGCACCTGTCACAGCCCATCTGAGTATCTGTCATGGTTAATCTGAGTACCTGTCACAGTTCATCTGAGTACCTGTCCCAGCCCATCGGAGTACCTGAGTACCTGTCCCAGCCCATCTGAGTACCTGAATACCTGTCACAGCCCATCTGAGTACCTGAGTACCTATCACAGCCCATCTGAGTACCTGTCACCACACTTCAAAGTACCTGTCACCATCCTTCAGAGTACCCAAGTACCAGTCACCAGCCCATCAGAGTACCCGAGTACCTATCTGTAGCCATCAGAGTACCCGAGTACCTATCTGCAGCCCATCAGAGTACCTGAGTAACTATCTGCAGCCCATGCCTCATAGAATATATGTTGGGGTGTTTCTTTCCAAAATGAGGTCATTTGTGGATAATTCCATTGTCCTGGTGCTCGAGGACCTTCAAAAGTGTGATAGGTAGGAATGAAATTAGATGTGTAATTTATGCTTCTAGAACGCCTGAAGGTACTACTTCAATGTTGGGCCTCTGTTTGTGGCCAGGCTGTGTAAAAGTCTCACACATATGGTATTGCCATACTCAGGAGGAGTAGCAGAATGTGTTTTGGGGTGTAATTTTTGATAAATGCATGCTATGTGTTAGAAATATCTTATAAATTGACAACTTTGTATTAAAAAAAAAAGGTTTTCATTTTCTTTCCACGTTTTCTGAAGACTTGTGTAAAAAAATTAACTGTTCAAAAGACTCATAATGCTTCATAGAATATACGTTGGGGTCTTTGTTTTCCAAAATGGGGTCATTTTGTGGGTAATTCCATTTCCTGGTGCTCCAGGGCCTTCAAAAATGTAATAGGTCCTTAGGAAATTAGAGGTGTAATTTATGCTCCTAGAACGCCTGACGGTGCTCCCTGCATGTCTAACCTCTGTATGTGGCCATGCTGTGTAAAAGTCTTACACATCGCCATACTCAGGAGGAGTAGCAGAATGTACTTTGGGGTTTAATTTTGCTATATACATGCTCTGAGTTAGAAATATCTTATAAACTGGCCACTTAATGTAAAGAAAAAAAAAAGTTTTAATTTTCTTTCCACGTATTCCGAAGACTTGTGGGAAAAAATGAACCATTCAAATTACTCATTATGCCTCATAGAATAGACGTTGGGGTTTTTGCTTTCCAAAATGGGATCATTTTGTGAGTAATTCCACTGTCCTGCTGCTCCAGGGCCTTCACAAATGTAATAGGTCATTAGGAAATTAGAGGTGCAATTTATGCTCCCAGAACCCTTGACAGTGCTCCCTGCATGTTGGACCTCTCTGTGTAGCCAGGCTGTGTAAAAGTCCCACACATGTGGTATCACCATACTTGGGAGGAGTAGCAAAATGTATTTTGTGGTATAATTGGATGTATGCATAAGCTGTGTGTGAGAAATAACTTATTTTGTCAATTTTGTGACAAAAAAAACTCACCATGCCTCTTACTAAATACCTTTGACTGTCTACTTGGGGGGTATTTGTACTTCCCTGACACCTCAAGAAATGAGGTCTGATCAATTTCCAATGATTTGCACCATAGCTTTTAGACTCTATAACTTTCAAACAGACTAAATAACATCCACTAATTTTGGTTATTTTTATCAAAGAGATGTAGCAGTATAAATTTTGGCCCAAATTTAGACCTGGTCTGTAGAAAGCGACAGCACGGGGAATCGAGCGCATGCACAGACAACGCTACACTCCATAGACTAGTATACATGTATTTTTTAGTTTACATACAAGAACAATTTACATGCCCACAAAAAAATGCTAGGGGGGTTGAAATTCCTCTGTAACATATAAAATGTAAATGATTAGAGTGGTAATAAACCTGAAAGCAAACATTTTTTATATTTCAGGATACAATTTCTTTTAGATGTGATAACTGCATTCATTTTCTTTCTTTCCTTTATATATGTTCATCTGGTGATCCAGCCAGTAAGTCTGTTGTTTTTCAAAATAACAACCTATCCAGCCGAATGTATTAGTTACAGTGATGAGACAAACCATTTAAAACAATCAGGGGTTCTTATAATGATCAACTTTTATTTATCTATGTAAAAAATGTTTGCTGTAACTGATTATAAAGTATTAGCTAGAGTTTGGCTTACATTTTTTAGTGTATCTAAATCTGCAAGTACATCTAACACTCCCCTCCACCCAGACTGACAATGCTGCTTTCCAAGGGTGCCCTCTGTGTTCCTTCATCCAGAACGGGGCACTCTAAGCCCCTGTACACATGGTCGGAGATTCTGCCAACCAAATCCATCGGATTTTGTCCGTCGGATTTAGTCCGACGGATTGTGTCCGAAACTCTTGCATACACACGGTTGGACTAAGTTGTCGAAAAATCCGATCTTTCAGAGCGTGATGACGTAATTTCGTTACGATGGGACTACATTCAGGCTAGTAGCCAATAGCTTTGATGTAGGAATTTGATCTGAGCATGCGTGGCACTTGGTCCAATCAAAATTCGCTACACATGATCGGAGTATGTCCGATCGAACCAGTTGGTCGGGAAATATTTCCAACATGTTGGAAAATTGGGTCCGACGGATATTCGGACGGAATCAGTCTGATGCATACCACACACAGTCGGATTATCCGTCGACGCGGTCCGATAGGACACATTCCGACGGATTCTCCGACCATGTGTACAAGGGCTTATACAGGAGATGTATTACTGGCAAGATTACCAGATGGAAACAGAGGGGAAAAAAACATAAAAAATAAAATAAAGGCAGTTATCGCATCTAATGATCAGTAATCTGCAATTTAATACATTTTGATTTTGGGCATAACTCCCAACTATCCCTGATTTCGAGGGACTGTCCTTGATTAGGAACAAAGTCTCTCTGTCCCTCTTTCCTCCTCATCCGCTCTCATTGGATCTGATCTATATCGATGTATTTAAAATACACTATTTGTCTTTTAGAAATTGGTTCCCAGTTACCCAGTTAATCTTCCATCCAATTTCTAAATTGCTGCATTTGTAATTTTCAAAAGCCAATATAAAGGAATAGTAGTGGTAAAAAAAAAAAAAAAATACTTGGGGGTTTAACTAATATTTTTTTTGTATAATGTTCCTTTAAGGGGGTGTGGCAGGGGGTGTGTCCTATGCTTACATACTTTTGCTAATAGGTGTCCCTCCTTCCCATTTCAAAATGTTGGAAGGTATGGCTTTGGGTTTATTACTGCTTTAAATTAGGCATTTAAATAAAATAAAGAAACATAGAGGTTTGCTATCTCTTGTGTCCCATAGGAGGTTTGCTATCTCCTGTGTCCCTTAGGACGTTTGCTACCTCCTGTGTCCCATAGGACGTTTGCTATCTCCTGTGTCCCATAGGGCATAGGAGGTTTGCTATCTCCTGTGTCCCTTAGGACGTTTGCTACCTCCTGTGTCCCATAGGACGTTTGCTATCTCCTGTGTCCCATAGGGCATAGGAGGTTTGCTATCTCCTGTGAAAAAGTTAATGTTGTCTGGATTATAGACCAAACTTCACATAAATAATAAAAAAATGACATACATGCGACACGCATATTGAAATGGACACTATATATGCAATATTTATAGTGATGCATCTTTTTATTTTGCACACATGGCATATTCTCCCCAAAGAATTAGCAGCCCAATATAAGATGTAAATAAGTGATATTACTTATTCATTATAATGTGTAAATGGGTTCATGGTGACATTTAGCAGCACATTTAGCACATTTTCACAATCTGCTGCTTAGAAAGTATGAAGGGGAATTTGTCAGCTAAGGGGAGGAATTATTAATGACTGAAGCGTAACATAGCGCATTTTTGTCTCTGGGACATTTGTGTGTGTATGTTGTATAATAAGAGAAATGTACAGTGGTTTTGTACATGTTTTATTTTTAATTATGGTCAGGACAATATGGGCTATAATTTTCTAAAATGAAAAAGGTAAAAGGGAAATATCTAATATGAATACATTGCAGTCTTTCATCCAGCCAGCAGATGGAGCTCTAGCCTCCTTTTCACTATTTATTGAGATATTTACCTCTTGCTGACCAGCAGTTTAATATTTAATGCTGGCCAGTGGCTTTGTTGTTCCCCTGAAATGTACCCGTACATCATGGGGGAACATCCTGTTTTACAGGCATACACACATGAGCCCCCTGCTTCTAGTGCTGCGGTTGAACACAGCACGAGTTTGTCAGCAGGCTCTCAACCAATGATTTTGGCTGTGAACCTGCTGATGGCTGTCGCCAACCAAAGCATAGAGATCCATGTGTGTTAGTAAACACTTCCTACATCACTTACCGTTCAGGTCTGAGAGCAGGAAGTAAAGCTAGCCAGTCTGTGAGTAAAATAAATACACACAAACTGCACTCCTGATCACCCCGTCACCCAGCCAGTGTCATTAGTACAGTGACAGTGTACAGTATTATCACTGATCACTGTATTAGTGTCACTAGCAACGTTAGTGTCAGTTATGCCACGTACACACGATCAGACTATCTGGAGGACTTAATCCAGCGGACAACCCACCGGACTTTGCAGCGGAGGTCCGCCAGACTTTCCGAACAAGCGGACTTGCCCACACATGCCCACACATGACTAGGCAGGTGTCCGCCAGACTTTTGAAATGAACGGACATGCCCACACGTGGAGTAAAGTCCGTTAATTTTGAACGTGGCTCCAGGTAGACCGGACTAGCACAGGAAGTGAATTTCTCCGCCTCCATCGGCGAGATTGACACCTTGCAAGCCCCATCACCTGGTATGGATTTAAAGGGGAACCCCTACACCGAAAAAATGGCGTGGGGGTCCCCCCCAAAGTCCATAGCAGATCTGAGCATACAGCCCAGCTGGTCAGGAAAGGGGGTGGTGACGAGCGAGCGCCCCCCCTCCTGAGCTGTACCAGGCCACGTGCTCTCAACATGGGGGGGTGCTTTGGGGAAGAGGCTCCCCACCCCAAAGCACCTTGTCCTCATGTTGATGAGGACAAAGGCCTCTTCCCGACAACCCTGGCCGTTGGTTGTCGGGGTCTGCGGGCGGGGGCTTATCGGAATCCAGTAGCCCCCTTTAATAAGGGGGCACCCAGATCCTGACCCCCCCCACCCTATGTGAATGAGTATGGGGTTTTAAAATACTTTATTAGACAGCTCCGGGGGTCTTCTTCCGTCTTCGGTGGTCTTCTCGCTGGACTCCTCTGCTATCTTCTGCTCTTTTACCGCTAGCTCTTTTACTTTCAGAGGAGCCCGGCTTTCTCCTTTAAATCCATACCAGGCGACGGGGCTAGTGAGGTGTCAATCTTGCAGATGGAGGCGGCGACACTGAATTCCTTCACTAGTCCCGGCTACCTGGAGTCACGTTCAAAATGAACGGACTTTACTTCGTGTGCGGGCAAGTCTGTTCCTTTCAAAAGTCCGCCGGAGCCCACACATGGGCGGATAATCCAATCGTGTGTACGCGGCATTAGAGTCAGTTAGTCCATTCCAGCCAGTGTCACTGTCACTCTGTGATTGCCCACCACACTATCACAGTCACACTATAAGTTGCTGATTATCACCACCATCACTAGTATAGTGTCTGTCTGTGTTCATATCATGAGTACGGTCAGAACTATATTAGTGTACCCAGTAGAATAGTGTTCCCAAAAACAAAGTGTTAGCAGGATCAGTCCGATCACTGCCAGCACTTAGTGTTTATCTCCCCCCCTCAACAAGTTCAGTGTCTATAATTCTTCAGATCACTGACACTTCTGATACATTGTCCGCAAAACCTCACTGCTAGTAAGATCAGGACTAATGGCTTGATAAACAAGCAATGTCTTGATATAAGTATATATGTATAGTAAAGCAGCGCTAATTATTTAAAAGTGACCAGAAATAAAGTGTTAATGGGCAAAGATACCAAAAATACTTCCCAAAGTGTTCTTATCGAAAACATTCATGTGAATAAGTTCAATAAAAATATCCAATAAAGGTAATCCAATACTAAAGTGCATCACATCATAATAACATTCAGATTGAATCAGTTCAGTGAAAATAGTCCAATATTAAAGTGCTCCAATAATAAAGTGCATGCAAAAAAAGTCGGATAATGAATTTTAGGCCTTTTTCTTAAATTTCACCCAGTGATCCTGACAGTAAAATACTAACTGTCCTAGGGTGACAATGTTTACTCACTGTACTGTATCTATGGAAAAGCAATAATAGTCACTCTAGGGCAAAACTACTGAATACCTCACCACTTCTCCTTAACACAAAGTGTAGGGTTTATGTAGTCCTCAGAGATCGCTGGGAACAATGTAACCAACAAGAATACAGGACAGGCAGAGAGCACAGGATGCCATCAGCTGCTAAGATTTCTGGCAGGATCAGCAGATATTTCTTTGCACTTCATAAGAACAAAGGTGAGCTATCCCTTTTAAAATACAACATCAATATAGCAATATTCCAAGTAAATTTAACAAACATATGTGCAATAAAGTGCAGGATTATGCCAAAAATGAATACATATAAAGTGTGTCATGGTCTAGCCTGCAGATTTCTGTTGAGAAATTCTTACCTTCTTGCTGCAGATCTGTGACTCCATTTCACATGTGATGTTTGGCTTCTCTGTTCACCTTTGGGTGTCGCCTGCTCCACTGTGGGTTTATATCCTTTTCCCTTCTATTACTTCCCGGGCCACCTCCTTGTTTGCTTTCCTATATATATACACATGCTCAGTGCAATGCTCCTTGCCTGAGCAACTTCACAGTTCTCTGAGCTCCCATTCACTGTGCTTGTTCACTAATAGCTACCCGCCTTGACCTTGGCTTGTCTCCTGGTTTTCCGGTTGTCTCCTGCTGCTTGTACTCTGTGTTTGGCCACGTGTTTGGTCTCTGCATCCTCAGCTGGGCATACCTGGGGGCCGCGACCTGGTTCCAGCTTGCTGCACGTCCATCTCTACCATCAGAGGCTTTGGTGAAGAAACAGGCTGGGGCTTAGACTATGCACCCTGGGGAACCCTGAGTTGGCGATCTACAAAGGGTTCACTACTACAGACTCTTGACAGTTTGCCCAGGCCATGAGCTCCTTGGGCACACCGCAGCCTCTTCTGGAACAACTTCAATGTTTGGCTTAGAGAGTTGATGTTTAGCAGGCCTATCAAGAACAGATTATGCAGTGTCTGCAGGAACTTTCCTCCCATTTGGATCAGCTGCAGGTTGTGCTCACTTCCTCACCCTCTGTTTCGGTTCCTGCTACTCTGTCTCCCGTGGCCCCTCCAGTGAAGGGCAGTCCTTTGACACTCCAGCAGCCTCCACCACCTCGCTTTTCTGGTGATCTTAAAGCTTGTTAGGGCTTCATCAATTAGTGCTCAATTCACTTTGCTCTAGCGAGCCACCATTTCCTTACTGATCATTCCAAGGTGGCGTACATGGTATCACTTCTTTCTGATGAGGTTCTGGCTTGGGCCTCGTCACTGTGGGAGCTTCAAGATCCTAATATTTCCTGTCTTCCTGCCTTTCAGCAAGCTTTCCGTAAGCTTTCCCAATTTGCTATTGCACTGCGTTTACATATATTTATATATAATTTTTTGATACTTTGTTGCACATAAGCACTTTTTGCATTCTTGCACCTTTATTTCAGAGCTAATGGACTATTATACTGCTATTATCATCTGATTATATGGAATTGATTATTTCATTACACATATATTGAGAATAGCAATCATTAACCTTATATATAGGATTTGTGATTGCACTGCACATAGTTACCCATACAGGATTACTATTATATCACTGTTTACTGAAGCTGCACATAGTTATTTGGGTGCACAGTAATATTTACAGAGCAATATTTACAAATTCTTTTCAGGTCTAGCAGCAATGTATTATTTACTATAAACATACTCTCTCATCATTCACTTTGATAGCGTGAGGGATCCCCCCCCCCCCCCCTATATCATATCAAGCTTTCTGTAAGACCTTCGATGTGCCTGGCAGGGCCTCATCCGCTGCTGGAGCGCGCTTTGGGCTTCATCAGGGACGCATGACTGGTCAGTATGCAGTTCAGTTTCGAACCTTGGCCTCGGAACTAGCATATAATAATGAGGCCCTTACTGAAACCTTTTGGCAAGGTTTAGTAGATTGTATTAAGGACGAACTGGCTGGCAGAACCGTACTCTCCACCTTGAATGACTTGATCACCCTTAGCATCCAAATTGATCTCCGCTTCCAGGAGCGAGGTCTGGAAAGGGCTTGTCCGCGTCACTCCCAGTGGATTTTTTAGCACCTGTTTTCCAGGAAGCTCCTGAACGCACTTTTACTACTACTATCTCGTAGCCTCAAACTCAGCCTATGCCTTTTCTGTGGCGTTGATGGTCACATATTAAAGTCCTGCCCTGCCCGCCTTGGAAGACTCTCAGGTCTAGGTCCCTCAGAACGAGGTTATCTAGACCAGAAACTGAATTCTGTCCCTTTCTGTCTGACCCCTCTCCATTCATTGGGCCCTGAACTTTTTATGCAATTTTGTTCTTTGTGAGTACCTTTTATTTATTAAATATACAGTGATTTGATGGTTTCACACTATGTGGCCTTTGCATCCTTCCTCTTTGCAAATTTTCTGGTAAAAAGTGTGTGTACTTGGTGGTGTGGCAAAAAAGTTGGCACTCGGAAACCTAATTAAAACTCACTGGAGCCCAGCATAATATTTTAAATACACTTTATATGTAATATTTTTGGCATAATCTTGCAGTTTATTGCACATATGTTTGGAATATTGCTATATTGATGTTTTATTTTAAAGGAGCAGCACACCTTTTATCTTATTATATGCCTTTGGTTTAGTATTTGGATGATAGATTGCTGCTTTCCCATACTTGTTTCTTTCTTTGCACTTGTTGCTCATATATAACTAGCCACTTTTATTGGTATTTTTAACAGAAAGGTACCAAAAAGAAGTTCACTTGTTTTATATAATATTTAAGACCCCTTTCACACTGAGACAGTTTTCAGGTGTTTTAGAGCTAGAAATAGCCTCTGAAAACTGCTTCCCATTCATTGCAATGAGTGCTTTCACACTCGGGTGGTGCGCTTGCAGGACGTTAGAAAAAGTCCTGCAAGCAGCATCTTTGGGGCATTTTGGGAGTGCTATAAATAGTGCTCCCAAAAGGCCCCTGCCCATTGAAATGAATGGGCAGCGCTTCCAAAGCTCCTTAAAATGGCTTTAAAAGCTCTGCAAAACCCCCCTGCTAGCTCCCGAAAAGGCGCTGCAAAAGCACCGCTAAAACGACTGGCACTTTAACGCTGTTTTATTGATGCTGCAGTGTGAAAGAGGTCTAAAAGCAAAGTAACATGGTCAACCATAAACATTTGGTCACATGGATGGTCTAAATTAAAACCAAGAGTAGAGTTTTCTCAGAATTTTTTCTTCAGGCACTTGGCACAGGATAAGGTTAATTTATGCATGTTACTCACATATAAAAGCTTTCCTTGTGTAAACATCCAAAAGGCCTTGGACTGTTGCTTGACGCTGCCATCTTGGATTTCATATCACCAGCCCCAGCCAACTCAGCTGTCCCTAAAGTAACACATTATAGCATTTTCCTTTCCCTTTCTCCTGTCTGCTACAAAAATAATTATGTAGGGAGATGAAGGAAGGGGTGGAGGAGCTGGGCCAGCACAGAGAGTATTTAGACACTCCCAGAAAAAAGAGGTCTATTGTGTGCAAGTAGAGAGAAGGGCTGTGTTGATGAACTGCCTCTTCCTGGAATATTCACATTTTCTAATAAGTTCAGGGTTCATTGCAAGTGAGTAAAAAGTCCTTATGGAAAGGAAAAACTTTGCAAGTAAACATTTCAAAAGCTTGATTTTTCTTTGTCGCTTTAAAGTTTAATTGTAAGCCCTAACAGAATGACATTTACTTTGCTATAGCACTGTGCATCATAAACACTTGCCATTTTTTTTTTTCTTTTTCATCTTTTGTTGCATCTCAGTGCTGTTGATCTCATTTTGGGCACTTACTGCCTACATGCGCTTTAGTACTGGCTGCCTCTCATTTCTCAGGGTGGGTTTCCTGATGGTGTCAACAGTGGACCATGCCTGTATAATGTCTGTTTGAATGAGCACTTGCAGTCAAACAAATTATTGAAAAAGTATTGAAAATTACTTTTGATAATAAGGTGATAGACTCACCCGGGCAAGCCCGGGTGAGTCTATCACAATTACATGTTAAAGATTGTAGTGATTGTTAAAGAAACCACTTGCCGACTGCCCATAGTATATATATATATGTCATTATTTTGACGTTTAACATGGCTGCCATAACCCTGGTATCATTTTTTAATGTGGGCAATTCGGCATCTGCTAAAAGTGATCTTGGCAGCAGATTTGCCATGGGATCAGTTTTAGGGGATCTGGGAGAGGTGCCTTCCCAACCCCCCCCCCCACACTGATTTCTGGTCATTTCCCCATTTACCAGAGCTGTCGGTAAACCTGGATCTGATACATTGGAGGGATAGGCAGGAAGTTGAGTGAGGACAAGATGGCCCCCATTTGACTCTATGCCCTTGGACCTCCGATGTCACTTCCAGTCCTCAGGCAGATCGACAGGAATTCATTTTTTTTCTTAAAGTCCAAATGTCATTTTTTTCTTTGCTTTTAAAGGTAAATTGGAGATCTGGGGTCTTTTGACTCCAGATCCCATTTACTGAAGCTGTCAGTAAACCTGGAAATTATCTGATCCATTGGAGGGATAGGCAGGAAGTTGAGTGAGGACAATAAGGCCCCCATTTGACTCTATGCCCTTGGACCTCCAATGTCACTTCCAGTTCTCGGGCAGATTGACAGGAATTTATTTTTTCTTAAAGTCCAAATGTCATTTTTTCTTCTTTGCTTTTAAAGGTAAATGAGAGATGTGGTCTTTTTGACTCCAGATCCCTCAATAAAGAGGACCTGTCATGCTTATTTCTATTACAAATGATGTTTACATTCCACAAGCATGAGCAATTGTAAAGCAAGACATATTAGGTATCTATTTACTCTGTGTAACATCATCTTTCACAATATACATAAAATTGGGCTAACTTTACTGTTTTTTTTTTTTATTTATTTAAAAAAAGTGTATTTTTTCCAAAACAATTGCATTTGAAAGACCGCTGTGCAAATACAGTGTGATATAAAATATTGTAATGATCGCCATTTTATTCTCTAAAGTCTCTTCTAAAATATATATATATATATATATATATATATTATTTGGGGGGGTTCTAAGTAATTTTCTAGCAAAAAAATTACTAATTTAAACTTGTAAACAAAAAGTTCCAGAAAAGGCCTGGTCAGCAAGTGGTTAACATCTCAATGCACCTGTGAAATTTTAGTGACTGGGTGTATCAATAATTTAAGGGGGACAGATTTCAGGGATGTGAAACAGTTAATGTATAAGCTAACTAAAAAAATTCAATCAATAATATTCATTCTTAAAATTTTTATTTACTGAAAAACGTTCTAACATACACATTGAAGAGTACTGAATAGTATGAACAAGCAGGACTGAATAAAACAATGATATCTATGCAGGATGTGGGGTGAGCATAAAGAACATAGAAATAGAAAATATAAATACTTTTCTTTCAACCTGACCATAGGACATGTAGATTAAATGGGAAAAATAAATGAAATTCAATTAAAATGAAAAAGGTAAGTAATGCAAGGAGTAACCGAGAATATGTAGCCCATATTTAACAGAATGGGGACATGGTATCCTAAATGTTGCCTGTCATTGTTATATTATTAATCCTTGATTTAGTTTAAAGAGTAACTTTGTTTTTGTTAGGAAAAAAAAAATTCTCCTCTGGGTGATCTAAAAACATTCCGCTCTGGGTGATCTAAAAACATTCCCCTCTGGGTGATCTAAAAACTTTCCCCTCTGGGTGATCCATCTATTACAAGGATTTTAACAAACCTTATGGCTGATTCCTACTTTTTTTTATCTGAAGTGGTAAGTGAATCTAATGGGAGTTGTTTCATAATTTTAAATCAGATGCTTCCCCTACAGGACTCTAGTAAAATTGCAGGGTCTGCATCCCTTTAGAAGTGAATTCCTATCGGAAAGATCTCACCAAAAAAGACATTTTTGTTGCAGGGGATGCCGGAAATCTGACTTGTATCTTACGGCAGACTTATGGGAAAATCGGTGAGCCAATCACACAAGCAGGAAATTATGTTTCTGGGGGGCATTCTATACACATTCTGTGTACAGAACACCTCCAGGTAACCACAATGCATTGCATTTTACAGAAAATTACAGAGCTGCAGATTGAAAAGGAAATGTAATTTGAATAACATTCAATTACAATATGACTTGAGTCGCAATTGTAAATACTGTATTATTTATTTATTTTTTGCGATTTATTTTTTTCCCACAAAAGTGGACTTATCCTTTAAAAGATTACAAGGGCAGAGGATCACCTAACATTCAGTTATGATCAACTGCATTGTTCTGAGGACAGCCAATATACCCTAATTCTCTGAGAGAGGCAAATCGGTACGTAATAAAAAGTTAAGTACAGAAAGGTGTTCAGTATATCTGGGTCAACACAAACCCCAAAAAGCTTTAGCTATGGGAAAAACCCCAATAATATGTTTAAATGTTCCTCCCTCTGAGCTTCCCTAAAAGCATCTAAAAAAGACTTTAAATCTGCTGGGGAAAAATATTCCTCAGTTATTGTTTTGGAAGTTTATAGCTTTGGGCGCTCAGCACTGTATAGACTGTATGTACAGGGACTTCCCACCCCATTCCTGGAACAAAATCGTTGTAAGTCTGAGCGCCACTTATTCATTCACAGCAAGCCTTTGGAGTTGATTTACTAAAACTGGAGAGTTCAAAATATGGTGCAGCTTGTTCAATTAACCCCCCGGGCGGTATTTCCAAGTCTGGCTTCGGGTGAAAATTTTGTACCATTAGCAGTAACCCCGAGCCAGACCGCATTGCTGAATCCAGGAAGATGTTACTTATCTTGTCCTCTGGATCCAGTGATGTCTCCCCGCAGTGCGAGCGGCTCGTCCTCCGCTCGATGTATCAGATCGCCGGGCTCCGTTTCCTGCGAGTGTTGCGGCGCACGGGGACGGAGAACGGCGCCAAATTCAAAAAGTAACACACACACATTACATACAGTATAATGTAATCTTACAGATTACATTGCTGTATGTAATTATTTCACATCCCCTTTGTTCCTAGTGGTCTGCCCAGTGCCCTGCATGTAGTTTTATATTATAAAAACTGTTCTTTATGCCTGGAAACTGGAGATTGTCCATAGCAACCAAAACTGTCCCTTTAAATCAAAAATGATTTTAGACAAGCTAGAAAACAGCGATAAAAAATTAGAATCACTCGCAGAATAGCAATTTGTGGGGAGATCCGTCATCAAATACTGAAAAGTAATGACAGCGACAATTCTGCAACTGAGCAAATTTCAGTGTTTATGATTTGATTACATTATTGAATAATTTTTATTATTGTTATATTATTATTTGGTATAATTATTTATAGTTATTTATTATATTATAATTTATGATTTAATTTTTCAAACTTTATCATACCCGGGATGTCTGCTAGACTCTGGTTTGGACAGATTTAAGTGAGTTATTCCTAAGAATTACAGGACTACAATATAAAACGCCAAATTTTCATGCAAAATAATTGTACCGCTTTCAGCACCTAAAATCTTAAATAATCATACCGCCAGGGAGGTTAAGCTTTGATAAAAAAAAACTGGCAACTGATTGGTTTCTATGCAGTGCTGCACCAGATTTTGCACTCTCCAGATTTAGTAATTCGACCCCTTTGTATTTTTATGAATGAATACAAGGCTTCCTCTAATTGGCTGAGGTAAAGATTACGATGTCATCAACCTCCTCACATGACGGGTGGGCGGTGCAGCTCTCATTCTTTAGAGGCCGTCATATGACATCCACCCATAACAACCGCTCTCAGTTGCCTGTGGGGGCACGCATTGTGTTGATTGGTAGAGGCTCTTGCAGAGACTCTTTACCATATGATCAGCCATGTGCAATCATGGCTAATTACGATGTAAACAGGAAGAGCCGGTGATCGGCTTTTCCTCACGCACATCTGACAGACACGAATAGAGGAGAGCCGATCAGCTGCTTTGCTGACAGGGGAGGGTCTGTGCTAATTATTTATCAGTGCAGCCCCCCCTCAGATGCCCACCCAGGACCACCAGGATGCCGCCAGGACCGCCAGAGATGGCCACCACACTGGACCACCAGGTATGCCACCCTAGACCACCAGGGAAATGCCAATCAGTGCCCAGGTAGCTGCCAATCAATGCCCATCCCCAATGCCTGCCAGTGCCATCAGTGATGCCTAACAATGCCATCAATCAGTGCCGCATATCAGTGCCCATCAGTGCCGTCTATCAGTGCCACCCATAAGTACCCATCGGTGCAGCCTTTCAGTGCCCATCAGTGTCGCCTATCAGTGCCCACCAGTGCCACCCCTGAATGCCCATCAGTGCCGCCTATCAGTGCCCATCAGTGCTGCATATCAGTGCCTATCAGTGCTCATCGTCAGTGCCCATCAGTACCACCTCTTTGGTGGTGCCTTATCAGTGCCCGTCAGTGTCGCCTTATCAGTGCCCATCAGTGAAGGAGAAAACTTACTTATTTAGAAAATTTTATAACAGAAACAAAAAACTTTTTTTATTTGTTTAGCAAAAAATAAAAAATGCAGAGTTGATCAATTACTAACAAAAGAAAGCTCTATTTCTGGGAACAAAATTATAAAAATGCAAAAAATTCTGTTTGGGTAAAGTGTAGCATGACCACAAAATTGTCATTTAACCACTTACGGACCGATCGCCGGAGTTTTACGGCGGCTGTTTGAAGGAGGATATCGTTGTTATGGCAGCAGCTAGCTGCCATAATTCCGGTATCCCCTTCTTCAGCGGCCGGTTCGCTACAAGTTAAAAGGGGTTCCTGTGGATTTGCCGCAAGATCACTTTTATCAGTGGCGGGAGAGGGCTCCCCCCCACCGCAATCCGGTGCCTTCCGACGCTTACCGGAGCTGTCAGCAGCGGTGGAGGCGATCACGTCCTGTTGATGGTTCAGTATGGAGATGAGTGATGGCCCCCACCCGTCTCCATACAATTGCTGAGTGGAAGTGACGTCAAAACGTCACTTCCGCCCATAGCTCTTAAAGGGCCAATTTTTTTTAATGATTTTTTTAAATTACAATTTATTTTTTATTTTTTATTGCATTTGGCCCTTTTCACTCGGGTGGATAGAATTGTGCTTTTAGCTGCGGACAGATGACGTTATCTACCGCAGCTAAATGCACACAATGCTTTCCTATGGCCCCATTCACATACTGCGTTTAGTGACAGTTTTGTTACATGTGATTTTGTGCACAGAAAAAATAAAGTTGACTGCGTCCAGGAACGATTTACTGCAGCTATCTGCATATAACTGCAGGTAATCGCAGTGTACTATTTCTCCTGCAGATAGCAGCGGCAACAAGGAAAGAAAAACAATAGGAAGCACATCAGAAATAGCAAGAATTTTCCAAACACAGCTAAACACAGCTGCATGTAAACGCAGCTAAACGCAGCTAATCGCAATGTACAACTGCAAGTGAATGATGTGCCAGGATTCCCTGAATTTCAGAATAACAAAACATGCTTTTAACAGTGGCAGAACAGCTGCCCGTGTGAAAGGGACCTTTTAGTCTAAATATGAGATCTGAGGTCTTTTTGACCCCAGATGTCATATTTAAGAGGACCTGCCATGTTTTTTTCTATTACAAGGGATGTTTACAGTCCTTGTAATAGGAATAAAAGGGACAATTTTTTTTAAACAGTGTAAAAATAAAAAATAAAAGGTAAAATAAATAATAATAATAAAAAAAAATGTAAACGTGCCCCGTCCCACCGAGCTCGTGTGCAGAAGCGAACGCATACGTGAGTAGCTCCCGCATATGAAAACGGTGTTCAAACCACACATGTGAGGTATTGCCGTGATCGGTAGAGCAAGAGCAATAATTCTAGCCCTAGACCTTTGTAATGCAAAACATGCAACCTGTAGAATTTTTTAAACATCGCCTATGGAGATTTTTAAGGGTAAGCGTTTGTCGCCATTCCACGAGCGGGTGCAATTTTGAAGCATGACATGGTTATCAATTTACTCAGGTTAACATTATCTTTCACAATATAAAAAAAATTGGGCTAATTTTACTGCTGTCTTATTTTTTTATTCAAAAAAGTGAATTTTTTCCAAAAAAAGTGCTCTTGTAAGACCGCTGCGCAAATACGGTGTGAAAAAAAGTGCAACGGCTGCCATTTTATTCTCTAGGGTGTTAGAAAAAAAAACAACATATAATGTTTGGAGGTTCTAAGTAATTTTCTAGCAAAAAAAAAACTGTTTTAAACATGTAAACATCAAAATCTCAAAACGAGGCTGGTCCTTAAACAGCGACAGAGCTGAAAGCTAAAAATTGGCTTGGGCAGGAAGGGGGTGTAAGTGCCCTGTATTGAGGTGGTTAAAGTGATCCTGTTAGTAGATTAAAAATCCAAATAAAGGTTCACTTTTAGAGAAGAGGTAGACTCACTTCTCTGGTGGCCTGGGTCTCCTACCCATCTTCTACACACCCCATGCTGAGTCAGACCCATAGTTCTTAAAGCGGGATTCCGCTGCAGTTTTTTTTTTTTTACCTGTGTCACTGGTGGGCGATTCCTACGGTGTCTTTGCAGTCACGATCGGCGTCTTTTTAACCCCCAGCGTGACGATTTCATTGCTAAGGAAAACTTTTTAAAAAGCAGTCTGGCGGTTTCCATTTTCACTGTGGGCGTTTGAAGCCCACAGGCATTTACTTCCTGGATGTGATGATGCTGAGCTCCCAGCATCCACCGCTCCATCTCGCACATGCTCATTGAGTGTCCTCTTTGTTTTCCTTCCTCTTGCCTCATGTGCTATAGTTGTAATGGCAGATAGAGCTGCCTGCCCACTTTCAAAATGACAATTTCGGACATGCCCTCGTCACGTGACCGGCGTCCTCCTTCCGAAATCTCACGAGATTTCGGCATGACTGTGTCCCCCACTGATTCCTGGGAAATAGCTAAAAAAGTTCCCAGGGACCATTGCGAAGCCGATAAACACGCCTACTCCCACGGGAGGAGAGCCCGGAAGTCGGCATAAATATTAAAAATAAAAGGTAAATACTGCATATTATTTTATTTCAATGGTCATAACTGCATCTATGTTCCAAAGCCATTTGAATAAGATGAACTTGCAATTTTCTGTACAAAACCGCTTTAAACCAGCTAAAATAATGCTCCCTGTGGTTTGGAGAACACAAGATCTGACTTAGCAGGGGGTGTATAGGACCTCTGCAATGAGACCACTGTTTTCACACAGAAAGCAAAGGTTCTTCTCTGCAGCGGGCTGGCAGAGAAAAGGCTTTTGTACTCAGGCTGTGGTTTCAGAAAATTAACTGTATGGTTTTGCACACCTTTGATACACCTGAATTTACTTAGCTGATTTGAACTAAAAGTTTATTTGGGCTTTAAAGAAAAAAAATTCAGTAAGGCAATATAGGAGCTACCATGGTTGACTTGTTTAGGAAAGCACGCTCCAGGCTGTCATCCTTATCCAAGCTTTCGGATTGTACACACAATCAGATTTTCCGCAGACAAAACCTCAGACTTTTGTCTGAAGGCATGTGCCTGGATTTTGTCTTGCATACAAAAGGCAAGGAATTGTCAGCCAACAAACACGAACGTAGTGACGTACTACATGGTTTTTCAGCTCCTTAGCACCATCCTTTGGGCTCCTTCTGCTAATTTAATTTTGGGCTTTTCATTTAGCACTTTTCAGTTTGCACTTTTAATTTCTCGGTTCGTTTCTGAACAGCCGTTTGTCAACCAGGCATGTTGCGGAATCGGAGGAAACAATGTTTTATTTATTATTGGCCTTGGAGTTATTGCTTTGACCCAAGTCCCATCCAGGAACAGGAGAAGGAGGATTTCTTGGACCAAAAATTGGTTGCTTTATTAATTGTGACCAATTATGTCATATGCCTTTGCTGAGGGAGCTCCAGGAGAATAGTTCAGATATTTGTCAGAATTATCTCCAGATGACGGACCCCTGCTTTCACCAACTCTTGGCATTGTTGACCACCTATATTAACCACTTGACCACTCTCACATTTTGAATGACAATTACTCAGTCATGCAACACTGGACCTATATGAAATTTTTGTCCTTTTTTTCACACAAATAGAGCTTTCTTTTGGTGGTATTTAATCACCGCTCGTTTTTTTATTTTTTGTGCTATAAAAGAAAAAATACAGAAAATTCTGTAAAAAAATATATTTTTCTTTGTTTCTGTTATAAAATTTAGCAGATTAGTAATTTTTTCTTCATAAATTTTGGCCAAAATTTATACCACTACATATCTTTGGTAAAAATAAGTACAAATTGGTGGATATTATTTGGTCTTTATGAAAGTTATAGAGTCCACAAGCTATGGTGCCAATATCTGAAAATTTATCACACCTGAAGTACTGACGGCCTATTTCAATTCTTGAGACCCTAATATGCCAGAAAAGTACAAATATCCCCCAAATGACCCCTTTTTGGAAAGAAGACATTCCTATGTATTTAGTAAGAGGCATGATGAGTTTTTTGAAGTTGTCATTTTTTCCCACAATTCTTTGCAAAATCAAGATTTTTTTACTTTTTTTTTCACAAAATTGTCATATTATCAGTTTATTTCTCACACACAGCATATGCATACCATAAATTACACCCCAAAACACATTCTGCTATTACTCCCGAGTACGGCGATACCACATGTGTGAGACTTTTACACAGCGTGGCCACATATAGAGGCCCAACATGCAGGGAGCGCCATCAGGCATTCTGGAGCACCCAGGACAATTCTGACATTTCTCTCCTACATGTAAAAATCATCATTTATTTGCTAGAAAATTACATAGAATCCCAAAACATTATATATGTTTTTTTAGCAAATTATGGAGAATACAATGGTGGTCGTTGCAACTTTTTATCTCGCACGGTATTTGCGCAGCAATTTTTCGAATGCTTTTTTTGGGAAAAAAAACAGTTTTGTGCTTAAAAAAAAAACACAGTAAAGTTAGCCCAATTTTTGCATAATGTGAAAGATGAAGTTACACTGAGTAAATAGATACCTAACATGTCACTCTTCAACTTGCCCACGCTCGTGGAATGGCGCCAAACGTCGCTACTTAAAAATCCCCATAGGTGACGCTTTACATTTTTTTTTACTGGTTATATGTTTTGAGTTACAGAGGAGGTCTAGGGCTAGAATTATTGCTCTCGCTCTAACGTTCGCAGCGATACCTCACGTGTGTGGTTTGAACACCGTTTTCATATGTGGGCGGGATTTACGTATGCGTTCGCTTCTGCATGCGAGCACATGGGGACAGGGGCGCTTTAAAAAAAAAAAATTATTGTTCATTTTACTTTACTTTATTTTAGTTTGATATTTTTTTCCCCAAAAATAAATTTTTTGACCACTTCTATTCCTATTACGAGGAATGTAAACATCCCTTGTAATAGGAATATGGCATGACAGGTCCTCTTTACAGTGAGATATGGGGTCAATAAGACCCTACATCTCACCTCTAGGCTGGAAAGCCTGAAATAAAAAAAATAAAAAAGATTCTGGCTTTGATCCTATTGGCGAGTCGGTAGAACCACCAGAGGGCGGCAGGAGGGGGGGGGTGTCTATGGCTGGGTATTGCAGGGTATCACCGACTATGGCTGGGTATTGCAGGGTATCTCCAAGTATGGCTGGGTATCTCCGAGTATGGCAATTTATGGCAGGGTATTGCAGAGTATTGGCAGGGTATTGCAGAGTATTGGCTGGAATTTTACTGCAGAGTATTGGCTGGAATTTTACTGCAGAGTATTGGTGGGTACTGCAGAGTATTGGTGGGTACTGCAGAGTATTGGTGGGTACTGCAGAGTATTGGAGGATAGTGCAGAGTATTAGCTGGTGTTGCAGAGTATTGGCGGGTGTTGCAGAGTATTGGCGAGTGTTGGCGGAGTATTGGCGAGTGTTGGCGGAGTGTTGGCGGAGTGTTGGCGGAGTGTTGGCGGAGTGTTGGCGGAGTGTTGGCGGAGTAATTGCAGAGTATTTGCAGAGTATTTGCAGAGTAATTGCTGGTACTGCAGAGTATTTGCTGGTACTGCAGAGTATTTGCTGGTACTGCAGAGTAATGGCAGGGAATTGAGGGGTTAAATTTCGATGAGCAGCGATGTGGGCACTGCAGATGCAGCCCACAGCGCTGCTGACACCGATCTCTTCCACCTCCGCTGTACCGATCGGCACAGAGAGGGGGAGGGAGGAACCAGCGTTATAACATGACGCCGGTTTGTTTACAAGTGATCACTCCATCATTTGACGGAGCGATCACGTGGTAAACGGCCGTGATCCGTGATGCGCCGGGTCCACGGATGCTCTCGAGTGCACGCCCCAGGGGGCGCGCGAGAGCGGAATTCTGGGAGGACGTTATATGACGGCCTCCCAGAGTTAAACAACCGCCCTGTAGCCGTCATTCGGCTATGGGCCAGTTGTTAAGTGGTTAAGAAGCAGGACACATGCATGAGGCTTTTATTTTATTTTTTGGTTGAAAAATTATTTGTTATATTTTTTATATTTTTGGATGCATAGGATGCAAGTTCTATTGGCAGATAGCATGTCTAATTTTATTTTTATTTTTTTAATGCACAATAAAAAAATTGTATCACCAACAAAGCAACTTCATTATTATCCCATTAAAGAAGAAGAGAATGTGCACTGTATTTCAAGATTTTATAATTTGACACGCATGTTAATTCTCCAGTACGAATGCTAGTTTACAAGACAGATCGCTTCTGGCTTGTTCTTGCTTCCAAGCATGCGTGTTTGTACTTTGGACTTTTGTCCGACAGACTTGTGTAAAAAATCCGACAACAGACATTTGTCCGCGGAAAATTTTAAAACCTGCTATCCAACATTTGTCCATGGAAAATCCTACAATTGTCCGATGGAGCATACAAATGTTCGGATTTTCCTCCAACAGTCAGGCTTTAGAGTGTCATGAGCCTAGAACAAGCATGCAACCATTGTAGTTTTGGGACTTCAACTAGGCAAATTCTTGTTCTGAGTCTTTGTAACAACGATGAGCACAACAACACCGAATTTTGCACCATCAAAAGAAAGACCTAAAATGGTGGGGGCTGAGGTGGAGGTTCTAGAGAAAGGGGGTTCTTGCATTCCCATAACATTGTGTTTTTCCTTCTTCCCTCTATTTTCACTAGGGTCTTGCTCTTCTATCCTTTTCATTACTGCATTCTGTGTACTCAATTCTTGTACCTATTTTGAACATCAGCTGCTATATGATTTTGGTGATGCTCACTGTACCTACAGCATAGGCGTCGCCAGGGGGTGGCTATTGAGGCTGTAGCCCGAATCTGGAGTCCATAGCCCCAAGTCTCTTGCCGCTGGGTCTCTGCCTAACCAGTGGGTCGTGGCTGCAGTAGGCGGGCTGCATTAGAGGAGGATGAGAGGAGAGAGACAAATGGGCGGATGTGCAGAGATGACATCATCTCTCTCCACCCGCTTCACGTCACCACTCTTCCGCCCTCCCAGCCGGGCCACTTCAATGTGGGAGCGATGTGCGGCGGGGAGTAGAGAGATGACATCATCTCCCACTGCCTGCCACATCACAGTACTGGCTTCTTCTATGTCGGAGGTGCGGCGGGGAGCATCATCTCACTGCTTGCCCTGCATCTCCACTCTCCTGCCCTCATTAAATGGACCAGTGCTGCTAGCCTGCCACCAAAGCAGGGACAATGCACATTTGGTGGCACTGGCTGAAATGGCAAGTAACAATCCACATCAGTTGGCAAGTGACAAACCACACCTAGTGGCAGGTGACATGGCAAGTGACAATCTGCTAATGGTGGCAGGTGACGTGGCAAGTGACAATCCACATCAGGTGGCATGTGGTGTGGCAAGTGACAATCTGTAAATGGTGGCAGGTGGCGTGGCAAGTGACAATCTGCAAAATGGTAGCAGGTGACGTGGCAAGTGATGTGGCAAGTGACAATCTGCAAATGGTGGCAGGTGACATCACAAGTGACAATTTGCAAATGGTGTCAGGTGATGCGCAAAGTGACAATCTGCAAATGGTGGCAAGTGACAATCTGCAAATGGTGGCAAGTGACGTTGCCCAGGGCTCCCACTGAATCTGCATTATGGTGAGTTGAACCACTTCATTATATATTAGAATGTAACAATAGAAACAATGCGATTCGATCACCCTGACACAATATCAACCATGGTGCCATGATGACTGAAAGGCCAACACCAGCCTTTGCCCGCGAAAAATTGCTTACCACTGGCGTGCACCCTCCCCCCCCCCCCGGCCTGCAAAAAGGTTGGTGACCGCTGCTAAGGGCTCTAGCTACAGATTGTTTGCAGACCTAGCAACGCCCCTGACCTATAGTATATACTTGTATATATTTCTGTTGGTTGGATTTAACAGTGGAGCAAATAATTATTTTGTATGCTTGATGTGATATGACATACTTGGATATTTGCATCTATTTTATTATGGTATGCAACCGATTGCGATATGTAATACAACTTTATTGCTAAAGCATTTTTGTTATGTGGTATGCCAGCTCTATATATTTAAAATGAAGACAATAATGGTAGCTCTGATTTTTCTCTTTTAACAAGTCTCTTTTAAGCCATTGCAAGAAAAATAAAAGCCATGAGGTGAAGCACGCTCATTATAAATCAGCCTTTGTCTACTGTTTGGCATTTTTCTCCTTGCAATTGGCTTTTTCTGTAAGTATGTTTCCATGCTTTAAATGTAAACTAAACTTGTTATTGGAGCATCTAGGTGATAAAGAAACAATTTTAGCCACTAGTTAGCAGCAGCTTTGAATGTTTTAAGCTGTGCTTCAAAATAAATACATTATTAATTTAGCTTGATTATCATTTATGATCTACTCAGTATATTTATTCACAGCATAGAGTGACCTTTAGTAAATAAATTATTTTATGCGATGTATTTTATGTAAATGGAAAGCCGGTAATCTTAAGAGGGGGGTTTCCTTTGTCTCATGTAACAGACAAGCCTTGCATTGGTAATGATATGCAAATAGTCAGCTATAAGCCATCATGTAAATGTAAACCTTGAGTACTAATAATATCATAGATAAGAGTTATTCAACTTTATTACTAGATCAAATTAATTCAAGTCCTAAATGTTAGTACAATTGTAAATAGATAAAGCCTAAGAATAGATCTGTTTATTTATGGCACCTATCCACACTCACCGACCACTTTATTAGGTACATTATTATTATTATTATTATTATTAATTTACATTATTATTATTATTATTATTATTAATGTACAGTATTATTATTAGGTACATCTGTTCAATTTCTTGGTAACACAAACTGCTAATCAGCCAATCACATGGCAACAACTCAATGCGTTGAGGCATCTAAACGTGGTAAGGACAATCTTTACTACGTCTAGATGCCTAAATGCATTGAGTTGTTGCCATGTGATTGGTGAAGTTCCAACTCAAGCATCAGAATGGGGAAGAAAGGGGATTTAAGTGACTTTAGTTTCAATGGGTTTTTATTGAGAAATGTTATCATATTATATCAGGTAATAAATTGTAATCGTTGAAGTATGTAGTACATATAAAGAAGAGAAAAAACATAAACATTGTTCTACATCGTAGCCTAGGAGATATGGGTGGTGGCTTAATTCGTGTTAGTGGTTTATGGATGAAGAGTTTTAGGAATCTGTAGCTTTTAAAGGAATAAAAGTGTCACGTGGGGAAGGTTCATTCAGATTTCAGTGGCTTTGAATGTGACTGATCTCATGGGATTTTCATGCACAACCATCTCTAGGGTTTCCAGAGAATGAGAAAAAGAGAAAATTTCCAGTGAGCGGCGGGTGTGTGGAGGAATATTCCTTGTTGGTGTCAGAGGTCAGAGGAGAATGGGCAGACTGGTTTGAGGTGATAGAAAGACAACAGTAACTCAAATAACCACTAATTACAACCAAGGTATGCAGAATACCACCTCTGAATGCACATCGAAACATGAGGAAGAGGGGCTACAGCAGCACACCGGGTGCCAATCCTGTCAGCTAAGAACAGGAAACTGAGGTTACAATTCAGAGATCTTGCTGGTCTGATGAGTCTCAATTTCAGCTGTGACATTCAGATGGTAGGGTCAGAATTTGGCGTAAACAACATGAAAGCATGGATCCATCCTGCCTTGTATCAATGGTTCAGGCTGGTGGTGGTGGTGTAATGATGTGGGGGATATTTCTTGGAACACTTTTGGCCCCTTAGTACCAATTGAGCAACATTTAAATTCCACAGCTTACCTAAGTATTGTTGCTGACCATGTCCATCCCTTTATGACTACAGTGTGTCCATTTTCTGATGTCTCCTTCCAGAGGGATAATTCACCATGTCACAAAGCTCAAATCATCTCAAACTGGTTTCCTGAACAAGGCAATGAGTTCACTGTACTCCAATGGCCTCCACAGTCACCACATCTCAATCCAATAGAGCAGCTTTGGGTGTGGTGGAAAGGTAAATTTGTATTGTGGATGTGTGGCCTACAAATCTGCAGCAATTGCATGAGGCTATCATGTCAATACGGACCAAAATCTCGGAGGAATATTTCCAACACCTTGTTGAATCTATGCCACGAAGAATTACGGTAGTTCTGAAGGCAAAAGGGGGTCCAACCCAGTACTAGCAACGGGTATCTAATAAAGTGACCGGTGAGTGTATATTTGTGTTGTTAATGCCCTTTAATATTTTTGGACAACTAGATGTACAACACTTCACATGCATAAAATTGTAGTGTATCCATTGTGGACACCTCTGTCAGTTTAAACTCTTTAGAAGAATTTTATAAGGGTCACTTCACTGAGAATCGATATTTCTGTGCTGAGGAATTAAATCACCTACCATTTTCTTCTCAGCAGATGCAGTGGGGACAGGTGGGCTCCATATTAGACCTGAACCCTTGGGTCAGCAATGAGGCCCACTGGAGACTACAGCAGTGTCAGGCTGTACAGGGAGACAATATGGTGGGGGGTTGTGGAGCCTTTAAAGGTAGCCTTTAACAGCTCACTTGTACAACTTTCTGATCACCTAAACATACCACCAAGCAATCCCTTGATGTTTGGGTGATAAGCTGACCGATTGTCACTTGCCGAAGGGCATGGCTTCCAAAATCTGTCACCACTGTTACAGTATTTTCCTAAACCTTCCCTTTCTTTGGCTGCTGAATAAACTCGCCTTCAAAAAAGCCAACAACTTCCATGATAAGTCAGCCATTCAGGAGGAAGTAAACTCTCCCACTCTGATGCTTCTTTTCATTTAGTCCATTATAATAAGTAATCATCAAACTATAGCCACTGTAATCCAGCCCAAATCGCATATTACTGTTTAAAGAAACTTTTAAAAACTTGTTTCCAGGGGTTAGGCAGCACCATCTTAAGTATTGTTTTCTGAGTCCACAGTAGTGTGTATTTCTGCCCTTACATTGAGCACTTCCTGTACTGTTAACCAAGCCTCCTTCTCAATCCAACGTTTCTATGGCAACCCTGCTTCCCTGCTCATAGCTGACTTGTTTGTTTTATTTAATAGTATTTACTTGTGCCGATTATCTAGTGCAGCCTTTCTTAACCTTTTCAACACAGAGGAACCCTTGAAACAGTTCTCTGGTCTCAGGGAACCCCTGCTACAATCTACAACTCATGATACATTAGTGTGATGATCAGTGAGAGTAATGGTCCTTACACTTGTGGTCATTGGGAAGATTTACCCCCTTACAGATAGCTAAAAAGATCAATGGTGCCAGTGGGAACTTATCTGAGAGGCAGAAATTTCCCAATGCTGAATGAACCCTTAGCAACCTTCCACAGAACCCTGGTTGAGAATCACTGATCTATTGTTTGCCTATGTCAGTCTTATCAGCTTCAGCTGATAAGACTGCAGTAATGAGGTCTGATGCCCAGGACATAGTCACATGGGGTGTAGTAGGAAGCTCTGAGTGATTATGCAGTCTCGTGGGATTTCAGTGTTGTGCCGTAGGAATTTCTGATAATAGACAGACAAGCACACAGAGTGTGCCGTTGTTCTGCCAAGAAAGTTCCCCCCTGCAGATAATGACCACCCTGTACTGCACAGGCACAGTGCTTGCGCAGTACGAACCACAATAGCCTGAAGCTGAACACCTGTGAGTCAACTGTACACAGCGCCTTAACAGGGCCCCTCGCGGGCTCGCTTCACTCACCATGCTTTGGGCACGGCCTTGCTTTGCTCGCCGCGCTTCGGGCACGGCCTTGCTGCGCATATTAATATTCTGGTGTGTCTTGAACCTGGACTCAGGGCAGAATGTAATGCGCAGGCGTCATGTAGAGCTGTCTTTGGAGACTTTCGGTGGCTCCATAGTCATTCGTACTACGCAAACGCAGCATCTGCGCAGTACAGGGGGGTCCTTATCCGCCTGGGGAACTTTCTCGGCAAGACACCGTAAATCAGGGGAGATGTGGGCATGCTCAGTGACATCATGGGACAGCAGACAGGAAATAATACAATCTTAACTTAAATAAATAAATAAATAACAAGCAGGCAAGTGTTGGATATAAAAGGTTGTAGCTGTTTTATTATTGGTTTCAAACAAATAAATAAACAATCAACCAAAGTAGATATAAGCTTTAAGCAAGCCTAGCCACTACGACTCAGGCTGCATATAATAAATTCCCAACTTTATTTAAAACTTTTACAACATGATAAACAGATAACTGATGCATAACTTAATTTAAACCTACTAGTCCCCCTTTGCATAAATGGACCTTTTTTTTATTTTATTTTTTTTGCAAAGGTGACACTACCACATAATTACAGCCATGACAAAAAATAAAAAATAAATTGGGGGGAGGGGAACACCACAGCTCCTGTCTTCTGAGGCGAATGAGCCTGATGCAGCGGAGCTCTCTTTTATAGCCCTATTAGAGCCAGATCAAACCGGCTCAAACTTAAATAAACCAGGTTCCACACAAGACCTGGGAGAGGTCACTTGTACCCCTCTCCCAGGACATGTGACAGTCACCTGGCTCTCCCCAAGAGCCACATGTCTCCCAGGGGGAACCTGAAACCGCCCACACCTGCCGCTCTCCCATAAGGAAAAGGGGGAATTGAAACTGCCACCCCCCTTTTCCTATCATTCTAAAGAACAAAAAGGATTACAACAATACTAAACAAGTAAGGAGATATCTACAAGCAGTGTTCATTAGGGTATTTTATGCTGATTTACATGGGGCAAAGTTGTGGGGGAGAGTTTTACAACCACTTTCAGCGCTTGTTATTGTAGTTTGAAATCCAACTCTGTATCCCGACCGGAGCTGGGCCTGGGCTATACTGGACAGAACATAGGTTGGTGCAGAGGGCCATAGCTCCCAACTTTCCCTGATTTTGAGGGACTGTCGCTGATTTCGAGGGATTATCCCTGATTTGGAGCAATGTCCCTGTGTCCCTCTTTCCCCCTAATTTCCCCCTCATTTTGGTCATATATATATATATATATATATATATATATATATATATTACACAATCCAAAGGATAAAGCAGCACTCAAGGGGAGTGAAGGGTGTCCCGACAAACAACGTGCTGCCCAAAACAGTTACCAAAATCTGCTTGTCACTTTGAATTTTACCCGCTTGCCAACCGTATAACTTACATATATGGTGGCAAAGCAGCGATTCTGCATGTCTGGGGCACGCATCCCACTCCCACTGTCATTATACACATCGGGAGCTGATCTGTGGGTACCACAGACTCGAAGTCTGCCAGCGCCCACCGATCATTAGGCAGAGAGCCAGAACAGTGATTTGCCTATGTAAACAAGGCAGATCGCTATTCTGTCAGTATGGAAGGCATCGATCCTGTGTTCCTGCAAAGCGCGAACATGGATCAATGCCCCCCCTAGTAAAAGCACCTCCCACACAGTACACAAGCAATGGCTAGCACACAGTTAACCCTTTTCTCGTCCCTGATGTTAGACCCTTCCCAGCCAGGGTCATTAATGTAGTGACAGTGCATATTTTTTTAGCACTGATTGCTGTATTAGTATCACTGGTCCCAAAAAAGTGTCAAAAGTGTCAGTTAGTGTCCAATTTGTCCGCCGCAATATTGCAGTCCTGCTATAAGTCGCTGATCACATTACTAGTAAAAAAAAAAGAAGAAAAAATTCCATAAATATATCCCATAGTTTGCAGACACTATAAATTTTGCACAAACCAATATACACTTATGTTTAATGCACACTGGGCTTTAAAAAAAGTCTGTTATCTGGGGAGTAAAAAACGCTCATATAGAGCATTTTTTGTACAAAGTTTAGATGATTTTAGGAGAGTTTTACGTTTTTTCTGCCTCCAAGCTCCAATCAGAAACACGGACTAAAGGGTTTTTTCTGCCACTAAACGTTAAACTCAAAATATGCCTGCAATCGTCCTAATGTGCATGGGCACATAGGATAACATTGAGCTGTGTCTAGAGGCAATTTTTTAATGCCAATGTGCATGGAGCCTAAAGGCCAGTACACACGATACGAAAATTTGAAGTAAAATTTCATCTCACGAACCATCTGCTGATTTTAGGATCACTAGTATGGTGATTTCGACAGCCGATTCCGGGTTTTTTTGTCCGATAAAAGCTGGATGTGCAGACTATAAAAATTTTATCGGATGTAAACACAATGTCCGATTTTCGTATAATTTATCATTTAACCACTTAAGCCCCGGACCAATTTGCAGCCAAAGGACCAGGCTCCTTTTTGCAATTCGGCACTGCGTCGTTTTAACTGACAATTGTGCGGTCGTGCGACGTTGGCTCCCAAACAAAATTGGCGTACTTTTTTTCTCACAAATAGAGCATTCTTTTGGTGGTATTTGATCACCTCTGCGGTTTTTATTTTTTGCGCTATAAACAAAAATAGAGCGACAGTTTTGAAAAAAATGCAATATTTTAAAATTTTTGCTATAATAAATATCCCCAGAAAATATATATAAAAAAAATTTTTTCCTCAGTTTAGGCCGATACACATTCTTCTACATATTTTTGGTAAAAAAAATCGTAATTGCCGATTATTGATTGCTTTGCGCAAAAGTTATAGCGTTTACAAAATAGGGGATAGTATTATAGCATTTTTATTAATATTTTTTTTTTACTAGTAATGGCAGTGATCTGTGATTTTTATTGTGACTGCGACATTATGGCGGACACATCGGACATTTTTGGCACATTTTTGGGACCATTGTCATTTATACAGCAATCAGTGCTATTTAAATGCACTGATTCCTGTGGAAATGACACTGGCAGTGAAGGAGTTAACCACTAGGGGGCAGTGTAGGGGTTATGTATGACATGATGTGTTTTTTTTTATTGTGGGGGGCGTGGCCTGGCATGTGATGTCACTAATCGTCCTTCCCTATAAAAGGGAACGGACGATCAATGACAGCCACACTAGGAAGCACGGGAGAGGTTTGTTTACACAGACCTCTCCTCATTCTTCAACTCTGTGACCTGATCATGGAACAGGGTGCGTTGGTCCCGCGGCCACGGTCACGGAGCTCAGGACTGGGTCGGGAGCGCACCGCCGGTGGCGCACTCCCAACCCACAGCTGGGCACTTAAAGAGCCATGTACAGGTAAGTGATTGTGCCCAGCCATGCCATTCTGCCGATGTATATCGGCGTGAGGCGGTCCTTAAGTGGATAAACACTGCAGAGTGTGGTGACACTCAGATGGATTTTTTTGCTTTTTCTTTTTCATACGGCAGTCCAATGTTAAAACGATTCAGAGGGTGATATACCTGGATAAGAAGCCATATTGAGACTTCGAAAAGCATCACTCCTTATATCTACAGACCTTGCAGTTGGCAATCTGCTACATAGGATTTCCTGTGATTACCAGGAAAATAAATTAGGCAAGCTTCTCTTTACATTACCATGCAATACTGGTGTCCTTGGTGGGCGCCTATCGGCACATCGCCTCATTCATTTGTTTAAGTTGCATCATGTAATATTTTGCATATAAGACAAAACTATGACTGTATATACACTTACCAAATACCCCTGAGCAAGGTGCTCGAACCAGAAACGTGTCGGGTACCGGAGACCACTTTATACCGCAAAGTAATTTTTTATGTCATGCAAATCATGTAACCTGTCCTGTGTTCTTTGTCTTTTCTTTTATTCTTTTCTGATTTTGTAACATGTATATTTTTTGATATGTCTTTTTAAAAACCAAACAATCGTTTTATGATCAAATGATTTTATGTATACACAATAAACATATTTTCTTATCTGTGTGGTTGTTGCCTACAAAGTCCCAATGAAGGGGGTTCTTCTTTTCCGATTTTCGTATAATTTGTACGGTTTTCGTACGAACAAAAATCGTAAGAGCAAGACTATGCATGCTCAGAAACAAAAGAATACATACAAAACTATTCAACGCATTATGTCACTTCTGAATAGGGCTGAAACTAACGATTATTTTCATAATCGTTTAGTTGGCCGATTATTGTTTTAATTAACCACTTGAGATCCGCGCTATTGCCAAATGACGGCATTAGCGCGGATCTACTTTTCCGGGACTACGTCTATTGACGTTGTCCCGTGTACGAGCGGCCTGCGCGCCCCCTGAGGGGCGCGCGCGGCGCGCTCTGTGATCGGCGAGTCCATGAGACTCGCCTGATCACCGATCCGTGCAAGGGGTCGATCCCGACCCCTTATCACGTGATCAGCTGTCAGCCAATGACAGCTGATCATGTGATAGAACGGAGCCGGTAATCGGCTATTATTCCTCCTCACGCTGACAGCGCGAGGAGAAAAAAAAAAGCCGATCACCGGCGGCCGTGATCGGGACATCAGTCCCGATCACGGCCAGCAGTACAGGCGACCACCTGCCCCCTGCCAGTGCCCACCTGCCCACCGCAGTGCCATCCTGAATAAAAGTAAGTGCCCCCCATCAGTGCCCCCCATCAGTGCCCACAGTGCCACCCACAGTGCCACCCACAGTGCCACCCACAGTGCCACCCACAGTGCCATCCAGCAGTGCCACCAACAGTGCCAACCACAGTGCCCACAATCTGCCTCAAAGGTGCTGCACCCCAGTGCCGCCCATCAGTGCCCAGCAGTGCCGCCCATCAGTGCCCAGCAGTGCTGCCCATCAGTGCCCAGCAGTGCCACCTATCAGAGCCACCTATCAGTGCCACCTATCAGTGCCCATCAGTCCCATCTATCAGTGGTACCTATCAGTGCCCATCCGTGCCACCCATCCTTGCCACTTATCCGTGCCACCCATCCGTGCCATCTTATCTGTGCCCATCTTTGCCCATCAGTGCCGCCTTATCTGTGCCAATCGGTGCCGCCTTATCTGTGCCTATTAGTGCCGCCTTAACTATGCCTATCAGTGCCCACCAGTGCAGCCTATCAGTGCCCACCAATGCAGCCTATCAGTACCCACCAATGCAGCCCATCAGTGCCCACCAATGCAGCCTATCAGTGCCGCCTAATCAGCGCACTTCAATGAAGGAGAAAAATGACCCGTTTGCAAAATTTTATAACAAACTATTAAAACATGATTTTTTTTTTTTTTTTTGCATCTTTTTTTGTTTGTTTAGCAAAAAATAAAACTCCAAGCTGTAACTAAATACCACCAAAAGAAAGCTCTATTTGTGGGAAAAAAATGATAAAAATGTCATTTGGGTACAGTGTTGTATGACCGCGCAATTTTGAATTTTGACCCGCCCTTTGAAAAAGTCACGAGGTGTGACGCAACGCGTCAGGGAAGGAGCTAGGTGGAGCGCAAATTACTTCCGGTCGCGGCCGAGACCGGAAGTTCGAGTCTGCTACGGGATTGCTGTCACTATTTTTAATGTAAGTGTGGATATCATTATTAAAAAGCTGGTTATACGTTTCTACACATGGGAGTCCCTTTGTTTTCTTCTATGCATATTACTAATGGCAACCGGATGTGTTTGAAGAAAAGGGGAGAAAATTGAATATATATACATGGTGGTATATAGCGATATAAACAGCGGTACTCCATTGGGGCTGGATCGTTAAGGATTCTACGTATACCTGAATATATCCTAAACGCTCTTTTGCCAATTACTGGAGGTGAGAGGCTGGGGAAAATAGTTGGTGCACGCACTGGGCACTGAAGTTTGCACAGAAGTTTGCAGTGGACTATCACCAATAGATTATCACTTTTATATTTTTTGCATGGACTTTGATATTATTTATGCATGGTTCCAGTGGACATTTATTTTTGCCAGTATGCACTCTTGCACTTGAGTGATTATTTGTAATGTACTATTATTGTTTATGCACTTATACACGAGTTTGAATTTTTTTGCATTTATATACACACACGTATTTGGATTTATATTTATTTGCATTATCTATGCACCTTTAAAGCACTCGAAGCACTTTCATATACTATATTATGGTTTCATTTATGAGCTAGATTTCATTTTTACTATTCATAATATTTTATAGTATTTTACTTTTTCACTTTCTAGGTAGCGCCGCATTTATTCACTCATTTTATATGACCGCGCAATTGTCATTCAAAGTGCATCAGCGCTGAAAGCTGAAAATTGGTCTGGGACTGAGGGGGGTTTAAGTGCCCAGTAAGCAAGTGGTTAATCTATTATTCGGTTAATAATCGTAAAAAAAAAAGTGTGGTGTATAATTTAGTTAATATGTAAAGTTAAAAAAAAAAAACAATTTATTCTTAAATATCTATATGTAGTGGTAAATATAAGTAACCAATTATATGGTTAGGGAAAAAAAAATCTATAATCCACACTCTGAGAATAACCAACAGAAGAGATATACTGTATACACTACTAGAGGTTGAATCTGGTAAATATCATCTGAAAAAAAATAATGTATTTAAAGAAAAAAAAAAGTTAAAGTCTGTTTTGCAGATTTTCAAACAGAACTGTAATATATTATATGCTGGCCATACAAAAACAATGTTTTCCTTAAAAAAAAATGTTTTTTTAAGAACATTTGTTTCTTTTTTTTAATCATTAGTGCGGTCAAATGGACGTTCGGTTTCAACCACGGGAACATTTAGAAATAATAGAAAACCTCTAGATCAAAGGAATTTTCAGACAGTGTATGTGGTTTTCGTTCATAAATTACATTCATTTTAAAACAAAATGTTGAAAGCAATTAAAAAGCAAACAACATTCTTTCATTTAGCGAATGTACAAAGATTTTTCGCATGGATATTCTCATCTGAAGATTGATCCGTGTGGCCAGCATAAGGCTCGGTGCACACCAGTGCAGTTTGCTTTTGATCTGTTTCTTTCTGCAGTGCTTTTTGCTGCACGTTTTTGATTTTTGCTCACGTGATTTTGCTGCGATTTGCATTTTTACATTTTTTTAGGCTTTTTTTGCCCGATTTGTTTTTGGGCAGATTAAAAAACACACATTTCTGCAAAAAAACACACTACGTGCTTTTCTGCAGCTTCTCCATTGAAGCATATTGAACCAAAAAAGCACCGTTTGAAAAAAGACCTTGACCCTTTCCAAATACGCAGCGGCTGAAAAAAGCATAGATGTGAACATGTCCCATAGGAAACCATGTTAAATAAACTGTAGTGCGTTTCTGCAAAAAGCACCGAAAACACATAGGTGTGAACCAGGCCTAAGATGTTTAGTAACAGCAGCATGCTTGTTTTTTTGTATCGCCTCTCATCATTGGGTTAAACTAAAATTAGCCCTTTATTGTACAAAAAGAGCAAATAATCGCTACTATAAGGGGTTCGTTTTTTTTTTTACTGTTGAACAGTAATATATAGTACTTATATAATAATAAATACACTCAGAAGTAGGATGTGGGCATTATAACTAGGAGTCAGACATGAAGCTATATGAAGGGTGGAAGGGATATAAATATTTTATATTAAAGTAGTACTAAAAGTTGAGACTTGTTTTTTTTTTTTTGATGGATATTTTAAATATAATGCACAATACTGATAAACGTTTACATTAAATGTAATTGTAATCCCTTTCATTACCTCCACCTTCTCTGGGTTCAGATGCTGATCTTCCCTGAGTCTTTAAAGTCTTGTTTTTTTTTTCTTTAGTTAAAAGGAACAAACATGTTAAACTTACCTGCTCTGTGTAATGGTTTTGCACAGAGCAGCCCCGCTCCTCATCTTCTAGGGTCCCCGATCGACACTTCTGGCTCCTTCTTCCTTCGGAGTGCCCCAATAGAAAGCTGCATAGTATAGTATAGAGTGCCGCCTATAAAGCCTCATACACACGATAGGACTTTGTACAAACTTTCCCTTGGATTTTTGTACAAAGGGTGTCGGCCCTGAACTTGTATTGCATACACACAGCAGGACATTTTCAACCAACTTTCACCAAATCATGTGTTTTTCTGCTCTTTACCGCCACCTTTGGTCAACTTCTGTATTGTTGTCTGATCTTTTGCATTGGTTCTGAGCATGCCTGTTTGTACTTTGTACAAAAGTCCTATGGTTTTCTGTACACATGATCAGACTTTGCTCCATCGGACTTTTGTTGCCAGAAAGTTTGTCCGTTCGTACAGCCAACAAAAGTCAGATGAAAACCAAAAAAGTTTGTCCGATGGAGCATACACACAGTCGGATGTTGCTCCAAAACAGCTAATTTGCATGTTTGTTGTCAAAAAGTCTGATCGTGTGTATGGGCCTTTAGAATGATCAAGCGGCTGAACAGCTGCTATGATTGTTTTTATGGTGAAGGGAATCGCCAGCTGAAAAAGAAGATATATGAATGATGTCTGTAGCTGCAGGCATCATTCAGATATCACCGCTCAAACCCGATGACATCATATATTATTGGGCGGGCGTGAAGCAGCTAGATAAGTTTAGAAGAGTTTTACAGGGTTTTTTTGCCAGTGAGCTCCAATCAAAAACGGGAACCAGAAGGTTTTTTTCCGGCCTCTAAACATTGAGCTCAAAATATGCCTGTAATCATCGTAATGTGTATGAACACATAGGATAACATTGAGCTGCTTCTACAGGCAGAACACAAAACTCCTGTAGAAGAAATGTTTTTTTAAGCCAATGTGCATGGAGAGCTATTGGGATTTTTTTAACAAAAATATGTAGCAGAATATATATTGACTTAAAACTGATGAAGAAATTAGATTTTTTTATGGTTTCTTTTTTTGGATATGTTTTATAGCAGAAAGTAAAAAATATTGTGGTTTTTTTTATTGTCTGCTTTTTTTTTTGTTTAACCACTTCAATACAGGACATTTATACACCCTTCCTTCCCAGACCAATTTTTACCTTTCAAGCACTCTCACGCTTTGAATGCCAATTACTCAGTCATGCAACATTGTACTCAAACAAAATTTTTATAATTTTTTTTCATACAAATAGAGCTTTCTTTTGGTGGTATTTAATCACCACTGGTTTTTTTTATTTTTTGCGACATAAGTGAAAAAAGAGCGAAAAGTTTGAAAATAAAACACTTCTTATTAGTTTCTATAATAAAATTTAGCAAATAAGTAATTTTTGTTCATAAATTTGGGCCAAAATGTATACTTCTACATCTCTTTGGTAAAAATAACCCAAATTAGTGGATATTATTTGGTCTCTGCGAAAATTATAGAGTCTACAAGTTATGGTGCAAATCATCGAAAATTGATCACACCTGATCACACCTGAAGCACTGACAGCCTATCTCATTGCTTGAGGTCCTGAAATGTCAGGAAAGTACAAATACCCCCCAAATGACCCCTTTTTGAAAAGTAGACAGTCAAAGGTATTTAGTAAGAGGCATGGTGAGTTTTTTTGAAGTTGTAATTTTTTCCCACAATTCTTGGGAAAATTAAGATTTTTTTTTTTTTTATTGTCATAATAACAGGTTACTTCTCACACACATCATATGCATACTTCCAATTACACCCCAAAATACATTCTGCTACTCCTCCTGAGTAGGGTGATACCACATGTGTATGACTTTTACACAGTCTGACCACACAGAGAGGTCCAACATGCAGGGAGCACCATCAGGGGTTCTAGGAGCATAAATTACACCTCTAATTTCCTAACGACCTATTTCATTTGTGAAGGCCCTGGAGCACCAGGACAGTGGAATTACCCCAACGTCTATTCTAAACGTCATAATGAGTCTTTTGAACGGTTCATTTTTTTTTTCCACAAGTCTTCAGAAAACATGGAAAGAAAATTAAAACTTAATTTTTTTACATAAAATGGTCAGTTTATAAGATATTTCTAACTCAAAGCATGTATATCGTAAAAATGACACCCCAAAACACATTCTGCTACTCCTCCTGAGTATGACGATATCACAGGTGTGAGATTTTTACACAGCCTGGCCACATACAGAGGCCCAACATGCAGGGAGCACCGTCAGGTGTTTTTGGAGCATAAATTACACCTCTAATTTCCTAATGACCTATTACACTTTTGAAGGCCCTGGAGCACCAGGACAATGGAATAACCTACAAAATGACCCCATTTTGGAAAACACCCCAATGTATATTCTATGAAGCATTGCGAGTCCTTTGAATTGTTCATTTTTTACACAAGTCTTCAGAAAACGTGGAAAGAAAATGAAAATCTTTTTTTTACACAAAGTTGCCAATTTATAAGATATTTCTAACACACAGCATGTATATAGTAAAAATTACACTGCAAAATACATTCTGCTACTTCTCCCGAATATGGCAATACCACATGTGTGAGCCTTTTACACAGCCTGGCCATATACAGAGGCCCAACATTGAAGTAGTACCTTCAGGCATTCTATGGGGCATAAATTACACATCTTATTTTATTCCTACCTATCACACTTTTGAAGGTCATTGACCACCAAGACAATGGCATTACCCACAAATGACCCTGTTTTGCAAAGCAAACACCCCAATATACATTCTATGAGGCATGGGCTGCAGATAGGTACTCGGGTACTCTGATGGGCTGCAGATAGGTACTCGGTTATTCTGATGGGCTAGTGACAGGTCCTTGGGTACTCTGATGGGCTGGAGATAGATGCTCGGGTACTCTGATGGCCTGGTGACAGGTACTCAAGTACTCTGAAGGCCTGGTGAGAGGTACTCAGGTACTCTGGTGGCCTGGTGACAGGCACTTGGGTACTTTGATGGCCTGGTGACAGGTACTCCAGTAATCTTATGGGCTACAAATAGGTACTCAGGTACTCTGATGGGCTGGTGACTGGTACTCGGGTATTCTGATAGGTGCTGACAGGTACTTAGATGGGCAGTGACAGGTACTCAGATGGGCTGTGACAGGTACTCAGGTACTCAGATGGGCTGTGACAGGTACACAGATGGGCTGTGACAGGTACACAGATACTCATGTACTCAGATGAGCTGTGACAGGTACTCAGGTACTTGGGTACTCAGATGAACTGTGTCAGCTACTCGGGTATTCTGGTACTCAGATGAACTGTGACAGGTACTCAGGTACTTGGGTACTCAGATGAACTGTGTCAGCTACTCGGGTATTCTGGTACTCAGGTGAACTGTGACAGGTACTCAGGTACTTGGGTACTCATATGGGCTGTGACAGGTACTCGGGTACTCAGATGGACTGTGACAGGTACTCAGGTACTAAGGTAGTCTGATGGGCTGCAGATAGGTACTCGGTTACTCTGATGGGCTGGTGACAGGTCCTTGGGTACTCTGATGGGCTGGTGACAGGTACTTGCGTACTCTGATGGGCTGGAGATAGATGCTCTGGTACTCTGATGGCCTGGTGACAGGTACTCGGGTACTCTGATGGCCCGGTGAGAGGTACTTGGGTACTCCGATGGCCTGGTGACAGGCACTTGGGTACTTTGATGGCCTGGTGACAGGTACTCATGTACTCTGATGGCCTGGTGACAGGCATTCGGGTACTTTGATGGCCTGGTGACAGGTACTCAGGTACTCTGATGGGCTGGTGACTGGTACTTGGGTATTCTGATAGGTGCTGACAGGTATTAGATGTGCAGTGACAGGTACTCAGATGGGCTGTGACAGGTACTTAGGTACTCAGATGGGCTGTGACAGTTACTCAGATACTCATATACTCAGATGAACTGTGACAGGTACTCAGGTACTCGGGTACTCAGATGAACTGTGACAGGCACTCGGGTACTCAGATGGACTGTGACAGGTACTCAGGTATTCAGATGAACTGTGACATCTACTCAGGTACTCGGGTACTCAGATGACCTGTGACAGGTACTCAGATACTCAGATGGACTGTGACAGGTACTCGGTTACTCAGATGAACTGTGACAGGTACTCGGGTACTCAGATATACTGTGACAGGTACTCTGATACTCAGATGGGCTGTGACAGGTACTCGGGCACTTGAATATACTGTGAAAGGTACTCAGGTACTCAGGCACACAGATGGGCTCACAGGTACTTTGATGGGTGGTGACAGGTACTCTGGTGGGTGATGACAGGTCCTCTTTATTAGGGGGGGCAGTCAGTGTGGTTGGTGTGTACTATAAGCGGTAACAAGATGTTACCGCAATCTCCTACTCACACACGATTGGTGTGTGAGGAGGAGAACCCGGTAAAATCTCGTTACCACGGTTTGTTGACATTCTGTGATCGGCTGTGATTGGACACAGCTGGTCACATGGTAAAGAACCAGTTTCATTGGCTCTTTATTGCGATCGGGGGTTGGGCTGTGTCAGGGTGACAAGCCTCATCCCCCGATCGCCACTCTGTGTGTGCCCTAGGGGTGTGCATGAGCGCTGTGCATGTGAGCAATACATGTGACTGGCTGTGATTGAACACAGCCGGTCACGTGGTAAAGAGCCTTTTTTATTGATTCTTTACATGGATCTGGGATGGGCTGTGTCCGAGGGACACATCTCATCCCCGATAGCCAGACTGCGGGCCCCCGGGGAAACCAAGGACGTCATATGACGCCCATCCAGGATGGGAGATCCCATCTACAGATGCCATATGACTATAGCCCGGTAATGAAGTGGTTAAAGCCAGTGGCGGCCAGTTCATAAGGGGTGCAGCCCCCCAAAGTTCATAGAACAATTTATTTTTAAATAAATGATAATATGACTAACATTTTTTAACAACTTAAAGTTAAAAAACGTTAGTCATATTCTCATTTATTTAAAAATAAATTGTTCTATGCGTGTGCAGTGCAATGTGCAGGGCGCTGGACTAATAGATGTCTATTAGGTCCATCAATTTTTAACAAGCACATGATTAGATCTATAATTGGCTTGTTTTACATCGTCCTTGGGGTGCAGAGCACCTCAAACCCTCCCTCTTTTGATTTTAATCGATCAAAATTTGCCATTGTGTCACTTCTTGTTTCTGGCTTCTCATCCTGGCCAATCAGGAGGCTGAAGAAATGGAACACAGAAGCTGCTGGGTATCAGTGGAGCCTTGACAGCCCAGGCTGGAGGCTCTGTTTGTAGATGAAGACCCAGAGGGGATGGTTTGTGTCACTCGAAAAAATGTTATAACTAGCCGCCACTGTTTATAGCGTAAAAAAATAAAAACGGCAGTGGTGATCAAATACCACCAAAAGAAAGCGCTATTTGTGTGTAAAAAAAAGGATATCAATTGTATTTTGGTACAGTGTAGCAGGACTGCGCAATTGCCAGTTAAAATAACGCAGTGCCATATGGCAAAAAATGGCCTGGTCAGGAAGGGGAGTAAATCTTCCAGAGGCCAAGTGATTAATTTTCCCCTTTTCTACTATATAAACAATTGAGTATTGTCCTTTATTTTATTTTTTTATTTTTTTATTATCTGCAGTTATTTTCAGGACAAGCTTCTTCAAGGTCCAAGCAGTACTAATACACAAACATTGTTTATTAGTACTGCTTGCACCTTAAAAAAGCTTGTCCTGGAAATGTGGATGTTAGTGCTAATAAAAAAGTATCAAAGACAGTACTCATTTGTTTTTGGTGCAATATTGCACTAACACAGCTACAATCACATCCAACTACTAAGTGAAATGTAGGAAAGAAAATGTAAAAATAACTATATAGGATATTGACTCTTATATGTATCACTTTCTTTTAATATTGGTTTTATTTTCATATTTTTTTTGTTTTGTTTTTTCTCATATACATGTGTGTATATATATATATATATATATATATATATATATATATATATATATATATATATATATATATATATATATATATATATGTGTGTGTGTGTGTGTGTGTATATATATACCCATGAATACATTTGCTTTGCTGTAGAAGGCCTGGTCCCCATGTTCAGGTGCATATTCCATTCTTAGCACTAGAGGTCACTGGTTAGCTATCGTGCTGCAGCAGTCTGTCCTGTCTCCGTCACTCCAATTAGCGGATTCTTAATTAACATCATGAAATTACGCTTCTCTTCACTATACAGAGATCAGCCTTGTTAACAGGGAACAAAACCAATAAATTAAGCCAGTGAAAACCTTGAATATGGCATAAATACTAAAAAATGTATAACACTTAAAGTAAACCTTGCATAGAGCATCCCATGCAGTACATCAGAGGGTCACTCCTGGTAGGTGTGGATGAAAAAAAAGGATAATAATATTACAATAAACACCAAAAGCCAAAAAAAAATAATCATCTGCTAATGTGAAATCAAGGTGATGTGTCTGGGGTGTCTCGTTAATTGCTGTGAAACAAAGAAGCCCAGCTTTGAATTCAGCATGTACAATACAGTAGAACATGCAGAGATAGAGCAGGGAGCTGCTCCATAGTCATCATTTCATTCATAATTAGCTTAGCAGTAAACGTGCAGGAGAACCAGGGAGGGCTATACTCATCATATTGGATGGGATAAGATGAGGAGCTGCAGCAGCAGAAACAAGAGAAACAAGATGTCTCTAGCAGAGCCGCTTATGCTGAGACTAATGAAATACCTGAATATTCAACAAAGATGCTGACTGCTCATAAGAGCCAATTAGCCCATGAGCTGCATGATTTTTCCAGTCCTAGAGATCAATGGAACAACAATGTTCATTAGAATGTTCTGTTGGTTCTTACCACTCATCACCCTGTCCTGTACTATACTCCTCTACAAAATGCCACAGCAACTATTACTGCACGAGATTATATATATATATATATATATATATATATATATATATATATATATATATATATATATATATATATATATATATAAAATTATTCGTCTTAATTATGTATTTACATATTTACACCTCGTGTTTTATTGTTAAAAAAAAAGATTTTTCTTTGCAAAATAGAAAAGTTTGCTACAAAGGTGTGTCAAATTTTACACGAATAAATAAAAGTCTACATGTGCCGAATTTACCCAAAAATAACTCTGTGTAATAAATTGGAAAATTGATTCCCCCATTATAAAAAATATATACAACAATAGGGTCAAGATATTGTTACCTTTGTAGTGCTGTAATTTGACGCAAAATACAAACGGGCGCATTCCTAGCATATCCCTTCCTTTAAAGATAAAATATCAACACATCTATCTATCTATCAACTTATCTACTATCTATATATCCATCTATCCAACTATCTATATATCTATCTATTTACCGATCTACTATCTACCGATCTATTTATGTATCCAACAATATATCTACATATACATTTTATAAAGATATAAAGGTAAAAAAAATCTGACTATAAATAACAATATCTGACTGATATCTATCTATCTATCTATATATCGATATATATATATCTACCGATAGATAGATAGATAGATAGATAGATAGATAGATAGATAGATAGATAGATAGATAGATAGATAGATAGATCGATATCTATATATATATATTTACAAAGATATAAAGATCAACGCTTAAAATATCTATCTATCTATCTATCTATCGATATATATGTATATATATATATATATATATATATATATATATAGATAGATAGATAGATAGATAGATAGATAGATAGATAGATAGATAGATCGATATCTATATATATATATTTACAAAGATATAAAGATCAACGCTTAAAATATCTATCTATCTATCTATCTATCGATATATATGTATATATATATATATATATATATATATATATATATATAGATAGATAGATAGATAGATAGATAGATAGATAGATAGATATAGATATATATAGATATAGATATAGATATAGATATAGATATATATATATATATATATATACACACACATAAACATTTTTCTGATTGGCATTCACTTCGTGTTCGTTACGTTTGATCACATACATTTATTTGAAAACATATATCATTTTAGAAGCTGTTCTCAAAGGAAGCGGAAAATAAAAAATATTTAGCGTCGTATAGCCAATAGTAAGCGAAGTCAATATTCTTTTTGGTAACATACAGTTATTATAGGGCAATAACTTAAAGTATAGATAGTAAAGATAGATAGATTTTTTTCTATTTCATAGCCCAGTGACATGTTGAATATCAGGTGTTATTTGTTAATACCCCTCTGTTCCAGGTACCAGGACTGATCAAAGCCAGTCGGCTCTTCAGTAAATTGCGCTCCATTCTCCCTGAGCACATCATTATATTCTGGGGTGTTATCATGTCCTTGGAACTGTGTGCTTAATTAAGGAGTCCATTTACAAGTTATTTATTTTGTATTCACATATGCTCTTGTATCTCTAAACTGTTTCCTGTCTATTCATTCGCATACAAAAAACGATCAGTGATGTCCTGTACAACTGAAGTGAGGAAAAAGAAAAGAATTTGGATGAGTCTGTTCATTATGCTAACTCAAACTTCAGTTCTAGGATTCCACATTTTTGTAATGCATACTTCCTTCAACTATTGTAGAGATGGAAATATAGGCAATAATGTGCATTTTATACGCTATATGATAAGTAATGAGCATGCATTAAATCCCATACTGAACTAAAGAAAACAACAATATATAGAGCTATCTATATATAGATAGATATAAATAGATATATCTATCTATATCTATAGATAGATAGATAGATAGATAGATAGATAGAGACATATCTACATATATATATAGATATGTGTGTGTATGTGTGTATATATATATATATATATATATATATATATATATATATATATATATATAAAACATTTACTATTATATATTATTTTATTATTTTATTATTGGAGTTATTCCCAGTAAAGCCTTATTTGGAAAAGGACATTAATGATAGAAATTGACTATGGTCAGATTAAGAATTAGAAAAAGGTGCAATACATTACTTTACTAAATCGAAATAATAATTTAAAAAATGTATATATATATATATATATATATATATATATATATATATATATATAGTCGTTGCAGTCAATGCCATCGTGTGCTATTATTGTGTGTGTATGTGGGAGGGGGTCCAGTTCCAGTAAAGCCGATCCACGCACACCTTGGTAATGGGAGGGGCAGCTGAGGAAGCCACGCCCACCCTATGATGAGTGTATTGTCTCCTGTATCCCCTGCTGTGTATTCCTCCTACATTACACAAGCATGCAATGACAATCCATCTGCCCTTCCAATCAAACATGTAAATGGAGTTGCTTTTCAGGTGTGTGCGGGTCTTGCAGCTAATTAATAAAGAGTGACAATGACAGCACATAGGACACTTGTTAATGTTTTGCTGCCACACTTTGTGATTTCACAGCCTGTAGTGAGATTTTTGTTGTTGACACTACTAAAGGTAGTTGAGTATCTACCATTGGACAGAGGATTGAAGTGTTGTGTGCTGGGAGGTGGATCTGCAGCATCTTAATCATTAAACTGAGGACCTGAAAGTAAATGGTAGCTGCAGAAGCCCAGGCACGGAATTTACAGGCTTGCATGTGTAATCAGACTATAGAAGGCATCCTTTGTCCTGTGCCATCCTCTGCTGGCCAATGTGGAGTTGGTGTGGAGAGGCTCTGCAGTAGCCTTGGATATGATACAGCTCTGGTGGACTTGTGTGCCTGGCACGGATGGAAGCTGGCTCAACTCCATCTAGGTGAGTACAATGGACCTGACATGCATTCTGCTTGTCCTTGCATGGATGTCTGGCCACTTCTAAATTGGCACTATTTCAACATAGGTACACAGCGACCTTTGGAACTACAAGGTCCAGCGTGCACTGGTAGCCCTGACATGCCATGCTGGGATTTGCAGTTCTACCATACATGGAAGCCGCAGATTGCCAATCCTTATGGTTTTATTACAAGAATTAAGTGCCACTGGTGCCCTACTGTAATTCTTGTTAAGTGCCAACCCAACAGGAAGGACTACACAGTACTATGGGGAAGGCAGCAATCACCCATTGGGCGTTCACTGGCACTGTCACCATTTGTAGCATCATCCAGAATAGGCAGAGTGTCATGTGTGTGTGTGTGTGTGTGTATATATATATATATATATATTTATTTTTTTTTTACTTCTAACTTCATAATCACCGCCAGTATGTTTACCATAAGTGCACCCACCCCAACTCATACTATCCCACTATCCTCTACATGACTGCACCGGTCGAATCTGCACTCATACAACTGCAACTTCTCCATACACTGCGACGCAAATCGTCTGCTGGAAGGGAGTGCTCGTATAGAGATCATAGAGGAAAGAGGTGGAGTCTGAGGACAAACATGACTGGCAGAGGAATGGTTAATTGTCTACAATGGGACTTGGCAGAGCATTCTAACTTATAGTTCTACAAAACAAACACCAAAAAAGGACTAAAATTTATTAGAAAAAAAAAGGAGAAAAGAGTCCTTTATGGACGAGAGAAGCTCTATAGGAATCAGTGTAGATTACATAGGTAATAATTGAATGCAATTTATTTTAGTTTACTTTTTTTTTCTATCTATTTATCTATTTCTATCTTTGGTATAAATCTGAAGCATGCAAAAATGAAAACACTACTTTTACTTTACTAATAATATATTATTATTATTATTATTATTATTATTATTATTATTATTATTAATATGAATAATAATAATAATAATAATACTAATAATAATAATATTTATAATGATGGTAGTAATAATATTATTATTATTATTATTAGTAAGTATACTATGTATAATAACACTGATGATAATTATGATGATAATAATAATAATAATAATAATAATAATAATACAATCTTCCGGCAAAAAATATATTTCTTCTACATACAAAATTTGTACAGTCCGAACAAAACATAAATTCTTTCAAGTTAATCTCATTCTCATAATTCTAGTTTTTTTTTTCCAATAAATGTAATCGTACAAATAAACACCTTTAATATTGGGCGGGGGTCATCGTACGATATATTGGAGCGCACCGAACGTTATCTGTACTGGCGTATCCAATGAATATTATCAGAGAAGAGCACACAGACTTTCTCTTCATTTGTTCTATTCTATGAAGCCTAAAGGCGGCTCTTGAGGATATCGGTATTAATTAGTGCAGTGGAAGGATGTGTGATCTCGGTTTAGTTTGGACTGATAATTAATGATTTTCCTATCATTGATGGGACACGTGATGTCTGCCCTGGTTGGAGGTGAGTGATGACAGGTGAAAAAAAAAGCGCTCCTTGTTACCTGCGCTGAATTTTTTTTCCGCGTTGGATTTGCGGCGTTCAGCCAGCAGATGTCGCTGTTTCACCACAAGCAAGCAGCGCCTAGAGAGATGGAGAGAGATGGAGAAGAGAGCACACACTCCCACACTCCTCTATACACCCCATACACCTCCAGCACCTCAGCTTCAAAGATCTAACCATCTACTAGCCACCCGCAGAGCCCAGATCCAGGCAATTATTTGCTGCAAGTCTACAAACGCTACAAGCTAAAGAAGCAGCATTATGCAGAAAATAATTGCGCTTGTTTTTGTGCTTGCCCATTTCTTTGGAAGGAATATAAGGTACTTCTGTATTATTATAACTAACAAGATCCAAAGGAGAATTACTTGTCCGAAGAAGGACTCAATAAGGACCTACAAAGGTCAACACATCTTCTTCCCATTACTGATTATTTGTTTTTAATAAAATCCTACATTTCTTCCAATTAATTTTCACTTTGACAGAAAATGATTTCAACTGACCAAAACCATTTAAACAGGGCGTTGGTGTTAAGGTTAAATAACACTTAAAAAAAAAAAAAAGAAAAGAAAATTAAGATTAAAAAAAATAACATGGTGTAAAAAACGTAGCGAATTAGCGGCAGATGAGACTGCAATGTGTCGCATTGTGCACACTACGCAATCTTTTACGCACCATCCTAATTCCTAACGACCCTCTACGTAACCCTGTCTATAGAATGAATGCCACACTACGGAACACATTTACCTTATCAGCCATTGACAAGAGAACCCAATTCATCAAAATGCCTTCCACTTCAACCAAATCAGAGCCTTTCCGCTCCTAATAATGCTGCCATGGCATTGCAATGGCTCTGCCTAGTTACATACCCATATACTAAAACACTGCAAATAATTCCTATATACTAAAACACTGCAAATAATTCCTATATCTCTGTGCAGGATTATGGTTAGTTATAACCCCATTTTTTAAAAAAAAAAATCTTTATTTTTCTGAACGATTTTTTGAAATTATTCTGCTATTCATTTATTTGATATATTGTAAAAATGTGTATAGTGTTTCAAATTATATTGTTAGAATGTAATAATAGAAAGGAAAATGCCACAGATCGTTCAATGAAATTCAATGAAATATTTGTAATATATTTTTAGTATCTAAAATATTATAGATAGATAGATAGAAAGAAAGATAGATTGCACACACGTATATGTGTTTAAAATTCACAATTGGCTACGTTTTAAAGGTTGCAATAACTATCTAGTAAATATTATTTTAAAAATAATTGCGTGTGTATTGCAAATTGGGATATTAAAATATGATTTTAGCATTTCAATGTTTGTTACTGAATAAATAATAATAATGTAATGCTCTATAACTGTATAATGATAAAATGCTGTAATAAATCATCTAGATAGATAGATAGATAGCGATATACATATATATATATATATATATATATATATATATATATATATATATATATATATATATATATATATATATATATAGTTTCTAAATGGGTAAGCCTTTGGGGTAAATGGGCTTCCAAGTAATGTATGCACGTAGCAGTCAGTATGTGAATAGATGGGCATGAATTGGCAGTGTTTGGAATCGGCCTGTCATTGAATGCACTGAGGTTCTGGGCACACATCTCCATAGGAGCAGTAGGTCTGGAGGGCTGCTGGGAGTTGACATGATGGAGGAGAATGACAAGTCTTGCAGGTTTTTTGGGGTGTTTAAAGTGGTTTAAAAGTCAGGTGTTTTGGAGGGATGAAACTCTTATTCAAATGCCAGTGACTGGTGCTGTGATTCGCAGGCATTGAGTTGCTTGGGCTGTCTGGCAATGGATAGGAGGAGTGGAAGGGAGGGAGGGCAGGGGGAGACATGAGAGAGGGGGAGACAAGGGGGAGCGGGTTCAGGCACCGCTAGCACTACAGGCAGAATGGGACATTGATGTGGCCCAGGCAAATAGGGCTCAGGCCCAAAGAGACGTGCCAAGGATACCTGCACTGGATGCCACCCTCTCCTGGCAAGGCTCGACCGACCCCCCGCGGTAAGCAGAACTCTAAGTGTGCATTGTGGGGACTACACGACAGTATAGGGGAGAAATAGCACAGGAGACCAACACCTGACTATATAGTGACATATAGAATGCATGTAATGATAGGCACTAGTATGTGCCATTCTAGCTTCCTGCAATCTGCAGCCTCTCTGCTTTTTTACTATAGATGGATATCCTATATATATAGATTATATATCTTTTATTAATGTTTTGATTATGTGTAAATGTGTATATGTCGGGTGTGCGGGTGTGTACACACACACACACACACACACACACACACATATATATATATATATATATATATATATATATATATATATATATATATAAAATTGACATGCATGCATGCAAACACAGTCATACACTAATACACACACACACATCTACAGTACATATAGGACACCTTTGCTAAATACTGAACACTATAAAAAATAATAATTTCGTGACATTTTAGACTATTTGAAATGAGAAAGAAAAATTTAAAAATAAAATGACAGGGCATGTGTGCAAATCCTGTATTATTGCTATGTGGTCTCCTAGATACGCTGCATCTGATTAGCATTTGATGATAATCACTGTCCCCTATATACATATGCATATGTATTTGCATAACGGTCTATGGGGAGGGACACGTTGAGCTCACTGTACAGGTAAAGCCTCTCTGCCTCCCTCCATATGATCATCCATGTTCAGCCTGTACAATCTTGGCACACAACTAATACGATTTTTTTTTTTTTTAAACAATTTTAAAAAAAATGAAGTGACAGGGCCTTCTATTTATTTATGGAGAGTTAGGAACACAGCAAAATTATATAATCCTAGAATAAAAAATAAAAAAAAACAATTAAAATAAAATTACATAGAGGGGTTACCTTTGAACTGATGAATATTCACTGCAATTATTCATTCATGCGCAAATGGAATAAGTAGACAGAAATGTTCTTTTTTTTTCTTAATTGAATAATTGAAGTGAATATTTACACATTATATTGTCTGAAGATTTTAAAGTATATCAACTTAATTGCCTTTATGCTTAACACAGCAATACATAATAATGGTTTAACTTGTGGAAGCATTAAGGAGAAAATAGAATGGATAAATGATACCTATTTATTATAATACAAAAAAAAAAAAAAGCACAATTGCATCCTAACAAAATTAGCATTATATTGCTACTATGTATGTCCTACAATGTCCCCCAATGAATATGCTGCAGCTTAATTAGTGACAAGTGTATAAGAATCCCTTGTCTATAGCAGTCTACTCTATACTAGTGATCCTCAAAATGCCTTTCACACACAAAGAAACAAATTGTTCAAATGGTAAAACAGAGAAGCCCAAAATGGTTTGTTTGTTTTTTTTTTTTAATTTATGGAAGATGCCAGGGATAAAAAAAAAAAAAGAATAATGAAGGAAAGGAAAAAATGCAAATATACCTTTACATATGCATCAGTATTTAAACATAATACAGACTGGAACCAACGGGAGCAGGAGAAAGGAATGTCGTTGTTATTATTCATAGGACGTGTTTCCAGCCCCATCGCCTGCTCTTCAGCACGGACAGTCAGAGCAATCCTCTCCCAGCAACACTGCATTTTGTTTCATCTTGGGATTTTCCTTCCTCTTCCTTTGCTTTTTTTTTTTTTTTTTTTTTTTTTAAAGCATTTTTTTTTCTTGTTAAAAAAAAATAAAAAAATCAAATCAACATTTTCAGTAATGAAAAGGGTGGGGAGCGCAGATCCAGTGCTGAGCCGGATTAGCATATATTTTTTAATGCCCTAATTTCCTTGATGTATGTAAATGTAGCCCAGGCTTGCTGGAGCAGGCGGGTGACGTCAGTGGACGTGACCTCGCTGGAGGAGCAGAGAGTGGAGCTGCTGGAGAGGAGGCAGAGCCCTGGCTCTCATCTCTACTCCCCAGCTAAGGGAGGGAGGGCAGCCAGCAGTCAATGGAGCTCCGGAGATACACAACAACACATATGTGCAATCAGCTACTACAGCCCTGGGTGGCTCATATATGTGCCCTGATTGCCGTGACAGGCATGTGATAACGTCCACATAGGAGCCTATGTACAGACATGCGGTGAGAGGGAGTGACAGGAGCCAGGTAGAGGCAGCACAAGAACATGTATGATAATAAGGAGGGCGTGTCTGCACCCAGATCCTGTTGTTCCAATCTGAATATGCCTTTCTCTGCTTAGAGCACATGCTTTTGTTTTAAGGCTGTCAGTCTTGATGACCTCACTGCTCCACAAGGGGTTAAGAAATTATACTCACCTTTAGCGTAAAGGGGGCCTAAAGGAAGGAAAATCACCACTAGAAATTACTGGAGAATAAAATTACCGGTCAATCTGCTCTTAGAATGAATTTATTATCACCAAAGCATACAACAGACCCAACAGATGTATAGCTATAAAATTGTATGAACAATAAGGCACCATGTATGTACACGGTGCATACTAGGTGTGTGCAGGCATGATTTCTACAGCCTTTATCTTATATTTATACATTATTATAGTATGATAGAAAATAGGTGGATATCATTTAATTTATATGATTTGGATTTTGAAAAAAAAAAATAAAGTTTTCACTTATATAAAATTAGGTTTAGGAGAAATAAATATTTACAGTTTGTTTGTTATCTTTTTTCCTTGCTTTACAATAATAAAACCAATCAACTTATTATAAAGGCTTTAATGATAGGTATAACACTGTGCTGTCATATATGGGAGATAATGATAATACGGGGGGAAGTATTGGATACACAGCAAGACAATATACTTGTGTGTGTACAATATATATCGTATATATATATATATATATATATATATATATATATATATATATATATATTTCTATCTATATATCTATCTCTCTATCTCTCTCTCTGTATCTATCTATCTATCTATCTATCTATCTATCTATCTATCTATCTATCTATCTATCTATCTATTAGGGAGATAGATAGATAGATAGATAGATAGATAGATAGATAGTATATAGATATACATATTTCTCTCTGTCTGTCTATCTCTCTCGTCTGTCTCTCTCTCTCCCCCTCCACCCTGCCTCTATTACCATCTCTCTCTCGCTCTCTCTCCTCCCCCCATCACCCCCTTTCTCCCCTCCTCCTCTCTCTTTCTGTCTCCTCTCTCTATCTCCCCCTCTCTCTTTCTCTCTCTCCTCTCCCCCATATCACCCCTTTCTCTCTCTCTATCCTCTCTCTATCTTCCCCTCTGTCCCCCTCTCGCTCTCTCCTCTCTCTGTCTCACATCCCTCATCTCTCTCTCAGCTCCCTCTCTCCCTCTCTCTCTCCCCCTCTCTCTCTCCAACTCCCCCTTTACTCTCTCCTCTCTCCCAGCTCCCCCTCCCTCTCCCCCTACTTCTCTCCCCTCTTCCTCTCTCTCTCTCTCCCCCTCCCCCTCCCCCTCTCTCTCCCTCTCCCCCTCTCTATCTCTCTTCCCCCCTCTTTCTCTCTCCCCCTCTCCTCTCTCTCCCCTCCCCCTCTCTCTCTCTCCCTATCTCTCCCCCTCGCTCTCTCCTCCCTCCCTCCTCTTCATCCCTCTTCCCCTCTCCCCCCCTCTTTCTCTCTCCCCCCTCCTCTCTCTCCCCCTCTCTCGCTCTCTCCTCTTTCCCTCTCTCTTCCCCTCTCGCTCTCTCCCTCCCCCTTCCCCTCTCTCTCTCCTCTCCCCCTCTCCCCTCCCCCGTCTATCCCTCCCCTCTCTCCCCCTCTCTCTCTCTCTCTCCACTCTCTCTCTCCTCTCTCCCCTCTCTCCCCCTCTTTCCCTCTCTCTCCCCTCTCTCGCTCTCTCCTCTTTCTCTCTCTCTCTCTCTCTCTCTCTCTCTCTCTCTCTCTCTCCACACACCCCACACCTAATTCCTGTCCACCTATCTGTATATAGGACATACATGATTCATGTCCCTATAGCCCCTGTGTGTGTCTGTCTCCCATGAACTCGCCCCCCTCTCGCGCTTTCATTTTTTCTTCCCTTGTACTCCTTTCCTTTAGCTCTTCTCGCCCATGTCTCTCTCATTATCGCCTCCCTTCACTTCTCATTAACAGTCACAATCTTGAAGCCAATTTAAGTTTGCTCCAGTCATGCCCCTCTTCTCCAGACCCCCTCCCCCCCCCCCCCTCCTTCCTTGTCATTTTCTCCCTCGGACAGGTCTCCACTCGCCTGGCTCATCTCCTCACCCACCATCTCTGCAACCTACTCATCTACAACTACATCATTGGCATTGGAATGGGCATTAACTCTTCCACCCCCCCCCCCCCCCCCCCAATTCATCACCAAAAACCCAGATGTACAGATCTTGTCAGTAACATCATAAAAAAAATATTAATACCAAACAATAAAATAAAACAAATAATAATAATAATAATAAAGATAATAATAATAATGCCATTAATACTGTGGGTGGGTAGGCTGCCTGGCAGTGCCATGGCTGGTGCAGCAGTAACAAAGGAGGCGATAAATCAGGGGCTATGTTCTGTAAATATATGCGATGCTCTTGTAGGGCTGCAGTCTAGGAACGAGTGATCTTCCACTGACCAGACATTTCAAATTTGTTCCGTCTGCCACATGAGGACTATGAGAGGGGCTGGAGCAAATTCATTATCTGTGACATGCTCGACGTATAGTGGGAACTGCAAAGGACCGTGGCAATGGCTGGACAATGGGGCTTCAGTTCACCAGTAACAAAAGAATTAGAGGGGGAAATGGTTGGGTTTCACAGCACGTCCTCCTCAGCAGAGAGGGCTGGACCAGACCTTGTCCAGCCCCCCCAAAAAAACTTGCAGACCCCTTCTCTAGAACACTTCACTCTCCAGCCAGTGTTTATTAAGCATATCTCTCAGGGGGGTACCCCTCCCCTGTTTTTTTTTTTTTTTTTAGAGGTGGGGGGGTGGTGACCTTCAGTGATATCTAAAAAGGAACTTAACAACAACTATACAATGGGATTAAGCTGCATTTTTCATCGCTTTGAGCCATTTCTGGAGCTGGAAGATAATTTGGCTGTCACTGGTTTAGATGGGATATTTTATTCTGCATATCTCTTCCTGTTGGGTGAAAGTGTCCTCAGACGTGTAAGTAGTGCATTTCATTGCTCATCAGATACCTGGCCTTTGTAGCTACAGGGGAATGTGGGGACAAGTGTGCTCTCACTTTACAGATTGGGTTAAAGGAAGCTAAACTTTTCACAGGCTATCAACTTGCAGTTGTTTAATACCCCAGGCAGACAGGCTGCATAGATGAAAGTCTCCAATTCGGATCTGATGGTGTGTGGGTCTCCTGCTTGCTGTAGACCTGTTGATTTTAGGAAGTGTAGTAATTAATTACTAAGGTAGCCACGTGCTTACTGAAAAAAAAAAAGTTAATCAGCATTTCTGGGTAGCTGTAAAAGTAGCAAGGCCTTCACTAAGCAGGAGATGCCCAGCACAATGTAACTATTTTATTGCTCTTGAGATCATCTGACCTGATATGACATATTAAACCCACCAATCATGGCACTGGAGCCAAAACTTAAATTGAATCTCACCAATTAAAACGGATTGATCAGCAGCAGCAACACCTCAGGCACAGAACTCTGATCCTTCTAGGGGACAAATTATGTTTTTTTTTTTTTTTTTTTTTTTTTTTTTGGAGTTCTGCAATAGCAGATGCATGCATTAGAATTTAATATGTAGGTGTTACATTCTATTTTGCGTTAATTTGTGTATGTATTATTGCCATATGTTTGAAATGTCCTCTATGTGCCTCCGATTTTTTTTTTTAAATCATCTCCTACGAATATGTGACTTATTAAAATACAAATATAATATTAATTACACGTGCTTGACCCCTCTGATCTATCATGCTCAACGTCAAGTTCACGGCTTGTGAGTCACAAGGGGACTGAGGCTCAGTACAATCTTCTGTGTAGGCCTAGGCACAGTGTGACAGCGCCAGCTCCTGTCTAATGGCTGGCCTCCGAATTAGGTAGGCTTCTTTGATTGACAGCTGAAAGATCTCAATTTATTCTCAAATTTCTTTCTTTTTTTTTTTTCTTCTTCTGCTTCTTTTTTTTTTTTACTTCAATGTTCTGTAGACATCTATTGTGCATTTAATGTTCTGAATTCCAAAAAAAAAAAAAAAAAGCTTTCTTTTTACAGATCTATGCACTATAGTGTATAATCTCATTTAAAAATATTCTATCCACCATGGAATGTGTAGCACTGGATGCAGCATTTGAATATTGTGTTGCTATCATCAACCAGCATAAGATCCTTCTTTGGATAAGCTTTTATCTTAAAATGCTAGTGGTCTCTTATATTAGGAAGACTAATGTAGTGTTTTTATAATAAATCAAAATGCATGTTTAATACACTAGGAGGTCTAGTTATAAACATAAGTTTCACGCAGGATTCACAAATGTTTTCAAATAGAAAAAAAGTGTGAATCTTGTGTGAAGGATGTCGAAATCTTGTGATAAATTATTTGTAAACAGACCCTTTAAATAAAACGTAGGCATGCGAAAAAAAAGTATATATATATATATATATATATATATATATATATATATATATATATATATATATATATATATATATATATATATATATATATATATATATATATATATATATATATATATATATATATATAAGGCTAAACGCTACTGTTTTATGTCAATGTGTATAGCTATGCACAACGGGACTGATTTACAAAAGCAGTATTGTTTTATATTGGCCTCTCATCACTTTGTAAAAACAATAAAAAAAAATAAAAAAAATTCTGGTTGGTTATGGAAATTATTAAAATAAACAAACGAACTCCTTTATTTAAGCAGCTCCAGATATATGCATTTATTTTGGCACGTATATATTTGGGTGTGTGAAATGACAGGTTCTTCCTGAGAAATAATGATTTTTTTTTTTACCTCTTTCAGATGCTGCTGTGGGTGGATACAACAGCCTGAAAACCAAGTTGGAGGTAAAATGCAAATAATGATATAAGCCCCCCTTATATGTCTCTTATTTCCCTGATGCATGTACGTGACAATGCATGTGTTACTAGAGTTTCATTTTAAGCACCGTTGTTTTACTTTCATGTATCATTTTTATGTGATTTTATGTTGCCCTTTTGTATCTCATTTCATAAGTGTGTTCAGAGTGTAGTTACATTTTGCATAAGTCAAATGCATTGACTACTTTAATATAATTTTAAAGCAGTCAGAAGACAACAGAGCAGCAATTATGCCACTATGGAGAGTCAGTGGGGTGTAAATATATTCCCAGTCTTATGAAATAAAAAGATAGACGTACCAAAAAAAAAGAAAAGAAGAAGTGATGCAGATGTGAGAGATTATTGTGCTAATGAGAATAATAAGTAGCCCTTTCCAATTTGGGTGATTTGTATAACGTCACTGAGCGGTAGAGTGAATAATAAGCAGTCCTCTCCAAAGTGGGTGAATTGTGTGACGTCACTGATAGGTAGAGGCCAATTACAGCTCCTAGGTTTACACCTGATGTCATAGAGCACGTTTGTATGATACGTGTACGTGGGAAGCCATTTCAGCCATCAATGGCCAGTCAACTCAATATATGTAAATCCTGCGAAAATGAACTTGAGGTTTGCAAACTGCAGTTGCTAAGGAGTGCTATGCAGCTTCTTTGTAAGAATGCATTGTTCATAAGGCGTTGTTGCAAGGCTGCATGTGACGTCACATATACCTAGGCCCCTGTATTTCATTTGCCAAGTCACATACAGGGATTGCAAGGAGGGTTTACATTTATACTAGACAACAGAATAAATTCAGTGGTTACTGTTTCTTGCGTTGCCAGTGTGTTAAGGGAGTGTGAAACAGTCACTATTTGGGATTATATATACTAAGTATGAAGCCTTGTTACATAAGCAGTAAAGGTCCATCAGGTAAGGGTAATCATCATCATAGATTCCCCTGTATGGGTAGAGTGGTGCTGTGTGTATATATATATATATATATATATATATATATATATATATATATATATATATATATATATATATATATATATATTATATATATATATATATTTATATATATATAGACACTTTAGGTTATATGCAGCAGCCAGAAAAATAGTTATATGGAGACACAAAATAGATAGATCCAGAATGGCCTATGACTGTGTATTTTAGCAGATGCATAGTATATTGTTTGTGTCCAGCTGTAGATAAATAGATAGATAGAGAGATAGATAGATAGGTAGATAGATAGATAGATAGATAGATAGATAGATAGATAGATAGATAGATAGATAGATAGATAGATAGATAGATAGATAGAGAGATAGATAGATAGATCCAGAATGGCCTATGACTGTGTATTTTAGCAGATGCATAGTATATTGTTTGTGTCCAGCTGTAGATAAATAGATAGATAGATAGATAGATAGATAGATAGATAGATAGATAGATAGATAGATAGATAGATAGATAGATAGATAGATAGATAGATAGATAGATACAGAATTGTCTATGGCTGTATATTGCAAAAGATGCACAGTGTATTGTTTGTGTTCAGCTGAAGATAGACAGGTAGATAGATAGATAGATAGATAGATAGATAGATAGATAGATAGATAGATAGATAGATAGATAAATAGATAGATGTAGATTATAGGTAGATGGATATATTCAGAATGGTCTATGGCTGTATATTGCAGAAGATGCATAGTATATTGTTTGTATCCAGCTGTATTAAATATCAGGCTCATTGTTACATAAGCAGAACCTGATCTGTTAGCACACAAGCCAGGTGTTGGAGGATTAAGGATCCAGGACTAGTGATGGCCGAACGGTTCGCCCGGCGGTCGTTTCGCGGCGAATTTCCGACTTTCGCCGTCCGCGGGTTCGAACGCCTTTTTCCGTCGTTCGCCCCGGCGGACTTACGTGTTTAATGTATACAAGAACTTTAACCTTTCGTGACACGTTTATCATGTGTTACAGGACAACCAATTGAGACATGACAGCTCATGGACACTTGGACATTCCCCCTAACCTATAAATACACCCGATCCGGTGGCCATTTTACATTCTTTCTTCTGTCACTGTAGGGAAAGGATCCTGTGTGGAGTAGGGACAGAGAAAACGCTAGCTATTTGGTACACAAAAGTTCTTTTCAGGACTGGTATAGGTGTTAGGTCAGCAGCCTGAGTTTCTTTTGTCAGTTTAGATAAAGGGACAGAGCGCTGTATGCTGCTATTTTAGGGACAGCTCAGCCAGATTAGTCTTTCTTCATCATCATCATCATCATCATCATTAGCTGTTACTATCAGGTCCACAAAAGAGCTGTTCCAGCTAATCGTTCCAGCCTACTCTTTTTTGCCAATTTGTATAGGGACAGGCAGGAAGCAGTGTGTCAGGCAGTGAGGATAATTTTAAAGACTTGCTGTTACTATTAGTTCCACAAAGGTTCTTTTCAGGACTGGTATCAGTGGTACGGTAATAGGCTTGTACACGTATAATATTCTTTCTTCCAAATATAGAAAGAATATTATACTTGACTGCTGCCCTTCTGCTGCAGTCTGCTAATCATTCACAACTCACTTGTTCCACAAAGCTCTTTATCAGGACTGGTAACTTGGTCTGTCTAGGGTGCTACGGTACATAGGCTTGGGTGCGGTACAGTCTGCTGTTCTGTAAGGACCGCTATCGGTCCACAATACATAGGGTTGCCGTGCACTACTGCTGACCGCTGCCCTATACTGCAGCAGTCCTTCATTGGTATAGGGACTGACGTACAGTCTGCTAATCACTAACACACAACCTGCTTGGTCCACAAAAGTTCTTATAAGGACTGGTAACTTGGTATAGGGTGCTACGGTACATAGGCCTGAGTGCGTTACAGTCTGCTGTTCTGTAAGGACCGCTATCGGTCCACAATACATAGGGTTGCCGTGCACTACTGCTGACCGCTGCCCTATACTGCAGCAGTCCTTCAGCGGTATAGGGACTGACGCACAGTCTGCTAAACACTAACACACAACCTGCTTGGTCCACAAAAGTTTTTATAAGGACTGGTAACTTGGTATAGGGTGCTACGGTACATAGGCCTGAGTGCAGTACAGTCTGCTGTTCTGTAAGGACCGCTATCGGTCCACAATACATAGGGTTGCCGTGCACTACTGCTGACCGCTGCCCTATACTGCAGCAGTCCTTCATTGGTATAGGGACTGACGTACAGTCTGCTAATCACTAACACACAACCTGCTTGGTCCACAAAAGTTCTTATAAGGACTGGTAACTTGGTATAGGGTGCTACGGTACATAGGCCTGAGTGCGTTACAGTCTGCTGTTCTGTAAGGACCGCTATCGGTCCACAATACATAGGGTTGACGTGCACCACTGCTGACCGCTGCCCTATACTGCAGCAGTCCTTCAGCGGTATAGGGACTGACGTACAGTCTGCTAAACACTAATACACAACCTGCTTGGTCCACAAAAGTTCTTATAAGGACTGGTAACTTGGTATAGGGTGCTACGGTACATAGGCTTGAGTGCGGTACAGTCTGCTGTTCTGTAAGGACCGCTATCGGTCCACAATAGATAGGGTTGACGTGCACCACTGCTGACCGCTGCCCTATACTGCAGCAGTCCTTCAGCGGTATAGGGACTGACGCACAGTCTGCTAAACACTAACACACAACCTGCTTGGTCCACAAAAGTTTTTATAAGGACTGGTAACTTGGTATAGGGTGCTACGGTACATAGGCCTGAGTGCGTTACAGTCTGCTGTTCTGTAAGGACCGCTATCGGTCCACAATACATAGGGTTGCCGTGCACTACTGCTGACCGCTGCCCTATACTGCAGCAGTCCTTCATTGGTATAGGGACTGACGTACAGTCTGCTAATCACTAACACACAACCTGCTTGGTCCACAAAAGTTCTTATAAGGACTGGTAACTTGGTATAGGGTGCTACGGTACATAGGCCTGAGTGCGTTACAGTCTGCTGTTCTGTAAGGACCGCTATCGGTCCACAATACATAGGGTTGACGTGCACCACTGCTGACCGCTGCCCTATACTGCAGCAGTCCTTCAGCGGTATAGGGACTGACGTACAGTCTGCTAAACACTAATACACAACCTGCTTGGTCCACAAAAGTTCTTATAAGGACTGGTAACTTGGTATAGGGTGCTACGGTACATAGGCTTGAGTGCGGTACAGTCTGCTGTTCTGTAAGGACCGCTATCGGTCCACAATACATAGGGTTGCCGTGCACTACTGCTGACCGCTGCCCTATACTGCAGCAGTCCTTCATTGGTATAGGGACTGACGTACAGTCTGCTAATCACTAACACACAACCTGCTTGTTCCACAAAAGTTCTTATAAGGACTGGTAACTTGGTATAGGGTGCTACGGTACATAGGCTTGAGTGCGGTACAGTCTGCTGTTCTGTAAGGACCGCTATCGGTCCACAATAGATAGGGTTGACGTGCACCACTGCTGACCGCTGCCCTATACTGCAGCAGTCCTTCAGCGGTATAGGGACTGACGTACAGTCTGCTAAACACTAATACACAACCTGCTTGGTCCACAAAAGTTCTTATAAGGACTGGTAACTTGGTATAGGGTGCTACGGTACATAGGCTTGAGTGCGGTACAGTCTGCTGTTCTGTAAGGACCGCTATCGGTCCACAATAGATAGGGTTGACGTGCACCACTGCTGACCGCTGCCCTATACTGCAGCAGTCCTTCAGCGGTATAGGGACTGACGTACAGTCTGCTAAACACTAATACACAACCTGCTTGGTCCACAAAAGTTCTTATAAGGACTGGTAACTTGGTATAGGGTGCTACGGTACATAGGCTTGAGTGCGGTACAGTCTGCTGTTCTGTAAGGACCGCTATCGGTCCACAATACATAGGGTTGCCGTGCACTACTGCTGACCGCTGCCCTATACTGCAGCAGTCCTTCATTGGTATAGGGACTGACGTACAGTCTGCTAATCACTAACACACAACCTGCTTGTTCCACAAAAGTTCTTATAAGGACTGGTAACTTGGTATAGGGTGCTACGGTACATAGGCTTGAGTGCGGTACAGTCTGCTGTTCTGTAAGGACCGCTATCGGTCCACAATAGATAGGGTTGACGTGCACCACTGCTGACCGCTGCCCTATACTGCAGCAGTCCTTCAGCGGTATAGGGACTGACGTACAGTCTGCTAAACACTAATACACAACCTGCTTGGTCCACAAAAGTTCTTATAAGGACTGGTAACTTGGTATAGGGTGCTACGGTACATAGGCTTGAGTGCGGTACAGTCTGCTGTTCTGTAAGGACCGCTATCGGTCCACAATAGATAGGGTTGACGTGCACCACTGCTGACCGCTGCCCTATACTGCAGCAGTCCTTCAGCGGTATAGGGACTGACGTACAGTCTGCTAAACACTAATACACAACCTGCTTGGTCCACAAAAGTTCTTATAAGGACTGGTAACTTGGTATAGGGTGCTACGGTACATAGGCTTGAGTGCGGTACAGTCTGCTGTTCTGTAAGGACCGCTATAGGTCCACAATAGATAGGGTTGACGTGCACCACTGCTGACCGCTCACCTATACTGCAGCAGTCCTTCAGCGGTATAGGGACTAAGAGTTTTGTCACAGGGTCATTTAAAAAATGACATGCAGAGGAAGAGGCAGGCCCTTCCGCAGGGGTGGTAGGGGTAGGGCAGGAGCAACAGGCTTGAGCCAAAGTGGGAAGTTGCAGAAGGTGCGTTCAATTACTTTAAAGGATGCACCAGACTTGGTTGAGTGGCTCGCTCAGCCTTACTCTTCTGCACCCTCCTCATCCTCTCGATCTGCACCCTCTTCTTCACTCTCTGCTATGTGCACCCCCAAAGACACTACCACCAACAACACGACCACCACCACCACCACCACATACCTTCCGCTTGAGTCACTGGAATTATTTTCCGATCCATATCAAGAGGACATTTCTGATGCGCAGCCACTCTTGGTATTGGATCAGGAAGAGGAGGTAGCAACAAGCGCTACTCAGCAGTCTGACGCCAGTACCCAGATCAGCCCAAGGAGGAGGTTGGTCCCCGGTGTTGCTGCCTACTCTACTTATAGCGGTGGGGAAGGTGACGTTGATGATGACGTGTCTAGTGATGTCACGTGGGTGCCCACAAGAGAGGAAGAGGAGGGGAGTTCAGAGGGAGATATGGACCAGCAGATAGGGAGGAGAAGCAGCAATGACTTACATTGCACAGCAGGGACAAAGCAGACTGCAAATGTATCAGGAGCGAGTCATCGACCATGTACGGTCACATCTGGCGCTCCCAGGACACCGGCACATGGCTCCGCAGTGTGGGCTTTTTTTAACGTGTCCGCTGCTGACAATAGCGTTGCCATCTGCAATCTTTGCAGTCAACGCGTTAGTCGCGGTAAGCCCAATACTCACCTAGGGACGACCGCCTTAAGAAGGCACATGAGCAGCCATCACCGAGCCCAGTGGGAGCAACGGAACACACAAAGCCACACTGCAGGCTCTCACCGTCCAGCCTCGTCTTCTACTTCTCCTTCTCCTCTCTCCTCACAATTGTCCTCCACTCCACCTTCCATCACGCCAAGCTCACATTTTTCTGCAAAAAGGCAGGCTTCCGTGGGCCTAATGTTTGAGCGTAAAAAAATGATGACGCCGGATAACCCTCTTGCCCAACGGTTGGCGGCTGGCTTGTCAGAACTCATAGCCCGCCAACTACTGCCATATAAACTGGTGGACTCGGAGGCCTTTCGCAAATTTGTGGCCATTGGAACACCACAATGGAAGGTCCCAGGAAGGAAGTATTTCTCAGAGAAGGGCATCCCAGAGCTATATGGCCATGTTCAGCGGCAAGTGAATGTATCTCTGGCACACAGTGTCGGTGCCAAGATACATCTGACCACAGACACGTGGTCTAGCAAACACGGGCAGGGAAGGTATATCAGTTTTACTGCCCACTGGGTGAACCTTCTGACGGCCGTCAAGCATGTAACCCGTGGCACCCGTGTAGATTTGGTTTTACCGCCACGGATTGCATGCAGGCCTGACTCTTCTTCTCCTCCTCCTACTCCATCCTCCTCCCTCTCCTCCTCAGCTGCCTCCTCCTTTTCCGCTGCTAGCGTCTCTTCCACTGCACCGCCCAAGCTCCCCAGAACCTATTCCACATGCCAGGTGAGACGTTGCCATGCCGTGCTGCGTCTGTTGTGCCTGGAAGCAAAGAGCCACACTGGCCCGGCACTCCTTTCAGCTTTGCGTTCACAGGCAGATGAGTGGCTAACACCGCTCAATTTGACAGTTGGTAAAGTGGTGTGTGACAACGGTGCCAATCTGCTTAGCGCATTGAAACAGGGCAAAATCACGCACGTGCCGTGCATGGCACACGTCTTAAACTTGGTCGTGCAGCGATTCCTTGTCAAATACCCTGGGGTCCAGGACATCTTGCGGCAGGCAAGGAAAATCTCGGCCCATTTCAGAAGATCTTACACGGCCATGGCTCGCCTTGCTGACATTCAGCGGCGACACCATCTGCCGGTCAGACGTCTTATTTGCGATTGCCCGACGCGATGGAACTCAACCTTCTATATGCTTGATAGGCTGCTCCAGCAGAAACGTGCAGTTAACGTCTACCTGTATGAACTCTGCGAAAGAAACGGTTCTGGGGAGCTGGGTTTTTTTTCACCGCGCCAGTGGCTGCTCATGCGCGACACATGCAGACTTCTGCGGCCATTTGAGGAGATCACCAAACTGGTCAGTCGCAGCCATGGCGCCATCAGTGACATGGTACCTTATGCCTTCTTTCTGGAGCGTGCATTGCGTCGTGTCATTGATCAGGCTGTGGAGGAGCAGGAGCGGGAAGATGAGGAAGTCGCAATGCTGGATGAATTCCCAGGGGGGGCTACTCTATCTGAGACAAGTCAACAACAGGAGTCTGATGAGGAGTCAGAGGAGGATGGTGCCGGGGCGGATGAGCAGGAGCAAGAAGAGCATGCTTTAAACCTTTCTGGGATCCCTGTTGTGCGAGGATGGGGAGAGGAGAATGAAGAGGACGACATTATCCTGGATGATGAGCAGGAGCCAGGCCACCACACCGCTTCCACTTTAGTGCAAATGGGGGCCTTCATGCTCCAGTGTTTTAATAGGGACCCCCGTATAAAAAGCATGAGGGTCAAGGACCAGTACTGGGTGGCAACGTACTTAGACCCCCGGTACAAACACAAAATGGCGGAAATGTTACCGCCGTCGCAGAGGGCTGTCAGAATGCAGCACTTCCAGGCCTTGCTTCGAGAAATGCTGCATTCTGCTTTTGCGTGCGCTGGCAGAGGAGCAATTCCCACTCCCAGAGAAGGATTTGCGGGTACCAATCCAACAGCGCCTGCAAGAAGAGGCCGGTTTGAAGATGTGTTGGTGACTTCGGATATGAGGTCATTCTTTCAGCCGACCCATCGACAGGTGTCATCCGGATCCAGCATCAGGGAACGCCTAGACCGTCAGGTGTCCGACTACATTGGGTTAACGGCCGATGTGGACGCTCTGAGGAGTGATGAACCCCTAGACTACTGGGTGGGCAGGCTTGACCTCTGGCCAGAGCTTGCCCAATTTGCAATCGAACTGTTGGCTTGCCCCTCATCCAGTGTCCTGTCCGAAAGGACGTTCAGCGCAGCAGGGGGGATTGTGACCGATAAGCGTACTCGCCTAGCTCACCACAGTGTTAACTACCTCACATTTCTAAAAATGAATGAGGCATGGATCTCGGAGGAATTCAACACATGTGATCAGTAGACCATGTATATGTCTATAAACAATTTTTGGAATCAAGCACACAGACCTTCTTAATTCATTTGGCTCACTTCCCTGACCCAAAAAAGCACACCGTACTATATGCCCCTACCCTCCTCTTTGAAGAGGTTGAGCGGTGTCATATTTCTACTGGGGCTGCTTATTATGAGGGGTTCCCACCATCCCTGTGCTGTGCTGACTTCCTCCTGGGTGTTCTTATTATGAGGGGCTCCCACCATCCCTGTGCTGTGCTGACTTCCTCCTGGGGGTTCTTATTATGAGGGGATCACACCATCCCTGTGCTGTGCTGACTTCCTCCTGGGGCTGCTTACGGTGCTGCTGTCAGCGCTGTATGTCACGGAGCTGCTGTCAGCGCTGTATGTCACGGAGCTGCTGTCAGCGCTGTATGTCACGGAGCTGCTGTCAGCGCTGTATGTCACGGAGCTGCTGTCAGCGCTGTATGTCACGGAGCTGCTGTCAGCGCTGTATGTCACGGAGCTGCTGTCAGCGCTGTATGTCACGGAGCTGCTGTCAGCGCTGTATGTCACGGAGCTGCTGTCAGCGCTGTATGTCACGGAGCTGCTGTCAGCGCTGTATGTCACGGAGCTGCTGTCAGCGCTGTATGTCACGGAGCTGCTGTCAGCGCTGTATGTCACGGAGCTGCTGTCAGCGCTGTATGTCACGGTGCTGCTGTCAGCGCTGTATGTCACGGAGCTGCTGTCAGCGCTGTATGTCACGGAGCTGCTGTCAGTGCTGTATGTCACGGAGCTGCTGTCAGCGCTGTATGTCACGGAGCTGCTGTCAGCGCTGTATGTCACGGAGCTGCTGTCAGCGCTGTATGTCACGGTGCTGCTGTCAGCGCTGTATGTCACGGAGCTGCTGTCAGCGCTGTATGTCACGGAGCTGCTGTCAGCGCTGTATGTCACGGAGCTGCTGTCAGCGCTGTATGTCACGGAGCTGCTGTCAGCGCTGTATGTCACGGAGCTGCTGTCAGCGCTGTATGTCACGGTGCTGCTGTCAGCGCTGTATGTCACGGAGCTGCTGTCAGCGCTGTATGTCACGGAGCTGCTGTCAGTGCTGTATGTCACGGAGCTGCTGTCAGCGCTGTATGTCACGGAGCTGCTGTCAGCGCTGTATGTCACGGAGCTGCTGTCAGCGCTGTATGTCACGGTGCTGCTGTCAGCGCTGTATGTCACGGAGCTGCTGTCAGCGCTGTATGTCACGGAGCTGCTGTCAGCGCTGTATGTCACGGAGCTGCTGTCAGCGCTGTATGTCACGGAGCTGCTGTCAGCGCTGTATGTCACGGAGCTGCTGTCAGCGCTGTATGTCACGGTGCTGATGTCAGTGCTCTGTATTACGGTGCTGCTGTCAGTGCTCTGTATCTCCTGCACCCTCTTGTTTGCCTACCCTGGTCCCTGACCTTCCCTCTCCTCCATTGCCTTCATTAGCTCCATAGTCCTGAATTGTCAGAACAATTTCCCAAATAAAAAAAAAATGCTTGTAGTTATCGATCCCAAATTCACCTCATACATGTATTATGCTATTGTCCAGGTGGTGGGACTACGTGCTACCCCCTAATAATTACCCCGTGGCCGCAAATTCGACCTAAAGGTTTGCGAAATTCGCCTCCCATTGAAGTCAATGGAGCCCGCGGCGAACGGTCGTTTTCGCGAACGTTTGTGTCCGTTCGCGTTTCGCGTTCGCGAAACGTCCCGTCGGAAGTTCGTCCATCACTATCCAGGACTAGATTGTTTGTCCAACATTCAGTATTTTATTACAGCCTTTATTAACGTACCTTAGATACACGACTATGCCTCAGTATATAAGAGCAGCCAGCATAGCATAGCATGCAATGATGCAGAATTAGAAGTGTGCCCATGCAATAATCCCCCTCCTCCCACCACCTTCCATCCACCCCAGATCTGGGCCAGAAATCAGCAATTCTGGACAATTCCAAGCGAGCTGAGCTGTGTCATCCTTCCATGGTGGGGATGGAGTATATAGCAGCAAAGGGCAGCAGCACACACAGCTAGGACACACTGAAAGCATGAGCCCAGCAAAGTGGTAAGGTAATGACACGGTGACTCACTGCGGATCACAGATTTGAAGGAAAAAGAAAAGGCAGCAAGGCCCTGCTATAAGCAAGAAGCAAATGCCTTCCGTTGTTGAGAGGAGGTAGAGGAGAGTGAGGAGGAGGTAGAGGAGAGTGAGGAGTGTGGGTGTGCTCCCCGGGATGCAGGCGGTGTAGGGCTCCCCTGGGGTACAAGGCCTTGGGGTTGGTGCTGTAGGGTAGAGCTGTGTGTAGAGATGCTGGGAGCTGTCCCCGCTGCGCTGGTGCTGATGCTGCTAGCTAGGGGCAGCCCGCTGCTGCTGATCACTCATGCATATCAATAGCCGCGTATACTTGAGATCTCTCTCTCTCTCCCTCTCTTCTCTCTTTTTTTTCTCCTCTTCATGACATCATCATTACATTGGTCTCCCGCTGTCCAGAACCTTTGACCTTGCCGGGCTGGTCCACATTTTTTTTTTTTTGCCAAAAGAAAACCCCCCTCCCTCCAATGATGGCCCTTTTCTCCTTTTTCAGACCGGTGGCAGCAGCAAGCCAGCAAGACTGCATCTCCTCAGTCTCTCTCTATCTCCCCCCCACCTTCTCCTTCCATCGCACAAGGAGCTGCCCCCCTCATCCACACATAGATGCCCGAGATGTTTGCCATCAACTGCCACCATTGGGAGAAAAAAATAAATAAATAAAAAACCCTGGGCACGTCTAAAACCAGAGGATCAGGAGGAGAGCATTGAATCATCTTGTCACTTTGGACTGGAATGAGATTTTCTTGCTGGGCTGCACACAAGCCTTCACATCTTCTCCAGGAGTCTTGGGTGAGAATGAAGCGATTTACAATGCAAATAGAGGCCTGGCCAAGAGATGGATGCACATTGGGAGCTTGCTGGTGGTCTTTGCTGCACACACATCAGGGGATTATTACTGATGGGAATAACTCGCCAGGAGCAAAGTTGAGGATAAACTTTGATGGCAACAGATCTCTGATGGCTTGGTTATGGAGACCATGGCTGGTGATCGGGAGCGATGTGTTTGGTCAGGGGATTGTTACAACAAGAGACTGCTCTACAAGCCTCATCCAGCCTCATGTGATCAGCAGAGGGATGGTGGATCGCTGGGACCTGGACACACGAGAAGTGGTTGTTATCTTTGGTTATCTAGCTGTATGAGTTTATCGGTTTTCATAAAGCTAGATAACCGAAAGTAAAAACTCCTTCCAGAACATCACACCGCTGAAGGATGTACAATCCACACACAAGGGGACTGCTGGAACTGACTCAGCCAATCACAAATTGGACCCCCCCACCAAAAAAAAAGCTAGACATATATGTATATTCATGTCATTTATGCCACTTGATGGTGTCCCCCTATGTTTAAACACGGATTGCAATGAGGAACCTGCTTTTATTAGCACACAAGGATAATGGATGGTAATGTATATGCAACTTTCGTTCAGCATAAAAAAGTATTGATTTTTTGACTAGTGTGACCCCAGAAACATGGGCCTGACTGCAGCGTCTACAGACATCTAAACCAATGGAGCTTCTGCTAGCAGATTAGTGGTTAAATGAAGCACAATACAGTAGTGTCATAAAACATATACTGTATTCCTATGTGATATCATACTCAGTAGAATCACACTCTGCTAGTTTAATTGTTGCATGTACTTGGGTCCAAAGTTGCATAGGTAGCATAATACCACAGTGTCCTACAATAGACATGACATGTAGTGTAATAAAATATACATTACATGTGGTGTAGTGTATTAGTATTGTTCGTGTATTTGTAAAGGTCCAATAGGCCAGGACAGCATAACTCCTAGTACTTGGAGTTTTCCCTGCAGTCTAATATCAAAGTTTAACATTATACATATACCACATACTGTATGCCATAATGTACATTTTGTATAATGCTTGAAACAGGGCTAGTAGACCAACAGTAACATTTTAAAATTTAGAATTCACAGAATAACAGTTGTCTGTTTTTTGTGTGCTGAAGTTATATAAACATATTGGGATAAGGCATATACAGATCGTGGATATGCATAGGTCTAGTAAAGCACTATGAAATTACACACAGTAATTTGACTTTTCAGTGTGTTTGGCTGTTATGTACATGGAGCTTGGAGCATAAAAAAACCACAGTGAAATAAAATACATATACTACATGATGTAGGAAAATGCACACTGTCTGTTTCTCATTTAATTGAAAACAAACGATGATTTTTTTTTTCTGACTCTTTGAATGCCAGAATATTAAGCCTTCAATTACACTTATAGGCTGTTCTGGCACATAAATGGTAGTCCTCAATGATAGTGTAATATATATATATATATATATATATATATATATATATATATATATATATATATATATATATATATATATATATATATATATTTATATAGGCATACCCCACTTTTAAGTACACAGTGGGGTTTATTTATTTACTAAAGCTGAAAAGTGCAAAATCAGGCTCACTTCTGCATAGAATCAAACGAGCTTCTAACCCCAGCTTGTTCAATTGAGTTTTTATAATAAAACCTGGAATCTCATTGGTCTCTATGCAGAAGTGAGCTTGATTTTGCACTTTTCAGCTTTAGTAAATAAACCCCATTGTGTACGTAAAAGTGGGGTATATATATATATATATATATATATATATATATATATATATATATATATATATATATATATATATATTTATTGTATATAGCATTTTACTCTGGGATATGAATAAATCCCATACTTTCCAAAGTGCCTTATTAAAAAATCTGGGATTCCCATGTGTTGTTTCCATGTACATATAACATAGCAGCACATACTACAATAGGTATTCTACATCTGCTATGATGCAGACTCAGCGTTGCTGAAGTTCTATATGTATATAAGAAACCATAGTAACTATTACCATAGCAATCAGTCTAAGTTTCCATTGTGACTGAGTGCCATGCACAGCATATTAACATATGGAATTTTGGATCATCAGACCCAACCAGAATAGTTCTTGAATAGTTAAATGTAGAGAACACTAGGATATTACTGTAGTATCTTGAGATTGTGTGTGGGTGGCATGCATATAGTATATAGCATAGTAGCAGTGTGCAATACAACACATACAGTATATCAGGTGGTATAATTTACACTAATTTCAGGGACAATAGAATTATACTTAAAAGATGTGTTTTTATGTACAGAGAGCACAATGCCACTATGTAATAAATATATATTTTTACATGTGGTATAATGCCAATGAATATTTGGATCACTAGTACTGGGGTAGTTGTAGTCTATGTGATCAATCCACAAAGCTTGAACAGAATGGTAAGGATCTCTATTTTAAAATTGTGACTTTAGTTGTCAAAGCTGCTTAGGCTCAGCTGAAAATAACTGTCACTTTTTTGCTACATAATGTGGTCTCAATCCAGGGACAGTATAAGTTTACTGAATAAGTTTTGTTTTTGTTTACATAGAGCATCACAGCACTCTGTAATGATCACATTACATGTAGTATAATACAAGCCTACTATTGAAGTGTATATATGGATCACCAAAATTTACAGTTTTATTCTAAAGGCTTTATTCACAAAGCTTTAACACAAGAGTAAGGATCCCCATTTTAGCCATGTGACTTTCATTTTCAAAGTTGATTAGACTCCACTGAAAATAACTGCCACAAAAAAAGTACTCTTAATCCAGGGACACTATAATTCAATTGAATGCATTTTATTTTTATGTATACAGAGCAACACACCACTGTGTAATAATAAATATATTACAGGTAGTATAATACAAGCCCAATAATGAAGTGTATATATAGGTCACTTTACTGACAGTTTTATTCTAAAGGCTTTATTCACAAAGCTTTAACACCAGTGCAAGGATCCTCATGTTAGCCACGACTTTCATTTTGATTAGACGCTGCTGAAAATAACTGTCACTTTTTTTTTAAACAAAGTAAACATCTTGCTCTATAAGAAACAAAATCACTATTACATTGGAATTCTAGTGTCACTGGATAAAGTATACATTATTAGTAAAAAAAAAAAAAAAGGGACAGCTATTTTCAAAGACCTTTAGAATAAACCTGTCAGTACTAGTGACCCATATTTACACTTCAGTAGGAGGCTTGCATTATACTACATGTAAACTATTTATACAGAGTAGTCTCTCTGTGTAGTGCTCTGTGTACATTAAAACAAAATGTATTCAGTGTAATTATAGTGTCCCTGGATTAAGCTTACATTCATTTTCCAAACGTGACAGTTATTTTCAGTGGAGTCTAATCAACTTTGAAAATGAAAGTCACATGGCTAAAATTGGGATAACTCTTGTGTTAAAGTTTTGTGGATAAATTCTTTAAAATAAAAGGTAGTCTATAAAACAGTATCAATGATCTATATACACTACTCAGTGGTAGGCATGTTTTATACCATTTATATATGTTTATACTTATATAAATGTATATATTTATACAATATATAATTCAAGCTGATCACTGAAACTGTATATATGGATCTCTAGTACAGATGTCCTTTTAAGGCTTAAGGGTGAAGATCTTTATTTTAGCCATGTAGCTATCATTTCAAAGCTCATTAGACTAAATTAAAAAGAACTGTCATTTTATTTTAACAATGTACACTTAATCTAGGGACACAGGAATTCCAATATAATCCTGATGTTTCTATCTACATAGAATAGAATACCACTCTATAAGAAATATATACAAAAATAAATTATATTCTATCTATCTATCTATCTATCTATCTATCTATCTATCTATCTATCTATCTATCTATCTATCTATCTATCTATCTATCTATCTATCTATCTATCTATCTATATGTATATATATATATATTGTGGTATATTGGAAAATCTGCACTTGGATCCTTAGTATAGTTTTATTCTATAGGCTCAAGGGTAAATATCTTTATTTTAGCCATGTGACTATTATTTTTAAAACTCATTAGACTCAGTTAAAAATAACTGTAATTTTTTTTTTTTTTTTTTTGAAATAATGTACACTTATTTCAGGGACACTAGAATTTCAATGTAATCCTTATGTTTGTACTTATAGAACATATTACCACCCTGTAATAGAAATGTGGTATAATTAAAAATGTGCAAATTAATCATTAGTGTAGTTTTATTCTATAGGCTCAAGGGTAAGAATCTGTTTTTGCTATGTGTCTATTATCTCTATCTTTATTTCTACCTTTATCTTTATTTCTAAGCTCAGTGGACTCAGCTAAAAATAACTGTCACTTTTTTTAAATAATAATGTACACTTAATCCAGGGACACTAGAATTCCAATGTAATTCTTATATTTTCACTTATAGAACCTAATACCACTCTGTAATAGAAATGTGGTATAATGGAACATGTAATTATGGATCATTATCATTTTATTCTATAGGCTCAAGGTTAAGAGTCTGTATTTACAGCTATGTGACTATTATTTTCCACGCTGATTAAACTTAAAAATAACTGCAATTTTTTTGTAATAACGATCCTTTACTTGATGGTTTGGGTTCCTGATGTGTACAATAATAAATGTATACTCATAGATATGAACCTATAGAGCAGTCAGATGAATTTGGTGCCATGTAGACTTGGCTATCATCTGGAGAAGGTTGCTATAGTTGATGACTGGTCAGTCTTCTCCATATTCATCAATAAAGGGAGATGCAGAGTAGGATAAATCTGATGGCTGGAAATGTTCCTTCTTCTATTGGAAATACAAGGACAGATGCTTGTCTCTTGTGAGTGGGTCTCCTTGAGGAAGGCAGTGAAGCAGAAAGACATGATGGAGAAGAGTTCGCCTCCCCCCTTGTCAAAGTGTTAAAAATGTTCTTGTCTTACTCTGCAGCCAGCAATGGGAATGGAAGTGACATTACTCCAAGGAAGCCACCTGTGCTCCTCCCTGCATCTCCTCTACATCTCCTCTCCGATCTTCTAGAAGGTTGGCCACATCTAGCCTGGAAACAGCTCAGGCATCCCCCCAACCCCCCCCCCCCCCCCCCAAAAAGTGAAATAATTAGGACGTAGACACAAGTGACAAAAATGGAAGAGGAGGAGGAGACTGGGAGGGAGGGGGGTCTGTCCTGCCTAATTGATTCGGTTAAACGGAATGCAGGAGATGTGAACGGCTGGACGCTCCTATTCCCACGCTCGGGGGCAAGTGGCAGTGCCATGGGCAGGCAGCCTGTGATAGACAGACAGCCATGCAGGGGGGGAGGGGAGACACAGCAAGTATCCCCAACACCACACTCAGCTCACAGCTTTAAGAAAGTGCAGGCATTTCCCACCCACAGCCATCTGCAGGCTCCCCAATGAGAGCACCAACTGCTTAGCAGCAGCACACTGTCTGCTTTTTGTTCATCTAATAATTACCAGGATCCTGATGCTATGAGTGTATATAACTATATAGAAATATATATATATATATATATATATATATATATATATATATATATATATATATATATATAGATAGATATATATATATATAGATATAAAAATATATAAATATGTATATGTAATCCTGATGCTATGAGAGTGTGTGTGTGTGTGTGTGTGTGTGTGTATATATATATATATATATATATAGATAGATAGATAGATATTAGTGTACTGACATGCATGCATCGTTACTATATTGATGAGGTCTTTTGTATATATATATATATATATATATATATATATATATATATATATACAAAAGACCTCATTAATATATTAACAATGCATGCATGTCAGTACACTAATATCTATATATCTATATATATATGTTCATAGCATTTTCTCTCTCTCTCTATATATATATTTATATAGAGAAAATATAATAATAACATATTTTTTTAGGGTACTGACATGCATGCATTGTTACTATATTATTAAGGAGGTTTTTTGTATATATATATATATATATATATATATATATATATATATATATATATATATATTAGGGTATTGGCATGCATTGGTACTTTATTAACAAGGAGGTCTTTTGTTATGCACTCTGGATCTTTTTTCTGCTTTATGGTGTAATAGGGTTTTATTACTTCAGGTAGAAATTCTAAATTAAATGTTTACTCCATAATGCAGAACAACATTGATTTAGGAAGTTTACTGATGACTGTGATCAGGCAGATGGAAAGTAAACACCTATGGATGATACTCAGTATGTTCCTATTATATAAGGTTCCTGTAGCTCAGGTCAATCCATGACTAAGAAACAGTCACACAAAAATGAGAATTTCCCATTCAGCAATGTTTTATCTGATGTAAATTATTAATGGGATCTAGTATACTGCACTGTGTAGTGTAATTATTGAAAGGAGCAATACTAGTAGCAAATTACATGTATATAATGTTTACACAACAGTGAACAGGTATAGTCTATGCACCATAGGGATTTAAATAAAATAATAATAATAATAATATAATATTATTATAATAATAATAAAAAAACTCCCTCTCTCTCTGTATATTATATATATATATATATATATATATATATATATATATATATATATATATATAATTGATATATCTATCTATCTATCTATCTATATATATCTATATATATATATATATATATATATATATATATATATTTTTTTTTTTTTTTTTCTGTTTGAAAATAGTCCCATGATGTTCTACTTGGTTTCAGATGCATTTAAGATAGTATTATAATATTATGTATAGATTCCATACTCCATTATTTATAGACGTTTTTCATAGATGTTATCAATAGCCTCAAAGTGACAAATGCATAGTTTCTGCCAGAATATGTTTTCATAATAATGTATGCTTCCCATAAGGGCCTTCATATTCATCCACTGAGAAGCCATGCAAACAGATACACAATTAGAACAACATGGGGTCTATTTATCAAAGTCCTTGGGCTGCAAAATGGGGCCAGAAGGGTAGCAAGGGCTGCTTTTGGTCTGATCAAAGACCCCCAAATCCATTATCATTTAAAGCAATAGATTTCATTAGATAAAGTTTCAGCTAGCTCTCTAAAGGCACACTAAACATTAAAAATAATATGCTGGGCCTTCTCCCCCCCCCCCCCCCCTCAAGTATAAAAAGGGCTTAGCTACAAAAGCTCAGAAAAACATTACAGCGGCTTATGGTTTTTTGTGGATTCAGGGCGGTTATGTAAATCCTGTAGAGGGGGCCAGAAAACCCAATAATGCAGGCGTATATGTTTAATGTTTTCTAATAGGGAGGGAAATGCTAAGCTCAGGCATTCGCTTCTCCAGTATTCTCCAAACTGGTGTAACAGAACAAGAAATCATCACACACTACGTAATAAACGTGATATTTACATTATTATATGAGCAATTTTTTTTAGCTTTAAGCTATATTAACCTATTAATAAAATTTGCCTTTAAATTATGCTTCACTTTCCAAGGCCTGGTTTTATAATGTATAATGACTGAAAAAAAAAAGCTTGCACCTTTAGAGCTACAATAGAGGCATTACCTTTGTGTCATTAGTTACTGTTATAAAGATCACTACCCCAAATATAAGAAGCTCCCTCTTTGCGGGTTAGTTAGGCCTGGGGCCATGATATGCAAATTGGATTGTATTTAAAAGCAGGCATGTGGGTTTGATTTAATTTGCACAGCCTAATCATAATGGCAAAACTAAAAATATAAAACCGTCCGACCCCTTATACTGAATGCATACTCAAAGCAAGCATAGGCATGTTAGGTCATTGTAAAACCTACACACGATAGTAACTCACTGCCTTGATTAATTCAGTAATATTTTTTTTTTTTAGGTTTTTAATCAACCTCGTTTTTTTTTTTTTTGTGTTACTGATTTCAACTCCTATGTATTTTACAATATAGTGCATAATGTTTTAGGCGCCATAGTTACTGTTTCATTTATTCCAATAAAAAAATGTTATATGATTTTGGCATATTATGCCATGGCTTGATATATGGTATTGCTTCATAGATCACCAAGTCAAATAAAAAAATCACTGTCTTAATCACTATGTGTGATAGGAACTGAGCTGAATACATGTTTTGCTTCTGAGCAGAAGACAGCAGGCTGCAGGCTTTGGGCCTACTGGAAATTAAACAAAAGCCAAGCCTGTGAAACATTAAGCATCGCCCATCGCTTACTGTAACAGCGTGATAGCTTGGCTTTGAATATTTACAGGAATGGCCTTTAAAAAAAAGAAAGAAAAGCCCTCTCCTTTATAAATATGCGGGGTTTTCACAAATGTCAATCGTTATCTTTTGCCATGGTGAAATGTATATATGTTGAATGCATGTTATATGAAGATGATGTGGGGCTATCTGATTTTTACACTGTACATACATGTTCTAATGTACAAGCGTTTATCTTCATAACCAGGGATAAGATAATATATTGTTTTTTCTGTTGCATCTATGTAGGTTTCTCGTTCTTTGCAGTTGTGCTATCACATGAGATTAGGGTATATCAAAAGGCATTGCTCACAGATGTTGTCAGTAAATACCTTTATTGGCACATTGTTTATGTTGCTGAAGCCACTGGCAAAATATTAGTACAGGAAAAATTGGGCTATAAAGAGACTGCTTTCATTTTTATTTCTAGCTACTACTTTTATGGTGTTTGAAAAACATGCATGGTTGTGTCTTATAGATCTCCCCTTGTCATGTGTTTGTAAGTGATTGTGTTATTGTAATCATGTATTTTCCAGTTGTGATATACAGCAGGTCATGGGTGGCTATTTTAATTGACAACAAAACTGATCACAATAATATTGTGATATAGATTTAAACCACTGTTGCGATTAAAAATTGTAGTAATATGTGTTTAAAATTGGTGATCACTCTTTGATGTGTTTTTAGTACTCTTAAAAAAAAAATGTACATTTGACTGATCAACCAAGCTAAGGCTTTCCAGGGCGTTCGGAGGTTGATGGAACCTGCATGCAGAATTTGACCACCCTCAGGCACTGCCATTTTGTGGCACTACCATTAACACGAATGTTCTGCTCAGCTGGACGTTCGTGTTTAAGTGAAAGGAGGGGGAGGGGAAGGAGATGAGCGGTAATAGCAGACACTGGCAAGGCAACTTATTTCAGCAGCAAACAATTGCTATCAATGCAAATTTTCCCAGCTGTCCAAGTGACTGCTCCCCCAGACAACCATCAAAGTTGAGATTGCTCAAGGTTAAGATATGAGATTGCTTACTGATATGCCTTTAAATGGGCAGAACGGTTGTCTATCATCTTGTGTGTGTGCGTACCTTTACTGATATCTGATTGCTTTAGGCGTAGTGCTTAGTAAAGGTGCCTATAACATATGGGGGTTGAGTTACTAAAACTGAGGAGTGCAATATCTGGTGCAACTCTGCATAGAAACCAATCAGCTTCCAGGAATTTTGTCAAAGCTTAATTGAACAAGCTGAAGTTAAAAGCTCTTTGGCTACCATGCACAGCTGCATCAGATTTTGCATTCTCCAGTGCAATCAACCCTATTATGTTAAATGAATGTAAACCAAATATATATATATATATATATGGGTGTGATTTAGTAACATAGTGGGGGGTTATTTACGAAAGGCAAATCCACTTTGCACTACAAGTGCAAAGTACACTTGAAATTGCACTGAAAGTGCACTTGGAAGTGCAGTCGCTGTAAATCAGAGGGGTAGATCTGAAATGAGGGGACGCTCTGCTGATTTTATTATCCAATCATGTGCAAGCTAAAATGCTGTTTTTTATTTTCCTTGCATGTCCCCCTCGGATCTACAGCGATTGCAATTCCAAGTGCACTTTCAGTGAAATTTCAAGTGCACTTTGCACTTGTAGTTTGCACTTGTTTGCACTTGTAGCGCAAAGTGGATTTGCCTTTAGAGGCATCTTTGCCTTTAAATAACCCTCATAGTCTGTGTATGATTAAAAAAAAAAAGAAAAAAAACAATATCATAAATAATTCTTACTATCCAAATCTACAGGATAAGAACAATTTATTTGAAAAGTTCATGTGTGAGAAAGCACAGGCCAGACTAAAAGCCTTTGAAATGTTCAGTTGCCTCTCGCCACATTAAAGTGGTTATAAAGGCTAAAGGTTTTTTTTTATCTTAATGCATTCTCTGCATTAAAGTTACAAACCTTTTAGGTGTAGCTCCCCCCCCCCCCCCCCCCCGCACCCCTAAATAATTACCTAAGCCCAATCTCGATCCAGCGTTGTGCCCAAGAACAGCGGCGCTGCTCTCTCTCACCTTCCTCACTAGACTCATTGGGGTTCATTTACCAAAGGCAAATAGACTGTGCACTTTGCAAAGAGCAGTTGCCCTCTGCAAGTGCAGTTGCTCCAGAGCTTAGTTAATGAGGTAAGGCTTCACTTTGCAAAGAGTACCCAATCACGTGCAAGAAAAACAAACAAACAGTATTTTTGCCTGCACATGATTGTGTGATGGAAGTCAGCAGAGCTTCTGCTCATTTGCTGAGCTCTGGAGCAAATGGAATTGGAGAGTGCAACTGCACTTTCCAAAGTGAACAGTCTTTTTTCCCTAAGTAAATCAGCCCCTTTGAGAGCAGTGGGAGCCATGGGCTCCTGCTGCTGTCAATTAAATCCAATAGACGCACACATGAGTACCACTACTAGGAAGAGGCTTGCTGGGGGAGGGCCTCAAACGGCAGAGAGAGGCAGGAACGCTGATGGAGGACCCCAGAAAAGGAGAATCGGAGCTGCTCTGTGCAAAACCATTGCACAGAGCAGGTAAGTATAACATGTTTTATTTATTTATTTATTATTATTATTTTTTTTTTAAAGAACCTTTATAATCTTTAAGGAAGATTGAACTATAATGCATAAACTTGCTGACATTTGCAGGTTTATTCAATAAGAAAGTGTTAGAAGCAATGATAATGTGCAAAGTCCAACAGCCCATTACAACCAATCAAACATGTACTCTTCACCAAGCTTACTGCAGTAATGGTACATTTGAGTGGTAAATATGAGTTGCTGCATTGTGGTGCTCTTTACATTGCTTTAATGAATATGTTTTCCATTGTAATTCTCTGCAGCTAGTTTAGTGATCTAAAAACCCCTGCCAGAGAGCACAGCTATGTCCTCTACCTCCACTGCAGCATTATTAAACACAAGCCCAGTTGTACAGTAAAGGAGCAGCAGCACAGAGATGGGATAGGCCTCATTCACATGACTATAACATGGCTGTAAATATGTTACTGATCATTAGGCAAGGAGCAAAAATCCATGCATAAATGATCAGTATACATTTTTTAATGTGTAAATTTTTTTTTTCAATGGTATACATGTGTACATGCATGTCCTCAAATAATTTTTTGGGATTTTGTGTTATAGATCTCATTGCAGTACATGTTTATGCACCTGTTTTTAATGTCTCCATTGAAAACAATGCAGCTGCATTCAGGTCCGCTAATAAAAAGCGGTTGTGAAGACTTTTTTTTACAGCCATTAGGCCTCTTTCACCCGGGGCAGATCAGCACTGATCCGCCCCATGGATATCCGCTTGCTCAGCGGGGATCTCCGCTGAGTAGGCAGAGGACAGGTCTGTCTCTGCACACTGTGCAGGGACGAACCTGTCACAGCGCCGCTCTCCCCTATGGGAGATCGGGTGACGACGGACCATACAGTCTGTGGTCACCCGATCTGATCCGCAGACGAATGGAAAAATAGGTTTTTCCTCCTTCACACTTTTTCGGATCGGAGTGGGTTGGATGTCAGCGGACATGTCACCGCTGACATCCAATGCTCCATAGACCTCTATGAAGCATCCATTCAGGTCCACCTGAAAAACTCACAGGTGGATCTGAAAGGATCGGCCATGTGAAAGAGGCCTTAGACTGAGCAGGCAGATGACAGTGTGCAGAGACTGACCTGTCATCTGCCTGCTCAGCTGGGATCAATGGATCGATCTCTGCTGAGCAAGCGGAGTCCGTGAAAATGGACAGACATGTGTGAAAGAGCCCTTAGGCCACTGCTTTCTCCTTCTGTTAGCACATGTGAACTGCACCAGTTTCTGATTGGCTGAAAGTGCTGAACCATTTCAGTGCACATATTTAAGAAGGTAAATTAGAGAAGTTATACTGGTGGTCTTTAGAATGAAGTTTCCTTTGTAATGAAAGCATAACTGCATTGGTTGCTTTAACAAATTCAGGCAATTACTCTTGCATATCAAACACAGTGTGATTTACCGATTGTTGTATTACAGTAGATCATCCCTATACTGACCAGAGAATTTTGTTGCAGGTTTTGATGTCTCCTTACCTGTTTGGGTTTTTGAAGTCAGTAATGTTCTTACACCAGTGGAGTATGTGATATTTTTTTAATTTTCACTACTAGTTATTATCATTTTTTATTTTTGGAAAACTGTAATAATGATTTTGCACTTTCCAGCTTTAGAAAATAAACCCCATTGTGTACTTAAAAGTGGGGTATGCCTGTATTACATAAACACGTGATTAAGTAAGAGAGGGGGGAGGCACCAACTGAATGAATTCTACTGGTTTCAGTACATTTTATGTAAAGTGTACACTTACAGGTCCATGGGATGAAGATAAAAACGTCCTGGGGTACTCTGCGATCTCCAGCATCGATCCCTCGGCTGTAAGGATGTTGATTTCAGTCACAGGCTTCTGTGCAGTGTCCACTTGACAGGAAGCTCCAGGCTGTCCAGTCTGAAACGCGGAAAGTGTAAGTGACGTCACCACAGCATGGATGCCCTTCCTGCCATGGTGACGTCACTTTCACTTCCGCATTCCAGACTGGTCAGCATGGATATTTCTGTCAAGTGGACACTGCACAGAAGACTGTGACCGAATTCAACACCCTCACGGCCAAGGGATCGATACCAGAGCCTGCAGAGTGGCATCAGAGTACCCCAGGACATTTTTACCTTCACCCCATGGACCTGTAATGCCGCGTACACATGATCAGAAATTCTGACAGCAAAAGTCGGATGTAAGCTTTTGGTCAGAAATTCCAACTGTGTGTATGCTCCATCGGACTTTTGCTGGCAGAATTCTAGACAGAAAAAAATTGAGAGCAGGTTCTCTATTTTTTGGTCGGAAAAGTTCCGATCTAAAATTCTGATCTCTTGGCTTAGCATCAGTGAGAAGATCCTGCCTAGCTAGACCATTGTATATACTAAATTTCAGCATCTCTACCCATTAGAAAAACAAACTAAGTGTTTTAAGTTATGGTAACATAGTGAACATTTCAATGGAGTCCATTCCAATTCTGTTCTACCAGGGATCTCCAAATGCAATGCAAGAGAGTTAAATAAGTGACACGCAGACCCGGGCTGGGTGAGCACATATGCCATGAGAGAAAGAACATATGGGCTCTTAATAATAAAACATTAACAGTGCACAGGGTTAAATGAGGTAACATGTCATTTCCTGCTCTGCATGTGACTTTTTAAAGTAAGGCTAACAGCATTGTGATCACTTTATTACATGATACTCTCTATGTGTAAATCAGTCTGTCCCTTCTGCATATACAGGCTTGTTTAATAAGGCAGTTCAAACAGTAATGATTATAGGCAAGTAGAGCAGTCCTTAGCAACCGATAAGAACTGCAGATCAACTGATCTGGCTACAGAAAAATTGTTGCAATGGGTTATGGAAAGTAGTCTTTCTATGACTTGGCTGATAGTATTATATGGCATGTCTTGAAAGGTTCTATTCCTTTTCTCCATAGTAAGTGGAATAATTTGAGTTTTTTTTTAAATGCTAGAGAATATTTGCACTTAATAATAAAAACTAAGAAGCTGTCATTGTTAACACTAATATTGTTCTGTTGTGAACCTACACAGTTCATTTGTTGCAAGTGATGCTGAAATTTGTTACATCACTTGCCTCTATTAGGACCTGTGTGATATTTTCCCTCAGCTCTCAGCTCTAGATTGAATTAGCAAATACACCCATAGGGCTCATTTACAATTGCTTGAGCTTCAATACATATTAAAGCGCCTACTGCTTCAACAAACTTTTATGATGTGTTTTTGATGCTTCGGTGGTGCTTAGATGAAGCTTCAGCGATGCTTCCGTGGACCTTCAGTGATGCTCTTTTGAAGCTTTGTTGAAGTTTGGCAGATGCTCTGTGTGTGTGTGTGTGTTGATATCTAATGCTTGTAATTTCCCCAAAACAAAGTAAAGCTAAAGCTGAATTAAAGCTTCTCAAAAGCTGCAGGTGATCCAAGCGAGCTTTGCCATAGACTTCTATGAAGGCTTTGAAGATGGTTTAAAGCACCACTAAAGTGACAGGCAAAGCCGAAGCAAAGCAAATCAAATGCAAGGTGAAAACAGGGCTGTAAGCTAACAATTTTATTTAGTGACAAGGGCTTTGACTGGCGTTAAAAGAGCTTTAACAAAGCGTGTCTGAAGCTCTGTTTTGAAGCAAGTGTAAACAAGTCCATACATGTACGAAATTGTCACTGCACTGAATAACATGCACAAGAGACACAGTGGTAGATTTACTAAAACTGGTGCACTCAGAATCTGGTGCAGCTATGCATAGTAGCTAATCGGCTTCTAACTTCAACTTGTTCAATTAAGCTTTGGCAATAAAACATGGAAGCTGATTGGTTTCTGTGCAGAGTTGCACCAGATTTTGCACTCTCCAGTTTTAGTAAATCAACCCCCGCACTATACTGCTAGGCTTCTACTCTGTCACCATGTTTTATCATATCTGAAAGCAAAAATTGTCCAAATGCATGCATAGTTTGGATGTATCTGCACATCATTACCTGAGATTTGACTGGTTGCTCTGAAAACACTTCTGCTTTCCCTTTTTTTTTTTTTTTTTTAGCTTTTATTAATAGAAAATATATAACCTGAAAAAATAATAGAATTCAACAAAAAGTATACATTATCTAGCATTAATCCAGTATTACATAAGTGATAAGCTGTAATATATGTGATTGCTTTTATGATTACTTTTCTATAGATTCGAATAACAGTGTAGGTTAGTTTTCTAAATATACCTGGCAACATTTTAGTTTCAGGTTCCTAAAGTAGAACATCAGTCAGAACTTTTTAAAATTTGTTTTGGAGAGTTTGAATAATTCAAACATCCATTCTTAACTATGGTTCCATTGAACCTTAGAGTTCCTCCAGAAGTTGCTATGGGATCCATGAGCTGTAGCTGATTGATGTCCTATATGATGGTGCCTGCTTAGTTTCAGGACCATACCACCTGGAAAGGCCAGCAACCTGTCACCAATTATTCTTTTAGCTGTCCATATGGGTGGCATTCTAACCACCACTGTAAGTGTTATATGCGTCCTACTGACCACCAATGTAATGGCAATTTATGCAATTGACTCCCAATGAATTGGGTTTAGTAAAGGTTCCCCTGAGACCTGATTATTATTTAGGAATTCCCTGAGGCAAAAAGGTTAAAAAAGCATGAATAAGAGCCTCTGACTGGTTTGTATTGCTGTCTGCATAACCATTCGGGAGATGGCCTTCACTTTTGTCCCAGGGAAAATGGTCACCAATACAGGAAATAAAGGGAAACTGCTGAAATGGGAACTAAGAAATGTTTTAATCCTCCTTTATTTGAAAAATAACATGTTTGGCTTGGAGACACACTTTATAATAGGGTGTAAATAAGCTTCTAAGGCAGACAACCGGAATCATTGCTGTCTTTTCTTGTGCCTCTTGTATTGGAAGAAGGTTGGAGGATTGGTGTGACTTTGCCTGCCCCCTGATAATGGAGGGGCTATGTACAGCTCCTATTTTTCCTTTTTAATTCTTACTCATTTTTACTACAGGCATAAGAACTTTATAAACAATAAATGTTTCTTTACTAAAATAGCTATAGCTTTTTTTAAAATTACATTTGGCTTATATCGTCAGTTTATAAGTAAGTAGTGTCTGGTGGAGTTCTTTTTTCACCTTGTATGATTACACATAATGACTTTTTATATTTTCTGGGCTATTTCTACATCCCTAGATGAAAGGTAATTTTGTGATGCAGATTGTAAAATTACTCCAACTCTCTTGTATGACCCACTCTATAAGGTAAAATATATTCTGCTCCTCAGCTCTTTTCCAGTTTGATTAAAATCACCTGGATTTAGTCAATGAAGTATTGTGGAGGGTTTGTCAGGTGATTATAATCAGAAAGGTCATAAGAAGAGCAGAATATTTTTCACCTAATGGAGTGGGTCATGCTGGAGTGCCTGCTACCGCTAGTTATACTTGTACATACAGTATATATATATATATATATATATATATATATATATATATAATATATTTTTTTTTTTTACATACCCTGGCAGAATTTATGATTTCTTAGCCATTTTTCAGAGAATATGAATGATAACACAAAAACTTTTCTTTCACTCGTGGTTGGTGTTTGGTTGAAGCCATTTATTATCACTCAACTGTGTTTACCTTTTTTAAATCATAATGATAACAGAAACTACCCAAATTACCCTTTGAATTATTGGGTATCCACACAATTTAGATGGCACTTGGACATGACATAAAGCTCTGATACTCCTAAAATTTACAATTGTGTCCTATGATCATTGCAGATGCCCATGTCATCCTATCACAGAGAAAAAAAACAGGTGTAACATGAAAAGAATCAGAATGATAGCCATGGAGGTTGGCTGCAGGTGCCTACTGAGGTATACCAGTCGTCCCAGTGGTCAATTGTACACAATTTTCAGATATGAACCCATGAAAATGTTAACGTTCAAATGATAGTTGAGTTTTAGTTTAAGTCACCCACTAAATTATTATGTCCCTGGGGTACCCCAGGGGTATTCAGTAACAAGCTCTTCCCATCAAAACTTCTGGCTTTGTTGTTGCTCATTTTGATGTCTCTTTATCCTGCTACGAGAGTAAAAATACAACAGGTAGAGTGGTTCCCTTTGTAAGATCTGAAGACATTTTTGGAGATCTGAGAACTCAGCATGTCGACTCTCACCACCAGAGTCCCTGAAAATCATAAGAAACCGCTAAGTGATAGAACTCTCAAAAATATACCGAAAACTGAAATAGTTTTTTGGCAAATTAAACAGGTCTACATAACTTTGCACAGCTCACCACTTCATTATGTCCATATGTGTCCTTCTTACATGATTTGAGTAATGTTCTATAACATTACATAACCTTATTTATTCCGAGACCTAACTAGACCTAAAGCCTTCCATACAAGTCCCATCATTTACAAATGCAGTGAACTATTATCTTATGACTTCTTAAAAATCTTTTGCATCATGTCAATCTCAGCTGGGGGCAGCCTTAAGGAATGTGTCTGTATATATTTAATGTATATGTATATATATTAAAATGTCCCATAGACATATGAGAAGTCTAAGTGCAAAATGATCATTCTTAAAATGAACATTGTTTATGCTCATATTGATTAAATCAGGCTTTCTACCCCAGAGAAACCCTTAAAATAAATTTCAGGTCTCCAGGAACCCTTACAAACAGGGGAAAAAATGTCCCTTGCATGTCCCTTGGTCAATAGAAAAAAAAATTCACCCTTATAATGGGGATCAGACTACCACTCAGAAAGCTACAAAGATAATTGGTGCCATGTTGCTGGCTTTACCTACTGGCATTGGTCCGGAAATTATACAGGCACTATCTATAAGCCACAGCTCAGGGAATCCCTAGTGGCCTTTGGAGCAACCCTAGGGTTTCATGTTGGTTGAGAATGGCTGGGTTAAAGATTCAAATGTACACAGTTCTAGTGGTTTCAGCTTTATCTTTAGGAAATGCTAGAAAGCCCAGTGTGGCTGACTGACCTTTTCGGCATATATGCTATAGTGATTATAGATTAAATCATCCATATCATTATGTAGTCATCCCGTGCTTCTGGATACTTTTATGGCACATTACTTACAGTAGATCATATATAACTCTCTAAGGTTTATGTGTAAAACTCCTAGCCCACAGCCTCCAATCCAAATTCAGTTTAATAGTCAGACCAATACAATATGCATTGTGGTTGGTTCCTGTGGATAATGCAGTGCAGAGTTCCAGCTGGATTTTTTTCTTAAACTCCCCCGTGACGTTTATATATAATTTAATACCAAACTGCACTAATAGCTAATGTTGGTTTTCTATATATATTTTTTTTAAATAACCTTGCTGTCCCTTCCAAGTGTGCTTCCATCTTTAGTGTGGGCATGTGAAGTCCACTGGTATCTCCTTCCAGGATACAGCGCTTATCTCCGCCTTACATCACGTAATTTCCTGTTTGGAAATAATGCAATGCTACCAGTGGAGGATGCCCATTGACTCCTGGGATAGATGCAACTCATATCCCAGGAGCCAATACGGCAGCCAGAAATGGTGAGGTACACTGGAAGAGGAGCAATTACCCTTTACAAATAAGGTAATTACTATATACTACAGAAAAAAAAACTCAAATGCGGAATTATAAAGCAATAACGAATGGGCAGGTGCAAATTTCAATCGGTGGAACTAAGCTTTAAATGGGGTTACTGAATTAGCCCTTATATAGGTAAAATCTTTATGCTTATTAGTTATTGTTTAACCAGTTTCTCAACAAAATGTTATCACTGGATTTTTAATATAGATATTAGTTACCTCCCAAAGGTATAAACAAAACACAGAGGCCAAGTCGGATTTGATATTAGTCAAATCCATTGTACTTGTGTGAACAAATAACCAGACAATTGTATATGACTGCTATTAAAATATTAATGTTGGTTAGCTCCATCAAGTTTTAGTGCAGATTCCCTGTTCCATTCATTAAGTGGCAGCAGGAAATATGTTTAGGTCTGGTAGTATCTTGGGAGCAGTAAGCAAGCAATGCATTCATTAAGTGTAAACAGTCCTTGTGGGACAGGTCTGTCTGCGCTTTCTGCTTTACAAGACAGGTTTACTGACTGTCTGCAGGACAGTGTATTTGCATTGATACCCTCATTGGTGATTTTACACGTGTCAGGTTTTTTAGCACAGCTTGCACTGAAGGCCAAAGCCATGTGTTTATTTACATTCAAACACTGTTAACACAATCAAGCATTCGCTGTTAAGTGGATGCATGTGCATGGTTTATTGCTAGTCCAGGGGTTCTATTTACCTAGCGCTTTTGTCTCCTCCAATTAGCATTTACATTACAAAGTGTATGGTTTTCTTCCCTGAACAAGTTCAATTAAGACAATAATATGTTTGCTGGGAGGCCTATTGTTTACCAAAAGCACTCAGCAGAGTCAAATTACTCCGCTCTCACAGTCTGTCATGCAGTGTCTTGATGTACCGTAAGAAAAAATACAACCTGTCTTTCTCTCCTTGCATTGAAAGAACTGACTAAAAAAAGTACCCGATTTACTAAGGTTACAAAATTGCTCACCAGACCCTCCATCTTGGCTTGTGCACTAAGGATACCTTACTGTGATTTATCAATAGTGAATGACACATACAAAGCTCATGACTGTAATGTAGAACACACCTCCACATGGGTGGACCAGCTTGTTGTCACGTATACATCAACTTAACTCCTTAGACCAAACTGCAGGGATTTTAAAATGTAATAACATTATTCAAAGTTTTTTCCCACTTCCAATTTTTTTTTTTATAGTGTATGTGGACACCTTGTACTGTAAACTATTGAGCATTTATTGTTATAAATGTAATAAAATATGAAATATATATTGGATATTAAAGCTAATTATTTGTTAATGTATCACCCATAGTAGGCTATATTCCATAGCCTGTCCTCTTAGGCCAGCCCTGTCTGCCCATATACATGTGCATTTGCAGGGGAATGAAAGCAAGAAAGCAAGCAGGCAGGCATCATCATTTTTTAATGCAAGTGTCAGTGAATACTACACAACCTTGCTGACAGAGTCAACTGAGACTTAATATAGCAGTCTAGCAGTCTTTACATAAATGAGCAATAATAAAAACAAAAAACAATATATATATACACACACATACACACACACACACACACACACACACACACACACACACACACACACACACACACACACACACACACACACACACACAGTGGATATAAAAAGTCTACACACCCCTGTTAAAATGTCAGGTTTCTGTGTGATGGAAAAAAATGAGACAAAGATAAATCATTTCAGAACTTTTTCCACCTTTAATGTGACCTATAAACTGTACAACTCAGTTGAAAAACAAACTGAAATTCTTTAGGGGGGATAAGTATATAAAAAAATAATAATGTGGTTGCATAAGTTTGCATACCCTTTTATAACTGGGGATATAGCTGTATTCAGAATTAATCAATCACATTCAAACTCATGTTAAATAGGAGTCAGTACAAACCTGCCATTTTTTAAAGTGCCTCTGATTAACCTGAAATAAAGTTCAGCTGTTCTAGTAGGTCTTTCCTAACATTTTCTTAGTCACATCCTACTGCAAAAGCCATGGTCCGCAGAGAGCTTCCAAAGCATCAGAGGGATCTTATTGTTAAAATATATCAGTCAGGAGAAGGGTACAGAATAATTTCCAAGGCATTAGATATACTATGGAACACAGTGAAGACAGTCATTATCAATATGGCACAACAGTGACATTACCAAGAACTGGACATCCCTCCAAAATGGATGAAAAGACGAGAAGAAAACTGGTCAGGGAGGCTACCAAGAGGCCTACAACAACATTAAAGGAGCTGCAGAAATATCTGGCAAATACTGGCTGTGTGGTACATGTGATAACAATCTTCCATATTCTGCATATGTTTGGGCTATGGGGTAGAGTGGCAAGACGAAAGCCTTTTCTTCCAAAGAAAAACATACAGACTCTGCTAAATATTGCAAAAACACATCTGCAGTCTCCTAAAAGCATGTGGGAACATGTGTTATGGTCTGATGAAACCAAAGTTGAACTTTTTGGCCATAATTCCAAAAAATATGCTTGGCGCAAAAACAACACTGCCTATCACCAAAATAACACCATACCCACAGTGAAGCATGGTGGTGATAGCATCATGCTTTGGGGCTATTTTTCTTCAGCTGGAACAGGGGCCTTAGTCAAAGTAGAGGGAATTATGAACAGGCTCAAATACCAGTCAATATTAGCACAAAACCTTCAGGCTTCTTCTATAAAGCTGAGCATTAAGATGAACTTCATCTTTCAGCATGACAACAACCCAAAGCACACATTCAAATCAATAGAGGTATGGTTTCACCAGAAGAAGATTCAAGTTTCAGAATGGCCCAGTCAGAGCCCAGACATGAATCCCATTGAAAATCTGTGGGGTGTTCAGAAGATGCCCTCACAATCTGACAGATATGAAATGTTTTTGCAAAGAACATTGGGCAAATACTGCCAAATCAAGATGTGCCATGCTGATACACTCCATATACCCAAAAAGACTGAATGCCTTAATACAATCAAAAGGAGCTTCAACAAAGTATTCGTTTAAGGGTCTGCACATTTATGTAACCATATTGTTTTATTTTTCTATTTTTATTCTCTCCACCAAAAAGATTTCAGGTTGTTGTTCAACTGAGTTGTACAGTTTATAGGTCACATTAAAGGTGGAAAAAGTTCTGAAATGATTTATCTTTGTCTCATTTTTTTCCATCACAGAAACCTGACATTTTAACAGGGGTGTGTAGACTTTTTATATCCACTGTATATAGTGTAATGGGAGGTTAAAATAAAAAAACAATAATAATTATTGCGATTATTATTATTCTTTTTTCTTACTATACAGAATTTTTAGAGCGCCAACAATTTCTTAGCACTTCACAAAATAAAGAGAGACAGTACAGTTGAAATACAATAGAGGGTTAGGAGGGCCCTGCTCACTACAGCTTACAATCTAATTCAAAATATACACGGTTAAAAAATCTTATGTTGTAAATTGCTAACATACCACCATAACTTTCTCTTTAATATTATTTGTATGTGTGTGCATGTTGTGTATGTGTGTCTAGTGATGCATTGTGCATTTATATAAATCTGTAATAATAACAAAAAACACCCAATATGGACAAACAAATGAGTGTGTTTAACAAAAGATCCAGCATTGTATATATATATTTTTTTATGCAGGTGATGCCAACTGCCACTAGATTTTCCATGGGGGGGGGGGGGGGCACATTGGCCTACGTCTGAGCTGTTGTTTATTTTCTGAAGAATGGGAAGTCACTGTGTGGTTTGGCAAATGCTGCATTGTCCCCAGCCTTTGTGAATGTTGTTTGTGTCTGGAATATTTTGCTGGGGAATGGGGCAGAGTGTAAAAGAAGTTTATCTAGAGCAGCTCCACTTTGTAAAACAGTTGGAGTGGACTCGCAGCTTGCATGTGTGTGCATGTTAACTAGTGGGAATCAGGCCTTATTCTTTGTGAAAAGGGAGCAGCAGATTGCCTTGCAAGGCCAATGCTAAAAAGACAGCTGAATTTAACACCATCTGGAAGAAAAGGTCCCTTCACGACTTTCTCACACCGTCAGACAAAACTAGTCTCTCTTGTTCTGGGCTCTTGTCTATGCAGCCATACAATACTGAGTCATTATACTTTTGCTGAGAGAAAATATGAGAACACAATATGTGTAACCAGTGAATGACCAAGTTCCATTGTGCCTGCTTAAGTCGATTGAAATCTACGTCTAGAGCCATGAATGGTGGCATTGTCTCCCTCACCGGGGCTATACTAAATGTCAGGCCAGTGTAAAGAAAATCTTCAAGCCTGCAAATAACATACCAGATCTCAATTATAATATTTTCCCACACTAGAACTAATATCATTGCAAGGCCCTACAGTGCTGGAAATAACACACAGAAAAGGGGGACAAAGGCTGGAGAGGCAAAATAATGCAAGTGTTTGACAATTACTTTTACTAAAATGTAAATATTCTCATTCTGCTGAACTTTACGACATGAGAAGATTAGGAATGTATTTTATTATGAATGGCGGTGACATAGATGCACACAAAGAAAATTATGCATACAAATGTGAGCTAAGCAAACACATAAATGTGGGTCATGCAGAAAATATTAAAAATAGAACATGTGCAATAAACAAAAAAGACATATATTAGATATACAAAAATGTGGGAAAAGCAAAATATATACAACATGTAATGCATACAACATATATGTTATGTTTAATGTGGATATTGATAATATAAGGATATAGGTCTAGCAAATGCCTGGGACTATGTGATTACATATTATACAAAGACACGTGACATAAAAGTGGATAACTATACTATATATTTTTTTTAATATCCAGGTTTGTAAGTGCATATATATTTATATATATATATATGTATAATAATAATAATAATAATAATAATAATATATATATATATATATATATAATATACATAAATAAATAAATATATATATATATATATATATATATATATATATATATATATATATATATATATATATATATATATATATATATATATATTTATGTATATTATATACATACACACACACACACACACACACACACACATATATATATATATACATATATATATATATATATATATATATATATATATATATATATATATATATATATATTTATGTATTTATGTATATTATATATATATATATATATATATATATATATATATAAATGTGTTTTTTTTTTATTGTATGTTGTAAGCAAGTGCACATATATTATATATACTCATGCACATTTAGAATTCACTTGACAAACCTTTAATTGCCCAAAATAAACATGTTTATTGCATGACTTGTCAACAACTAAGGCACAATAAGGTAAGTTATTCCCAGTCAAAGCATTGACGTTATTATCACTGGTCTTTGATGCATTGCCTGAGCTGATACATATAACAGATTATTAATTCAGAAAGCGTTTGATGGCTTATTTCCTTCCAGCTTATTGCCTCGTCTGAATGCTTGTTTTAATTGGCATTTTTGCTTAGGAAATCAGTTATGTCACCGAAGAATCCGCCTCCCTCTCTGTCCTGTGTAACTGAGAAGGGACTCAGGTTTTAGAAGAGCCTAGTGTTATGAGGCTGTGCATACAATGCAGTATCACATTATGTATATGAAAGGATCCTGCTGAAATATAATAGAGCAGACTGGGGGACTCACATCTACAACTGAAATACAAGAAAGCAGGCGTGTCCACTTCTATTTGCAAGGCAGAAATTCATGTATGTGAACCATCAGATGAATTACTTGTTTTACCATTAGAAATGGTGGTGGTGTGGGTATGTGTTTTATAGTGAAGGAGAACTAGGGGCACAAAATATTTTCTTAAATGTGTACATACAATGTACTGTATGAAGAACAAGTTATTGTCCTTACGCATCAGTTCAAACATACAGCAACAGCAAACAATGGGGTAAACTATGTTAAAATGTATCTAAATCCAAGAACAAAAGTGTAATATATTGTAGTATATACCTTACCTGTCCTTACATGTAGAGGCTGCATTCGCCTTTTTTCCCTTTATTCTCACCTGGAGATCCTATCACTAACACATATCCTGTCCTAGGCTGACAACGCTCACTTACTGTACCATATAGAAAAGCAATGTTGTCAACCTACCATGCTCTCTTGATTTAAATGTTAAACTTCCCTTCCCTTCTCCTCCACTCTCCTCTCCTTTCCTTGACCCTTCTCTCCTGTCTTCTTCTCTTCTCTTTCCTAATCTCCTCTTCTCTTCTCTTTCCTCCTCTCCTCTCTTTTTCTCTTCTTCTCTTCCCTATTCTTATCTCCTCTTCTCTTCCTCTCCCCTCCTTTCATCTCCTCTTCCCTTTCCATCCCATCTGTTCCCTTCTCTCCTCTCCCCTTCCCTCCTCTGCACTTCCCTCCTCTCCTCTCTTATTCTCTTCCCTACTCTTATCTCCTCTCCTCTTCCATTCTCTCCTCTTCTCTTACTCTCCCCTTCCCTCCTCTCCTATCCTCTTCCCTTCTTTTCTCTTCTCTTCCCTCCTCTTCTCTTCCCTCTTCTCTTCTCTTCTCTTCTCTTCTCTTCTCTTCTCTTCTCTCCTCTCCTCTCCTCTCCTCTCCCCCCCTCCTTGTCCATTCTCTTCCCTCCTCTTCTCTTCTCTTCTCTTCCTTTCCCTTCCCTTCCCTTCTCTTCTCTTCTCGTCTCTTCTCTTCTCTTCTCTTCTCTTCTCTTCTCTTCTCTTCTCTTCTCTCCTCTCCTCTCCTCTCCTCTCCTCTCCCCTTCCATCCTCTCCTCTTCCCTTCTCTTCCCTCCTCTTCTCTCCTCTTCTCTTCCTTCCTCTCTTCTCTTATCTTCTCTCCTCTCCCTCCTCTCCTCTTCCCTTCTCTTCGATTCTATTCCTCTCCTCTCCTTTCCTCTCTTCTCCCCTCCTCTTTTCTTCCTCTCCTCTCCTATCCTCTTCTCCTCCTCTCCCTCTCCTCTTCTCACCCCTCCTCTCCCTTTCTCTCCTCTCCTCTTCCCTTCTCTTCCCTCATCTTCTCTCCTCTGCTCTTCTGTTCTCTCCCTCTCCTCTCCTTTCCTCTCCTCTCTTCTTCCCTCATTTTTTCTTCCTCTCCTCTCCTCTTCTCCTCCTCTCCCTCTCCTCCCTCTTCTCTTCTCTCCCCTCCTCTCCCCTGAGCAATGCAAAGGAAATTGCAAGCATATTGGACTTTTGGCAGAATCACCAGGGATTTTGGGATGATGCAGTAAAAGGATTCATTTTTACCCTGCAGTCACCTCACTCGAGTATAATGGAATTATAAAAAAAAAATACATTACCTGGACCCGATAGAGAAAACAAAGTGAATGGGAAGAGAATGACCCCTTTAGTAAATCAGCTCCATTAGGAGAGTGGTAACACATCACAAATGAAAGACAATAAAAAGTAGTCTTACACTAAGCATGGCACCCACACACACCCACACACACTCTAGCCAATCTGATAAATCGTGTTTTCCTTTAAATCTACCCTGCTGGAGTTTACTGTTCAAGCAAAACCCATCCAATGTACTATGTATCATCTAATACAGTAAGGCAGCATGCACACTTCCCAGTTAGCACTTTCATATGACATTGACCCTCAGCTCATTGCCATAAATAAATTCTTTATGAAGCTCTTTTTCCCTTACAGAACCCTCTTTGTTATTTCATGTGGATTCCATTAACCATTATCACCCCAGAAAGAATATTCCCACCTTTGCTTGTATCAGCACTGTGTGTCATCTGCCAGCATTCTGTATGAAAGTGATTGGTGTTTACAATGGGTCAATCTTTACGTAATACGACTACATGCATCAGCACTATGCTCTGCCTTACAGTTACTTTTTCAGCTAGTCTTCATGTAAATACTCATAACAATTCTAGGCAAGATTTTTCTGGTGCAAAAGGCCTTATGTAAATGATCATTAAAATGCTTGAGTTTAATTGCCTAGGGCATATATGTAATTAAATGTAAAAAAATTCTAGTTGTGTATCTCCTTGGTCTTTTTTTCAATTTGATTCTCTGTGTATGCGTATACAATATATGCATTTACATTGAAAACAATACATCTGTGTTCAGATCCAAAAGGAAAAACTATTTGAATTGTGTATTTTTATTTAACGGGCATGTGCATGTACCCTTCTGTATAGTAAATTCACATTTAAGATGACTATTTAATGTTTTGCATGTGTATATATATATATATATATATATATATATATATATATATATATATATATATATATATATACACCAATGAACTTCTAGGTTATATTACCAAAGTTTAATTGAACAAGCTGGGGTTAGAAGCTCATTGGTTTCTATGCAGAAGTGAGTCTGATTTTGTACTTTTCAGCTTTAGTAAATAAACCCCATTGTGTATATATATATACACACACACACACACACATATATATACATAGTATATACATAGTATATAGAAAATGGCATTATTTGCAGCAAACGATAACCCATATGATACACAGTGCTGGGTGCAGCTAGTTATTATAAGTGCTTACTTCCAACCAAGTTTTTACAAGTCTGAAGCTAACCGTAAAACCACTTCATCTTTAAAAAATAAACTCTAAGGGTGGAAATGTGGGATTAAACAGACAGAGTATTGTGGTGACCTCATTTTTGGCTTGATTCCTATAATCAAAGCTTGTAGTGTCAGATTGTTGGTTGGTGTGTGTACCTCTCAGCAGGTGAAGCAATGATTACTTGCTTTACACACAACATTATGATATGGCTGGGGTCTGCCTAGGTTGTCGGGTCATTCCATTAAATGCTGCCCTCCTGGTTGTTGAAGAGGGAGAACTCCGCAGCTGCGGACACTTCACAAGCATTTTATATGCAGCTTAGAGGCTTTGATCATACAGTCTTATATTTCATGACTGATAAAATATTTTTACAATGCCAGGACTGTATTTCCTGAGCTTATTAGATAAAATATTACACAGACCAATACTGATGTGGAAACTGCAGTAACATATAGCAACCAAGCACATGTCAGTTGATAAAAGTCAGATTAATGAACTTTTTTGGGTTTCTAGCCTTCTGATTGCTATAGAAGTCATAGCAATTTAGGGCTTATCTTTAATGCAATTTTTACCAAAATGTTATACTCTTTATTATGCTGCAAAAGGGTATTAGTCCCTATTCACACCTGTGCGCTTTTACGCTGACCAATGTGTGACAATTCATGAAATTCATGATTCATTATTTTCTATGGGGCTCATTCTTCTCACCCGTGCTTTTCTCTTCTGTGAATTGTGGAAAAATGTACAGGTGTTTTTTTTTTGTTTTGTTTTTTACATTGCACCCTATTTTTCCTTTATCTCTTTAACACAATGATCTTCATTTACTAAAGCTGCATCCACATATTACTAGCAAGGATGAGTAGTCCTCCCTCTCCTTGTCTGACAGCATGGTGCTTCCTTCCTCATACATACTTGTACACAGACATACACTTTCTCAAGGCTGAACTCTGCTGTACTCACTGGATGATCTCTGGGATGTACCTTACTGTGGATGATCAGTCAAGTAAGTCACACATACAGTAGCTCATTCTAAAGAAGTTGCAAAAAAAAAAAGAAAATACTAAAAACAGCCGTAGGAAAAAAAAAAATGTTCATCACATGTGTATTTATATATATAATTAAAATTGGGTTATGCCTATATATATATATATATATATATATATATATATATATATATATATATATATATATATATATATATATATATATATATATACACATATACATATATGTACACTGTAAAAATACATATTCTATACATTATATGCTATATATTATAACAATGGTTTCAGTGTATCTAAAACCATTGTTATAATGGTCCCATTGTTATAATGTCCCCCTTGCTCACTCGCTGTCTGCTGGTTGGTCTGGCACTTACCCCATCTAGGTGGCAGGCATCAGGTAAGGTGCATCAGGCAGTGGGCATCAGGCAGCAGCTCCTGTGCCCTCTCCTCCTCCTCACTTCTGCTGTGCGTCTCCTCCCCTCATCTTAGGTGTCCAATAGGTTCGCCTGTCCTTTTAGCCAATTGGGTGATGGATTTCAAGACCCGCTTCCTGATAGGCCTTGAGGAGGACAGTGTTACAATAGTGAATATTCATTTGGTAACGTGACACACCTGGGTGGGCTCATTTCGCATTCTCTGCTCCCCAAGCCCACCCTATTTTGAAGCCTATTAGAGCCTCTAATAGAACTCTAATCAGGTGCTTAAAAAACACCCCCCTCCTCATTGAAATTCATGCATCCGGTGTCCTGCAAGGGGCTGGACGCATGGATGAGGGGGCAGCACCCGTGTGCCCTTAATGGACGGGCCACACCTGCTATTTATGACACAGTAAACCTATAGACAGTAAAAGACAATTAAAATATATTAAAAGAAAGCTGAAGTTAGAAGCGGATTGGCTACACAGCTGAACCAGACCTTGCACTCTCCAGGTTTAGTAAATCAACCCCAATGTGTATCATAGCTGTTGATAACATTTGCACACAATGACAGTAGACCTTTCCACAAATCCATCAAATGCAGTAAGTAGTCTGTTGGCTGTTGGGGTTGGTCCAAAGTCTGGGGAATCTGTGCACACCTATTACAGAGATGAAGTCAGCACACCCCTTGTGCACTGACTGTGATGTCACCAGTCAGCTGGAGGAGAGATCTTATGTACATGTGTTCATAAATATACACATGCCAGCTTGAATATTAAAACGACTCTCTTCCCCCAAAAACTAAAAAACAAAATGGAAGACTCTTTACTTCTTCAGTAAGGCTGCTTTCACACTGCAGCGGGAGCGGCGTCGGCGGTAAAGTGCCGCTATTTTTAGCGGCGCTTTACCGTCGTTTTAGCGGCGGTGTGCGGGCGCTAGCGGGGTGGTTTTAACCCCCGCTAGCGGCCGAAAAGGGGTTAAACCCGCCCGCAAAGCGCCGCTGCAGCGGCGCTTTGCCGGCAGTTTTGCCGCGGTGTCCCATTGATTTCAATGGGTAGGAGCGGTGAATACACTGCTCCTTCACCGCTGCAAAGATGCGGCTAGCAGGACTTTTTTCACCGTCCTGCCAGCGCATCGCTCCAGTGTGAAAGCCCTCCGGCTTTCACACTGGAGTTAAAGGGGCCGTTTTTTTTCAGGCGTTACACAGGCGCTATTTTTAGCGCTGTAACGCCTGAATACCACCCCAGTGTGAAAGCAGCCTTAGTGTCTGTCTCTCAATTCACCACCTTCTTCAGCTGAACCCTCTATGGGAATCACCAGCATCCGACACTTCCTTCGGTTTGTGTCGGATTCCTTCATCTCTTACTGTGCTCTCTGGTTCCATCTGCTGGCCAATATCATACTGCAGGACACATAAGTGCTGAAGGGACCAGAAGCATCCAAGACATTTTTTTATTTATTTTTTGTTTTGCTTTAATGCCAGTTTAATTTAATTCGGGTTCATTTTAAAATTGCTTAGGGACTGTTCACTTAGCAAGTTGATTGTAAACGGTGAAGTGTATGTTCACCTTGCAAAGTGAATAGCAGTAAACCAAGTGTGTTCACTTGTTGGAGTTGATTTACTAAAGGCAAATAGGCTGTGCACTTTGCAAAGTGCAGTTGCACTCTGCAAGAGCAGTTTCTCTAGCGCTTAGTAAATGTGCAGAAGCTCTGCTGACTTCCATCATCCAATCATGTGCAAGCAAAAATGCATTTTTTTTTCCTTGCACATGATTTTTTGCAAAGTGAAGCTTTTCCTCATTTACTAAACTCTGGAGCAACTGCACTTTACAAAGTGTACAGTCTATTTGCTTTAATAAATCAACCCCATTGAAATGAGAATACAAAAAAATAAAAAATGTTTGACTAGCAAAGGATTGTTTGATTAACCACTTGCCGACCGCTTTCGGCATATACACATTGACAGAATGGCACAGCTGGGCAAAGTAACGTACCTGTACATTACTTTGAAATTCCCACCATGGGTGAGCACATGCCTGCCGCGAGCTCCTTGACTGTGCCCACGGGACCTGTGGAATCGATCAGTGTGGGGATATCCACGATCGCATCATGGAGCTCAAGAACGGGGAGATGCCGATGTAAACAGCATCTCCCCGTTCTGCCTAATGACAGGACACTGATCGTCTGCTCTCTGTCATCTGGAGCAGTGATCAGTGTCATGTCACACACAGCCCATCCCCCAGACAGTTAGAAACACTTCTCTAGGGCACACTTAACCCCTCCCCGCCCCCTAGTGGTCAACTCCTTCACTGCCAGTGACATTTTTACAGTAATCAATGCAATTTTAAAGCATTGATCGCTATATTAATGCCAATGGTCCCAAAAATGTGTCAAAATTGTCCAATGTGTCCGCCATAATGTTGCAGTCATGATAAAAATCGCTGATCGCTGCCATTACTAGTAAAAAAATATATATTAATAAACATGATATAAGACTATCCCCTATTTTGTAGATGCTATAACTTTTGCGCAAACCAATCAATAAACGCTAATTGCGATTTTTTTAAACAAAAATATGTAAAAGAATATGTATCGGCCTAAACTGAGGAAAAAATATATGTTTTTTGGGGGATATTTATTATAGTAAAAAATCATGCGTTTTTTTCAAAATTGTCGCTATTTTTTTGTTTATAGCGCAAAAAATAAAAACCGCAGTGGTGATCAAAATCTGTGGGAAAAAAAGGATGCCAATTTTATTTGTGAGCCACGTCGCACGACCACGCAATTGTCAGTTAAAGCGACGAAGTGCCGAATAGCAAAAAGTGCTCTGGTCAGGAAGGGGGTAAATCCTTCCGGGGCTGAAGTGGTTAACAATAACGGGGCTCCATCTTACTAAGCTCATTAAACATTAACTTCGCAAAGTGAACAGTCTTTTTATTTTATTTTAGTAAATCACCCTATAATGTTGTAACTGGTGTACACAAAAATAGGAATTAGAATAAAAAAATATTACTAGCATAATGAATCAAAATGATATAATCACATGTTAATGTCCACGTGTTCAACTCATTATAATAAAAAAAAGCCTAAATAGCATTCATTGATTAGGAAAACATAAAATCAGCTTGCTGATCAATATGAGGATGGAAGGGGGGTGCAATTTTTTTTTTTGCAGGTCCTAAAAAAAGCAATAAATGGATTAGGAAAATTCCTGATTTCTTATTATATAATGTAGCTGCATTTGTAGACAAGCACACATTTCATACAAGGAAGATCCAAGGATCAGAGGATTCTTTAAACACTGCAGGAACTTGCTTATTTAGAAAACTGATTCCACTAAATGAGGATCCATGATAAATTGACTACTTAGTGAGCAAAGTTGTACTCTTAGTAAATCAGGGCCATAGACAGGATGTTCCATAAAGTAAATCATTGCCAAAAATATATTATTTCTATAGTGTAGTTCCACTATAAGGCAAAAAAATAAATAAAGAATCCGTGTGTTTATAGTAGTTGCAGTGAAGCTTTCGGGGAAAGTGGCAGAAGTGGTGCTGTCACTCCAATGGTTGATCTGCATTTGTGCAGCGAGTGATCTCACCATAGGAGGCTTCTGCTGCCACAGAATGGTCCAGCTCTCTGCTCGTGTGAGTGCTCTCCTTGCCGGCCGCTGATTGGTGTTTCCTAGGAGACGGCCGCTGTGCTTTCCTGAGCTCCCTGTGTAGTGATGTGCGGCATGGCACTCCTTGCAGTAGGTGCTGAGATGGGGAGCGCAGCCGCCTTTTATCCGAATTACATAGAACACCGGTCCATGGCTTCACACACATTGCTCATTTTCCACGACCATTCCCATTTCAGATAAAAGTCAGCACGATCAGCAATTTTAACAGGAGTAGAAGCCAGCGATCATCTGCAGGAGAAGGCACTAATCCATAAAAAAATAAATAAAACATATTTATTTCTTATCACTAATCTGTTTGTTAGACTAAACCCTCTATCCTATCATTTATTGAAATGCAAATAAAACGTTTTACTAAAAGCACGGGTATTGAAAAGTCCTATCTTCTGTCTTCCTATTGCATTTGTATTATTCACCTTAAATAAAATAAACGAAATACTCCAAAAATCCAATTTCATGACACTGCAATGGTATATTAATTGCAATAAAAAAAAGACAAAAATGTAATATATCAGAGCTCACTAATCCTTTGGCTCCATGCACACTGGCATAAAAAAACATTGCTTCTACAGGAGTTTTCTGTTCTGCCAATGGGGGTTATTTACTAAAGGCTAATCCACTTTGCACTACAAGTGCACTTGGAAGTAAAGTCGCTGTAGATCTGAGGGGGACATGCAAGGAAAATAAAAGACAGCATTTTAGCTTGCACATGATTGGATGATAAAAACAGCAGAGCTTCCCCTCCTTTCAGATCTACCCCTTAGATTTAGAGCGCCTGCCCTTCCAAGTGCACTTTCAGTGCAAAGTGGATTTGCCTTTTGTAAATAACCCCCAATGTTATCCTACGGGGGTTATTTACTAAAAGAAAATCCACTTTGCACTACAAGTGCACTTGGAAGTGCAGTCGCTGTAGATCTGAGGGGGACATGCAAGGAAAATAAAAAAGGACATTTTAGCTTGCACATGATTGGATGATACAATCAGCAGAGCTTCCACTCATTTCAGATCTACCCTTTAGATTTAGAGCAACTGCACTTCCAATTGCACTATCAGTGCAAAGTGGATTTGCCTTTTGTAAATAACCCCCTATGTGTCCATGCAGGCACATTTGCAGAGACATATTTTGAGTTTAACATTTAGAGGCAGAAAAAAAAAAAAAACCCTAGATGTGTTGCCTGCTTTGGTTTCTTTTTTTTTCAGGCTTATTTCCTTTACTTTCAGTAACACACTTTGGGGGGAGATTTACTAAAACTGGTGCACTCAGAATCTCGTGCAGATCTGCATGTTAGCCAATCAAGTTCTAACTTCAGCTTGTTCAATTAAACGTTGGCAATAAAACTTGGAAGCTGATTGGTCTCTATGCAGAGCTGCACCAGATGTTGCACCATGCAATGTAAGCTTGCTCAAGCTCAAAAGAAAAAAAGAAAAAAAAAGCTTTTATTTCTCTAGGCTCCATGCACACTGGGCTTAAAAATGTCTGTTCTCTTGGCAGTTGAGAGCATAATTTGTACAAAGTTTAGATGAGTTTAGGAGAGTTTTAAGTTTTTTCTGCCAGTAAGCTCCAATCAGAAACGTGAAGCAGAATTTTTTTTCCTGACTCTTAGACTAGGTTCAGACTAGTGCGATCTCAGGGATCGCATGTGATTCGCACCCGCACTGCGATTCTGATTAAATACGATGTCAGAGCAATGGGAGTTCAGCCATACAGTTGTATGCCTGATTTGCATAGAAAAAGGTGTAGGGACTTGTTTTTTCTCACACTGGAATCGGATCGCATGGGTGTTCTCGCCCATGCGATTCGATTCCAGTACGAATCCACAGTTCGCACTGCGATCTATGCACCATTCTGGGGGTGTTATTAACATTATATTGACACCCACAGTGGTTTGCAGAGGGCAGTGTGAACTGCCTGCAGGAGACAAGCGATGCGGGAACCAGCGCTGGAATCGCGCTGGCTCCCACATCGCACAAGTGTGAACCTGGGCTAAACGTTGAGCTCAAAATATGCCTGTAAACGTCCTAATGTGCATGCACATAGGATAACATTGAGCTTCTTCTACAGGCAGAACACAAAACTCCTGTAGAAGCAATTTTTTTTATGCCAATGTCTTGCACAGCTTGAAGAAGCTTGTGCTTTTTTGTGCTCTTTTGCACGTTTTTATTGAGCTTCTTTGAGATTATCTGAGCATGTGTTTTTTTCATGCAAACCCCTTAGCTCATTTTATCTTTTTTTGTGCATTTCCAAGCTTCTTTGAGCTTTGAAAATGCTTTGATTTTTTTTTTTTTTACACATTTTGGTGCGTTTTTTTTTGCCTGTAAGAGCAAATGCTTGAAAACTCCTGAAAAAGCCATAGTGTGCATGGACACATTGACTAACATGGAGGGGAGTTTCCAGGAAGAAAAAAAATGAGAGCTCAAAAAAATCTCAAAAAGCCTATAGGAGAAGCTTCTTTGAGCTTCTTTGAGATGCAGTGTGCATGAGTCCTTTAGTGAATAACCCCCTTCCTGTCTTTTTGTGATCAATCTCTTTCCACATAATCTCTTCTGATAGGAATACTCGATCAATAGGGGACAACCCATTTGATCAATATGACACCCACCAGGAAGTTGATTTTGAGCAGGTATGATAGTAATTTATAATTGTCATTTATTGGTCGCATCTCTGTTTCCATCTTGTAATCTCATAATCTGATCAATCTAAATCCAATTGTATTCATGAACAAAGTATCTCGGTGATGCTGATCGATGACAATTTTTTCACCCTCGCCTATTAACTCATTGATCAAATCTGATCTAAATCACGTCTAACAGAAAAGGAAAGCTATTGCTATTCTAATGTTGGCAGATTCAGTCAGTTTGATCCAATCACGCATGGATCTGATAATAAAATCAAAGCATGCATGGACACGATTAAGGTGTCTCCACTCTGGATGGAGGAGCAATGGAGTCACCCTGCCACATCAGCATTGTTAGCCTGGGGAAAGCACAGTGTTTAACCACTTCAGCCCTGGAAGGATTTACCCCCTTCCTGACCAGAACACTTTTTGCGATTCCGCACTGCGGCACTTTAACTGACAATTGTGCTCTTGTGCGATGTTGTACCCAAACAAAATTGACATCCATTTTTTCCCACAAACAGAGCTTTCTTTTGGTGGTATTTGATCACCTCTGCGGGTTTTATTCTTTGCGCTATCAACAAAAAAAATTAGCAAAATCCAGAAATCAAGGTAGAGAGCGAGATATCACCACTCCAGGTAAGTCAAGTGACAGCAGAAAACCTTCTCATCCAGGTTGGAAGTGGAGGTGCTGGCAATGCATATAGCAATCAAAAACAGGAAGAAGATCTGGACAGCCGCACTCAAAAAACATTTTTTTGCCTTTTATTCAAAAATTCTTGTGAACAAAAATACAAGCTACAGCAGGAACAGACAGGAGCTAATGCGTTTCTCACTTCAATGTAGTGCTTAGTCTAAGCAGTCACATGCAGTGGCTTGTATTTTTGTTCACAAGAATTTTTGAGTGTGACTTGTATTTTGTTCACAAGACAAAAATTTTTTTTTTGAGTGCGGCTGTCCAGATCTTCTTCCTGTTTTTGATAAACAAAAAAAGAGCGACAATTTAAAAAAAAACGCATTCTTTTTTACTTTTTGCTATAATAAATAGCCCCAAAAAATGCTATAAAATTGCACTGATTACTGTAAAAATGTCAGTGGCAGTGAAGGGGTTAACCACTAGGTGGCGGGGAGGGGTTAAGTGTGTCCTGGGGCGTGTTTCTAACTGTCTGAGGGATGGGCTAGCAGTGATGCGACACTGATCGCTGCTTGCGATGACAAGGAGCAGATGATCAGTGTCCTGTCACTAGGCAGAACGGGGAGATGCTGTGTTTACATTGGCATCTCCCCCGTTGTTCAGCTCCATGACACGATCGCGGGTATCCCCGCAGACATCGAGTCCATGGGTCCTGTGAGCGCAGTCACGGAGCTTGCGGTAGACGCGCGCACACGGCGGGGAATTCAAAGTAACATACAGGTACGTTATTTTGCCCAGCCACGCCATTCTGCCAATGTATAAATACAGGAGCCAACTGGCATGTGGTTAAGGTGGCCACGTAAGCTTTGATAAATGATCATTTTTTTTTTCGATCAATCTCTTCCCAAACGGAATAATCAATCTATAGTCAAAAACCCATTTGATCAATATACAATACATGGGGAAGGAGATCTTGATCAATAGTTATGATACAGTCATCATTTACAATCATAAAGTATCGATCACACCTGTTTCCACCATTTAATTATGACAAAAAAAAAAAATGCCATCTATAAAATGGACCTGACTAACTAAAGCTGGACTCCAGCTAACACTCTTTAGGCTGGGTTCACACTGCTGCGGGGGGGAGATCCGGATGTGATTCGCACCGCACTGCAGTGCAAATCACATCGGATCTCTGTAGCGATGCGAATTCAGCCATACAGATAGTATGGCTGAATTCGCATCGCTCCCGCAGCAAACTCGCACGGGACCCTTTTTTTGGTCCGCAGCAGAATCGGATCGCATGGGTGTTCACACCATGCGATCCGATTCCTGTGCGAGTGTGCAGATCGCACTGCGATATGCGGACGGATCTGGGGGTGTCATTAAGATTTCATTGACACTCCCAGCCGTCCGCATAGGGCAGTGTGAACTGTCGCCGCGAGTCATGCGATGCGGGAAAACGCCGCGGATTCGCGGCGTTCCCGCATCGCTATAGTGTGAACCTAGCCTTAAGCAGTTAGAGCACCATTTTTTTAAATTATTTTTTTCATTTTGGGATAAAAGGTTTTACATACTTGAATAAAAGTTGATCATTGAAAGCACCCTTGTCAGTCTTAAATGGTTTGTTTCAATCCTCTAACTGACAATTTTGCTGGACAGCTTGTACTCACTTAAAATAAGTTGAAAGATAAGATACTTACAGGCAGAATCAACAAATAAAAATGAAGTTAAAAAAAAAAGCATAAAAAAAAAAAAGAAAACAAATGCAAAAACCATGGGGCTGATTTACTAAAACTGAAGAGTGCAAAATCCGGTGCAGCTCTGCATGGTAACCAATCAGCTTATGACTTCAGGTAATTCAATAAAGTTTTGACAAAAAAAAAAAAGAAGCTGATTGCTTTCTATGCAGAGCTGCACTCTCCAGTTTAACCACTTGCTGACCAGCCCCCGCAGTTGTTCTGCGGTAGAATGGCTCGGCTGGGTGAAATTACATTATGTAATGTCGCTTCGCCCTGTGGCCACCAGGGGCGCGCACGCCCCCTGATCGCCCATGGAGCTGATGTGAGTTTCCGGTGGTTGCGATCACTTCCGGGCTCCCCCGATCACTCGGGGCACACGGAGAACCATCATCTGTGTGTGTAAACACACAGTTTACGGTTCTCTGAGGGGAGAAGTGACAGATCGTCTGTTCATATAGAGTATGAACAGCAATCTATATATTCCCCTACACCATCCACTCCCCCCTTCATTTAGAACACACACTAGGGAACACATTAACCCCTTGATTGCCACCTAGTGTTAATCCCTTCCCTGCCAGTGACATTTTTACAGTAATCAATGCATTTGCATAGCACTGATCACTGTAAAAATGCCAATGGTCTCAAAAATGTGTCAAAATTGTCCACCATAATGTCGCAGTCCCAATAAAAATCACAGATCACCGCAATTACTAGTGAAAAAAAAAAAATGCCATAAAAATATCCCCTATATTGTAGACACTATAACCTTTGCGCAAACCAATCAATATACACTTATTGCAATTTTTTTTTACCAAAAATATGTAGGAGAATGCGTATTGGCCTAAACTGAGGAATTTTTATTTTTTTTATATATTTTGGGGGGATATTTATTATAGCAAAAAGTAAAAAATAATGTGTTTCTTTCAAAATTGAGGCTCTAGTTATGTTTATAGTGCAAAAAATAAAAACTGCAAAGGTGATCAAATACCACCAAAAGAAAGCTCTATTTGTGGGAAAAAAATAACGTCAATTTTGTTTTGGTGTAACGTTGCATGACCACGCAATTGTCAGTTAAAGTGACGCAGTGCCGAATCGCAAAAAGTGCTCTGGTCAGGAAGGGGGTAAAATCTTCTGGGGCTGAAGCGATTAATCAACCCCACCTCTAAGAACCTCTAAGTTGCGTTTATATTACGTTTTTTTGTCTTGGTTATTAATGGCAACATGGTTATATGCCAACATGATCAATTGCATGAGAACCAATCAAAATGCTGTTTAAAGTAAGCAAGCTAAAGAAAGCTGAGTTCTGGTTGGATGCTTCCAGTTGCTGCACACACTATCCTCACATGCACCATTACGTTATATAGGAATATCTGCAACAATTCGAGGATAACAATCAATAGACAGAACATTAATAAATGTGAGATACATTTGATGAGATAATATTGTAAATCTTTAAATGACATGATTTTCTCAAGTCTATTTTTTGCACAGATCCGGCATGTAAGTACTTATTTAAAGCCAGCTAATAACATCATGCATGGACATTTAAACTTGTTGTAAGTTCCAGAGAGGATTAGAAGGGAGTCAAGCTGTGCGGAGATAATGATAGCATCTGAGATCGTCAAGTGGCAGCTAAATCTGCCTATCTCCATCCATGGGTGTGGGGCTCCTCTCCTAGGGGACAAGAGAAGAGGACTGCAAAGTGGGGCTTATTTTATATATATATATATATATATATATATATATATATATATATATATATAGTGTCAAATACAAGGGCAGTATATATAGGCATCTATAAACAGAAAATGTATGGACAGACACCTATAGACATTATGCATGCACATCTATGGGCTTCTAGAAGTACTGATGCTTCTGAGTAAAGTACACAAAACAGTGCATGTACAATCTGATAATACTAAAAGCAATCTGCCTCTTATTTAGATCATATGTCACCTACTGCACTACACACATGTAATCAGACAAAGAATACACAAGCTCTGCATATATATTACATGCAGCATCAACTTGTCACATTGACATTAGCAGGCAAGCTGGGGTTATCTGTGTGCCCCATTCTGGAGCATAAATAAGGACCGCTGGCATGTGAGCTGTTCATATATGTGTGACCTGTACACGCCTCACCCTGCTGTCACACAGCAATCAGAGGACAGGTGCAGGAGATTCCATGGAGGGTGAAATATCTATCATAAAGAATGTTCTTTTTCTGCATCAGTGTCCAAACCACATCCATCCTTCCTAAAATAATGTACCCAATCACCGCTGGAGGTCATTTACTGCATGCCTACAACACACCTGTGATATGTCAGCTTATACAGTAAGGAGTTACCCCATCTATACCTCTATCTATCTATCTATCTATCTATCTATCTATCTATCTATCTATCTATCTTATTTTAAAATTCTGTCAATACCTATCTATTTTTCAAATTCTTCCTTTCTTTAATTCTTTCTTTCTGTCTATACCACTATCTATCTATCTATCTATCTATCTATCTATCTATCTATCTATCTATCTATCTATCTATCTATCTATCTATCTATCTATCTTATTTTCAAACCCTTTCAATACCTATCTATTTTCAAATCTTTCTTTCTTTCTTTCTTTCTTTCTTTCTTTCTTTCTTTCTTTCTTTCTTTCTTTCTTTCTTTCTTTCTTTCTTTCTTTCTTTCTTTCTTTCTATATCTCCATATCTTATCTATCTATCTATCTATCTATCTATCTATCTATCTATCTATCTATCTATCTATCTATCTATCTATCTATCTATCTTTTAAAATTCTTTCAATACCTATCCATCTTTTTTTTAAATGTTTTTTTTCTTTACACAAGTTTATCAATCTTGCTATGGGAGGCAGTCGTGCAGGCTCCATCCTGAGCTGGTCTGCGTGCATCTATAGACACACACAGTGCGGCTCAGCCCTTTTGCCCACTCCCTCCTCACAAGATATGGTTGTAAGCAGCAGGAGGCAATGGCCCCCACTGTTGCCTCTGTGTCCTGTGAGGAGAGAGTGTGAAAGCAGCGCTGCTACTCTCGTGCACAATGATAGGACTCAGGTAAGTTAGAAGGCTGGCTGCAGGCTAGCCTAAATTTGTAGAAGGAGTCTGAGGGCTATATATCCTCCATCAGATCCTTCGTTGGCTCATTTCCGGGTCACGCCGACACATGTCACTTCTGGGTCCTTGCTGAGTGACGGTCGGCTGCAATAGTGGTGGTGGTTCTTCTCTCGGTGCTCATGCCAGGCACCACCGGGGAGGCCGCCTGCCCACTCACCTTCTTATCACCCCAGGGTATATCCAGCATCATGAGGGGGCTGCCCGCTTCTCCCGGTGTATAACGCCGGGGGGTTCAGCCGCCCACCAGCTCCTCTCTCCCTGTGCAGATCTGGCTTCATGAGGGGGTCGTCCGCCCACTTCTCCCGATGCTGACACCGGGGGGGGGGGGGGGGTTGACCGCCTGGTGCCATGGAGGACCACCTGCCCACGTTTACATGCTCTATCCGGCATCTTTGAGGGGGTGCCCGCCTGCTTTCCCCGGTGCTCACGCTGGGGGGAGGGGGGCATCTGTTCTCCCTAGTCAGCCATGTTCTTATTTGTCCAATCTAAGAGGAAGTGAGCACATACTGGCGGCAGATGCTTGGGCCTGGGTGTAAGTCACTAATGAGAGGTGATTACTTTTCTCTTTCGTTCATTGATGGAACGAAAGAGAAAAGTACAGCTCCAGTAATCTTGACCGTAGGTTATTACGCCACCTTCAGGAGAGGACTAGGCAGAACATGTAATACATGTGAAAAAATAGAACTTTACAGTTCCGCCCAGAGGGTGGTCCCTCTGGTAATAACCCCTCTTTTTCTGCCTAGTGAAGGAGAAGGACCTAGGCTCCCTGTGGGACCATCGGTCCTGGGATTTTTTGCTGAATGTTTGCCTTTTGCGCAAGATTTTAAGGTCTTGTGATTTGTTATCAACAGCCGGCTGGGTGACAGGCTGGATAATCTAGATCCTTGTAGTCTCCCCAGCCTGGCCATCGAGTGTGTGCAGACCCTAGCTAGGCGCTGGGTCAGCCACGAGATGCCCCTCAGGCTCCAGGGGCAGCCAGTGAGTGCAATACTCTGGGGCACACATATGACCGGACTACCGATGTCCTTGTCACAGTGTGCCGTGGACAGCAGCCACCCTGTATTGCTCCGGAGTGGGTCTGTGATGAAACGTCCCCAGCTTGTCCGGATGGTAAGTACAGCTCTTCCTGCCTCGGTGGGATTGAGCAGCCTGGGAGGTCGATTAGGGGGTCCCTCTCCTCCCTCTCTTCTCTCCCTGTCCCTTTATGCCCCCCGTGGGGAATGCTGCATGACGGGCTGCTGAGCGGTGTGCGTACCTGAGCTCCTCTGGGGGGCTCTGACCTTAGATTGGAAAAGTGGAACTAATGATAAATGGGTCATTCATTAGTTCCTAATCACTGAACAGATTTTAACCCCTGTACCCCTCCTCCTCTCCTATACATCTGGTCTCCATACTGTCTCTTCAGTGACCAGTATATTACCTCCCTTATCCTACACCGTATTTAGCACTCCTAAACTGCCCTGCCATTGAAATCAATGGCCAGCGCTGCCAAAGTAGCTTTTTGGGCACTTTTAACCCTTTTTGGCCACTAGTAGGGGTTAAAAGCGTCCCGCTAGCGGTTGAAAAGTGCTGCTAAAATTAGCAGCGATTTACCGCTTACACGGCCAGCACCTCAGTGTGAAAGTACTCTAAGCCCTTGTACACGCAGTCGGAGATTCCGACAACCAAATCCGTCGGATTTTGTCCAACGGATTTGGTCCGAAGGATTTTGTCCGAAACTGTTGCATACACACGGTCGGACAAAGTAGTCGGAAAATCCGACGTGATGACGTGATTTCGTTACGACGGGACTACGTTCACGCTAGTAGCCAATAGCTTTGGTGTAGGAATTTGATCTGAGCATGCGTGGCACTTTGTCCGATCGGAATTCTCTACACATGATCGGAGTATGTCCGATCGGAGCATTTTGTCTGAAAATTTTACCAACAAGTTGGAAAACTTGGTCTGTCGGATACTCCGATGGAAACAGTCCGATGTAGAACACACACAGTCGGAATCTCCGACCGCGTGTACAAGGGCTAAGAGTTTGAGCATTAATTCATTTTACTGGCCAAAATACATAATTATTCTGGCCATTGAAATGCATTAATGCCCAAGCGCTTGACTCAACTAAATGTCAAGAGTTTTTCTGCTGCCAGGAGAAAGGTGCCTAGGCCAAAGCATCCAATATGCATTAGGCCTTATACTTAAAGTGACAGTAAACTCAAATTTTTTATAGGTTCAAATAAATGCGACAAGTTTTTGGATATTAAGAATCATATCTTGGTCCTACCTGCAGCTGCAGCGATGACTGAGATGTCATTTATTTTAGGGCCAGCGATTCTGCACAAAGTAAAAGTAATCTGAGAGGCTAATGAGCCGCTGGGTTACTTTTACAGGAGGCGGGAGGGGTCTCTCCCCCTCCTACTGCCACCGCTGCCATTACCGTGCTCTTCCATGCAGTCATGGAGGCCGGTAAGGATGCCTCTGGCGGAACCCTCTTCCTGGGGTACAGTGGAAGGAACGGATGTTGTTTTTCCCACTGTGTGACATCAGAAACCGGAAGCAGTGCTCCATATCTTTTGGTCATGCCCACGTATATGTCCATTGTGGGAAGAAATTAATAGTCTGATCCACAAACCTACTGGTCTTATACTGGAATTTGGTCCAGAGCTATTTTTACTACATATTACCCTTTTTTCAAGGCATCAGATATAAAAAATCCCTCCAGCTTTTCAATGCCGCAAAAGTGTGCATTCCAAAAAAGGGAGAACTGCAGACCTGCCAATGGTTTACAATTGATAGCTGTGGTAAACAAAATTGATGATATGAGATACTTGTCAGATGCTCTGAAATGTAAAGATTTTACAAAACATGGTTTTATTGGCATGATTTTAGACCTGTGAAGCCCAGCCTCTCTCTCTCTCTCTCTCTCTCTCTTTCCCATTTTCCTTGCCCCCTACCATTTTTTCTCTCTCTCTCTCTCATTTCTTCCTCTTCCCTTTTCTTGGCTCTTTCTTCTCTTGGGTGTCCTGTCCACCTTGTCCTTAGAGGACCTCTCTGTGTTCTGTTTAACCACTTTTAATTTTCTTCTTTTGGAAAATGGTTCAGCAGGAACCAGCTAAGATTCAAACCATTAATGAGCAGGCGGAATGTATCAAGTTGATCGATCTATCAAATTTGGTACAATTGGCTTGCCGGATTCCCTTGAGATTATATTATTACCCGAAGAGAAAATCTACTTCAGTACAAAGAGAAAAAAACAAATAATCATGTACCTCTAGTAACCACATACAATCCAGCACCAGATGGGATAAGAAAGATAATCAAAGATTTACAACCCATTATAACAGAGGATAAAACTCTGAAAGAAATATCCCAACAACCCTCAATACTGACTTTCAGACAACCACCCAAGCTCAGACATAAACCAATCAGCAGGAAACTTCATTCTGATTATAAATTTACAAATAATGGAAGCAAACCCTCAAATAAAAAACTCTGCAAACTGTGCAACCAGATCAATCCATCTAAAAGTGTCACACAATATCCCTGGATCATACAATTGCACCTCTAGTATTGTTATTTACCTCATCCAATGCAAAAAATCTACCAAAGAATCTTATGTGGGAGAAACAGGACAGAAGTTGAGAACAAGGATAAATTTGCACAGACATACCATCAAGAAACATAAAGAAGATGAGTTCTGCACACCTGTGGGACATCACTTCTCACAACTGGACCACACTATGGAAGACCTCAATGTCTTAGATCTTAGGCCCAGTTTACACAGATGCGACATAGGCTTGACTTTGAGAGCACATGTCGCATGATGTGTATAAATCAATGATTCCCAATGAGAGCTGTCTTAACTGGTCCAACTTGTGTTGGTGCAACTTTGGAAAAGGTCACTGCACTACTGGTCCTATTTTGGTCCATTGAAGTCGTATCCAAGCCAGATCAACATCTTAACTGATTCGACTTGTGATATGCCACTTGTGCTCAGAGGCAATGTTAGCATTGCAAAATGTATTGAAACAAAAAACCCAAATCCATACCAGAGCCAAGTTGCATTCATCTCAAGTTGGATCATGTTCATTAAAGTCTGACTGATGTCTGACCAATGTTGCAGGGCAAAGTTGGATCTGAAGGGTTCACACTGGTCCGACATTCACTCCAACTTTGAGAGCACAAGTTGCATGACATGTCAAAATGAATGGTTCCCTATGAGAGCTGTCTTAACTGGTCTGATTTGTGTCAGTCCGACTTTGAGAAAGGTTTCTTCACTACTTTTGGCGCAATCTCAGCCCATTGATTTGAATGGAAGTTGCATCCAATTCGGATCATCATCTTAACTGATCCGACTTGTGGCATGCAACTTATGCTACAAGATCAAATGTATGCAATGTTAGCAATGTAAAATCCCCCCAAAAAACAGTGTGCCGCCCCCAAATCCATACCAGACTGCCGAGTTATCTGCTCTCTTAGTTGGAGTTTGATAATTCCTCAGTGTCGGGGTTTGCTTTTGTAATTTCTGTTTTTCGTTTACCTATGATTTTCATGTTGATTGTGTGCCATTTCTGTTTTGGATAAGCTTAGTTCCTTAGTTTTGGAATTAGTCTTTTCTACTTCAATATGTATTTTATCCTTATGGTTCTTTGAGTTGTGTGCGCTGCTGAAGGACACAATAAAGCATATCATTAAAAAAAAGAAACAGGAAACGGTAAGGATTCTATTGACAGTTTTGGAAGCTTTGGATTGAACCCATCCAAGTTTTATCTGTAGCTTTCAAGAGCAGCAGAAACATCTTAAGCCTCATACACACGATCTGACTTTTTACAAACTTTCCAGTGGATTTTTTTACAAAGGGCGTCGGCCGTGAGCTTGTATTGCATACACACGGCAGGACTTTTTTAGTCAACTTTCACAAAATCACATGGTTTTTCTACTCTTTACTGCCACCTTTGGTCAACTTCTATATTGTTGTCTGATCTTTTGCATTGGTTCTGAGCATGCGTGTTTGTACGTTGTACAAAAGTCCTATGGTTTTCTGTACACACGATCGGACTTTGCTCCATCGGACTTTTGTTGGCGGAAAGTTTGTCCGTTCGCACAGCCAACAAAAGTCAGATGAAAACCAAAAAAGTTTGTCCGATGAAGCGTACACACAGTTGGATGTTGCCTTAAAACAGCTAATTTGCATGTTTGTTGTCAAAAAGTATGATCATGTGTTTAGGTATAATAGACCCCAGATGTATCAGTAAAGAGGACTTGTCTCTTTTATTGGTATCACAAGAGATGTTAAAATTTTTTATAATAGCAATAAAAGTGATCACATTTTTAAAGAAACAGTGTAAAATATAAATATTCAAGTCAAAATAAATAATGATAAAATGTTTTTTTTTTTTTTAATACAAACGTTTTTTATTAGGTGAGAAACAAAATACACAGTAGTGCTCATATACACGACTTGCAGTAGCATTGTACAATGTTACAATAAAGCTCAGATGAAATAATGAAAAACAATATCAAGAGAAAACAAAAAAATAGAACAGCGCTATAAAGCTAGTGAAACATAAAATTCCAGCAGTGAGGCTGTGTTTAACTATCCTAGAAGTACCATGCTAAGGCATTCAGGGTGACTGTGTAGGTTGAGATAAAAACAAACTAAATTTTACAATAATAATAATAACTGACCGTAGCAGAGAAAGAAAAAAATCCTTCGTTCTTAAACTTCAGCCCTGTAGCGACTATTATTCGCCCAACTTCAGAAGGTAGAGGATGTGCAGAAATTTGGTGGACTAGGTAACCAGGTCAGGGTCTGCGAGACTGTTATGCCCCAGAAACGGGGTACAGGGCCAACTCACTTCAGAGATCCACCTGAGGGAGAAGGGGAGGGAGTACCAACCCCTCCGCCCCCGAGCCGATCGGCCATGTGGCCCACTTGGCAGTGTGAATGTGCATAGAGTCCATTAGCGTATGGTGGATCCGTTCCATAAGACGGATAGACTCCATCCTTCGAATTACCTGAGACCAGGGAACCGAGGGTGAGCGCCAATGTAACGCCACCGCCCATTGAATGGCACTAAACAGGGTATTAATTAATCTCTGGGAGGATCGGGTAGTCCCCGGGAGTGAGGCAAAAAGTAGACAGTGTGCAGCTGTCAATTCAACGTTAGCCCCCATGATGGTGGCAACCAAGGTCGAGGCTTGATCCCAGACAGGTTGAAGTAGGGGACAGCTCCAGATAAAATGTTTTTTAAAGCTCTCCCATCCATCCGTTCTTGTGCACAAATGAGAACGCACAGTCCTGCATGCATATGTAAATGGAAATTGCACCACTCAGCAATAATTCTAGCTCCTAAACTGGTAATCTATAAAGGCTTTTAAAGTATTACATTGATGCAGCCATCTGTCCATAGGTTTTCCATCTGACCCTGAGAGTGAGCGCATATATGTTTGTACCCTATATTCAGTAAGTGTTATATCGGCTGTATTAATCAGCATTATGTATGTACAATATGTTATATTTACAATATCTCCTCTTTGAATAGATGCACTAAAAGCTCCTGTGGAAGCGACTAAGTCATGAAATGTGTAGAGCTATATATGGTGAAAGCTGGAACCCCAGCACCTGGAGGAGTTGGAAACAACTTGTGTAACATCTAGCCATGTACACAGCTCCCACGTTCGGTATATTAAGAGGATCATGTAATGCCTTATATATGAATTGAATAGTGGTTTTATGTAGTTTTATAATTATTTAACAATTGTGTAAGGTTTTATGACATTGTTATTACAAATTACTTTGTTTTATAATATCTTCTGAATTGATTTGTTTATGCCTCCAAAGTCCACATTTCCCATTTTCAAAATGACTGTTCTTCAAAGTTGGAACATTTCACTGAACCCCCTTTAGTGTACCCATGGTACCACCCAATGGGTACTATGTATATACTGTATATATGGTATCACGGCTTTTAAAGTGTCCCCTGTGGGGATTTTTAGGTACCATAATTTGGCCCCATTGCACGAGCAGATGCAATTTTAAACATGATATCTTTTCTACCTATTTACGTGGATTAACTTCATCTTTTATATTTTAACAAAAAATTGGGTACTATATTGTGTTTTTGAGCATTAAAATGAACTAAAGTGTATTTTTTCCAAACAATTTGCTTTTAAAAAAACTGCTGTGCAAATACTGTGTCACCCATCATTTTATTCTCTAGTCCACTGCTGAAAAATATATATAATGTTTAGGGGTTCCACATAGTTTTCTAGTGAAAAAAATATGTTTTATGCATGTAGAAGAGGATTGTCAGAATTGGCCCAGACTGGAAGTGGTTACATATAAGTAGAATGTAACCTCTATCTCTCTTTCTTTATTTCATCTCTCAAATACAAGTTTTTTGTTTTGTTTTTAAATTCTCAGACTTCCTGTTCTAGGGCTTTTTTTTTTTCTCCATGCCCCTTATATTTATGGAAATATAACCACCCTCTCCTGCTCACCCCTGAGATGGACTTCACATTTACATGAAGACACATTTAATACTATAGGAAATGTAGTACGCATAGAACGGAGCATGTGACCAGAAATAATGGCACTCCTTGCTCTACACTTGTAGCTTTGTGATTCATCAATGGAGGATAGGGGATTTGTGCACAGGACACAAAAACAAAAAAACAAAAAAACAAAAAACAGAGCCATAGTATAATTAATATTTTGGAGTTCCTGATAAAGAACGGTAGACAAGGCAGAAAGTTACCATAATCGAGTATAACTGCAGAATTGCTCAGGTTGTAAAGCCTCCAATTGGACACTTGCAACTGCTGAATCATATTCCTTTAGTTGTAGACCCCTTTCACATGGGAGCCTTTGTCATCCATCAAGAGACAGATGAAAAACAGACAACAAAGATTCCCTATGGCAAAACTGATGTCAATGAATAGACATCTGTTGACATCAGTTTCCTCATAGGGAGACAGTGGATCCATTTTGAAAATATCATGGAATTGAATGTCTTTGGTGTAAATGGATGTGCATCTGTGTACATTTGTTTCAATGCAGAACAATTTCCCCAGTACCATTCACCTCCTCATGCATATGGGAGGAATACGCCTTTCTACCATAGTTTTAACCCACAGATGCCTATGTGCTTCCTTGAAAAGCTGTCCCCACACTTCTCTCCTTTTTCTCCACTGTGACATCTCACTGCTACTTTTCATGGGATATCAAAGTGATATTTCAGACATATAAACAGGCTTCAACTTTTCTGCAGCAGTGATAGAATATCACAGCAGTTTTGGGAGAAAAAATAAACTGCAATAATGAAGGTATTATTAACTGGAATTAGTCTCTATACTTAAATCAGACCCACCTAAAAAAAAATCAGTCAACATTAATCCAACCTATTCATTAAAGTTCTTACCTGCCTCCTTCTAGCTCTGTTCCCCTAGTCTGAGCTCTCTGCCCCCAATATGGGTCAGAAACCTGCACAAAAAGTCATAGGCAGACAATTTCCCCTTCTTTCTTCAGAGGAAGTATAATGAGTGTAACTTTTTTTTCTCAGAAAATGTCATGCAATTGATAAATGATTTACCATGACAGCCAGGCAATTAGCAGTTTCAGAAGTCATCATGCTGGCCTGGGATCACGGGAGAATGCTGTAGAGAATGGCATTCATGCAAGTGTTGGCTGCATTCGGATAACAGTAGCATTGTAAATATTTTGTCCCCAGGCTATCAGTGGGTTCATCTGTGTTTTAATACAGCCAGTAAAATGTTCAGAGCCTGTTGTAGAAGAGGGAGCAGAAAACCTTTCAACTGTGCTAATACACACTCATGTCGTTCTTTTTACAATGACAGATCCTAGTAATATGGTTCACTGTCATGAATAACATTTGAATGTGACTTACAAGTTGACAATGCTTTAGGGCCTATGTTATAAGTTTTTCTCAGTTTAATATATAGCGTTGGTTTCCTCTGAATACTCTGTTTTATTTCCACATGGAGGACATGTTGGTAAGTTAATTGGCTCCTGTCTAAATTGGCCCTAGTATGTATATATGCATATGAGATGGAGGCCTTAGATTGTAAGCTCCTTGTGGGCAGGGACTGATGTGAATGTACAGTATGTAATAAAAATTGTCAGAGTTATATAAATACCTGCAAAATGAAACAAATAAATACATAATAAATAAATAACACCAAACCAGGTATGTATAGTCTATTCTTCTAACAAGCAGGCACACACACCTCTATTGGAACTGATGTGATCCTTGTACATCAGTGGAATGAAAGAAAGGGAGAGGCAAAGGGCCTGGTTAAAGTCAAATGTATAATATCAGAAAGGCTAAGCTCTCTTGCGGGTGTGGAAGGGCTTGCTTGTCCATCTATCTATGTAAATGCACATTTTCATTTACAAGAATTGGTACAATGAACAGACTAATTCCTTTCGTTTACCATGAGGGATCAATTAACAAATGACTACACCATAGCTTCTTTTAAATAATTTCCAGCACAAGTATTGTTATGTAGCACTACCCCCGTAGGAGTCGCTAATATCCCAGGTCCCCACCAATGCACAGCCAGTCATACAGCATTTCCTTCATGCATTCCGAAGCAGAAAACACTGCTTGGCTTGTTTTTGATGCTTTATTAGAGATTGAAAACTTGTTTGGAGTAGGAAATCATAGGATGCCCAGCTTGAAAAATGTCCAGAACTATGAACAAGGGGACAGCTTCCTTTCTATTTACAAAAAAATGTCCTACTGCAAAAACTTGGTTTCGAGTGCATAGCACCTGCTGCTTACTCATGTGGGAAGTAGCAGCATGCTACTAGTTCAGCAAAGGCCCACTACAGGCAGGAAGCCAGAGTCCCCTGAAAAAATAGTGAAATGTGAGTGAACAGCATGACATTCCTCCTTTTGCTTTCTTGTGGCCACTGATCCCAAGTCCACTTGCTTGCAGTAAATGCTAGCCCCCCTGGCTGGAACCAGCCAGGCCTGGCTGATCTTTCTACCAGTCCAACTGACTAACTTTCGCCCCAGTCCTGCCCGACTGGCTCACACACATGGAGACCTCCAAGGGCAAGGAAGACTTGACACTACGTGGTCTTCATGAGAGGCCTGCTACAGATGGCAGTCTCTCCCTTTGTCTGTCCTTGCACCATGCCGATCCACTCACTGTTTCTCCCTGCTCCTTCCTGCTGCATTTCCGGCATTAGTCCCTCCACTGCCTCCTGTGTTAGGATCTTTTCAGGCTAGCTTTCCTAAGCACATGCCTGAGGTGAACCCTCTCCGTAATAAGGGGTCCTTCAAAGGCCACCAACAGCTTCTCCTCAGCACTGCTTCTCCATCTTCCACCCGACTCCCCTGCTTGAATGGCCCATGTCTATTTATGGGGTTGTCTCAGTCGCTTGCCAGCTCACTTCTGGTGATTGACTGAGGCCCCATAAATATTCATGGCAGTTCCTCGTAATCCCTGCCATCTAGTTCTAGAAGGTTCTTCAACCTTACAGACTCCAGGGGGCAGCATCAGAGAGCTGCCAGGATGAGTAATCCAGCACTGGCCTCTAGCAACCCTGACCCAATTAATGACTCAGGTTATTCCTGGCCAGAAATATTTTTTACCTACTTTCAACTCTAGTAGCACACACTAGTGGGTGCTACAGTTATATTAGGATACAGTAAACATATGTCTGTTCAGGCAGTCTTATGGTTTACACACTGTGCCAGACAGAACACCAGTTTCCCCAATTTTGTGACTTCAAAGGCCAAAAAAGATCTTCGACAACCACATCCAGAAACCAACAAACATTTTATTCACTGGCTTCATTGTTGCTTTGAATGTAATGCTCACTGGATCCTGCATGTGGCCTTTGTGGATCATTGTCTACTTTAAACAGCTAAATATTACAATTGGAATGGGTGTCTATTAACTGTTTTACTTGCCAAGAGTTTTGTAATTCTTTACAGCTATCCTTGTGATTCTTACAACTTTGTAATTAGCAGGATGATACCACTGTTCCCCGTTTCAGCTTCCTGTCTACTCAATGTACTACAAAGGGTTAGTGGTTAGCACTTCTGGCTTGCAGCACCCGGATTCGAATCCCAATTCAAATGCATTGGGGTTGCATGCTCTCCCTGTGGTTGTGATGGTTCCACAATCAAAAGATATGCTGATAGGTTAATTGGATCCCATCTAAATTGGCCCTAGTATGTGAATGTATGCATGTAAGATAGGAACCTTTGATTGTAAGCTCTGTGAAGGCAGGAACTGATGTGAATGTACAGTATGTAAAGCACTGCATACATTGTAGGTGCTGATGAAATATATTTGTTAAAAAAATCATTGCACTGGTTCTTCCTGTGTTTTCCCGATACTGTAAATCTGTCCACATCCTTTTCAACATCCCAGTGTCTAAAAACATTGTAGAACTAGAGGATGAATCTCCTTAATTGGAGCAAAGACAACAATAAACACATGAAAGCATAGGTGTGCACAGCCTATTGCATTAGAGTGTGCACCCGAAAGCTCAAGCACACATACATGTGTATATATATATATTTCTTGATCATACATCACGGGACACAGGAGCTTCATTTCATAGTGGGTTATATAGGCACCTCTGGTGATTGGACACTGGTTGACCCCAATTAAGGAGAATTCCTCCCCTATATAATCCCTCCCATCTGGGAGGCACCTCAGTTTTTTCGCCAGTGTCTATGGTGATGGTCACGTAAAACTTTAGCTCTATGCAGGTCCCTGCGAGGGCCTAAGGGCTACAACAATCCGGATCCATACCTCGGGCCGATATTTGACTCCCAAGATGGTATGGTACCCGGGCCTCGTCAGCCGAAGAAGCGAGGTTTTGCCTGTAAGTCCTCTCCATTGGAAGACTGGGCTCTGGGAAAACCAGACTTGGTGTATTGTTTATACAGAGCGCACGAAAGTTTCTGGCAGAGCTTTCTACATGGCCCAGGTAGGAGGTTCTTCCGAGAAAGAGCCCCAGATAAACCTGAAGGTTGGCTAACAATACCCGCCGTGATGGGTGAAGGCTGGAATTGGTCTGGTCAGCAATTCCTGCGGTGGGGACAGGTAAGGGAAGTAAATCCTGTATATATAAATATATGAATGGATTTCTTCATTATGAGTAGTTGTATGTCTTACCTGGTTTCCACCACTAGAGGGAGTAAGAGCAGCCTGATGCATACTTACATGCCTTTCAATACACACGCTCAGTGAAGCCTGGTTCTCCAGCTGACTCACGTCTCCATTGCAGTCCCTGCCACAACAAGGTAAACAGGGGTCCCACGTAGTTCGGGGGTCCCACACAGCTCCGTTTTGGGTTCTCCTCCCCCCCCCTGGATCCCGCGGTCCTCGTGCATGCGCGCGGGCGCGTGCACGCGCGCCGGGCGCGTTCCCGGCCTAATGGAGGAGGGGGGGTGTGGTTTATGAGCCGTGCACATCAGTGTGCACGGCGCTGTACTGCGCAGGCGCCAGGTGGCAATTTTAAAAAGCCCAGAGCGTCAGGGGGCTGTAATTGGAGACACAGGAGCTGTGGGCAGTAAGCATCCGTGGGGATTGGATCCAGGCAAACCTTAGACACCTACTCAGCATCAGGTTGTGCAGTTTAAGCATATATATTATTGTGAGACTTTAAGCACAACAGTGATTGCACTTGTACTAGTACCTCTGCTTTGTAGCTTAGGACTATGTCTCCTCGTAAGAGGGTCTCAGGGGGAGGTAGCAAAGGCACTGGTAAATCCCGCCTAGGTCCAGGGGTTCCAAAAGTGCCTGTAAGTTACCATCCCCCCCTGCAAGACTGGAGCCAGCCTCTCAAGACGAGTCAGTGCCCCTGTCAGGTTTTGCAGCCTCTCCTAATGTCGCAGCCCCGGTTTATGTCACTGAGGACTCCCTTAGGGCTACATTGGAGGGTTTTGAAGGGAGAATCATGAATTTTATTTCTGCTTCCCTGAAAGATAGCAGGAAAAGGTGTAGATCCCCTCCCTCTGCTGAAATCCCTCTCTCAGATGATTCTTCTGAAAATGAGGAGGGATCCCTATCTTGGGATAGGGATCATGAGCAGTCGGATGAGTCAGAGGAAGAGGAGATAGTCCCCTCCTCCCAGGCACTCAGAAAGCAGGTGCAGTATTATACTGAATTGGTGCGTACCACATTCAGAATGCCTGCTGCTGAAGTCGCTACATCCTCTGTTTCTTCCCTGGGAGTCAGGAAAGCCCCACAGACTGCCTATTCCTTCCCAATTCATCCCTTAATGGATAAATTGATGTATGAGGATTGGGGACATCCCGATAAACTGTTTGCTCCTCCTAAAAGGTTTTCTATGCATTATCCTGTGGAGGAAAGTTTCACCAAGAAGTGGGGGGTCCCATCTGTCGATGCGGCTGTTTCTTGTGTGAATAAAAACCTGACTTGTCTATTGGATAATGCGCAGGTATTCAAGGATCCAACTGATAAAAAGCTGGAAACCTTATTAAAAGCCTCCTTTTCCATGGCTGGCACTGTGGTGCAACCTACAGTCGCAGCCGTGGGGTTGTGTCAGTTCCTCAAGGAACAGGTTAAGCAGATGCTTGGGCTCCTTCCCAGTGAGGAAGTAGAAAATTATGCAGAATTGCCTCACATTCTGTGTTTCATAATTGATGCGATTTTGGATTCCGTCCAACAAGCATCACGTTTCTCTCTCATGTTGGTTCACATGCGAAGGGCCCTATGGCTAAAGAATTGGGCAGCTGAGCTGTCATGCAAGAAGCATTTGATTGGGTTCCCGTTTAAAGGGGAACATTTGTTTGGAGAAGAATTAGATAAATTCGTCCAAAATATTTCAGGGGGTAAATCTACTCTCCTTCCAGTCAAAAGGAGGAAGTGTCCTTCATTCAGGCGTGCTCTCTCTCCCGAAGCATCAAGCTCTAAGCAGTGGCGACGGCCTTCTCAGTCCTCCTCTACTAGAAAGGCTCAAGGCCGAGCCCAGGGGCAGAAAAAGACTTGGGGGCGAAAGCCTGCCAAGCAGAGCCCCAAAGCTTCCTTGTGAAGGGGCGCCCCCGCTCGGCAGAGCCTTATGGCTTGGAACAGGAAGCCCCAATCCTTGGATCTTCCTATGCGTCTATCCCCAGGGACACACAAGAGTCTTGTCTGGTGGTTACAAAACACAAAATTTGCTGAAGGGCAAAACTTTTCTTCCTCTTCCATGGAAGATTATCACAACAGATGCCAGCCTGACAGGCTGGGGAGCTGTATTGGAGGAAACATGCTCGCAGGGGAAATGGTCTGCGACCGAGAAACTACTGCCCATAAATATCTTGGAGATCCGGGCAGTTTACATGGTGCTCATAGAGTGGTCTTACAGACTGCGAGGTTTCCCGGTTCGGGTTCAGTCCGACAATGCCACAGCAGTGGCTTATATCAATCACCAGGGCGGTACCAGAAGTCTGGTGGCCCAAAAAGAGGTGAATTACATACTTGTCTGGGCAGAAAAGCATGTTCCGTGTCTTTCTGCAGTCTTCATTCCAGGAGTGGAAAATTGGCAGGCGGATTTCCTCAGCCGCCAGCAGTTGTGCCCAGGAGAATGGGCTCTGCACCCCGACGTGTTTCAGAACATATGTCACAAGTGGGGTACTCCGGACGTTGATCTGTTTGCATCCAGGTTCAACAGGAAACTGGACAAGTTTGTGTCAAGGACAAGAGATGCACTTGCTCAGGGGTCAGATGCTCTGACAGTTCCCTGGGATCAGTACAATCTGATCTATGCCTTCCCCCCGAGCCCGCTTCTGTTGCGGTTCCTGGGAAGAGTCAAGATAGAGACAAAGTCGGTCCTTTTGGTGGCCTCGGCTTGACCCAGGCGAACATGGTACACGGAAATCATGAAGTTGGCAGTAGGCAGGCCATGGACCCTCCCTCTCCGGCCAGATCTGCTCTCACAGGGTCCAATCTACCATCCTGCTTTACGCAGTCTGAATTTGACGGTTTGGCTGCTGAGACCTACATTCTGAGAGACCGTGGCCTTTCGGGGCCAGTCCTTTCTACTCTGGTCAATGCCAGAAAGCCGGCCTCCAGGCTTATTTATTACAAGGTCTGGAGGACATATGTTTCCTGGTGTGAACTCAGGAAATGGCATCCTAGAAAGTATGTCATTAACAGAATCTTAGCCTTTCTCCAGTCAGGCCTAGAAATGAATCTGGCCATAAGCACTATCAAGGTGCAGATTTCGGCCCTGTCAGTATTTTTTCAAAAGCCGCTTGCATCACATTCCCTAGTACGGGCTTTTATCCAGGGGGCCATGCGGACAAAACCGCCAGTTAAACCTCCGGTATGCCCATGGGATCTGAATTTGGTTCTCTCGGCCTTACAGGGGCAACCATTTGAACCTTTGCATCTGGCTTCTTTAGTTCTCCTGACTAAAAATCTGGTCTTCTTGGTAGCCATATCTACAGCTAGAAGAGTATCAGAGTTGGCAGCTCTTTCCAGCAAGGAGCCGTATTTAATTATCCATAAGGACCGGGTGGTCATGCGTCCCAACAGGTCCTTTCTACCTAAGGTGGTTTCGGGTTTCCATTTGAATCAGGATGTAATCCTACCATCCTTTTTTCCGGACCCTCAGTCCACAGAAGAAGAATCTTTACACACTTTGGATGTGGTTAGAGCAATCAGTATTTATCTTCAGGCAACTACTCAGATAAGGAAAACTGATTGCTTATTCATTCTGCCGGAAGGCCCTAGAAAGGGCCAGGCGGCGTCAAAATCCACTCTCTCAAGGTGGATCAGACAAGTTATTTCTCAGGCCTATGGTTTAAAGGGGAAGATTCCTCCTTTTCGGGTGAAGGCGCACTCTACTAGGGCTGTTAGTGCTTCTTGGGCAGTGCATCACCAGGCCTCCCTGGCTCAGATCTGTAAGGCTGCGATTTGGTCATCAGTCCACACATTCACCAGATTCTATCAGGTGGATGTCAGAGGGCAAGAGAATATCGCCTTCGGGCGCAGTGTACTGCAGGCTGCAGTTTAGGTTCTCCGGTCCCTGGCTGTCTATATTTATGATCTGTGTCTCCCTCCCCTCAATCTGAGCATTGCTATGGGACATCCCACTATGTAATGAAGCTCCTGTGTCCCGTGATGTATGATCAAGAAAATTGGATTTTTATATACAGCTTACCTGTAAAATCCTTTTCTTGAGAGTACATCACGGGACACAGAGCTCCCGCCCCTCTTGGGTTTTACGTGGTTTCTTATTGCTTTGCTACAAAACTGAGGTGCCTCCCAGATGGGAGGGGTTATATAGGGGAGGAATTCTCCTTAATTGGGGTCAACCAGTGTCCAATCACCAGAGGTGCCTATATAACCCACTATGAAATGAAGCTCCTGTGTCCCGTGATGTACTCTCAAGAAAAGGATTTTACAGGTAAGCTGTATATAAAAATCCCATTATGTATGTATGTATATATATATATATATATATATATATATATATATTCAAAAGCATTGGGACACCTGCCTTTACATGCACATGAACTTTAATGCCATCTCAGTCTTAGTCCGTAGGGTTCAATATTGAGTTGGCCCACACTTCGCAGCTATAAAAGCTTCAACTCTTCTGGGAAGGCCGTCCACAAGATTTAGGAGTGTGTCTATGGGAATGTTTGACCATTCTTCCAGAAGGGCATTTGTGAGGTCAGGCACTAATGTTGGACAAGAAGGCCTGGCTCGCAGTCTCCACTCGAATTCATCCCAAAGGTGTTCTATCGGGTTGAGGTCAGGACTCTGTGCCGGTCAGTCAAGTACCTCCACCCTAAACTCGCTCATCCATGTCTTTATGGATCTTGCTTTGTGCACTGGTCCAAATAATTTGGTGGAGGGGAATTATGGTGTGGGGTTGTTTTTCAGGGGTTGAGCTTGGCCCCTTAGTTCCAGTGAAGGGAACACTTAAGGTGTCAGCATACCAAGACATTTTGGACAATTTCATGCCCCCAACTTTGTGGGAACAATTTGCGGATGCCCGTTCCTGTTCCAACATGACTTCACACCAGTACACAAAGCAAGGTCCATAAAGAAATGGACTTAGCAGGGGTGGTGGGAAATTAACTTCAAGTGCAATAATTCATATTATAACCATAACTAAAACATATACAATTAAGTGTAACACTCTAAAAAATAAAATTGCAAAGTGCTATAATGGTGTGAACCTCCCAACTAAAAAGTTGTTGCACTTGAAGGTAATTTGTATTGCAAATGTGCAATTATCTGCAGAGGGGTTTCAAGCATCCCTGCTAAGGCAGCACCAATGGGCACTGATAGGCAGCACTGATTGGCAGTGTTGATGAGCACTAATTGGTAGCACTGATGTGCACTGATAGGTGGCACTGATAGGCAGCACTTATTGGCACTGATAGGTGGCATTGATGGGCAGCACTGATGGGCACTGATTCTCAGCACTTATTAGCACTGATAGGCAGCACTGATGGGCACTTATATGCATCACTGATGTGCTCTGATTGGTAGCACTTATGGGCACTGATAGAATCTGATTGCCGGCACTGATTGGCAGCACTGATGGACACTCATTGGCACTGATAGGCAGCACTGATTGGAAGCACCGATGGACACTGATGAGCAACACCGATTGGCACTGATAGGTGGCACTGATAAGCAGCACTGATGGGCACTAATTATCAGCACTGATTGACACTGATAGGCAGCACTGATGGGCACTGATATGCAACACTGATGGGCACTGATATGTAGCACTGATGGGCACTGATTGGCAGCACTGATGGGCAGCACTTATGGGCACTGATTGACACTGATAGGCAGCACTGATGGGCACTGATATGCAGCACTGATAGGCAGCATTGGTTGGCACTGATTGACGGCATTGGTTGGCACTGATTTACAGCATTGGTTGGCACTGATAGGCAGCACTGACTGGCACTGGTTGGCACTGATAGGCAGCATTGATTGGCACTGATAAGTAGCACTGCCACTGATAGGTAGCATTGGTTGGCACTGGTTGGCATTGATAGGCAGAACTGGTTGGCACTGATAAGCACCACTGGCATGGATAGACAGTACTGGTTGGCACTAATTGGCAGCATTGGTTGGCACTGATAGGCAGCATTGATTGGGTGGTACAGATAGGGGAGAGGGGGAGTTTCACATTTAGGAGATTGTGATAGGCAGTATTGATTGGCACCGATAAGCAGCACTGGTTGGCACTAATTGGCACTGATAGGCATAACTGGTTGGCACTGATAAGCAGCACTGGCATGGATAGGCAGTACTGGTTGGCACTGATTGGCAGCATTGTTTGGTACTGATAGGCAGCATTGGGTGGCACAGATAGGGGAGAGGGGGAGTTTCACATTCAGGAGATCGTAAGAATTGCCAGAGCTGTTCAGTGTATGAAACTGTCAGATAATGACACTGCATGCAGGGAGAGAGACCAGCTGTTAAAAGTCAGCGGTGATGTTGGTGGTGGGCGGGACTCATCATTTTCTGAATTTATTGTAGGACAAATTAATGGGCCAAATGATGGAAGCCCCAATTAGAAATAATGCTCTCTACATCCACTGATTTCAAACAACACTGAGCTGACTGCAGATGGGAAAATTAGGGATAATTTTGGTAAAAGTGATCACAGTGTTTGTACACAGTTATATTTGCTGGAAATTACAGGAAAGATGTGTACACATGGTTATAAGAAGAATACCACATTTTAAAAGAGACAACATTATTATTCGTTCCTTATCATATGATACTAAATGAAATAACATTTTCAAAACAAAGAACATTGACGGCAAGTGGAAATGTTTTAAGGACATAATAAGCAACAACATTAGCAAGTGCATTCCACTGGGTAACAAATATAAAAGAACAAAAGTTAAACCTGGGTAGCTAAAATCTAGGATCAAAACACATACAAATATGAAAAAACTGGTCTGTAGAACAGTCACCATCGGCATTTCAGAACTACAGGGAATGTAATATGAAATGCAGGAATGCAGTCATGGCAGCTAAATAGGTTATGAGAAACTTTTTTCTACAGTAAGTTAAGAAAACCTTCACTTCAAGGACAGAGCATGTAGTCCCCATAAAAGATGAACAGAAGATGTTGGTCATGAGTGAAAAGAAGATCTCTCTTCAGTTTATAGAAACAAAAAGAAGGGTATAACAAGCAAACAAGAAATACTAACAACATTGTGGGAAAATTCTAAAGGGTGTCTATGACACCCTTTAGAATTCTGCCAGTCACTTCACCAAAATTGATTGTGTTTGTACCAGATTTATGTACCTGTCCACCCCAGGAAGCGAAAAAAATGTATGATTATAATTTTATGACCTCTGTAATATACAAGCCCTTATTTTAATGTGGTGCTGGAGGAGGAGTGGAGTGAACCACTGGAGATATTGCACAGAGTGAATCGAAGATCTATGGCACATGGTGCCAAAATACCATTTGGAAAGCACATTTGGACTATAATTATTTTTATTTGCACATAGGATTCATTTATTTTCTGCATTGCACAGTTGGACTTTAGCATTTTATGTTTTTTCCCAACAACGTTTTTATATGTTGCATTATATTTTAAATGGTTGGGAGTAGAGCTGCACTGTTATTTTAAATAATTTTATTTTAATGTGTGATGCATACATCAGTGGCCACCATTGTTTACCAGCACTGCCTTAACCCTCTTGAGCATGGAGTTTATCAGAGCTTCACGGGTTGCCACTGGAGTCCTCTTCCACTCCTCTATGATGACACGGAGCTGGTGGATGTTAGAGACATTACGCTCCTCCACCTTCCATTTGAGGATGCCCAAAAGATGCTCAATAGGTCTGGAGACATGCTTGGCCAGTCCATCACCTTTACCCTCAGCTTCTTTAGCAAGACAGTGGTCGTCTTGGAGGTGTGTTTGGGGTCGTTATCATGTTGGAATACTGCCCTGCGGCCCAGTCTCTGAAGGGAGGGGATCATGCTCTGCTTCAGTACATATTGGCATTCATGGTTCCCTCAATGAACTGTAGCTCCCCAGTGCCGGCAGCACTCATGCAGTCCCAGATCGTGACACTCCAGTATGAGAGAGTGAGGGCGATACCACCAAATTTACTACACCTGCTCCCCATTCATACCTTAGACCTTGTAACACTAAGGAGTCAAATGACACCGGGGAGGAAAAATGGCTAATTGGGCCCAATTTGTGGTGTACTCACTTTTGTTGCCAGCGGTTTAGCTATTAATGGCTGTGCGTTGACTTATTTTGAGGGGGCAGCAAACTTTTGTGAGATACTGTATATTGGTAAAAATGTGTGTCCCTGTCAATAGCTCCTAAGCAGTTGGGGAAATTGGTGCATTGCCAGAAAAGTTCAGCAATCTCTCCATGTGCTTTTGTGGGAACTGTCATAGACATTTTTCTTAGGGTTTTACACAATGCCCTACGTGTTGATTGCACAATGTAGTAGATTGTGGATTGGACCTTGCAAAATTCAAAATCCATGGATGCGTATCTAGAACCCTGCAAAAGAAAAAAAAAAGCATAAAAAAAAAGCATAAAGATATTGTACACTTTTTTTTATCTTAGTGCAAACACTCAAGACATGCTAGTATAGTGTGAAATATAATTATGGGAGCGAACTAAAACAGTAGAAAGAAGTGCTTCCAGAGCCAGCAGGAGGATGCGATACCACTACTACCACCACATACTGCCATGGTCTTTCTAAGTTGCTATTTGCAGCCATAATTTCATTTAGTTGGTAATGAATGCTTTTTAAGTCTCTCTCTTGCTACATATTTATGAGATACATTTATTTTCTAGAACCACATGCAGAGTTGGATGCGGAGTACAAAGTGGCGGAGTACAAAGAATGCCTCAGAAAACCACTTGCTTCTATACATCAGTCCTACCTGGGGAAGCTACCAGAGGCTCCTATAACACTTTCATGGAGCAGAGGGGGTCAGAGCACAGTCTATTGTACCATTTTACTGTCACTTTGAGTCAGCTCTTAAAGAAAGTAGCTGAAGAGTAGGGATGAGCCGAACACCCCCCGGTTCGGTTCGCACCAGAACTTTCGAACGGACCCCACGTTCGTTACGAACGTTAGAACCCCATTGAAGTCTATGGGACTCGAACGTTCGAAATGGAAAGTGCTAATTTTAATGGCTAATATGCAAGATACTGTCCTAAAAAGGGTTTAGAGACCTGGCTCCTGCCCCAGGGGACATGGGTCAATGCAAAAAAAAGTTTTAAAAACGGCCGTTTTTGCGGGAGCACTGATTTTAATGACGATTAAAGTGAAAAAAAAAGGTGAAATATTCCTTTAAATATGGTGCCTGGGGGGTGTCTGTAGGATGCCTGTGAAGTGCCACGTGTTTCCCGTGTTTAGAACAGTCCCTGCACAAAATGACATTTAACGGAAATAACACCATTTAAAACTGCTTGCGGTTTTAATGTTATATCTGGTTCCTGCAATATGGTTGAAAATCATTCAGAAAAATGGCATGGGTAGCCCTCCCTGCCCATTACCAGCCTATTTGGGTCTTGTACGCATATTAAGGGGAACCCTGTACCCATATTAAAAAAAGGAAATGCATGTGGCCCCCAGGCCCTATATACTCAGAACAGCAGTATACAGGCAGTGCAAACAAGACAGGGACTGTGTAGGTTTGTTGTGTTAAGTTGAATCTGTTTGTAATTTTCAACTGGTACATTTTTAAAGTGTAGCTCCAGTCAAAAAAACTATTTTTATGCTTTTTGGAAAACATAGGGAAGGGTTATCACCCCTGTATAATTTGTTTTGTCGTCCATCTTTTTTCATCTCACTTGCTGCTGTCTCCTTGCGTTTGCAAGTAGGAGATGTTTGTAAGTTGGATGTTTGAAAGTAGGGGCCTGCCCTATATGCTCTGCAGAAATGGCGGAACAAAGTGTTGGTTTTGCCACAACATTGTAAGCCCTCAAAGTGACTCTTGGTGGGCGCTGGAGCGCCCTGCTGTGAACTATTATATCAAGAATTGTAATTACATGCCATTGTTGAACAGTGGTAGAAAAATTGACCTTTGGTGGTTGTGGTGCTGGTGCCACAACACTATAAGTCCTCACCGTTACTCTGGGTGGGCACAGGAAGGGGCCCTCCTGTGAAATATTATATCAAGAATTGTAATTACATGTCCCTGTTAAACAGGGGCAGAAAAATTTGGCCTTAGGCACTGCTGCTGGTGCCACCACACTGCAACCTCTTCCATATACTCTAGTTTTTTTGCTGGAATTAGCCCTGCTGCAAAGCATTGCATCAAAAATTGTACTTAAACCCCCCTGTTAAACAGGGGCAGAAAAATTGGGCCTTAGGCACTGGTGCTGGTGCCACCACACTGCAACCTCTGCCATATACTCTAGTTTTATTGCAGGAATTAGCCCTGCTGCAAAGCATTGCATCAAAAATTGTAATTAAACGCCCCTGTTAAACAGGGGCAGAAAAATTGGGCCTTAGGCACTGGTGCTGGTGCCACCACACTGCAACCTCTGCCATATACTCTAGTTTTATTGCAGGAATTAGCCCTGCTGCAAAGCATTGCATCAAAAATTGTAATTAAACGCCCCTGTTAAACAGGGGCAGAAAAATTGGGCTGCTGGCATCACCCAGAACCAAAAATGTTCTTCCAACATATCAGCGGAGGAGGAAGAGGATAGACAATCAACATAACAGGACAGTCACTCAGCATCAGCATAGGCAGTCTTGAAGGGATGTGGTATTTCAAAAAAAATTATTCGGTTACATCAGCTTCAGGTGCTTGGTAGCTGTGGGTGATCCAAGACTGATTCATCTTGATGAAGGTCAGTCGATCAACTGATTCGGTGGACAGGCGCACCCTGTGATCGGTAACAAAGCCACCAGCAGCACTGAAGGTGCGTTCCGAAAGAACGCTGGATGCAGGACAGGCCAGTAGCTCAATTGCATACTGTGCAAGCTCTGGCCAGTGATCCATCCTCAAGACCCAGTAAGCCAGAGGATTTTCGGTGGGAAAGGTGTCCAAGTCTGACCTTGCCCCTAGGTATTCCTGCACCATGTAAATCAGACGCTGGCGATGGGTGCTGGAACCAATCATACCTTGGGGCTGCGGACTAAAAAATTGTCTGAAAGCATCAGTCAGACGGCCACCTTCTCCACCGCTCCTTCTGACCGATGCCTCAGCAACACGTTGTCCAGGACCAGGAGTTTGTAACCTCCCAGTCTCTGGGAACGCGTTGCACAGAGCTTTCTGCAAGGCCTCCCGGAGATGTCTCATCCTCTGCTCCCTCTGCGATGGCAAGATAAGGTCGGCAGCCTTACCCTTGTACCGTGGATCAAGGAGAGTGGCCAGCCAGTAATGGTCCCTCTCCTTGATCCGAAGAATACGAGGATCCTTCCGCAGGCTTTTCAGGATCAGGGAGGCCATGCAGCGTAGGTTAGCTGAGGCATTCGGTCCGGAGTCCTCTGGGTCACTAAGGACAACATGATCCGCAGCTACCTCCTCCCAGCCACGTACAAGTCCACGTGTTTCTTGGGACTGTAAATCACCCCTATAAGACTGCTGCTGCTGATGCTGAGTGCCAGCCTCCACCTCCATGCTGACACAATCATCCTCCTCCTCCTCTTCCTCCTCCTCATCCTCTTCCTGTGTGATGGGTGGCACAGCAGGAACACTGTCTGGATAAAAGGGGCCTTGAGAGGCAAGGAAGTCCTCCTCTTCCTGCCTCTGTTCTGCCTCAAGTGCCCTGTCCATTATTCCACGCAGCGTATGCTCCAAGAGGTGGACAAGAGGTACAGTGTCACTGATGCATGCACTGTCACTGCTCACCATCCTTGTGGCCTCCTCAAACGGTGACAGGACAGTGCATGCATCCCTGATCATGCCCCACTGGCGTGGTGAGAAAAAACCAAGCTCCCCTGACCCTGTCCTGGTGCCGTAGTCGCACAGGTACTCATTGATGGCCCTCTGCTGCGTGTGCAGCCGCTGCAGCATGGCCAATGTTGAGTTCCATCTGGTGGGCATGTCACATATAAGGCGGTTCTTGGGCAGGTTCAACTCCTTTTGGAGCTCAGCCAGCCGAGCACAGGCATTAAATGATCGGCCGAAATGCACACAGACTTTCCTGGCCTGCTTCAGGACATCCTGTAAGCCGGGGTACCTGCCCAAGAACCGCTGCACCACCAGGTTAAGGACGTGAGCTACACAGGGCACATGGGTCAGTTGTCCCTGTCGGAGGGCGGAGAGGAGGTTGGTGCCATTGTCGCAAACCACCATTCCTGGCTTAAGCTGGCGTGGCGTCAACCACCTCTCGACCTGCCCCTGCAGAGCTGACAAAACATCTGCCCCAGTGTGGCTCCTGTCCCCCAAACAAACCAGCGCAAGCACGGCATGGCATCGTTTTGCCTGCGTACTTGCGTAGCCCCTGCAACGCCTACGGAGCACCGCTGGTTCTGAGGACAGAGCACTGGAAGAGGCCATGGAGGAAGAAGAAGAGGAGGGGGTGGAGGAGAGAGGTGTGTCACAACCAATAGTAGCATTTTGGAGGCGTGGTGGCGTAACAACCTCCAACACTACTGCACCTTGTCCTGCATCCTTCCCAGCAGCCAGAAGAGTGACTCAATGGGCCGTGAAAGACAGGTAACGTCCCTGTCCATGCCGGCTGGACCATGAGTCAGCAGTAATATGCACCTTACCGCTGACCGCCCTGTCCAGCGAGGCAAGGACATTGCCTTCCACATGCCGGTAGAGAGCCGGAATCGCCTTCCGTGAGAAAAAGTGGCGTTTGGGGACCTGCCACTGAGGAACCGCACATTGTACAAACTCACGGAAGGGAGCCGAGTCTACCAACTGAAAAGGCAGCAGTTGAAGTGCTAGCAATTTAGCCAAGCTAGCATTCAACCGCTGGGCATGTGGATGGCTGGGAGTAAACTTCTTCCGCCGGTCCAGCAGCTGGGGCAGGGACATTTGCCTGCTATAATCGGACGTGGGTGTACCGCTAGCAGAGTTCCCGGAAGCACTTGGCTTTGACACACCTAATTCTACACCTTCATTCCTCTCAGAGCAGGTTTCAGAGAGGACTGAAGGTCTAGTGGGGTTGGAGATGCCAGCTGATGAGGAGCAAGGAGAGGTCCGCTTTGTTCTTTGGTGTGGGTCTTTGAGGTACGCTTGCCAACGAGCTGCATGGCAGGTCAACATATGTCTGGTCAAGCATGTGGTGCCCAAGCGGCTGATGTTTTGGCCACGTGAGATACGCTTGAGACATATGTTGCAAATAGCAGCGGTGCGATCTGATGCACTCGTCTCAAAAAAGGCCCACACCAAAGAACTTTTAGAATAACGCGCAGAGGCAGCGCTCTGCACAGGCGGAGCTCTGCGGTGTGATTCAGTCGGTGTGCTGCCCCTAAGCTGGCCCCCGGAGGGCATCCTGCCTCGTTGGACATGTGCCTCCTCCTCCTCCTCCTCCTCCCTCCTTCCAGGCACCCACGTGGAGTCAGTGCCCTCCCCTCCCTCTTCATCGCTGTAGCAAACCTGGCAGTATGCTGCAGCTTGTGGAACATGACTGCCAGATTGCTGTCCTTCTTGAGCATCCCCTCTCTCTGCGCTCACGCTACTGCCTTCCTCTAGCTGAGTGTCATCATCAGAGCCCACCAAACACTGGGCATCCTCCTGGAGCATGTACCCAACACTGTGCTCAAAGAGTTCAGGAGACTCCTCAGGAGGACGTGGTGGGTCTAGGGAAGGAGTCACTGATGATGACATTGAGAGGAGGGAAGATGATGCGTTGGCAGCTGCTTTGCGACTACCCTGAGACTGGGTGAGAGAGGATGAGGAGGATGAAGAGGGCTTGGTCATCCACTCTACCAAGTCGTTGGCATGTTGCGGTTCAACATGTCCAGCTGCCGAAAAGAAGGACAAGCATGTCCCATGGCCACGTGCTGATGACAATGCACCGCGTCCACGACCAGCACTGTTGTCTCTAGACACAGAGCCTGCTTGCCCTCTTTTATTGGCTCGCGCCTGTCTGCCTCTCCTTGCTGGCCTTCCAGACATGGTAATGGCCTGAAGGGAGTTGGGTAAAACAGCAGTTGGGTAGTTTATATTGTGCTGGAGGCACACACAACTTCCAATAACTCCTGCAGTTGGCAATTGGGCTCAAATAGAGAACAGCTATGTAGGTGGATTATAGCGGTATGTACTGGGTACAGAGCACGCAGACAGCACGCACTATCTCCTAACACTACTGACTGCAAGCTCTATTATTAACGATAGATCACTAGCTATATAGGTTAGGTGAATATCGCGGTGTATACTGCGGTCAGGGCACGCAGCCAATAACCAGAAAACAGCAGAGATAAAGGGGTATATACAGATGTATACTGTGCTGTGCTGGAGGCACACACAACTTCCAATAACTCCTGCAGATGGCAATTGGGCTCAAATAGAGAACAGCTATGTAGGTGGATTATAGCGGTATGTACTGGGTACAGAGCACGCAGACAGCACGCACTATCTCCTAACACTACTGACTGCAAGCTCTATTATTAAAGATATATAAATATAGTGAAGTGAATAGTGAATATAGTGGTGTATACTGCGGTCAGGGCACAGACAATAACCACTACACAACAGCAAGATAGGAAATCAGCCAAAAACGATCGGTGTGTACTGTGTTGAAGGTACACAGAACACCCACTGCTTCAGATGCTAACACACTACAGAAGGCCGCCTCAATGGCGGCCTTATATAGTGTGGGGCGTGCACTACACAGCCTCAGCTATGATTGGCCACAGGCATCCTGCCTGTGGCCAATCATGGCTCTCCTCGCTGCTGGCGCTGCGATTGGCCAAGCATGCGGGGTCACAGTGCATGCTTGGCCAATCATGAGCCAGCAATGCACTGCGCCATCGCAGTGCATTGTGGGCCGTGAGCGCCATGCGAATTTTGACGCGAACGGACCAAGTGTTCGGATTTCGCCGAACGGACGAACAGCCAATGTTCGATTTGAACGTACATTCGACTCGAACACGAAGCTCATCCCTACTGAAGAGCTAGGTATAGCCCTGACACTTGATAGTCTGCAGCTCATTACTGCATATAAGCCTTCTCATTACTGCAAATAAGCCCACGGAAGCCATATAAACCTTCTAATGCCACACCTTCCAATCCCAATCCATTCACACTGTCCATTGCTCCTCCCCCCGGGACTATGTATACTTCTGGCCCCTGCAAAAAGCAATCTTTTTACCCAAAGTCCTATCTCGGGGTTTGGGAGCCTCAACTTTTCCTGTTTATGCTACTAAAAATTCTTCAGTTCATCACAATCTCCCTCCAGTTATCTGCCTTTGTTCAGGTGCAACCCAGACCCAGCACTACCTGATTTCTGCGTCGAGTTTCTAGACCAGCTATTTGCCCAATGAGAAGCAAAGCTCCTCTCTAGTTTACCCTGGCCAAACTAGGCCAAGCTACTATATATACTGCACATGTTCTTTTACATATGAAATATATATGTAGTGCTGACATCATGGTTTATTGATGTGATTATACATGCTTTAATGTGAGGTACATGGACATTACTGTGGTTTCGCACTAGAGCCATCTAGTGGCCAAATATGGGTAACACACCTGTTTATCATTTACCTCAGAACAACCTAAAGACTTGTACAGGAAGTGACTGTTTGTTTTGGATTCTGAAGGTCGACCTCGTTACCCAGGAGTCCGTGTGTGACCTACCCATGAACACTCTCTTATGCAGTGCATGCTGGGTAGGGGATATAAGGGACAGCAGCGGCCAATTTAGGTCTCTTGGGACCACGCTGCCTGCCTGTGCGGATCTGTGAGGAGGTTTCCGGGAGACAGCTACAGACAGTCACTGTGGATTGCAAACCTGCTTGTTTGCAAGGTGATTTGACGGAGCCTGAGAGCTGGTGATCAGATTGACGAGGCCCAGAGACGCTTATCGGAGTATCGGAGGACCAGATCCAGTCAGCGGAGTGATGCAGAGCATCTGCCCAGCTGATACAGAAGCAAGCTACAGTTGCCGGATCAAAGTCATCACCCAGAACTCTGATCCAGTTGGTGAGCGGGTTATGGCCCACCATTTGTTAATTTGCTGCACACAGTTAGACTCACTTATAGGCCTCGCTGGAACCTGTTGTTCCACGGAGGCGTAATAGAGCAACTGACATTGAGCAGGCTTGAGGCCTACTTCACTTTAGTGCCCAAGCATTGTATATAAGTTCTTGGAGTTATACCTGGAGTACCTTAAGCTAATTCTTACCTACCTTTTGGATTACAAATATCAGAGGAGTCATCTTTAGCTAGAGAAGAAAGAAGATACGGAAGAGAGTACTTTAAGTGAGGCCTGACGTATAACTTTAAAGTAGCGGGAGCTCCCAGGTTTAGATACATAGAAATATATATATATATCTTTCATATTGTATTTGTCTGTTGATTTATATTGTACTGATATCCTACTTTTTGCGGTGGCAGTGCAATCTCTGTAACCACCTGCTTTAATATACTTGCAGTAAAAATATTTCTGGTTAAGTGCCCAGTTGTGTGGCTTGCTGTTTTTCCCCAGTTAATTGGTGGAGCCAGAAGATCCTGAGGGTACTTTACATTGTTTTATATTTTACTGTATTACATTGCACCACAGCTGTGCCAAGGGGATTGAATCAAGTTAGTGGGGTTTCTTGGTAGAGTGCAGGCCTAATTCAAACCAGAAGCTCCTTCGGGGGTCAGTGCTACAAATATATACAGTATATACACACACAAACACACACACTCATATAGTGAGGAATACCAGCAAACTTACCTTTCAGAAGACATCCAGGTGAAGTGGATATACCTATCCACTTCACAAACCTATTGGTTTCTAAGAACTTGATATAAGGTCCAAAACCGTTCTTTTGCTCTCCTTTTTAGTCAACAAAGGATGAATTTAAAAGTATTAGTTCTGATGCATCTTCCTCCTCCTAAAAATGTGCAACTGCCAGCACAACAATGATGCCAGATATAGCTAACATTGCTAAGAACTTGAAGAATGCAAAATTAATGTTTTTTCTAAAGCCCTTGATTAACAATCATAAAGTAAAAGCTGTCACAGGAAATATGTCTTTAAAAAATTGACTGAACACAGAAAATTCTAACAAAAAATTCATAGAAGTGAATTAAGAAGGCATGTCAACGCATTACAAAACAAATGTCATTGCATGTGTGATAATGTGCACTGTGGTGTGAACCCACATTAAATGTTCTTTCTATTTTATTTTTTTGTTCTGATTGTTATTTATGTATTGTCCCTTTATATTTTGTATATTACTTTATTTACTCTGTTTATTATTCCTGTAAAAAAACAAAATAACGAGGCTAAGAGGTCATTTTGGCAAAAGACCAAGTCCAAGATAGCTGTATGAAGCTTCCACAACCTTTGGAGCTAAAGTATTTACAGTTCACTACACCTTAAAAAAACACAAAAGACCCCTTTAATTTTGAATTTGACTGGGGGCGGGGGTTACCAGGCAAATAGATTGTGCGAGTGCAGTTGCTCCAGAACTTAGTAAATAAGGAAAGCTTCACTTTGAAAAGAGGACCAAATCATGTGCAAGAAAAATGAAAAAAAAAACAACATTTTTGCTTGTACATTATTGAATGATGGAAGTCAGCAGAGTTTATACTAATTTATTAAGCTCTGGAGCAACTGCAACTGTACTTTGCAAAATGCCCAATCCTTTTGCCTTTAGTAAATCAACCCCATTGACTCTAATGCATTTTACCAAAATTTTATGATTTTCATCAAAATTTTGGAGAGATGAAACAGTCTCAGTTTTGGTCAACCCTACCGTCTGCTCCCGTGGGAAAGCAAAGTGACATAACTGGTACTTCTAGGTATAGAATTCATGTGACTTTTTCATGTTCCTCCGATGTGACCGTAATGGGGCTTAGTCATTGGCTGTCCAGGCACCCAGGGCTGTTAGATGGGGGAGGGGAGTCCTCAGCCCCTGCGTAAGCTTCAGGTCGATACTTGGAGCTTAACATGGCTTCCCCTCCCTCTCTTCACTCTCACAGATAAAAGGAGCAGAGGATGAGTTAAGGTTAGTGATAGCAGTCATTGGGGCCAACATTGAGGTTGAACCTGTTCCTTTCCCCTGCATGGTCCAGACTTCAGAACCAGAATAAAAATACTCCCTTCACACATATAGTATTTTGCACATTCTTAAACCTACGCTATGGTGTGAAAAAAAAAGGTGTGATGCTTTCACATATTGGATTTGAAAAAGGAAAATAGTACAATAGCCTCAGTACAGAGTCAGCACAATCAGAAATCATTCTACACAGAAAAAGTGACAAAGGTATCCCACTTGCTTTAGTATACATATCCTGTTGAGCTCAGTGTTTTTTCTGTCTATTGATTTGTATGTGTGAGGCTTTAGCAAGAGAAATATTTAGCTTGAGGCAGAGTTGCAATGATCATGCTGCACCTAAATATTTCTTTTAATAAAAGTAAAGGGAGGTGGTAATGTGATGCTGAACTGGTTATTTTACTGAAAGTAAAACTTTACTACATGAATAATGTAGTGTACACAGTAAAAAGTGCTTATCACATGTCACAGATAGGCTGTATACTAAATGAAACAGAGCTATAGAAATGTACTAGAGAGCAAGAACATTGTAATACAACATATAGGCAATGGATTTCTCTGTTGTTCCAAAGCACAAAATCCCAAAATAGCAGAGGTAGACCACATGCCAACATTGGAGGCTCCAATTAGAAATGTTCTATTAATTGCTGCCAATCAAATGCTGTCTTCAAGTGAGGATTTTAAATGGGTTTTTAGTCTTACTGTTAAGCCATACCCACCACTACTAAGCCCTACACCTAGTAGCAATTCAAACCCTAAAAAAAAGGTGGTGATGAACAGAGCTGTACTGATTATGTGACTCTACATACATTACTTAAAGTGATACTGTTTAATTTACATTGTCCCTTCTATTTCTGTATGTGGATGATGGCACAGTAATTATTTTAATAAAAATAACCCATCTAAGTACTTTTCTCCTAAGTGATATACAGCTGTCACATGACCCAGATCTTTCCCAGCCTGTCTGCAGGGAAACATAAGCAGGAGGAGATGGTCACATGTCCAAAATAAAAACAAATAAATAAATAATATCAATAAACTGTTTTAAATTGTCATACAAATATATATATATATACTTGAAATCAAATCTTTATTATTTTTTGGTATTAACATGGTGTGGGTGGATTTCTCCCAGTCACAGGCTGTGTCAGGCCCCTTTAGCCTATGTCTTATGCCGCGTACACACGGTCGGAGAATCCGTCGGAATGCGTCTTATCGGACCGTGTCATCAGATAATCCGACTGTGTGTGGTATGCATCGGACTGATTCCGTCCGATTATCCGTCGGACCCAATTTTCCAACATGTTGGAAATATTTCCCGACCAACTGGGCCGGTCGGACGTAATCCGATCATGTGTAGAGAATTTTGATCGGACCAAGTGCCACGCATGCTCAGATCAAATTCCTACATCAAAGCTATTGGCTACTAGCCTGAATCTAGTCCCATCGTAACAAAATCACATCATCACGTTCTGAAAGATCGGATTTTTCGACAACTTAGTCCGACCGTGTGTATGCAACAGTTTCGGACACAATCCGTCAGACTAAATCTGATGGACAAAATCCGATGGATTTGGTTGTGGAAATCTCAGACCGTGTGTACAGGGGCTTAGAATAGGTGAAGCCTCCATTAATCTAAGTTTAAATCCCCCCCCCCCCCATTGTGTTTAGCTGGTTAGTGAGCATGGAGAAGGAGGGAGTGAATGTACTGTAATTTACCACTGTGTATACGTCCACATGTGTGACTCTATAGTCACATGGGCTGCTCAGATGTGATAGGGATGAATTGCTTAGCATAGAAATTCACTGAAAACCGAGTATGTGCAGAGTTGCCACCACAGCTGCAAAATCCCTAGCTGAATTGGGGACATGAACAGAGATTGAGAGCAGAAGGATCAAACAGGTTTTTGCAGAATACAGAAAATGAATCTCATAGGGACTGAATGAGTATGAACAGCAGGTAATATACCATTTAATAATAGTTTTTGATGATGTGGGTTTAGAGACACTTTAAATTAGATGTTACCCCAAGCATGGGCAATGGTCGTCAGCTTCTCCTTCCCCTTCTCTCATCCTCGGCATTACGGGCATCATAGGTGGCTTCTCCTTCCCCTGCTCTCCTCCGCAGACACCACGGCAGCTTCTGTCTCCTCCCTCCTCCTCGACGGCCAATCAGAATGCTTCTCCTTTCGGCCAATCAGAAAAAGGGTCTCAGACCAATCTCCTGATTGGTTGGGAGGAGATTTAGGGTGAAAATAGTGCTCATTCGCTATTGTCACACAACTGGGTGGGCTCGGAGTGCAATGCTCAACACCCCGAGCCCATCCTTTTGTGTAATCACATGCTTAAAAAAGACACCCCCCCAATTGGAATCCATGCTTCAGGCTCCCTGCATGTAGATTAGGGGGCTGGGCGCATGGAGGCGAGAGGGCCCCTGCGCCCCTATTGGACGGGTCGTCACTGGGTTATACCTCCATCCACTTACACTGATGCTAGGGTTTATTACTGCACCAACACACACAAATTCTAAGGGTTAATAACTGCACCATTACTAGGGTTTAAAACTGCAACCTCTGACACCAATGCTGCACTGGGGGGTTTAATACTACACCCCCTGCAACCAATGCTTGAAGTTATTTAAAACCAATGCTGAGATTTATTACTGTACCAAGAGACACCAATACTGGGGTTTAGTACTGCAACTTCTGATACCAATGCTGCACTGTTTTCTTTTTACTGCACCCACTGGCACTAGTGCTTGAGGTTATTATTGCATCCACTGACACCTGTACTGGGGGGGGGGGGGGGGTTACTATACCCATAGACACCAATGATGAACGTTATTACTGTACCCGTTAACACCAATGTTGGGGGCTATTGCACCCACTGACAACGATGATGGGGGTTATTGCTGCACCCAATGACACCAATGTTAGGAGTTATTTCTGCACCCACAGACACCAAGGCTGGGGGTTTTACTGCACCCACTGAAATCAGTGGTGTGGTTTATTGCTGAACCCAAAGCTGGGAGTTATTTTTGTACCCACTGATACAAATGCTGGGGTTAATTACTGCACCCACTGACACCAATGTTGGGGGTTATAATAACTGAATACACTTACACTGACGCTGGGGTTTATTACTGCACCAACAGATACAAATGCTGAGGTTTAATACTGCACCAAGGGGTTTAGTGCTGCAACTGCTGACACCAATGCTGTGGATAATTATTGCAGCTATAGATAACAACAATGGGGGTTATTATAGCACTCACTGACACCAATGCTGAACTGGGAGTTATTATTGCCCCCACTGACACCAATGCTGGAGGTTATTACTGCACCCACTGAATCCAGTTCTGGGGGTTTTTACTATACCCACAGACACCAACGATGGGAGGTTATTACTGTACCCATTTACACCAATGCTGGAAGTGTTTACTGCACACAATGACAACAGTGATGGGATTATTGCTGCACCCAACAACCTCAAAGCTGGGAGTTATTTCTGCACCCACTGATACCAATGCTGGGGGCAATTACTGCACCCACTGACACCAGTACTAGGGGGTACAAATAAACCCATTACCAGGTGTTTTATGTAGCCCCTGAGAATGCAGTAAGGAACATGCACAGTTAACCGCTGTGGATTCAGGAGAAGCTGTATCATAGGTACATAGCAGCATGGAAGGGTGGGTACCAGCAGCGGCTCATCCATATAGGGTTCAGGGGCCCAGCCCCTAATTTACATGCAGGGCAATAGACGTATGGATTCCAATGGGAGTTTTTTTTTAGAAGCACATGATTAGAGCCTGAGGCTCTAATTGGCTTCAAAAAAGGGTGCAGGGTGCCGGACACATGGATTCTAATGGGAGTTCTTTTTTTTAGAATCACGCTATTGTCTTCCTGCTTCTCCTCCTGTCCAATCCTGTCTCAAGAAGTAGGTCCTGAGACCCGATTGGCCGAGAGGAGAAGTGATCCCATTGGCCGCTGAGGAGGAGGGAGGAGATGCAGGGAAAGCCACCCGGAGAAAGCCCAAGGCCTAGATGAGGTAAGTGTGGGAACTAATTGACCGATCGGGTGGGTTTTGGTGGCCTCCCCCCACCAGCTGCCACCGGTGGCTACTAGGGGAAATGGTGGAAGGAGGGTGCTAGGCCAAAATAAAGTGGGTGTTGGGTAAAGAGAAATGTTTTACAAGTAGTGGGTGGGTAACTCCCTGATATCCAGGCAGATGGATTCAGTGGTAAATGTGCTGAATATCGGGGGGAGGTGTGTGTGTGTGGGGGGGGGGGCTCGTTTTAGTGGAGGTTTTTGGGCGCTAAGGGTTAAAAATGACCCCCGATGTGCTGCTGCAGTGGCGCTTTGCCAGCGGTTCAGCGGCACTGCCCATTAATTTCTATAGGCAGGAGCGGTGAAGGAGTGATGTATACACCGCTCCTTCACCGCCCCAAAGATGCTACTTGCAGAAGTTTTTTTAACGTTCTGCCAGCACATCGCCTCAGTGTGAGAGCTCTCGGGCATTCACACTGAGACTGCAGGGGAGCTATTTTTAAGCCGTCTGAAAAATTCCTCAGTGAAAAGGGGCCTAAATGACACCATTGCTGGGGATTATTACTGTACCCACTGACAACAGTGCTGACGGTTATTACGGCACCCACTGACACCACTGCTGGGGTTTATTACTTCACCCACTGACACCAATAATGAGGGATGTTGCTGAATCAATTGACACCAATCCTGGGGTTTTGCTGCACACACTGACACTTAATATCCTTTTTGTGAATTGATGCCCAAAACTGAACTGGTAATGATTTCTACATGGCCAACATTATGCCTCTCTCTCTCTCTCTCTCTGGAGTCTATACCACATTCACTACTCGATTAGAAAGAATTTTGATAGCTTTGAAACTGCGGCTTGGCATGGCATGCTATTATTAATGAAATGATCTACCAGAACACCCAAATCCTTCTTGATCGCTGACTTCCCTAGCTCTTCTCTTTCTAGAATGCATAATGCTTGAAAGTTTTTAGCCTCCAAGTGCATAGCTTTACATTTATCAACATTCATTTATTTACCAAATTGTTGCCCAATAAAACAGTTAATTAAGGCTGGCTTTTAAGCTGAGGACATCCTTTAGGGACATTATTCTACTACATAGCTTTTGCCCTTTGCAAGCACTGAAATAGTACTGTTAATCTCAAATTCATTTATCAATAGGTTAAAAAGTAGTGGTCCCAAAACTGAACCTTGGAATACACCACTAATAACCTTAGGACATAAGAATGTGACTCAATAATCACTTACATGCTAACCGTGTAGTAAACAATGATGTCATTGTTTACTACTGTGTGGGCTCTGTGTTTGGTCACAGTGATCACTTGGTAGCAGGGTGAATAACCTTGTGATGGCTGTGACCAATCACAGCATCACTCTAGTACACAAGATTAAATGAATGAAATGCTTACACAGTCTTTTACTGATTGCTTATTATAGTGTAAAAAATAAATCCTGTTCACCCCACCCAGAGTAGTACAATGTCAATATGGTAACACTGCACTGCTCTAGGGACATGTAAAAAAAAATTCCTCTAATCACCGCAACACCAGTTACAGTGTTGATCACCGCAACACCAGGACAATTTTATGGCCCAGTTTATGAGGCCCCAACTAGGAATGATGCTCTATTCTACCTGGTAATCTCAAACCACGCAGATCTTATTACTAATGTTCATATAAAGGAACATCTGGGTAGCAGTGACCATAACATGATTTAATTTGATGTTAGCTGTAAGCAAAAAAAAAAAAACGCATACGGGAAAGATAAAAACAATTAACTTCAAAAGAGCAAATTTTCCAAGGATGAGGGCTGCTCTCCAGGACTTAAACTGGGAGGGAATATTGGCATCAATGGGCACAGAACAGAAATGGGAATTCTTTAAAGTGACTGTGAACTCACTGCAAAGTATATTCTCATTAGAAATAAGTTTAAAAGGCTAAAAATAAAACCTATGTGGCTCACGTACAAAATTAAAAAAAGCTATAAACAATAAGAAAAGAGCTTTTAAAAAATCTAAAATGATGGAACACTATTGTCATTTAAATGTTACAAAGAATATAACAGAATATGTAAAAAGGAAATCAAGGACACAAAAATTCAAAACGAACGACAGATTGGAAAAGATAGTAGGACAAACCCCAAAAAATTCTTCAAATATATTAATAGTAAAAAGGTCAGGTCTGAGCATGAAGGTAAATTTATAAATACATTCTTGAAATCTGCGTATACAAAGGAGCATGGGGGAGCACATGTCCATAATGGGGGTAGTAGTGACACAGCCCAAAATGATTCACAATGACTCAAAAGTGATATGGTCCAGAAATATTTAGACAGAATAAAGATGGATAAAGCACCTGGACTAGATGGCATCCACCCTAAAAAAAAATCCTAAAAAAATTGAGCTTTGTCATTTCAAAGCCATTATATATAATTTTTAGGGACTCATTAATGACAAGAATAGAGTTCTTGCTGGAAAAAATATTTTAAGCAATAGACAGCAAGGATTCATAAAAGACAGAAGTTGTCAAACAAATCTGATTTCTTTTTAAAAGGAGGTAAGTAAAACTTTGGACAGCGGGGTGGCTGTGGACATGGTATACTTGGATTTAATAAAATCGTTCGATACAGTTCCCCACACATGGCTAATGTGTAAGGTAAAGTCTACAGGCTTGGAAATATCAGTTTGTAAATGGATATAAAATTGGCTAAAAGACCGAATTCAGAGAGTAGTGGTTAATGATTAGGGATGAGCCGAACACCCCCCCGGTTCGGTTCACACCAGAACCTGCGAACGGACCGAAAGTTTGCATGAACGTTAGAACCCTATTAATTACAATGGACGAATGAATGTTCGAAATCTAAAGTGCTAATTATAACGGCCAATATGCATGTTATTGTCCTAAAAAGGGTTTGAGGACCCGGGTCCTGCCCCAGGGGACATGTATCAATGCAAAAAGAAGTTTTAAAAACTGACGTTTTTTCTGGAGCAGTCATTTAATGATGCATAAAGTGAAAAAAAAAGTGAAATATTCCTTTAAATATCGTACATGGGGGGTGTCTAAAGTATGTCTGTGAAGTGGCATGTGTTTCCCATGTTTGGAACAGTCCCTGCACAAAATGACATTTGTAAAGGGAAAAAAAGCCATTTAAAACTGCTTGCGGCTTTAATGTAATGTCTTGTCCAATATGGATGAAAATCTTTGAGAAAAATGGCATGGCTACCCCATCAGTCCCCCTACCCCAGCCCATTACCAGCCCCTTTGGGTCTTGTATGGATATTAAAGGGAACCCCGCACCCAAAATATGTTATGTTAATGTTAGGCAGATGCCTGTGTTGCACAAATGAACTACACAACACCAGCAACGAGGGGGTAGATTCAGGTGCATGCTGTGCAGGAGGCACACTACACTGACTGAATATTAGGCAGATGCCTTTGTTGCACAAATCAACTACACAACACCAGCAATGAGGGGGGTAGATTCAGGTGTATGCTGTGCAGGAGGCACACTACACCCACTGTAACAGCGCTAGGTTAGGAAGCAAAGCAAAGCTGACACTGTCCCTGCCTATCCTTCTCTCTATGAACGCCGCAACACACTACACAAGGCTGGCAGCCTTATATAGGGTGGGGCGTGTACTAAACCCCCTGAGCTATAATTGGCCGCATCCAACCTGTGGCCAATTATGGCTCTCCTTGCTGCCGGCGCTGTGATTGGCCAAGCATGCGGGGGTCACAGTGCATGCTTGGCCAATCATCAGCCAGCAATGCACTGCGACTGGCGCAGTGCATTGTGGGCCGTTCGTATCACACGAATTTGATGCGAACGGCCCACAAAGTTCTGGTTTCGACGAACGGATGAATGGCCGATGTTCGATTCAAACATGGGTTCGAATCGAACACCGGGCTCAAGTTGTGTACCCCAAGCTTCAGTGCCGGGACCCTTACTTTTTAAATGATATAGGGTCTGAGATTAAAAGTACCATTTGCAGATGACACTAAGCTATGCAGTGGAATAACGTCCTTACAGGATGTCTCCAATTTATAAACCAACCTCAATGCTCTGTCTAATTGGGCGACTATGTGGCAGATTAATCTTGATAAATGTAAAGTTATGCACTTGGGGGCTAAGAATATGCATGTATCACACATACTAGGAGGAGTACAACTGGGGGAATCCATAGTGGAGAAGGATCTGTTTTTTTTTTGTAGATCATAAGCTCAATAATAACATGCAATGCCAAGCTGCGGTTTCCAAAGCTAGCAAAGTCCTTTGTTGTATTAAGAGGTATGGACTCCAGAGAGAGAGATATCATTTTGCCCCTGTACGAATCATTAGTAAGAACTCATCTGGAATATGCAGTTCAGTTTTGGGCAATAGTTCTCAAAACAACTATCGGGAACTGGAGACAGTGCAGAGAAGGGCAACCAAACTGATAAGAGGCTTGGAGGAACTCAGCTATGAGGAAAGATTAGAGGAACTGGAATTTATTCTCTCTTGAGAAGTGAAGATTAAGAGGGGGTATGATCAACATGTACAAATATATAAGGGGTCCATATAGTGATATTGGTGTTGAGTTATTCACTTTATGGTCAACACAGAGGACAAGGGGGCACTCTTTGCGCCTAGAGGAAAAGAGATTTCATCTCCAAGTACGGAAAGGTTTCTTCACAGTAAGAGCTGTGAAAATGTGGAATAGGCTCCCTCCAGAGGTGATTCTGGCCAGCTCAGTAGATTGCTTTAAGAAAAGCCTGGATTCTTTCCTAAATGTACATAATATAACTGGGTACTAACATTTATAGATAAAGTTGATCCAGAGAAAATCCAATTGCCTCTCTGGGATCTGGAAGGAATTAAACAAAATTAAATAAATTAAAAAATAAGTGAGCAATCAGTGTAACAAAAAAAATCAGCATACCCCTTCATGGGATTAAACTGTGTAAAAAAGCTCACCGGGAGCCTCTCTGTCCCCCACACAAAGCTCTGTGCTCAGCCAGCCAGGCAGAAGACGTGAATGAGAACTACTGTACCCACTGTATACCATAGATTGTAGACTCTATAACTTTCACATATAACTATATATTATATACTGATTTTGGTTATTTTTTTACCAAAGAAATGTAGCAGAATACATTTTGGCCTACATTTATGAAAAAAGAATATTTATTAGCAACATTTTATAACAGAAACTAAGAAAATATTTTTTTTTCTAATTTTTTCTTTAACCACTTCCTGACCGGCACATGCCGATGTACGTCGGCAGAATGGCACGGGCAAGCATATTGGCTTACAGGTACGTCCAATTTTAAATGTCGCCCTGCCGCCGGGACCCCCGTGAGTCCAGTCGCGGGTCCCGCGGACTCGATCCCCGTGGGCATACCCGTCTCACGGGGCTGCTGAACTGGGAGATGTCATTGTAAACAGCATCTCCCCGTTATGCCTAGCAACAAGTGACGCTGATCTCTGCTCCATGTGATTGGAGCAGAGATCAGTGTTCACTAAAAGAAAGCCCAGCCCCCAACAGTTAGTAACGCACCTCTAGGAACACTTAACCCCTACACTGCCACCCACTGGTTAACCCCTTCACTGCCAGTGTCATTTACACAGGAATCACTGCATTTGTATAGCAGTGATTGCTGTATAAATGACAATGGTCCCAAACATGTGTCAAAAATGTCCGATGTGTCTGCCATAATGTCACAGTCACAATAAAAATCGCTGATCGCCGCCATTACTAGTAAAAAAAAATTGTTAATAAAAATGCCATAAAACTATTCCCTATTTTGTTATAACTTTTGGCGCAAACCAATCAATAATTGCTTATTGCGATTTTTTTTTACCAAAAATATGTAGAATACGTATCGGCCTAAACTGAGGGAAAAAAATGTTTTTTAATATATTTTTGGGGGATATTTATTATAACAAAAAGTAAAAAATAATGCATTTTTTTCAAAATTGTCGCTCTATTTTTGTTTATAGCGCAAAAAATTAAAAACGCAGGGGTGATCAAATACCACCAAAAGAAAGCTCTATTGGTGGGAAAAAAAGAATGTAAATTTTGTTTGGGAGCCACGTCGCACGACCACGCAATTGTCAGTTGAAGCGACGCAGTGCCTAATCGCAAAAAGTGGTCTGGTCTGTGGCCAACAAAATGGTCCGGGGCTGAAGTGGTTAAATAGCAAACAAATAAAAAACCCAGTATGGATTAAATACCTCCAAAATGAAGCTCTCTCTGTTTCAAAAAAATTATACAAATTCTATCCCCTTTATGAAATTGAGCTCCCCCATTTTCCTTTCTTTACACAGAGCAGAAAAAGGTATTTAATACATTTGCCTTCTCTTTGTTTCCAGTCTACAACTCTAAATTGCCTTTTACAACCTATCGTTCATTTTGATTTTTTGCGGCCTTGATTTCCTTTTTTACAAATTCTGTTATAATCTTTGTAACTTTCAAATGATGATAGTGTTCCTTCATTTTTTAAAATTTTTTAAACAAGCCTTCTGTTATTCCTTGTAGCTTTTTAACTTTGGGCATAAGCCACATAGGTTTTATTTTTTACTCTTTTACACATATTGCCCATGGGAATATGTTTTGCAGTGTGTTTGTGGTGAGAGTGACTCACTGTGTTGCTGCCATGGTGTTGGAAGTGGGTGCAAATGTCATGTTTGGGGCGGCACTGCTAATGTTGCATTAACCTTCCTTCCAGTGCATCAGAAGCACAGCTCAGTCACCAGCAATATGTAGTTTGAAGCGACAAATTAAATGTAATGTAAAGACTCACCTCACAAGCTCCAAGCAGATGGAGCTGCTTGGTACTTATTGCTGCCACATATCCTGTACTTCACCACTTACCTAAACCACTGTCCAGATTCCTTACTGCAAAAAGATGTGATACCATTAGTGTCTGTTGGTGCAGTAATAAATCCCAGCATTGGGATCAGTGGGAGCAGTGATGATCCTTAGCATTGGTGTCAGTGGCTACAGTTATAACCCACAATATTTGTGTCAGTGGGTATAGTAAATAAACCCAGCACTGATGTCAGTGGTTACACAAATAACTCCCAGAATTAGTGTCATTCGGTGCAGCAATAATCATCATCATTGATGTCAGTTGGTGCAGCAATAACCCTCATCACTGGTGTCAGTATAGTTCAGTGCGTACTACAAGTTTAACGCCATATATTTAAATGCATTACATGCCGTTTAATGCAGTATATTTCTGTGCATTAGTGCACGTTTAAAGCAGTATATTTCAGTGCTTTACTGCAAGTTTACTCCATATATTTCAGTGAGTTATGTGTCATTTAATTCCGTATATTTCAGTGTGTTACATGCCCTTTAATGCAGTATATTTCAGTGCATTACTGCAAGTTTAACACCATATATTTCAGTGCATTATCTTCTGTTTAATGCAGTATAGTTCAGTGCATTACTGCAAGTTTAATGCCTTATATTTCAGTGTGTTACATGCCATTTAACTCAGTATATTTCTGTGCATTAGTGCATGTTTAACACAGTATACTTCAGTGCGTTACTGCAAGTTTAACGCCATATATTTCAGTGTTACCTTCTGTTTAACACAGTATAGTTTAGTGCATTATTGCAAGTTTAATGCTGTATATTTCAGCGTGTTATGTGCCATTTAATGCAGTATTTTTCTGTGCGTTAGTGAATGTTTAATGCAGTATATTTCAGTGTGCATTACTGCAAGTTTAACGCCATATATTTCAGTGCACTACCTTCCTTTTAACACAGTATAGTTCAGTGCTTTACTGCAAGTTTAAAGGGATTATAAACTAAAAATGTATATTTTTTTTAAAATAACAAACATGTTATACTTACCTACTTACCTCCACTGTGCAGCTCGTTTTGCACAGAGTAGCCCCAAACCTGCTCTTCTGGGGTCCCTCGGCGGCTGTCTCTGCTTCCCCCCGCAGGTACTTCTCATGTTCATGCGAGCTCCCTTGCATAGGGAGAAGCACCTGCGGGTGCACTCCCGTGATACAGCCGGCAGCTATAGCCGCTCGCTGTATCACACGGCCTCGCCCCCCGGTGCGCTGTGTCATTGGATGTGATTGACAGCAGTGCGAGCCAATGGCTGAGCTGCTTTCAATCCATCCACTCCAGCCAATCAGCAGCCAGGCTGAGCGGCGAAGAGGACGGCAGGGGAGAGCGTGGGATTTTCAAGGGGTCAGGCAAGTAAAACGGGGGGACTGGGGGCGCAGGCAGCTTGAGATGTGTTTTCACCTTAATGCATAGAATGCATTAAGGTGAAAAAACATTTACCTTTACAACCCATTTAATGTCATATATTTCAGTGCATTACTGCATGTTTGTCGTAGTATATTGCAGTGCATTAGTGCAGTTTTACTGCAGTATATTATAGTGTATCAGTGGAGTGTGTGTGTGTTTAGTGAGTACTCAAGTTAATCTCTTCAGCCTTGGAATGATTTACCCACTTCCTGACAGGCCATTTTTTGCAATATGGCACGTATCGTTTTAACTGACAATTTCACGGTCGTGCGACATTGTATCCAAACAAAATTTACATCCTTTTTTTTCACACAAATAGAGCTTTCTTTTGGTTGTATTTGATTTGACACTTTTGACACTATTTTGGGACCATTGACATTTATACAGCGATCAGTGCTAAAAATAGCCACTGATTACTGTGTAAATGTCACTGGCAGGGAAAGGGTTAACACGAGGGGGTGATCAAGGGGTTCCCTATTGAGTGTTTCTAACTGTGTGGGGATGGGACAGACTGGGGAGGAGACTGATCGTTGTTCCTAAGCAGTAGGAACAACAGATCGGTCTCCTCACCCCTGACAGAATGCAGATCTGTCTGTTTACATTGACAGATCTCCATTCTGTCCTTCTCAGGAGCAATCGTGGGTAGCTGGCAGCCATTGCTGTGAGGGGGCCAGCAGCATGTCTGTCCACAGGCAAAAGTGGACGTGGTCAGTCTTCAGGCAGGGCATCATTTTCTCTGTTTAGTGATTTTGCCCATGCTATCCAGTCACAGCATGCAGAGGAGGTGGTGGACTGGCTTACTAAACCATCCTCATCCTCTGTCACCCAAGCAGAGATTAGTGCACAGTCCACTGCAGCTGCCAGAGTAGCTAAACCAGCCTGTTTGTCCACAGCTATCCTTGCCATAGCCCCAGCATCAGGCATGGAGGAGTCAACTGAGTTATTTGAACACAGCATCAGCCACTTGCTCCTTGACGATGCACAGCCATTACTTGATTCAGATGTTGGTTCTGAACATGAGGAAGGCAGCAACAATCAAAGCCTGCAGAGAGGGGAGAACACTGGTACACAAACTGGAAGTCATGTTCACCCAGCTGCAGAGTATTGCCAAGTTGTCCCCAGTGGTAATGTGGATGGAGGAGATGACGATGATGAGGTCACTGACGTGACTTGGGTCCTGGATTGAGGAGGAAAGTGAGGATGAGTCACAACCCCAACGAGTCATCCATCAAGAGTAGAGAGCAGCCACCCTATTCCCTCATATTGTGGAGCTGTTATCTCCTGGCCCACTTCCAACAGCTCAGCTGTCTGGGCCTTTTTTGAGCACATGTGCAGCTGATCGCACTGTTGCAATTTGCATACTTTGTTTAAAGCACATCATGTGTAGAAAAAACACCAGCCACTTTGCTACCACATGCTTGACAAGGTGTTTAACTTTCCACCACTCAGCCCATTAGCAAGACACCTAAAAGCCACACAAAAGGGGCACAATTGTGTTCCTCCTCTTTACTCACCTCAGTCTGCCCCTGCTATACCTTATGACCTCTCAGCAGCCTCCACTGACAGGGATGATAGTGTAGCGGAGGGTGTCCCAGGGTCCTTGCAGCACATCTACCAGTAGTAAACCACCAGCTGTAGACTATAGCCAGTAAATTTCTCTACCCCATCTGCTGCAGCGAGAAAAAAAAATACATTCACTTCCACCCACATGCCCAGAGTCTAAATGAAAGCTTGTCAAAGCTGCTGGATCTACAAAATCTGCCCTTCCTTCTGTTGGATTCTACCCCCTTCTGTGAATTTTCAGAATGTGTTGTACAACAATGGCAGGTTCCCAGTCGCTATTTCTTTTCATGTAAGACCATTCCAGTTCTTTACCATCTCATGGAAGGCAATGTTGTGGCATCGTTGGGCACGGCACTCATTACTTGATTCAGATATTGGTCCTGAGGTTGAGGAAGGCAGGAACATGAGCCTGCAGAGAGGGGAGAACACTGGTACACAAACTGCTGCGTATTGCCTAGTTGTCCCCAGTAGTAATGAGAATGGAGGAGATGATGATGACGTGACTTTGGTGCTGGATAGAGGAAGAAAGTGAGGATGAATCACAACCCCAATGAGGCAGCCATCACAAAAGAGTAGAGAGCAGCCACCCTATTCCCTCACATTGTGGAGCTGTTATCTCTTGGCCCACTTCCCACAGTTCAGCTGTCTGGGCCTTTTTTAGCACATGTGCAGCTGATTGCACTGTTGCAATTTGCATACTTTGTTTCAAGCACATTACGCGTGGAAAAAACACCAGCCATTTGGGTACCGCATGCTTGACAGGGAGCAAGGAGTTTAACTTCCCACCACTCAACCCGTTGGCAAGAGCACCTAAAATCCACACAAAAGGGGAGCAATTCTGTTCCTCCTACTTACTCAGCTCAGTCTACCCCCGCTATACCTCATTACCTCTCAGCAGCCTCCACTGACAAGGATGATAATATATCGGAGGGTGTTCTAGGTCCTTGCAGCACATCTGCCAGTAGCACACCACCAGCTATAGACTATAGCTGGCAAATTTCTCTGCCCCATCTGCTGCAGCAAAAAGAAAAAAATACATTCGCTGCCACCCACATGCCCAGCATCTAAATGAAAGCTTGTCAAAGCTGCTGGCTCTACAACATATGCCCTTCCTTCTGGTGGATTCATAAGTAGGATCTGTGACTCCATCTTACCTGCTGCATTGGGCTTTGGAATGGACCCACAACTATCTACTCTGTTGCCTCTTGAGGCTCCACAGATTTGGCAGGCATTATATGGTTTTAAATGTGGCTGGGAAGTAAAGAACCTGTCATGGGCTCAGGCACCTTACCTTTTTCATTTTGTGTTTCATTTCCCCATCAATCCCATCCAAGCCTACACCACACAATAAGAGTTATTTTTGTCAGGCCATTTACATGTGTAATCTGGAGGTGTGGGCTGCTTTCTATCTTTGGGGTCATGGGTTTAACACAAACAACCAAATTCTTTTAATGATCTTATGTTTTTTAATTACATAAATTGCATGGTATATAGCGGCACACAAGATTTGATTGTATGAGAGGAGTTGCTGTGTTTAGCTAGAGGCAGACATCAATTAATCAAGTGCCTGCACTTGTGCCATCTACATATATTGGTCAGTCTTGGTATGGCACAGGAGGTTGAGGAAGTGCTGCTACTAGATTGAAACATGTTGTATGCGTGATATTCCCACGGTGCCTGTGATGTTTTTATGATATACCATAAAGGATTTAGAGGAGTGCAGCAATTACGGAACTTTTCTTTGCTGTGGCTGGAGTTACCCCTATGATTTATGCTCTCTCAACTCCTGATAAAGTGACTGCAAATGTCCACAAAATGTTTCAAGACATCATCTTGTCCCCATCTATGTCTACCTTGAACAGATTTGTATCCACATGAACTTGAAAGTTTAATGTATAAGTTTTATGTAAAAATATATGATGGGGTAAATTTTAATGATGTTGAATAAATATATGAATTTTAAAATACTGTAGTTGTATTTGCAATGTTACCTGGTAAAGTCCAATTTCTCTGTATTTATGCGTGGTTCTATAATAGGGATAATGGTACACTTCATAAGCCATACTTGTATACTAACACTGTTTTCCTTATGACCTGATCCTATGTATCACAGCTTGTTGACTGTAGTGTATTACAGGAATGACAAGGCTCTACCTACTATCCTAAAATTAGGAATAATCCTCTAATTCAGAAGGGTAACTATAGATCACAGGGGCCCAATAGCAAAATCGATCAGGCTTTCTGGTAACCTCTCTTTTTAACACCTAGTATTTTCTCTTGATCTTAAAATAAAATATGCCTAGATCAAGGGTCGGTAGCAGGAGAGCTGTCAGAAAAGAGCAGCAGTGCAGAGAATTAAATTAACCTAAATTTTCCAGCGCTGCTGAGTATCAGAAATAGGTTATACAGGTAAGTAAAAAAGAGACTAGATGGATTTTAATTGTCTCCAGAACCCAATTGGTTCAGCATATTGGCATTTTTTTGGTCATGAAAATCCACACTTCACATATTAATAGTTGGGAAGAGATTATTTATTATATAGCATTTTATATTTGGTCAACCCTGTTTTCATTGTAAACAAACAACTGAGTTTAGGCAAAATGTCAGTTTTTGTATAGTTAGGGCCCATTTACACCATAGTAATATTTGTACATAAATGTTTCTCAGAGTGCAAAATGTGTTGCGTTAAAACGTAATACAATGCAAGACACCTTTTTATGTAAGTTTTGTCTTCCATTTTTTCATGTAGTTACTTCCTGCAGATTGGAAATATAGGCATGTAACTTGAAAAATGCTTTAATGAAAATTAATATTTTATTTTTAGAACATTTTTTGTGAGTTTTTTTATGTATTGCCTTTGACTGTAATGTAACATCCGTTTTTACCAAAACACAAAAATGCAGCAAGCAGGAATTTTCAAAAGTGTAACAATCGAATGCAATGCACTAGAAATTGAGCTTCATATATATGAAGATATTCATAGATTGTAATGGTTACTAGTTTTCATGCCCTTGAACGTGTTGTGATCCTGCATAGTAGTACACATAAAAAGCAATGGTGTGAATTGGCCCTTAACATTTCTATTGACATATTTGTGTGCTAATGTTTTAATTCTGGGCAGAATTATGAGAAATTTGGTTTCTTTGTTCTTTTTCAAGCGTTTTCCCTGTATGATCAGAGTATCCTTATGTGCATATAGAATAAACTTGCATTCGTTTATGATTAAAATAGTAAAAAATGCACAAATAGCTAACCAAATCAATGCATGGTTGTAATGCAATAAAAATCATAAAAAAAACGATAAAAGTAACATAAATCCAATGTGACTATAATGGATTATTAATGTTAATATTATCTATTTCTATTACAAGGGGTAATTAATGCAACAAAGCACAATTATTTGGCAATTTTATTAAACATTTTAACACCTGCTGTCTAAAGAAGTGCTCGCTTTTTTCCCATAGTGCTGTTCTATAATACATTTCTTTGGAATAAACAGGTTTAGCACCTTCAGATTTAGCATTGCTGCTCCTGTCATCCATCACCACTTTGTATATAGGATTATATTATATATAGGATTATATAGTTCAGTGACAGATGTGCACTATAACACATCCTTTAATAATCCTGCTCTATGGGAATCTAGTATGTAGACACACTACCTATATACAGTACATTGAAGAAGAATGCCTCATACTGAGAATTAATATGAATAGTGATGTGATAGCTTCTTAGAGGAGCTTAACGGCTTTTATTATCAGGGATAAGTGGGTCTTGTCCTGCATGCTAAAATGTGTACCACATTACTATACCATTTGGCAGATTTTTTTCTATTATTTAATAAGTGCATAGTAGGCTAGGCAATTACAAATAAATATGCCCTTGTGCACACAAAGAAGTGGTATTTTTTGTCAAGGAACAAGTAACAACTTTGTCACCTAATAAAAGACCTTGATCAATACACTTGACTTAATTAAGGCTAACACGAGTAGATAGATAGATAGATAGATAGATAGATAGATAGCCTGCCAGGAATCCCAATGGTAGTTTGACACTATCTGGCAGGACTTCCAAAAGAATGTGCAGAATCTCTGCCAGGAATTTTAATAGTAAACGCAGAATCCTTAACAGGACTTCCAATAATACTTACAAAATCCTTTCCAGGGCTTCCAGAGTTCCTTGAAATGATGCTGGGCATGTGTTCTGACCAAAATGGTATTTAAGCCTCAGCCATTGAAGTGGCTAAGGATACAGTGCCTTGCGAAAGTATTCGGCCCCCTTGAACTTTTCAACCTTTTGCCACATTTCAGGCTTCAAACATAAAGATATAAAATTTTTATTTTTTGTGAAGAATCACCAACAAGTGGGACACAATTGTGAAGTGGAACGAAATCTATTGGATTTTTGAAACTTTTTTAACTAATAAAAAAATGAAAAGTGGGGCGTGAAAAATTATTTGGCCCCCTTGCGTTAATACTTTGTAGAGCCACCTTTTGCTGCAATTACAGCTGCAAGTCGCTTGGGGTATGTCTCTATCAGTTTTGCACATCGAGAGACTGAAATTCTTGCCCATTCTTCCTTGCAAAACAGCTCGAGCTCAGTGAGGTTGGATGGAGAGCGTTTGTGAACAGCAGTATTCAGCTCTTTCCACAGATTCTCGATTGGATTCAGGTCTGGACTTTGACTTGGCCAGTCTAACACCTGGATACGTTTATTTGTGAACCATTCCTTTGTAGATTTTGCTGTATGTTTGGGATCATTGTCTTGTTGGAAGATAAATCTCCGTCCCAGTTTCAGGTCTTTTGCAGACTCCAACAGGTTTTCATCCAGAAGGGTCCTGTATTTGGCTGCATCCATATTCCCCTCAATTTTAACCATCTTCCCTGTCCCTGCTGAAGAAAAGCAGGCCCAAACCATGATGCTGCCACCACCATGTTTGACAGTGGGGATGGGGTGTTGAGGGTGATGAGCTGTGTTGCTTTTACGCCAAACATATCGTTTTGCATTGTGGGCAAAAAGTTTGATTTTGGTTTCATCTGACCAGAGCACCTTCTTCCACATGTTTGGTGTGTCTCCCAGGTGGCTTGTGGCAAACTTTAGACAAGACTTTTTATGGATATCTTTGAGAAATGGCTTTCTTCTTGCCACTCTTCCATAAAGGCCAGATTTGTGCAGTGTATGACTGATTGTTGTCCTATGGACAGACTCTCCCACCTCAGCTGTAGTTCTCTGCAGTTCATCCAGAGTGATCATGGGCCTCTTGGCTGCATCTCTGATCAGTCTTCTCCTTGTCTGAGCTGAAAGTTTAGAGGGACGGCCAGGTCTTGGTAGATTTGCAGTGGTCTGATACTCCTTCCATTTCAAAATCATCGCTTGCACAGTGCTCCTTGGGATGTTTAAAGCTTGGGAAATCTTTTTGTATCCAAATCCGGCTTTAAACTTCTCCACAACAGTATTACGGACCTGCCTGGTGTGTTCCTTGGTCTTCATGATGCTCTCTGCGCTTTCAACAGAACCCTGAGACTATCACAGAGCAGGTGCATTTATACAGAGACTTGATTACACACAGGTGGATTCTATTTAACACCATCAGTCATTTAGGACAACATTGGATTATTCAGAGATCCTTGCTAAACTTCTGGAGTGAGTTTGCTGCACTGAAAGTAAAGGGGCCGAATAATTTTGCACGCACCACTTTTCAGTTTTTTATTTGCTAAAAAAGTTTAAAATATCCAATAGATTTCGTTCCACTTCACAATTGTGTCCCACTTGTTGGTGATTATTCACAAAAAATTACAATTTGATATCTTTATGTTTGAAGCCTGAAATGTGGTAAAAGGTTGAAAAGTTCAAGGGGGCCGAATACTTTCGCAAGGCACTGTATGTCTTATCAGTAGGTACCCTTTTGCAAAAATCTATAATACTTACCTGTGAAATTGCCTGACCATTGGTAACCAGAATTGACCTGACCACTCTCTTAATTGCAGCTTGCCCTGACCCCTGCTTAGCCTAGATTGCTCTCCTGTTTGCTGTGTGGTATACAGTTTCCACACCTTAAACTGTCCTGTTCCTGCTACCCCCTTGGTGGCATAATCCTGAAGGGTACATCCTAGTGAAAGTTTCCAACAAAGTAAACCGTGACCACTAAGGTCAGTGGCCCATCTCCACCTTCAGAAGCACTGGTGAAGAAGAAAATTGTTGCTTAGACCATTAGCCTTGGGTGAGTCCACTTTAACTGCCAAAGGGCACCATAACTGCAACACACACTACCATATAACCCTAATCATCCCCACGCTTATGGTAAACAATCAAAACCAATTAAAAAAACTAACGAAAATAAAGAAACTAAAGCAGTGAAATAACCCTGGCAGCTGCTATCTCCAGGCGATAGAACAACCCTCAAAACATGCATCCTATATCCCTTAACTTATGAGGTATGACAGTGCTTACCAAAACACACACAGTATAAACATAAAACAAATTAAAATGGTTAAATCAACCAATATAAAGTTCTTATTTCTTCATTAGCCCACATGTGTTTGTGCTCGGTGTTTAATAAATTTTATACATTTTTGTACAAGAAGAAAAAAGTGCTGATAAAGGTGATGTTCCCAGGAGGGATGTCACTAGAGTTGGCCCGAACTCCCCTCCCCTGTTCAGTTTGTGCCAGAACTCTCGAACATCACATAACATAGTTACACAGTTAGTTAGGTTGAAAAAAGACACAAGTCCATCTAGTTCAACCATAAAATAAATAAAAATAATAATCATACAATCCCATATGCCCAATCCTATACCCACAGTAAAAAAAAAACTCCCAGAAAACCAGGATCCAATTTGCTACAGCAGGGGGAAAAAAATCCTTCCTGATCCCAGAGAGGCAATCGTATTTTCCCTGGATCAACTTTACCTTTAAATGTTAGTACCAAGTAATATTATGTACATTTATGAACGAATCCAGGCCTTTTTTAAAGCAATCTACTGAGCTGGCCAGAACCACCTCTGGAGGGAGTCTATTCCACATTTTCACAGATCTTAACGTGAAGAAACTTTTCCGTATTTGGAGAGGAAATCTCTTTTCCTCTAGACGTAGAGTGCCCCCTTGTCCTCAGTGTTGACCGTAAAGTGAATAACTCAACACCAAGTTCATATTATGGACCCCTTATATATTTATACATGGTGATGATATCCCCCCTTAATCTCCTATTCTCAAGTGAATAAATTCAGTTCCTCTAATCTTTCCTCATAGCTGAGCTCCTCCATGCCTATCAGTTTGGTTGCCTTATTCTCCACTTTCTCCAGTTCCCCAATATCCTTTTTGAGAACTGGTGCCCAAAACTGAACTGCATATTCCAAATGAGGTCTTACTAATGATTTGTACAGGGGCAACATTATATCTCTCTCTCTCAAGTCCATACCTCTCTTAACACAAGAAAGGACTTTGCTCGCTTTGAAAAGTGCAGCTTGACATTGCATGCTATTATTGAGCTTATGATCTACCAAAATCCCCAGATCCCCAGATCCTTCTCCACCATTGATTCTCACAGTTGTACTCCCCCTAGTACAGGCCCAGACTGGGACAAAAAATAGGCCCGGGCTTTTTGGATTGAGCAGCCCATGACATGGTAACTGGCCCCTTCCCCACTCTCCACTCTGACAAATCCCCTGAGAGAGGGGAGGGGGGAACCCAGCAAAGGTGTGGGGGTGGGTGAGGTGGGAACAGGAAAGAGCATGGGGGTATGGAGAGCACAGGGAAGAATCTTGAGAACATGGGATGTGGCGAGCACAGGGAGGGTGGCAGAGAGCATTGGGTAGGTGGAGAGCACAGGGAGGGTGGTGGAGAACATAGGGAGGGGGCGGTGGAGAGCATGGGGAGGTGGAGCGCACTGGTGGGGTGGCAGAGGGCATGGGGGAGGTGGATTGCACTGGGGGGGTGGCCGAGGGCATGGTTGAGGTTGATTGCACGGGGGGGTGGCAGAGAGCATGGGGGAGGTGGAGCAAACTGGGGGGTGGCAGAGGGCATGGGGGAGGTGGATTGCACTGGGTGGGTGGTAGAGGGCATGGGGAGGTGGAGTACACTGGGGGGGTGGCAGAGAGCATGGGTGAGGTGGATTGCACGGGGGGGGTGGCAAAGGGCATGGGTGAGGTGGATTGCACTGGGGGGGTGGCAGAGAGCATGGGGGAGGTGGAGCGCACTGGGAGGGTGGCAGAGGACATGGGGGAGGTGGATCGCACTGGGGGGGAGGCAGAGAGCATGGGGGAGGTGATGCGCACTGGGGTGGTGGCAGAGGGCATGGGGGTTGTGGAGCGCACTGGGGGGGTGGCAGAGGGCATGGGTGAGGTGAATTGCACTGGGGGAGTGTGGCAGAGGGCATGGGGGAGGTGGATCGCACTGGGGGATGCAGCGGGCATGGTTGAGGTGGATTGCACTGGGGGGGTGGCAGAGAGCACGAGAAGGCAAAGAGTATGGGTGGTGTAGAGAGCCCGGGGGGGGCAGCAGTAATAAGCAGGAAAGGAGGAGGGGTGGGGGGCGGCTGCATATAGAACAATCATTCTCTTCATCTTCCTCCTGCAGTCTCCTGCTTCTCCTCTACCTCTCACAGGCATTCTGATACTGCAGGAGGAAGATGGAGAGAATGATTGTTCTATATGTAGCCGCCACCCACTGCTCCTCCTATCCTGGTTATAAGGGGGTGAGCGCAGAGCACGGTGCAGAGCTCACGTTTTCTGTTATCCGTGTTCTGCCAGGACTCAGCAGCAGGTGTCTGCTTTGGCTCCTCCCCCTTCAAAGTCATCATATACAAGAGATGACCAGAGACTGCAGATCTAATACAGGAGATGACCAGAGACTGCAGATCTATTACAGGAGATGACCACAGACTGCGGATCTAATACAGGAGATGACCACAGACTGCAAATCTAATACAAGAGATGACCAGAGACTGCGGATCTATTACAGGAATTGACCAGAGACTGCGGATCTAATACAGGAGATGACCAGAGACTGCGGATCTAATACAGGAGATGACCAGAGACTGCGGATCTAATACAGGAGATGACCAGAGACTGCGGATCTAATACAGGAGATGACCAGAGACTGCGGATTTAATACAGGAGATGACCAGAGACTGCGGATCTAATACAGGAGATGACCAGAGACTGCGGATCTAATACAGGAGATGACCAGAGACTGCGGATCTAAAACAGGAGATGACCAGAGACTGCGGATCTAATACAGGAGATGACCAGAGACTGCGGATCTAATACAGGAGATGACCAGAGACTGCGGATCTAATACAGGAGATGACCAGAGACTGCGGATCTAATACAGGAGATGACCACAGACTGCGGATCTATTACAGGAGATGACCACAGACTGCGGATCTAATACAGGAGATGACCAGAGACTGCGGATCTAATACAGGAGATGACCAGAGACTGCGGATCTAATACAGGAGATGACCAGAGACTGCGGATCTAATACAGGAGATGACCAGAGACTGCGGATCTAATACAGGAGATGACCAGAGACTGCGGATCTAATACAGGAGATGACCAGAGACTGCGGATCTAATACAGGAGATGACCAGAGACTGGGGATCTAATACAGGAGATGACCAGAGACTGCGGATCTAATACAGGAGATGACCAGAGACTGCGGATCTAATACAGGAGATGACACGAGACTGCGGATCTAATACAGGAGTTGACCACAGACTGCGGATCTATTACAGGAGATGACCAGAGACTGCTGATCTAATATAGGAGATGACCAGAGACTGTGGCTCTAATACAGGAGATGACCAGAGACTGCGGATCTAATACAGGAGATGACCAGAGACTGCGGATTTAATACAGGAGATGACCAGAGACTGCGGATCTATTACAGGAGATGACCAGAGACTACGGATCTAATACAGGAGATGACCAGAGACTACGGATCTAATACAGGAGATGACCAGAGACTGCGGATTTAATACAGGAGATGACCAGAGACTGCGGATCTAATACAGGAGATGACCAGAGACTGCGGATCTAATACAGGAGATGACCAGAGACTGCGGATCTAATACAGGAGATAACCAGAGACTGCGGATCTAATACAGGAGATGACCAGAGACTGTGGATCTAATACAGGAGATGACCAGAGACTGCGGATCTATTACAGGAGATGACCAGAGACTGCGGATTTAATACAGGAGATGACCAGAGGCTGCGGATCTAATACAGGAGATGACCAGAGACTATGGATCTAATACAGGAGATGACCAGAGACTGCGGATCTAATACAGGAGATGACCACAGACTGCGGATCTAATACAGGAGATGACCAGAGACTGCGGATCTATTACAGGAGATGACCAGAGACTGCGGATTTAATACAGGAGATGACCAGAGACTGCGGATCTAATACAGGAGATGACCAGAGGCTGCGGATCTAATACAGGAGATGACCAGAGACTATGGATCTAATACAGGAGATGACCAGAGACTGCGGATCTAATACAGGAGATGACCACAGACTGCGGATCTAATACAGGAGATGACCACAGACTGCGGATCTAATACAGGAGATGACCACAGACTGCGGATCTAATACAGGAGATGACCAGTGTGAAAGGGATCTCTAAGAGAGACTGACCACTTTTATTTTTTATTAAGATCAGTTCAAAGCATTGCCAAGCATGAAAAAAAAAAAAAACACTATCAGCCAAGATACCAAAAACACATTGGCAGGCATGAAAAAAACAAAAACACATTGGCACAGGCATGAAAAAAAAAAACACATTGGCAGGCATTGAAAACAAAAAAAAAAAAGACATTGGCAGGCATTGGAAAAAAAAAAAAAAAGACATTGGCAGGCATGGAAAAAAAAAACACATTGGCATGCATTGAAAAAAAAAAGACATTGACAGGCATGATTAAAAAAAAAAAAAAAACACATTATCAGCAAAGATGCATAAAAAAATATACATATATACAGGCAATAGTGTCACTTACCTTTCTAGCAGTTGCAGGTCCTTTTACGGCACTAGGCAGATGAGGTCTCCTCCAACTCCTCCCCCTTCGGTCACATGACCTCTTCATTTCCTCCTAAGGTGAAAGGCTTGCCAGATGGCCGTAGAGATGGCTGTGGTGAGCGGCGCTGGCACAAGGAGCAGCCCAGCCCGGGATTCTGGCAGAAATAAATGCGGCCATCTCCGCGGAGTCGGCCACGGAGCCGGCCGCGGAGCTGCCGTGGAGCCGGCCGCGGAGCTTGTTGCAGGACAAGCTTCACAGTGCCGAGATGACATGCGGCCCGGCGGTCCGCGGCCCACTGGGCAAATGCCCTGTGTGCCCTATGGCCAGTCCGGGCCTGCCCTAGTATGTATGATGCGTGCATATTCTTAGCCTCCAAGTGCATAACTTTATCAACTTTCAACAATCTGTAAAGACAGAGTTTAACAAGACCCTTGGCCACTCATTAAAATTAGAAAAAAAGAGGTTTAACCTTAAACTACGTAGAGGATTCTTTACTGTAAGCAGCAAGGATGTGGAATTCACTTCCCTTCTGAGTCCCTGGACTCAGCGAGGGGCATTGATAGTTTCAAGAAACTATTAGATAAGCACCTGAATGACCGCAACATACAGGGATATACAATGTAATACTGACATATAATCACACACATAGGTTGGACTTGATGGACTTGTGTCTTTTTTCAAGCTCACCTACTATGTAAATTTTTCTTTTAATCCCAGACCCAATATCATTTATGAAGATATTAAAAAGTAAGGGTCCCAGCATTGAACCTTGGGGTACACCACTGATAACCTTAGACCATTCAGAGTAAGAATAATTAAACCCTACTCTCTGAATTCTGTCTTTTAGCCACTTTTCTATCCAATTACAAACAGATCTTTCTAAGCCTGTAGACCTTACCTTACAAATGAGCCGTGTGTGGGGAACTGTGTCAATGCTTTTGCAAAATCCAAGTATACCATGTCCACCGTCACCCCTCTGTCCAAGGTTTTACTTACATCCATATAAAAAGAAATCAGGTTTGACAACTTCTGTCTTTCATAAATCCATGCAGTCTGTTGCTTAAAATATTTTTTTCCAGCAACTCGTCTATGTGGTCTTTTATTAAACTTTCCAGTAACTTCCCGACTATAGAAGTTAAACTAACAGGTATATAGTTACTTGGTAAAGACTTTGTTCCCTTTTCAAAATATAGGCACCACAGTGGTACTATTACCGTCATTAATGAGTCCCTAAAAATGAGATACAATGGCTTTGAAATTACAGAGCTCAATTCTTTTAGGATCTGTGGGTGGATGCCATCCGGTCCAGGTGCTTTATCCACCTTTATTCTGTCTAAATATTTCTGGACCATATCACTTTTGAGTCATTGTGGATCATTTGGGGATGTGTCAATACCACCCCCATTATAGGCATGAGCTTCCCCATGCTCCTTTGTATACACATAGCTGAAGAAAGTATTTAATAAATTTGCCTTCTCTTTGTCCTCAGTCACCCACTCCAGATTATTTTGTAAAGGGCCTACATGCTCAGACCCAACCTTTTTACTATTAATATATTATTTGAAGAATTTTTGGAGGTTTGTCCTACTATCTTTTGCAATCTGTCATTCGTTTTGAATTTTTGCGTCCTTGATTTCCTTTTTACATATTCTGTTATGTTCTTTGTAACATTTAAATGACACTAGTGTTCCTTCATTTTTAGATTTTTTAAAAGCTCTTTTCTTATTGTTTATAGCTTTTTTAATTTTGTCCGTGAGCCACATAGGTTTTATTTTTAGCCTTTTAAACTTATTTCTAATGGGAATATACTTTGCAGTGAGTTCACAGCCACTTTGAAGAATTTCCATTTCTGTTCCACGCCCATTGATGCCAATATTCCCTCCCAGTGTAAGTCCTGGTGAGCATCCCTCATCCTTGGAAAATTTGCTCTCTTGAAGTTAATTGTTTTTATCTTTCCCGTATGTGTTTTTTTTGCTTACAGCTAACATCAAATGAAATCATGTTATGGTCACAGCTACCAAGATGTTCCTTTATATGAACATTAGTAATAAGCTCTGCATGGTTTGAGATTACCAGGTGCAACAGAGCATCATTCCTAGTTTGGACCTGTAATAGGTTTATACATTTTTGCCCTTTAACTGTCCAAGCAGTGCCATTACTCCGGTCAATTTCTGGGTAGTTAAAAGCCCCCATTATTATTACCTTCCCAGCCCTTCCAGCCCTTTCCATCTGTGCAAGGAGCTTAGTCACCACTTCCTCATTAACATCGAGTTGTCTATAACAAACTCCAATGATTAACTTTGAACTACGCCTAAATAACTACGCTATATGAAGTTCCACCCATAATGCTTCAGACTCAGTACACTCTACATCAACCAGGTCCTCTTTCACACTCGCTTTGAGATCCCTTCTCATGTAGACAGACCCTGCTACCTTTCCCTTTTACCATGTCTCTCCAAAAGAGTGCATAGCCAGGAATATTAATAGAGCAGTCATTGGAGGAATGAAGCCAAGTTTCAGCAATACTGATTACATCATAGCTCTTCCCATGCACCAGAGCTTCCAACTCACCTATTTTGCTTGGCAGACTTCTGGCATTGGTGAACAAACATTTTAATGCATTATTACATTTTGCTCTGGTGTTTTTCATATCTTGTTTAGTAGTACAAATGGCACTATAATTTCCAGTGGTTGTTTGCAACATGGGAACTTTCTTGTCACCTGCCATAACCCTCCCCCCATCTATCCCCATTCCACATTCCATGTATTCTGTCATTGGTTCCAACATGAACCAAGACAGCTGGGTCATGCCCAGCCCCTCCCAGTAATTTACCAACCTGGCTAAGCACATGCTGAACCCTGGCACCAGGGGGACAGCAAACCATTCAGTTGAGGCTATCCTGGTGACAAATTATTCTATCTGTCCTTCTGATTATAGAATCCCCTATTACCACCAACTGTCTAGACCTACCTACACTTCCCTAATCACCTCTATTGGATGGGCTGCTCTTCCAGGTGTTAGGGGTAGCAGTGACATCTAGGGCTGCCACCTCTGTGTTTGCCATCTCCACAATTTCACCCAACTTGGCAAATTTGTTTTAATGCACAAATACAGGACTGACCTTCCTTTTCTGTGAGCCCCTTCCACTGCCTCTAACTACATTAACCCGTCTTCCTATCTGATAATCCTAACTTTCCCCTCCACTCTCCTCATCAACCCTACTGACCACCTGCTCAGCGAGCAGAGGACCCCTTTCAAGGTTGTCCTTTCTGCCCAGTGTTTCAACGTGCGCCTCCAGTTCTAATGTGAGCTTCCAAAAAGGCAACCCACTCACATCTGTCACAGCAGTATACATCCTGGAGCTGTTTCACCAATTTTGCATACATTGCAAAACCTTCAACCCTGCTAGCACTCATTTCCCAGTTACAATATAATTACTTATAGGAAGTTTAAGATGCTACTTACAGGTTAGAAAACTCCTGTTTTCAACTCTCAGTTATTAATTCTCCGCTTTAGTTCAAAATTGCACTTATGTTCACAAATTGTAGAGCCAAGCCAGCATTAACAGGGAGCCAGCATCTATGGGAGTTTGTATAGACACTTATATACACATAAGTTCGCACCTGAACTGTGAACCCTATTAAAGTCTGCCTGTAAAGTGGCACATCTGGACTGTGCCATGTAGGGATGGGCTTCATGTTCGGGTTGAACATGAGTTTGATTCGAACATTGGCTGTTTGCCGAATATCAATTTGGGGTATTCGCTGCAAATTCAAAAGCCGCAGAACACTAAAAGTTTATGGGAGAAATCAAAAGTGAAATTAAGAGATCAAAAGTGCTAATTTTAAAGGCTTATATGCAAGTTATTGTCATAAAAAGTGTTTGGGGACCTGGGTCCTGCCCAGGGGACATGTATCAATGAAAAAAAAAAAGTTTTAAAAACGGTTGATTTTTCGGGAGCAGTGATTTTAATTGTGAAACAATAAAAGTATAATATTCCTATATGCCTGTAAAGTGGCGCATGTTTCCCGTGTTTAAAACAGTCCAAGTGCAAAATGACATTTATAAAGTAAAAAAAAGTCAATTAAAAGTATTATCGCTAGCACCGGCTATAATGAATTGTCGGTCCGGCAATACACATAAAGTTCATTGATAAAAATGGCATGGGATTTCCCCACAGGGGAACCCTGAACGAACATTTCAAAAAAATGCGTGGAGGTCTTCCTTTTTCCCCGCTTCTTCTTCTATCTTCTTTCTTCTGGTCTTCCTTCGGTGTTCTTCTTCTTCCTCCATCTACTTCTTCCCCTGCTTCTTCCTCCGCTTCTTCCTCCGGTCTTCGATCCGGCATCTTACTCCGGCTTCTTCTCTGCTTTTCCAAGGGGGAGGGGTCACCCGTTTACATAAAGGGTATACAGTTTTATTTGGATAAGATCATAAAAACTCACATTTTGTTATGTAAACAGAGCGGTGTAAAAATGAGCGCCGAGCTCGTGTCTGGGCGTCTATTCCGGTGTCTGATTTGCCTCTTGCCTTTGAGAGGCAAATCAGACACCGGAATAGACGCCCAGACACGAGCTCGGCGCTCGTTTTTACACCGCTCTGTTTACATAACAAAATGTGAGTTTTTATGATCTTATCCAAATAAAACTGTATACCCTTTTTCAAAATACTACACCATGGTGGGCCTCTTTTATCTTTTTTTTAATACATTGAGCACCTTAATGATTTGAGTGATCCAAGACATCTAAACGCCCAGTGGAAAGAGAGGAAAAAAGGAAAGGACCATCCCTCCCCCCCCCCCCTGGCTTCACTTCATATAGTGTACGAACGCCTAGGAAAGGATCGATCTGAAGGGACCCCTTCCCCCCATAAATATCCTGCTACATGCTGTTTACCTTACAGCAGTAAGGTAATCATTCATTATAACCACGAGTGCCAGTGACACTGAAGATCTACCTTTTTTGCACTTAAAGGCACAGTATCACCAAAATGTCAAGATAGCAGCACACAGTGTTCCAGTGAAACACTTGCACACCTGCACTACTATTGCACATTGGACCAAGGAATTACGTCCAATATTGCACTAAAAACTTGTTACACTTAGTTTGTTAAAAGTATTTTTTATTTAATTATCCGTTTTTCATTTACTTAATTTTAATTTTCCCTTTGCCAAAACAAGTCACTTTATGAACTATTCACTCTTTGTGTATGTTGCACAGTTTTGGAATCACTTGCAGTTACACTTTATATCATATTTTATTTTTTTGCAGTATTGCACATGTTTGATATATATTTTATATTTGTTTTTTGCACAGTAGAAAAATTATTATGTTTCTTTTAACATATATGCCATTTAATTCAGGATATTATTTCATCTGCACTTTTGCACTTTATTGATGACCCTGATAAATGTCTGCTAGTTTGAAGCATAGTTAAATATTTTATTAATTTATTATAAGAAAAATATATATATTTTTTAAGGAGCGCAACACCACTCCCCTCTTTTTACAACTATACACAAATTGGGACACGAGTTTGGTCCTTGCGGTGGATGCAGCACCTATTGTTTGAATATACTATGAATTACTTTTAGCGCAGGAGTACTTACCTTACAACATGTACTGTGACATACTGAAGCAGAGCATGATTCCCTCCCTTTGGAGACTGGACCGCAGGGCAGTATTCCAACATAATAACAAACTTACACCTTAACAAACACACCTCCAAGATGCCCACTGCCTTGCTAAAGAAGTTGAGGGTAAAGATGATGGACTGGCCAAGCATGTCTCCAAACCTAAACCCTATTGAGGATCTGTGGGGCCTCCTCAAATAGAAGGTAGGAGGAGCGCAAAGTCTCTAACAGTGATGTCATCATGGAGGAGAGGAAGAGGACTCAAGTGGCAACTTGTGAAACTCTGGTGAACTCCATGCCCAAGAGGGTTAAAGCAGTGCTGGAAAACAATGGTGTATAAAAAGTGAAGTAGCACTAATTAAACCAATCTAGTAAACAGGTGAATAAATATCTGACCAATTATCAACAAGGGATATATGTATCCATAAACAGTGATAAGTAAGTTAAAAAAATATTAATGATCCCACAACATGTGATCTAAATCAATATCAATATAAATGCAATACATACTGATGTGAGGGGAAAAAAAATCCAATTAGAATAGGGTGCAATGTAGATGAAATATAAAGTGATATATATATATATATATATATATATATATATATATTATGAATAGTCCAATAAAGCAGCAATAAATAGTGAACTATTGCTCTAAAAATGCACTATAAGTAAAGTGCAGTGCTTTGTGCAAAAATTGGTATATCATCCAGAAACAAGGATCATAAAGATCAAATAGAAACCAGAGTACTGACTCCAAATAATCTTGCAACAATATCACTCTTTTTCTAAAAATACAAATGGGAGTGAGCGGGAAAAGAGCTGGTGTGGAAATCTGACAAAGGTAATCATTTAGTTCAAATAGAAAGAAATCAGAGTTCTGTCTCCAAATAGTCCTACAATAATATCACTCTTTTCCTATGAAGACAAATGAAAGTGGGGGGGGGGGGGGGAACAGGTAAGTAAATTCAGCAGTCCACTTTGGAATGTAGAGAAACCACATATACAGTGCCTTGCGAAAGTATTCGGCCCCCTTGAACTTTTCAACCCTTTGCCACATTTCAGGCTTCAAACATAAAGATATAAAATTGTAATTTTTTTGTGAAGAATCACCAACAAGTGGGACACAATTGTGAAGTGGAACGAAATCTATTGGAAATTTTAAACTTTTTTAGCAAATAAAAAACTGAAAAGTGGTGCGTGCAAAATTATTCGGCCCCTTTACTTTCAGTGCAGCAATCTCACTCCAGAAGTTCAGCGAGGATCTCTGAATGATCCAATGTTGTCCTAAATGACTGATGGTGATAAATAGAATCCACCTGTGTGTAATCAAGTCTCTGTATAAATGCACCTGCTCTGTGATAGTCTCGGGGTTCTGTTGAAAGCGCAGAGAGCATCATGAAGACCAAGGAACACACCAGGCAGGTCCGTAATACTGTTGTGGAGAAGTTTAAAGCTGGACTTGGATACAAAAAGATTTCCCAAGCTTTAAACATCCCAAGAAGCACTGTGCAAACGATCATTTTGAAATGGAAGGAGTATCAGACCACTGCAAATCTACCAAGACCTGGCCGTCCCTCTAAACTTTCAGCTCAGACAAGGAGAAGACTGATCAGAGATGCAGCCAAGAGGCCCATGATCACTCTGGATGAACTGCAGAGAACTACAGCTGAGGTGGAAGAGTCTGTCCATAGGACAACAATAAGTCGTACACTGCATAAATCTGGCCTTTATGGAAGAGTGGCAAGAAGAAAGCCATTTCTCAAAGATATCCATAAAAAGTCTCATCTAAAGTTTGCCACAAGCCACCTGGGAGACACACCAAACATGTGGAAGAAGGTGCTCTGGTCAGATGAAACCAAAATCGAACTTTTTGCCCACAATGCAAAACGATATGTTTGGCGTAAAAGCAACACAGCTCATCACCCTCAACACCTAATCCCCACTGTCAAACATGGTGGTGGCAGGATCATGGTTTGGGCCTGCTTTTCTTCAGCAGGGACAGGGAAGATGGTTAAAATTGAGGGGAATATGGATGCAGCCAAATACAGGACCCTTCTGGATGAAAACCTGTTGGAGTCTGCAAAAGACCTGAAACTGGGACGGAGATTTATCTTCCAACAAGACAATGATCCCAAACATACAGCAAAATCTACAAAGGAATGGTTCACAAATAAACGTATCCAGGTGTTAGAATGGCCAAGTCAAAGTCCAGACCTGAATCCAATCGAGAATCTGTGGAAAACTGCTGTTCACAAACGCTCTCCATCCAACCTCACTGAGCTCGAGCTGTTTTGCAAGGAAGAATGGGCAAGAATTTCAGTCTCTCGATCTGCAAAACTGATAGAGACATACCCCAAGCGACTTGCAGCTGTAATCGCAGCAAAAGGTAGCTCTACAAAGTATTAACGCAAGGGGGCTGAATAATTTTGCACACCCCACTTTTCATTTTTTTATTAGTTAAAAAAGTTTAAAAAATCCAATAGATTTCGTTCCACTTCACAATTGTGTCCCACTTGTTGGTGATTCTTCACAAAAAAATTAAATTTTATATCTTTAATTTTGAAGCCTGAAATGTGGCAAAAGGTTGAAAAGTTCAAGGGGGCCGAATACTTTCGCAAGGCACTGTAGCTTGATACAATCCTCTCCCAGTGATGCCAGCCCCTTACCTCACAAAAAGACCCCAGATGGGTCTAGTAGTGCATCAAAAGCTGTTCAGGCTGTGGCTCCGGATCCTTCTCAAACGTCCAGAGGGTCACTATGCTGGTTCCCAATCTCCAGGATCTCTTGTCCACAAAACAATGGTGGCCACACAAAATATTGACACTTTGGACACAATTTGGACATTTTCACTTAGAGGTGTACTAACTTTTATTGCTAGCGGTTTAGACATTAATGGCTGTATGTTGAGTTATAGTAAGGGGACAGAAAATTTACACTGTTATACACTCACTAATTTACATTGTAGCAAAGTGTCATTTCTTTAGTATTGTCACATGAAAAGATATAATAAAATATTTAGAAAAATGTGAGGGGTGTACTCACTTTTGTGAGATACTGTATAAAGAAAAGTTACATTTAAATAGATTTTCTTTTTTTTTTATCATTAAAGATTTTTTATTGAAATTTCCATACAAATAACAGAAACAATTAAAGGCAGCTGGTTCTGGTGTATAACAATCAGGTATATCAGTAAAACATTTATATACATATCTCTCAATCAAAGTAGCAGACAGTAGTAATACAAATGATCAAATAAAACATACTTAACCCCTTCCTGCCTACCATACACACATATGTGGCCTCGGCTTTAAGGGCTTATACCGGGATGATACATGCAGCTTACTGTTTTTAAGAGCCGGTGGTCGGATTTGAAGCTAAAAGCCTCTCGGCTGTTAACCCCAAGGAGCGTCCCTCCTCCCGCCGCCTTCCGCCATTCTTCTCGGGCCTCCCGTACCACCGGGAGACCCAATTCATGATCCAGCACTTCTGCCGGCTAGAGTAAGACTGGATGGAAGCCGGATACGCTTGGGGAGAGTGATGGGTAGATTTTGGAAAGTTTATATGGTGCAAGGTATCATCTGTTTAATATCTTTTGGGTATTATCCCATTGTTCAATGCAGGATAATGCCTTAGTGCTCAGAATTATGACCTTATTCCATTGTTCCCAAGAAATATACAGGGAAATATAATTTACCCATTTCAGCATATTATTGGTTTTAACATATTTAGGGATATTATTTTTGATGGGATATTCATGCTCGATTCCGGGTCAAATTCCTTTAATCTTTCAAAAAGTTTTTTTTAGCACCAACTCTTTACAGGTTAGGGGTAGGTTGACATAGCAGTTAAACCCCTGTGACATCCAATTATTCAGTGAGATATGGGCTCTACTTCGGGGCTGCAACCTCAGGGGTGACATGCTACATGTTTGGTGGTCTTGCCCCAGAATACGAAATTTTTCTCGTAAAATTTTCTCATGGATCAGCAAAATCGCATGAAGGTCTATTCAACCATCTCCCCTCACCGCTCTCCTCAATTTCCCTGTGAAGGAAACTTCCAAGATTACACGCCTCATCTACTTTATTTTGCTGGGGGCCAAGCTTACCCTGGCTAAAGCCTTGAAGAAAACATTGGTTTCAACCATGCTAGCTAGAAGAAAGATCTCCTGGATCATGAACCAAGAAAAGATGGCTAATGTAATCTTGGACCATTCCGAGAAATGTTATCACACTTGGGAACCTTGGGCATCATTTGTGGGAATCACACTCCCGCACTGACCTCCAAAGCATCCTAGATTGATCCATGCCTCTCCGGACAACTTGCTCCCGCCTTTCTCCTTTTCTTCTTTTCTACTCATTTCTTCGCCACTTCTTTTCACTTCCTCTCTCTTTGTCTTTCTTCTCCTTTTCCTCTCTACACACAAGGTTAAGGCACCCACACAAAGCAGTTCACCCGCGACTGGGGTTATATATCATTTACAACCTGGTGCGGGCGCTCCTCCCTGACTCTAAAGTCCCTCGGGTGTAGGGGATGTTATAAGTAAATTTCCACTGGTTTTTACCTAGCGAGGATGTTCTATGTAATACATTGTACTTATGTTGCCCGTGCCTGGCGCTTGCCGGGAGCTCAAAGGCATGTTATCTCATTTAGATATGATCCGTTTTAAGTCATGTTCGCAAACTGTTATGATTCTACTGCTCCCTCTGGGGGGCTGGGGGGGTGGGGGAGGGGTTGCCGGCCGCAGCGTGATCCCTTTGGGGGCGGTGGGACGCCCCCCCTCAGCTAAGCTCACCCCCAAGCGAGAGACATTGACCGAGTGTCATCAGGTGCCTAATTGCTTTTGGGCCCTGATATCCTCTCAATAAGTCTGGTCGTGTAATCACATTGTCCTCGCCTTAACCTAGTTTCTGGGTTGTTCTATTATCTTTACATGATGTCTTATCATCCACATGGAGTCTGTCGTTATCATAGGGGCGATGAGCCCCATTACACTGTTGTATTCACCTATTGTTCGAAATAATAAAAATCTATTGAAACAGAGATATGGGCTCTACAGTAGTCCAGCACTTTTAAGGGCACAGGAATTTTAATTAGTTCACCTAGTTCCTTTGATATAGATAATATGGGGGTTATTTACGAAAGGCAAATCCACTTTATGCTCCAAGTGCACTTGGAAGTGCAGTCACTCTAAATATAAGGGGTAGATCTGAAATGAGTGGAAGCTCTGCTGATTTTATCATCCAATCATGTACAAGCTAAAATGCTGTTTTTTTTTTCCTTGCATGTCCCCCTCAGATCTACAATGACTTTACTTCCAAGTGCACTTGCAGTGCAAAGTGGATTTTCCTTTAGAAAATAACCCCCTCTGTGTTTCCAAGCTACAAATGTGGATTTGATAGTGATGAGTTTTAGTATTACGACTTTAGAACGCAAAACATACGCTATAGCTAATGCATACATGTCATTGCCCTTGGTGACTTCTTTTTCAATATTTACCCAAAGTTTCTCGTCTGAATCAAAAAAACGAAATTTCATTTGATCAAGGAGTGATGCATAGTAATACTGCTGAATATCCAGGAAACACATTCTACCTTTATTATTCGTAGTGGTACATTTAAATAGATTTTCCCTGCAATCTTTCTTTATTTTTTAAACAATGGCTTGGGGAGCCAGTCTGTATGATGAGGCCACAATTTAGTGCACTTGGAACAAGATTCAAGATTTTTTGGACAAATTCTGGTGTCTCTTTGGAAGACTTTGGATGGAAATAACACATTTTTGCACCAAGGTGAGCAAACCTTATGTTAAGAAGCCAAATTATAATACACTGAGGCCAGGGTGAACACATTTTTTAGATAGGATCAGTCACCTCATCATCATCACCCCCTCCATCCTCATCATCACTGGAGCCAACTTGGCAATACGCTGTGGCTGGGGGAACAATTTGCTGTTTATCAGTGTTCTCCCCTCTCTATAGGCTCATGTTAATCTATTCCTCAACCCCAGAACCAACATCAGAATCAAGTAATGCCTGTGCATGAGCTATACACCACCGCTCAAAGGCAGGTCCTGGGAACTCAGAGATAATTGCTCCAGGTGAAGGGATCCGGGTGTGAGCCACATCATGCAGATAATGTGGATAATGACAGAACTCTGGATGGCCGCACTCCAATGCTAAAACGATGCTTTATTCAAATAATATTTAGGACACAGCAAATGACATAACAGCGAAAGATGCTAACAGCTGAAATGTTTCGTACTAAGGCTAGTGCTTACTCATAGCTGGTTAATGCTTGTGCATGGTCAAGAAGCAAGTGGCTGACGCCGTGTTCAAATAATTCAGCTGACTCCACCATGTATGATGCTTGGGCTATGGCTGTGGACAAGGAGGCAGAAAAAGCCGCTCTGGCAGCTGCGGTAGACTGCACATTAGTCTCAACTTAGATGATGAGGAGGATGAGGATGGCTTAGTAAGCCAGTCCACCACCTCCTCTGCATGCCGTGGCTGGTAAGCACGGCCAACATCACTAAACAGAGACAAAATGTGCCCTGCCTGAAGACAGACCATATCCACCTTTGCCCATGGACACAGATGCTGCTGGGCCCCCTCATAGTGGCATGAAAATGTCTTCCTTTCCTTGTTGCCTTCCCAGACATGATGGGGGGGCTTATTACCCACATTTTATAAATGGAAAATGTGTGATTGGATGAACTTTATTGCATGAAAAGTGGTGTTTGGTGCACTTTAAATTAAAGACTGACCTTGACAAAAATGTAAAATCTATTAAAACAATTAAAAAGGGGAAACACCAGAATCACAGTCAGAAAACCTGCGGCTGACAATTAAACAAAAAGCAGGCAGGGAGGGGACAAAAAAAAAAACATGCAGCGACCCAAAAAAAAAAAAAGGGAATATAACACTGTATACAGGATTAAATGTTTTATAATGCTAATGAGGAAAGGGGGTTGGTGGGACTTTATATGAGGTATTGATGCAGTCATTAACATCCGTCCCTGTGTTATATATAAAAGAGCAAAGAGAGCGAGACTTTACATGAAGTATGTAAGGAACAAGATAATCTAATTTATAGTAATGAACATATCTATGATATATGCTATATATTTTATTTTATTCTGTATCACATTATTAATTCATAGGTAACTATATTTCATTATTCAATAAAAGTAATTTAGACGCATTGCCAATACTGCCATGCCATCAATACATGGATACCCTGTAAGCACCAGTTGGGGCTCTGACCTCTTGTTTTTGTTTGATAATGTGTGAATATATTGGATCATCCAGAGATGTATCTATGTCATTGCAGAGACACAATACACGCTTGCTCCTTACGAGCAACAATAAGTCACAAAACGCGTTGAGCCAACAGACGTTGTGTTCCAATTATGTGTAATATCAGTATATTTTCTACTGTATCAATTATTTCCAGTCTATATACCTTGGGTTCCATTACTATTCATCATGTGTTTACCTATCAGTATGGACTGTCCCGAATTGTGTATTTAACCTTGTAAAATAAAGTTTTTAATTTTGGATATTTTCTCATCCCTCTTCAATGGTTTGGATTAGAGTAGTTTCCAACTATGCAGGTATCTACGTATGTGTATATATATATATATATATATATATATATATATATATATATATATATATATATATATATATATATATATATGAGTTTTATTGAATAATGAAATATAGTTACCTATGAATTAATAATGTGCTACAGAATAGAATATATACCATATATCATAGATTAATTAATAATCTAATTAATTAATTATTAATTAATTATTAAATTAATAGATTATACTGTCCCTCACCTACTTCATGTAAAGTCCTGCCCTCTTTGCTCTGTCTTTTATATATAATACAGGGATGGAGGTTAATGACTGCGTAATTACCTCATACAAAGTCCCACCAACCCCCTTTCCTCGTTAAGTACCAAATTAGAGATGGAAGTACGTGTCCCAGGACTTTAATTGTAGTACTATGCTCCTGCATATATTACTTGTTATTGTATATTGTTTTTCTGTTCTTCCTTTCATTGATTTCAAATCATCTTTATTATGTTATTTGTTTCATCCCGGGGGCTGAGACGTGCACTGCTTGCGCTCCCCTTCCCCTGCCCTCTTCATGCGGGGATGGGGGTGTGCGGGCACTGCGTGTCAACATCACACCTCTCACGCCAGATACGGGGAGTCACTTCTTGTGGCGCTGCTATGCCAGTGAGTATCCAGCTATGAGCGGCATGGGAGGTGGTTTTGGCACCAAACTACATGGCGGCTCTTCCATATTGGTGTAGGCACCCCCCCCCCCCCGAGTTCTGGCGTGCGTGATATTGGTGGAGTCTTTCAGTGTCAGCGCTCATATATGGGCGTCATCCATGGGCGGTTCAGGCATTTGGCTAGTTCTCACTTCACAGGACAACACACACCACGTTTCTCAGCCTGTATAGCAGGTAACATCCCTGGATTCCTCACTTTGTTCTTTGCTTCATCCTTCACCAATCCTCCTATCTTCTTGTCTATGTTGGGGGTCCCTCTCCCTTTCTTTTGTAGGACTTCTCTCACTTGTGTTTTCATTGGTCATGCTTGATTTAAGTTTCATTTGTCACATTTTTTTCTCTCTCCTACACCACCTTCCACTATTTTGACAGGAGACACAATGCATCATGGTTGAACATTCACCATTTTATAGTTACAGTTCGTCACCGATATCATGTCTGCACATCATTCACTGATGATGACTGTCCGTCCTGGGTGGGGCCTGTGGGGGCTGTCCATTGTGGAATGCTCCTTCTCAGGTCCCGGGGGAGATGTTCCCTGCATATGGGGAGACGCATGGCCCATACTGCCATGCCACCAATACATGGATCCCCTTGTTTTTGTGTGATAATGTGTGAATATACTGGATCAGTCAGAAATGTCATTGCAGAGACACAATACATGCTTGCTCCTGACGAGCGACAATAAGTCGCAAAAAGCATTGAGCCAACAAACATTGTGTTCCAATTATGTGTCATATCAGTATATTTTCTACTGTATCAATTATTTCCAGTCTATATACCTTGGGCTCCATCACTATTCATTATGTGTTTACCTCTCTGTATGGACTGTTCCGAATTGTGGCTCTGACAGTGGTCTGTGCCCTAATTGGCAAAGCCTTGCACCTGACCAGTGGTGAGGTGTAAGGCTTCATCCAATTAGTGCTCTACAACTTGCACAAATTTGGGTGTTCGACAAACAGGCGAACAAATTATGTTCGGTTCACTTTTGTTTGGACCGGGCTGTTCACCCAACACTATTAAACACTATGTTAACCATCGGAACCGAATGTGACGTCACTGGAAGTTACCTCTGTCTTCAGGAACTAGGTTACCATTTTCATAAACACATAAACACTGAACCAACTGTTCATCCAGAACTGCTGGTGTATAGAACAGACACAGCAGACTATTATCAAGCTATTAATTCTAACATGAACATAGCTGTATCAGGCATGTAGATACCTTCTGTTTCCAGAAGCTCTAGGATCTGCTGTGCTTTATGCTTGGTTATTGCTAGAATGTTTTGGTTTCTCTTATCCCACTTCATTGCAACTGCAGCCTTTTTTTTAATTAAAATTCTTTTAAAATAGAAACAAGTAACTTACTCACCAGTTGATTGATGGATTTACAGTACAACATGTGTTTAATGTTTACTCATTGCTACTTAAAAAGATGATATTTGAAAACAGTTAATTTTCATGTAACACCATGTTTCACTAATAATAAGAAATGTTGTAATTTTAATGTACTTGATTGCCTCAACTATGTTTACTGTGCAGTGAACTATATCTTCAAATAATATTTGGGGATGTAGGGGATCTGGAAGCTGGACTCCCTTACTTTTTTCAAAAGGAACTGTGTGGTCTTTTTGATATCAAAAGATGTGTGTTCAAAATAACCAACCAACATTGTAAAGTACATTGTAAAGTATAAGTTGGCCTGGTAGAAACCAACATTGTGATGAATCCACCAACAACCTGCCAGTTCCTCTTTAGATAACAGAACATGGGCTATTGGATTGAAGATAGTGAACAAGAGATACCAGAAATGTCATTTTTCCCCTGGTTTCAACCAGCAGATAGAATTAGTTTCTTAAGAGTAAAGGAGTGACACTAGCAGCTGAAGATACTTTAACCACTTGCCGACCGCCGCACGACGATATACGTCAGCAGAATGGCACGGGCAGGCATATGGGCGTATATATAAGTCCCTGCCTGCCCGCGGGTGGGGGGCCCGATCGGGCCCCCCCCCGGTGCCTGCGGCGGTCGGCATTCCTTCGAGAGCGATCCGGGATGAGGGGGCGGCCATTCATTCATGGCCACCCCCTCGCGATCGCTCTCGACGAATGGAAATCCTCCGTGACATCACTTCCTCTCCTGTAATGTAAACACAGGAGAGGAAGTGATGTATTCTCTCCTCCGTGTCGGTATTTTTCGTTCCGGCACCGAGGAGAGAGGTTCGGTGAGTTGCACCAACACACCACACATACAGTAGAACATGCCAGGCACACTCACACCCCCCCTTTACCCCCCGATCACCCCCCCAATTACACCTGCCCCCCCAGTCACAGTGACACCAATTGCTTTTTTTTTTTTTGCATTGGTGTCATTTGTGACTGTAATAACTGTTAGGGCAGTTAGGGTTAGCCCCCTTTAGTTCTAAGGTACCCCCCTAACCCCCCCCAATAAAGGTTTAACCCCGTGATCACCCCCCGTCGCCAGTGTCACTAAGGCTGGGTTCACATTGCAGCGGTTTGAGAACGGATGTGATTCGCACCGCACTGCAGTGCAAATCACATCCGATCTCTGTGCGATTCAAGTTCAGCCATACAGATAGTATGGCTGAATTCGTGTCGCACCCGCCGCACCCGCCGCAAACTCGCACGGGACCCTTTTTTTGGTCCGCAGCAGAATCGGATCGCATGGGTGTTCACACCATGCGATCCGAGTTTGCAGATCGCACTGCGATATGCGAACTGATCTGGGGGTGTCATTAACATTTCACTGACACTCCCAGCAGTTCGCATAGGGCAGTGTGAACTGCCGCCGGGAGGCATGCGATGCGGGAACCCGCCGCGGATTCGTGGCGTTCACGCATCGCTCCAGTGTGAACCCAGCCTAATAAGCGATCATTTTTCTGATCGCTGTATTAGTGTCACAGGTGACACTAGTTAGGCAGGTAGGTATTTAGGTTCGCCGCAACTTTTTATAGCGCCAGGGACCCCCATATACTACCGCATAAAGCCCCCTGATTGCCCCCTAGTTAACCCTTTCACCAGTGATCACCATATAACTGTTACAGGTGACGCTGGTTGGTTAGTTATTTTTTTATAGTTTCAGGGCACCCGCCATTTATTACCTAATAAAGGTTTAACCCCCTGATCACCCGGCGGGTGTCATTTGTGACTGTAATAACTGTTAGGGCAGTTAGGGTTAGCCCCCTTTAGTTCTAAGGTACCCCCCTAAACCCCCCCAATAAAGGTTTAACCCCGTGATCACCCCCCGTCGCCAGTGTCACTAAGGCTGGGTTCACATTGCAGCGGTTTATGAGAACGGATGTGATTCGCACCGCACTGCAGTGCAAATCACATCCGATCTCTGTGCGATTCGAGTTCAGCCATACAGATAGTATGGCTGAATTCGTGTCGCACCCGCCGCACCCGCCGCACCCGCCGCACCCGCCGCAAACTCGCACGGGACCCTTTTTTTGGTCCGCAGCAGAATCGGATCGCATGGGTGTTCACACCATGCGATCCGAGTTTGCAGATCGCACTGCGATATGCGAACTGATCTGGGGGTGTCATTAACATTTCACTGACACTCCCAGCAGTTCGCATAGGGCAGTGTGAACTGCCGCCGGGAGGCATGTGATGCGGGAACCCGCCGCGCATTCGTGGCGTTCCCACATCGCTCCAGTGTGAACCCAGCCTAATAAGCGATCGTTTTTCTGATCACTGTATTAGTGTCACAGGTGACGCTAGTTAGGCAGGTAGGTATTTAGGTTCGCTGCAGCTTTTTATAGCGCCAGGGACCCCCATATACTACCGCATAAAGCCCCCTGATTGCCCCCTAGTTAACCCTTTCACCAGTGATCACCATATAACTGTTACAGGTGACGCTGGTTGGTTAGTTATTTTTTTTATAGTTTCAGGGCACCCGCCATTTATTACCTAATCTCACTAGTGTACCCCTAAATTTAGGGGTGTCTACTTTCCAAAATGGGGTCATTTGGGGGGGTTTGTGCCATCTTGGCATTTTATGGCCTTCAAAACTGTAACGCCCTTAGAAAGCCTGAAGGCGGTGCTTGGTTTTCGGGGCCCCGTGCGCGGCTAGGCTCCCAAAAAGTCCCACATATGTGGTATCCCCGTACTCAGGAGAAGCAGCAGAATTTATTTTGGGGTGTCATTTCACATATGCCCATGGCATGCGTGAGCAATATATCATTTAGTGACAACTTTGTGAAAAAAAAAAAGTTTGTAATTTTCCCGCAACTTGTGGCAAAATATAAAATATTCCATGGACTCAACATGCCTCTCAGCAAATAGCTTGGGGTGTCTACTTTCTAAAATGGGGTCATTTGTGGGGGTTTTGTGCCATCTTGGCATTTTATGGCCTTCAAAACTGTAATAGGTAGTGAGGAGTGAAGTCAAATATTTACGCCCTTAGAAAACCTGAAGGCGGTTCTTGGTTTTCGGGGCCCCGTACGTGGCTAGGCTCCCAAAAAGTCCCACATATGTGGTATCCCCGTACTCAGGAGAAGCAGCAGAATTTATTTTGGGGTGTCATTTCACATATGCCCATAGCATGTGTGAGCAATATATCATTTAGTGACAACTTTGTGAAAAAAAAATAAAAAAAAATTAAAGTTTGTAATTTTCCCGCAACTTGTGGCAAAATATAAAATATTCCATGGACTCAAAATGCCTCTCAGCAAATAGCTTGGGGTGTCTACTTTCTAAAATGGGGTCATTTGTGGGGGTTTTGTGCCATCTTGGCATTTTATGGCCTTCAAAACTGTAATAGGTAGTGAGGAGTGAAGTCAAATATTTACGCCCTTAGAAAACCTGAAGGCGGTTCTTGGCTTTCGGGGCCCCATACGCGGCTAGGCTCCCAAAAAATCCCACACGTGTGGTATCCCCGTACTCAGGAGAAGCAGCAGAATTTATTTTGGGGTGTCATTTCACATATGCCCATAGCATGTGTGAGCAATATATCATTTAGTGACAACTTTGTGTAAAAAAAAAAAAAAAAAAATTTTTTTGTCATTATTCAATCGCTTGAGGCAAAAAAATAAAATATTCGATGGGCTCAACATGCCACTTATCAATTTCCTTAGGGGGTCTACTTTCCAAAATGGGGTCATTTGGGGGGGTTTTGTACTGCCCTGCCATTTTAGCACCTCAAGAACTGAGATAGGCAGTCGTAAACTAAAAGCTGCGTAAATTCCAGAAAACGTACCTTAGTTTGTAGATGTGACAACTTTTGCGCAAACCAATAAATATACAGTTATTGACTTTTTTTTTACCAAAGACATGTGGCTGAATACATTTTGGCCTAAATGTATGACTAAAATTGAATTTATTGGATTTTTCTAATAACAAAAAGTAGAAAATATCATTTTTTTTCAAAATTTGCGGTCTTTTTCCATTTATATCGCAAAAAATAAAAATCGCAGAGGCAATCAAATACCATCAAAAGAAAGCTCTATTTGTGGGAAGAAAAGGACGCAAATTTTGTTTGGGTACAACATTGCATGACCGCGCAATTACCAGTTAAAGCAGCGCAGTGCCAAATTGTAAAAAGACCTCTGGTCATTTACCAGCAAAATGGTCCGGTCTGAAAGTGGTTAAAGAGGAAGTAAAGGCTATTAAAAAAAAATAAAAATGCAACCTGCAAGGCAAAGGCATAATGAGCTAGTATGCATAGCATATTAGCTCATTATGAATAACTTACCTGAGAACGAAGCCCCCGAAGCGGTCCTCCGTCTTCATCTTCGCTGCTGCCATGTATCCCGGAGTGACTTCTGGGTCTCACTGCTCCAGCGCTGTGATTCGCCGGAGCCGCGATGACGTCACTCCCGCACATGCGCACGGGAGCCGACACGAGCAGCATATCACAGTGATCTGCGGCCTGCTCAGTGCGCCTGTGCGCCGCTGTCTGCGGCGCAATGCGCCATAGACAGTGGTGCCTGTCTTTTTGTAAATATCTCCTAAACCGTATAGGTTTAGGAGATATTTCTTGGACCTACGGGTAAGCCTTAATCTAGACTTACCTGTAGGTCAAAGTGGTTTGTAAGGGTTTACAACCACTTTAATTTCTATGGCCTGTTTGATATTTTGTTGTGTTCATTTAGCACACACAAAAAGCACCAGTACAGTGTGCTGTCTTAAAACCAAAGCAATATACTGTATGTAAAGCCAAAAGATCACACAAGTTAAACAAGGTCAGACTTCTCAAAGACAAGGAAAAACATTTTTTTAGCAAGACCTTACATGTATAAAATTAGAAGACACAATCCTAACCTATAAAAACAATTAAAATAATCCCAAATATCATTGGTCAGCCCTTTATAACAATTCCATATACAGTAGATACTCACAAATATCAATTTCCATTAATAGGCTCCTTTGCAAACTGCATTCACTGTATCATATATGAAAGAATCTGCCACATGAATCTAGCATCCTAACTAGTGTTCATCAACTACTTAGGAAAACCCAGGTCACATTAATTATCACATTTAATTTAATATATATATACATATATATATATATATATATATATATATATATATATATATATATATATATATATATATATATATATAAATAAACAAACAAAAATATCGCGCTTGGGGCAAAACCTAAGAGCTGCAACTAAAAACCATCAAATATCAAATATGGATCAAATCAAAAAAGTTATACATAAAGTTGCGCTAAGTATGCGTGAAAACTAAAGTGAAAAGAGTAATAAAACTCAGTATAAATTGTATAAAAAGAGCAAAAAAATCAAGCAAGCACCATATACAAAATTCAATCAAAAAGAGAAAGTCCTTATAATTAAGAAATCCTGGTTCCAACTAAAAAGTAATGAACAGGGAAATCAGTCCTTTTCACAAATTCGATGAGACCTTCCTGGCTTTGCCACTATCGCTTCCAGACCGGAAAAAAGGTTTGACTCTTACCGCAATGGATGGACTCCAAATCAATGGAGTCATTAGCACTGGCAGACAGCTCTCTGCAGGGTTCGTTCATTCATATTCCGTCCCCACACACTACCGAGGTACGAGGGAGTACGTGCGGATCATTCGAAGGTTACTGACCTCAGTCGAAGAGTTCCGGAACCCGTCGACGTCCTGCTTTTCCTCTTGGTCACCACGGGGAAGAGACGAGGTGGCCGTCCGATCACTCTGAATTCCTAGAGCTCCCGAATGAATCGTAGAATACAAAGGTTTTTTTGATTTGGAGTCCATCCATTGCGGTAAGAGTCAAACCTTTTTTCCGGTCTGGAAGCGATAGTGGCAAAGCCAGGAAGGTCTCATCGAATTTGTGAAAAGGACTGATTTCCCTGTTCATTACTTTTTAGTTGGAACCAGGATTTCTTAATTATAAGGACTTTCTCTTTTTGATTGAATTTTGTATGGTGCTTGTTTGATTTTTTTGCTCTTTTTATACAATTTATACTGAGTTTTATTACTCTTTTCACTTTAGTTTTTATATATATATATATATATATATATATATATATATATATATATAGCCAAATAACTAGGAAACTATTATAAATACTGTACATAGGTAAAACAATGACAATAAATAAATTATAAATATTTTCAGTTAATAGTTTAAGTGACTGGAATGTACCACCATTGCATACCCTCTTAAGAAAATGATTAAAAAAAATCAGAAAACAAATAAATTACATTACCATAATAAATGTGTTTTGGAGAAGGAAGATATGACTCAGTAGAGAAAGAATACCTATGTATAGCAACTGAGGATCAAATCCAATAATATCACAGGGGGAGAGAACATCTTAAATGCTCCACATGTTTCATGATAAACCACGTCTTTGAGTTTATTTTACTGGGCTGTGATTGATTTTTTAATACTAATAGATGCAACCCTTAAAGACAGGAAAAGATTTGGCTGCCAGTAAACTCTGGGCCTGAGTTACAAACCTTTCTATCCCAGTCACTGCTGTCTTCCCTGCAGGATGCTTGCCAACCCCGCTGACCATTACCCGAGATTGTAATTACTATTAAAATCAATTCAATGGTTAGAGATTATTAGATTGACAGTGTAAAATACGTTTTCTGATGTAAATTTGGTAAGTGTAGTTGAGAGAGGGTATCATATGATGGAGTATGGTGATTATGCTTAAATAGTGTAAGGAATCTAAAGTTAGAGGTTTGGTTTAGTGTCTGTATGTTTGCTTTTTCATCCACAGCTAGAGAACATTAAATATATGGTAACCCTGTAAGGGCTTACATAAGGCAGTGCACAGAACGAGGATGCTGTGCAAACCCATTGTAACCAATCTTACTATAGTTAAGCCTAGATCAAGCTGCCCTCATGTATTTTCAAACCAAAAAAAAAAAACCTGTTTGAATAGCAGTGTTGATAAATACATTATAAAATGTGCACAACATTACTACATCAAGCCTTTTCAAAACCAAAGCCTAGGCTAAAATTAAGGACAGATTATGAAATACATGGCACACGTGATAAATTGCTGTATTTGTATGTAAGAAATCCTAAAACATAGAGCTAGAATCACTCTTTCCCCCTGTAAGCTGGTTGACTGGGTTATGTCTAAATTCATTTGAGTCCCCATGTCTACCTAAATACCTTGATTTAGCCACATACTCTATATTTGTACGCTGGCTGTTCCCCTTATAAAACCTCTGTCAATTGATTGATACAATGAATCTAGATAGTTACATGGGCAGTATTTTTAATTGTGGTTCTGCCCAAACTCTGCCCACAAAGAGATCCCCCATCAGCCATATATGGTCAAATGTACATGGAAACCCCACCAAATTTTTGAGTTTGGGTGCTTCAAGCAAAGTCCATAAAGACATGGTTTGATGAGTTTGGTTTTCAGTTTGGGTCTCAAGTGGCATGCACACAGCTTTGACCTCAACCTTACTGAACAACCTTAACCACGTCCCACCCGGCCAATGTACATATATACGGCCGGGTGGGAGCCGCCTCCTTCTGACTGGACGTTCAGGAATGTCCTTCAGAAGGAGGGGGATTGCGCGTGCGTGCCCACGCAGCGGCACGATCCCGATGTGCTCGTGTCACCCGGACACGGCGCATCTCAGATCGGCAGGATGGCTCTGTGATTGGCCCTCCTGATCACATGACGGCCGTGTCCAAACACGGCCGTCATGTGATGTAAACAAACAGCCGGTTGCTAGGCAATCGGCTCTCCTCTCCTCACACGGAAGTCGTTGCTGAGGAGAGGAGAGCAGACCGTTGCAGCCAGCTGGTGATCAGTGAGTATGAGCTGTTTTTACAGCTTTTTACTAACTGATCACCAGTCTAGTATAAACCTACATGTCCTCAAATAAAAAAAACACATGTCCCCCACATATGTCCCACTAAAATCACATGTTCCAATGATTATCTGCACACATACGTGATCACCTGCACACATCTGTACATGATCATTTGCGTACATATGTCCGTGATCACACAAACCAATTATTATACACTTAACGGATTTTTTTTTACCAAAAACATGTAGCAGAATACATTTTGGCTTTAATTTATGACAAAATTTGATTTTATTGGATTTCTTTTAAAATAGAAAAAAGAAAATATTGTTTTTTTATCGCTTATATCGCAAAAAATAAAAAACGGAGTCGTGAATAAATACCACCAAAATAAAGCTCTATTTGTGCGAACAAAATTATAAAAATTTCATTTGGGTACAGTGTAGCATGACCGCGCAATTGTCATTGAAAGTGCGAGAGCGATGAAAGCTGAAAATTCGGCTGGGAAGGAAGGGGGTGAAAGTGCCCTTTATTGTAGTGGTTAAGGTGGATTTGAATAATTTTCCTCATAAATGCTCTTTTGGTTGAATGAACACACATCCCCACAGACATACACCAAATATTTTGTGGAAAGTATTCTCAGAAGAGTAAAGAGTAAAGAGTAAAGACTTATAGCCGCAAGGAGGGGGAAGGGGAAGGGGGAAGGGTGGAAGGGGGGCAGCTCCATAGTAATGCCCAAACTTTTGGAATGGGATGTCCAATAAGCTCATATGGGTTTGATGGTCAGGTGTCCACAAACAATTGGATTTACAGTGTGATTTGTCAGGTGCAATGGCTGCTGGGAATAGTATTCAAGAAAGCTGCAATGACAACACAAGCAAGAACCGTTTGGCTGTTAGAATGCACTCCTATAGATCTGCAGTTTGTTAGTTTTGATGCTGCTGTATTGCATCGTGTGACTGAGGTTTGAGAAGGTAAATAAACCACAAATCAAGTTTATAAAAATTTCTATTACTGTCCAATTCCTGTAAGATGACCTGTTTTAAGAAAGCCTGGACATCAGGATTAAACCTGTAGGGACAGCAAATATAGAATGTCAAATAGTATTCCTTGTCTGGCCTATTTTCGACTTTTGATGAGACTACCTGTCTTCTCTCATTTGTATATAGAAAAAAAGCACAGGTTTGTTAAAATGTGTGACATATTTGGTTTCAAAGCCATAGTCTGCAATGCTAACAAGAAATAGTTTGAAAATGAATTGTAATGGTATCTCAAGGAGATGCCGGAATTTAGCTGTGCATTAAGTGGAAAATAAATCCAGCCATCCACCACCTGATTTCTCATCCAACAAATTTGATCATGCATGGCCAAATTGACAAGGGGATACTTTTCAGGGAATAGAATTAGCAACAATATATGTAGAGCTTTTTCAATTCAGCTTTGGCTCTCAGAAAAAAAAGTTGCCCAGTTAGATTTGCATACTTTTTAACAAATACTGTTTCATAAATTGTTTATGTCTTAAAACCTTGCAGCACAGAACTTACTGGATTTTCATATTAAAATTAAATTTTTCAAACCTTCGCAGCAAAGAAGGCTCCTGTCCAAACATACATACAAATGGCAGTTGCAATATAATATAATTACGGGTGCCTTTTTCATCAAAAGAAGACAACTGCGGCATTCCCAATAAGATTTAATACTTAGGATTATGCTTATTGAATCACTTTTAGAAAAACAGATGATGCAGTAAAATGGTTTTCAATGAAAGATTTTAAAATAAAACTTTTGGAATATAAAATTAAAAAATAAATGCAGTAATATTCAATAAATTATTTTCTTGATTCAGACATGTCATTTTTGGCCATTTTTTTTTCTCTTTTTAAAATATATGTAAAATAGAGGTTCATTTTGATTTTTTAGTCCTTTACTGTGCATTTTAAAGTTTTCATTCTTAAAATATTTTAGAAGGACTTGCAGAGCGTTTTCCTTCTTACTGTGGGGGAAAACATTTGTGATGCATTCCAATACAGGGATCCTGGATTTAAATCCAAAACAATCTCCATGAAGTTTGTACAGTATGCTTTTTTGTATGTTTTTGTGTGGGTTCTCAGGTGATGCAATTTTCTCCTATTGTCCATATACATAGTAATACGTTTATCAGTTTTACAGCAGGTTTATTGGTTTCTGAGCAGATAGTTTGTGTAGTGTATGACTTTAGTAGGGTCTATGAATTGTAGGTTTCTTCAGGACAGGAACTGGTGTAAATTGTGTCAATCTACTTACTTTCAAGGTGTTGGTTCACCTTTTTAATTTTTAGTTCTAAATTCCAGCTCCCCTCCGTAACCACATACCATTATTGTACCTCTGTTGAAGAAAAATAAAAGCTTTCAATGATTTTTGGAACAAGACATTACCTCTGGTGTGTTCCATAGAAAAGTTCATTAATTCCTGGTATGTAGATTTGGGATATGAAAATTGTTAAGACACAGGAAGGAGTTTACCGGCTTAGCACAAACACCCTACACCCATCAACTATGTTTGCATGGCATCCCCAGCATCTCTACAGGCATGCATTTGCCTGGCTTATCAGTGTAGGCTGCCATGGCTGCTATGTTTGCATGGCATCCCAGCATCTCTCCAGACAGGCCCGGGCCACATGCTAAACTCTCTGGGACCGCATGAAGCCCAAGGGCTGTGGGTTAGACACCCCTGAAGTGTCAGAATTGGCCCTTGTGGGAAGTGGTTATGAAAGCACTATTAAACCCAAAAGTAAAACATTTATTAGATTGCAGCTTACCAATTCCTAGATGTGGTGGCTACATTAGTATTCTTTTTAATTATTTGTTTTCCTTTTTTGCACCAGGTGATCTGGCCACTTTCAAAAGAGATAAGACAAACCATTTAAAACTGACAGGGGTTCTTACAATGACCAGCCTTTATTTATTTATGTAAAAACTTTAACCCAAAGGGAACAAAACTGTTTGCTGTAACTGCTTATAAAGTATCAGCTAGAGTTTGGGATCAACTTGTTAGTGTATTTAAATCTCCTAGTAAATTTAACACTCCCCTACCCCCCCCCCCCCCCCGACTGACAAAGCTGCTATCCAAAGGTGCCCCCTGTTCTTATTCATCCAGAGTGAGGGCGCTCAAATACAGGAGGTGTATTACTGGCCAGATCACTAGGTGAAAACAGAGCGGGAAAAAGCCTAAAAAAGAAAACAAATGCAGCCACCACATCTAATAATTAAATCAGTAAATCCATCTATTTTTTTTGCCGCCTAATGGTAAACCAACTCTACCTACAATACTTCTGCAATCTGAGTGTCACTGTGTTGCTCCACTACAGTTGCTTCTGAAACCCATAGTAGAGCTAGGTTCTCCAACACAAGTAAAATGTTAGGTGACACATTATCTACATGATGGAGATGAGTTGATGTGAAGTCCTATCTATTTTCACAAGGATCTGACACCTTTCTGCTGAACATATGGATCTGCAAGAGTTAAGTGTAAGAGATTAGGTTATGGTTATCAATTTGATTTTGGGATTCAGGTTAGGGGTTAAGAGTAATTTTAGGGATGGGATTAAGTTTAGGTTTATGTTAGGTCAGGCTAAGTATTACGAGTTAATATGAGAACTTAAGGGATGTAAGGGTTAGGAGGTTAAGCATTATGGTTTAAGAGAATGGAAGGTTAACTATTAAGGCTGTCCTAAGGGTCAAGTTGAGTTCAGGGGTCAACTCATTTTGGAATTCAGTGTTTTTTTTTCTTTCAAATGACATAAAATAATTATTCTGAGCTAAAGTTTAAGACCATTTAAAGCTGAGCTCTAGGCAACAGCTAAATACAGAGACGAAATGCTTATAATGAAGATGTTTTACCTTCCAAAGTCCTGAGATTTACACAGTTCTGTCACATATCATAACCTTGTCCAGAAGGCACCATTAAGATCTCATATAGTGGGAACAAGCGTTCGTGCGCATGGTATTTAAAGTGCGATTAACATGTGTCTGCGCATTACACATATCATACACAGGGTAGCACATTCACTTCAAAGGGCTGCCCTGTGTGTGTTTATTGCCAAAAATAAGCTCTTGTTGCTTTTTGGGTGACAAGCTTCGCAGCAATTTTGAAACGCACATTTGGCTGTGATTATTCTTAATGGCACCCCAAATGCAGTGTAATTTTGTTGCGGGTATGGTGCTTCAGAATCAGGTGACAACCGTGAAAAATTCATACCGTGTGGGTCATTTGTTTTCCTGTGCTTTGAAATCATAGGTAGAATTGTGGAAATTCTGTTTACAATTCAAAATTTCCAAGTGTGTGCAAGGCTGAAGGGCAGTGGGTCCAATTTTTCTGCTGTGATTCAGTAACAACTACAGGTCTCCTCCCTACCCCCAGCCTGTTACATTACAGTGAAGGGAGAAGCAGAACACTAACAAGCTTATCTTTTTGTCACTCTGCTTTCTCTTACTATCAGCATGCCCTTTGCACTGCAACACAATTGACTGGCTACTTTAGTGTTTTTTATATCTGTTTACAGGCTTGGGTTCAGTTTGATGCAGGTTCAATAAAAGTATCAGAAGTTGGGATCTTGAATTTGAACTCTATTAAAGTCAATGGAATCTGAATATTAGAAATCAGTGATAGTCATTTTCTGGACTAATACGCAAGGGATTTTCAAACAAAGGGTATGGGGAGCTGGCCTGTACCAGTAGAAAAAAAAGATCACTTAATAGGGAGAGGGTCTTTTCAAGCGGTGTCACATATCTGGTGGAGACCAAGCTGAAAAGGGGCCTTATCTTGCCCTTCTTGTTCAACCCCTGGTAGTGGTGACAGGAGGTGTGAGGACACCGATTTGCATGAGAGTCGATGTAGCAGGCAGCACCAGTTGTTGGTTGCAGGATACAGATGACTGTGGATCACCAGACAGAGACCAGGGACTGAAACATGGTGAGATTTGATTGGCAGACAGGAACAAAGCAAGGACACAAGCCAAAAGATCATCAATAGCTGGGTAGCAAGGTAGAGGAGCACCAGGCAGAGTCAGGATACAAACCAGGGTCAGTTTAGCATGTAAGGCAGAAGCATAGTTAGGGTATGATCCAAGATGACAATGTCAGAAACCATGAAGACTGAGACAGAAGTACAATTAAATCACACTTGTTTATTAAGACAAATAAAAAGGTAAATTGAAAAAGCGTAGTCAAGCATAGCCAGAGTCCAGTAGCCAGATCGGGTAGTCAGCCAGTCCAAAGTTCATAAACCAGATCGGGTAATCAGCCAGGCCTGAAGTCAGGGATCCAAGGAGAGCAACTTTAAGCAGGATAAGAAGCCAGGAGGGATGTTAGCAAGCCAGTCTTGAAACAAACAGCAGGAGATGGTTCCTCGTGATGTGACCAACGCGAAGGCAAAGGAGAAGTGAGCTGGAAGGCTTTAAATAGGCAGGTCAGGCGAGCATCATCGGGAACAGCTGGTAACTGTGGAAAGAGAAGAGAGCTGGCAATTAGCCAACAGCTGAGCGGCCAGCCCAGAGGAGGAAGGGCTAAGCCAGCTCTGACAGATAAGGTAGGTAGGAATCCAAAGACAGGTCAGAGGCAAGCATAGAGCATGGGAAAGCTAAGGTTAGAGCACAGGTAAAGCAGGAACTAACTGAAGACCACTCAGAAATCTGTTTGTGGCACAATCCAGCTTAACCCCTTCCCTCCTGCTCCGAAAGATGGCTATAGCATGACTCTGTAGTTCTGGGAGGACATCCATGGATGCGCTTACCTCCCATGTGCTCCCAAGGGTGCAATGGTCATGCTGTGTGACCTATGTGTCCTTTGGACACAGCTGATAACAGATCATGGTAAAGGGCTAATTACAGCAGCCTTTTACCATGTCATCAGCTGTGTCAAATCACAGCTGGTCACATATAAACAGACTTCCCGGTTATCGGCATCCCTTTCCTCACACACTGTCTCTGTTTGAGGAAAGGACAGTAGATAACTAACAGGGCTGACAGGGCACAGTGTGTACATTGTTTACACAGATAATCAGGGCACTGATCATCAGAAATCCTGATTATCAGTGCAGCCCCATCAGTGCCCATCAGTGCAGATCAGTGCAGATTATTAGTGCCCATCAGTGGTGCCTCATCAGTGCTGCCTCATCAATGCAGCTTATTAGTGCCCATCAATGCAGCCTCATCAGTGCCCATGAGGGAAGCCTTATCAGCGCACATCAGTGAAGAAGAAAAATTACTTAATCACAAAATGTTATAACAGAAACTACGATTTTTTTTTTGATTTAGCAAAAAACAAAACAAAAAAACAGTGATGATTAAATGCCACCAAAAGAAAGTTCTATCTGGGACAATATACTATCAGGAACCATGAATCAGACGGACAGAAAATACAGTTAACATCAACCCTATATAATGATAAAAATGGTACAAATAGTAAACATAGTCAAAACATAGCCAGGGTACGGTAGCCAAATCGGGTAGTCAGAACAAGCCAGTAAATCAGGTAGCCAGAGATCAGCAGAGTTGGAGGCAGCAGACAGGATCTGGAACCAGAAGGGACGTCAGCCAGACAAGTCTTCAACAGAAACACAACAGAGACCAAGGCAAAGGCACAGAAGAAATGAACCAGGCAGTTTAAATAGCTAAATGGGACTGGCTGTAGGCTGGACTGATGAGCAGGAAATGACCACCAGGTGAGCCGCTGTGGAGCGATGAGTGCTGGCAAATAACCAACAGCTGAGCAACCTGAGCACTGAGAATCGAGGGCTGAGAGGACAGCCCCGACACATACAAATTGCAAAACAGTGTAATAAAGTCACATTGTACAGCTTGTGATCTTTTTTTCAGTACCACACTGTATTGGGTACAAGGTTTAACAAAATGTCAACCAAGAATACACCAACACACTTCAAAACCACAAACCTAAATGCCAGAGATGAGGCAGTTGTTAGTGCAATCTAAAAAAATTACAATGTTATGTTTCAGAGACAACAGACCAACATTTGGAACAGTGGCTGGTTAAAGTAAACATTTTAATTGCAGCACACCTTTCAAGCTGTTAGGGGACAGAAAGCACATTGTATGTAACATTTAAAAAAATTGTGTCTTGTTTTGAAGACTAAAGGTAGAAAAATGTTACAGATTTGCACCACATGTATTAAGCATTATATGGTCAAGCTGAAATTTCTGAGGGACTAAGCAGGCATTTTGCATCTGTTAAACTGAAAATAAAAAACTTTAACCAATTCGCACCACAAATTTTGAAGTCTTTATTACATCCAGAAGTAAAAATTAGTGCCTAGTTTAGGAGACAGGAGAAATCAGAAAGGTTAGATCACACAATGAAGTAAGAAAACGATCAACAGATTTGCTGCTAAGATTGTAATCCTTTGTAACCAGAACCCTTTTTCCTGGTAGATTGCAGCTAGCTAAGAATTTTTTTAAAAGAATGAATCAAACATGTTAATAGATTAGCACCACAGCTTTTAAACCTGTTTGGACAGGTTGCTCTATGTTGGTCATACAAGAACATTGCATCTTCTAAAAATAAAAGGGATTATTTCTTCCCATACCGAAGAGAAAAACAATATAAAGATTTGCTTACTTTAGTTTACTTTTTGAAATCAGTCTCAACTTAACTCCTCTCCTACTGTAATGCTGCGTACACACGACCGCTTTTTCTGTCAGGATAAACTCTGACGGTTTTTCCGATGGAGTTCCGCTGAAACAGACTTGCCTACACACGATCACACCAAAGTCCGATCGTTTAGAACGCGGTGATGTACAACATGTACAACGGAACTAGAAAAAGGAAGTTCAATAGCCAATAGCCAATAGCTGCCCTTGCGTTGTTTTTGGTCAGTCAGAACAGCATACAGACAAACGGTTTTCCCAATAGAAATTGATTCCATCGGAAAGATTTCAAACATGTTCTATTTCTAGGTCCGTCAGAATAAAAAAAAAAAAAGTCTGCTGAAGCCCACACACGATCGGAATATCTGATGAAATGATTCCGTCAGACTTTTTCTGCTGGAAAGTCTGATCGTGTGTACACGGCATAAGCCACTCGCTTCCAAGTCCAATGCTAAATGATTGGCCTGTTGGCATACAGAGAATGCTTTGGTTCTGTGCTGAGCTCATAGTTTTGGCTATTTTTGGCATCCTATTCTTTATCGCCATATGCATTGAACACCTTTCGCCATTCAGATATCGGCACTCACCAACAGTTGGAGTCACCGGATGAGCTTGCATTGGTGTTTGTAACAGCACTTCAAGAAGTTTAGTTAAGGTCAAAATATTTGCCCACCCACACTAGTAGGAAGTTGCAAGGGATACATTTGCCAACATTTTTGCCTTCTAGGGAAACCCTGGCCTGATATTTTTGCCTGGTCACTGAAAGTGACCCTCGAATCAGAATGCATTCCTTACAAGAAGTCAAATAGGCCTTTAGTCTTGTAGCTGAACATTTCATTATCAAACATTCTCCAGGAACTAAAAAATACCAAATTGATATTTTTTTTCCAATTCTGCATATGCTGATTTAAAAATGCAATTTAAAATAAAAAATGATTTCCCATTATAAATGACTGGCTGTATTTTTCTCCACCTCATCATTGCAGTGTTAAAAACACAATGAAACTAATTTAAAAATATAAATGTATTTCACTGAATACATGGGCTTTGCACATAAAATAAAAAAAGTGTGGACATTCCCTGCAGCAGCCAATGAGATGTTTTGGTAGTTTGCACAGGCTAGAAGGCAAAAGACTAAATTCTGGTGGGTTGCTATGAGCAACACCACCCTTTTTTTTTTTTTTTAAAGTCCAATTCATATACTGTACACAGTTTAAAATTGGAAAAATGTTGAATATAAAGCAGAACTCCAACCAAAATCAACAAGATAAAAAGAAATAGCTCATTAAAAGTAAAAAAAAATAACATTTGCGTCTGCTGCAATGTTCACCTTTATTCTACAGATTTTCTTCACAGTATTCAGTCTGATGAGCAACATCATTCTACTAACTTCCTTGTAGCCCAGACTGTCCTGGATCCATCCTTGCTTGTGAAAGGGGAAGCAGAGATGTTCTAATCTCTAAGGCACATAAACTGATTGGCTGCCTGTACTGATTCTTCCTCTCACACTCCAGCCCTACTGTATAGGGACTGCAATGGGCAAACAGTTCAAATGCATAAAAAAGGTCATGATGTATTTTTGAGATGAATTTTTTTTTTGTTTTTTTTCTTATGCCTGGAGTTCATCTTTCACAAAAAACAGCCATCACAAGGAGTAATTTATTTACAACAATGCTGCACCTGATACATAATATTTTTCCTGATGTCATACAGTACATATGCCTTTGATATGGACCCATTTACACCTCTGAGCTTTAGGTATGGTTTAAAACCCACACTTAAATACACACAGAAGTATAAATGCCCCCCCCCTCTTTTTATACACTAAGACGTGCGTTCCATATACATAAAGATTCACTTAAAATTTTTTCGTACGTAGGACAGTACAAAGAAACAAAAATTTGTTTGCACTCCTATGATGAGTTGCATATGGATAAACCGCTTTTGTTTATACAAAAATGTTGCATAATGTGAGAGTCTCTTTTTATCACTAGTAGAATAATAATGGAGGTGCCATTCTATACGATTTAATAATTAAAAATCAACTACCGTACAATTTTCTTTTTTAGAGCATGGGAAAATGCAGACATCAACTAAGTTTAAAACATTGTGGAAAGTTTCTTCAAAAACCAAGTAACTAACACATTCGGGGGTCCACAAATCTCTCCTTCATCAGGGCTCAATTGAACACAAAGTGAATGAAGTAGAAATGTTATTTTTCCAGGGTATTTACAAGCACAAGCCTTGTCAGCAGCTGGTGTGGAACGTTAGTTTCCATTTTTGTTACATTACACTACAAGCCAAGATGACCAAGAAGATCTTCTACGGTGTAGAAGCCGCTTGCCTGGGAACCAGATTTTTTACATCAGCATCAATACATTGACCATTGTCAGAAACACAAAATGCAGGAAATCCAAAATTTGTCACCAGAGTAATGTAAAGTTCACATGATTGTACAGTGCCTTGAAAAAGTATTTATATACCTTGAAATTTCTCACATTTTGTTATGTTGCAACCAAAAACATAAATGAATTTTATTGGGATGTTATGTGATAGAACAACACAAAGTGACACACAATTGTGAAGTGGAAGGAAAATAATAAATGGTTTTCAATTTTTTTTACAAACAAATATGTGAAAGTGTGGCATGCATTTGTATACAGCCCCCCTGAGCCAATAATTTGTAGAACCACCTTTCATTGCAATTACAGCTGCAAGTCTTTTTCAGTATATCTCTTGCACATCTAGAGAGTGACTTTTTTGCCCATTCTTCTTAGAAAAATAGCCCAAGCTCTGTCAGATTGGATGGAGAGCATCTGTGAACAGCAATCAAGTCTTGTCACAGATTCTCAATTGGACTTAGGACTAGATTTTGACTGGGCCAATCTCACACATGAATATGCTTTGATCTAAACCATTCCATTGTAGATCTGGCTGTGTGTTTAGGGGTGTTGTTCTGCTAGTAGGTGAACCTCCGCCGCAGTCTCAAGTCTTTTGCAGACTCTAACAGGTTTTTTTCTAATGCCCCGTACACACGAGCGGACTTTTCAACATCCAAACTCCGACGGACTGAGTCCGTCAGACTATTCGATCGTGTGTGGGCTGCAACGGACTTTTGATTCGCCAAAGTCTGACGGGCTTTAGAAATGAAGCATGCTTCAAATTTTCCCGACGGAACTCCGCCGGACCCGGTCCCCTTCGAAAAATCCGCTCGTGTGTATGCTACTCCGACGGACTAAAACCGACGCTAGGGCAGCTATTGGCTACTGGCTATGAACTTCCTTATTCGAATCCAGTCGTACGTCATCACGTTCGACTCCGTCGGAGTTTGGTGTGATGGTGTGTGTCCAAGTCCGTTCGGTCGAAAAGTCCGCCAGAACTCCGCCAGAACTCCGTCGGAACTCCGGCGGAACTCCTTTGGAGGTCTGTCGGACATAAGTCCTCTCGTGTGTACGGGGCATAAGATTGCCCTGTATTTGCCTCCATATATCTTCCCATCAACTCTGACCAGATTCCCTGTCCCTGCTTAAGAAAAGCATCTCCACAACATGATGCTGCCACCACGTTTCATGGTGGGGATGGTATGTTCAGGGTGATGTGCAGTGTTAATTTTCCACCACACATAGCTTTTTGCTTTTAGGCCAAAAAGTTCAATTTTGGTCTCATCTGAGCAGCGCACCCCCAAATATTTGCTGTTTTTCCATGCATGGCTTTTCGCAAACTGAACTTTTTATAGCTTTCTTTCAACAATATAAAAAAGAAAAGTTTGGGACTTTATATGAGGCAATGCCCTAGTCATGTGCCTCCATCCCTGTCGATATGAGCAAAAGGGATAAGAGGTGAAGTGGGACTTTATATGAAATACGTGGTTGCAAAACAATGAGTTGGTAAATAAAAATAATATTTATTGATGCATATGATATATACAATCCTTACGTTGGTCGGTATCAAGGTACAATTATACATAATAGTGATAGTATTAAATAAAATAAAATAAAATTCATACATTTATTACAAAATAATACCTAGAAGACCTATATTTTCTCTAATACCTGTCATTGTTGTTGGATAAAGATCATAAAAATATGAATTGTATGATCGTAGGGAATTCATGTAAAAAACCTGGAACACATGATACATATAGAAAAGCTTCATAAAAACCTATAAAAGTCTAGATAAATATTGAGCACGGCATCTGATTGATGCGTTTCATGGCTTATAGCCACTCTTCAGGAGTGAGCACGTGGTAAGTAGGAGGAAAAGGAACTCCAAGGTAGTTTTCTCAGGATTCGGAATACTACCGGTACATCAAGCCACACCAGAAAGGCAGAGGGAGATTAGGGAAGTAAACAAGTGGCTGAAGAGCTGGTGTAGTAAGGAGGGGTTTGGGTTCCTGGAGGACTGGGCCGACTTCTCAGTCACTAACCAGTACTATAGATGGGATGGACTGCACCTAAATGAGGAGGTGCAGATCAGCTTGGAATGAAGATGGCCAAAAAGTTAAAGGATATTTAAACTAGGCAACGGGGGGAGGGTCCAGAGGTAGAGCTAGAGTTAGTCAGCGTGGAACATATTCCAGAGGGTAGTATTGGGGGCATTAGTGATAGGTTGACCGAAGCGCATAAACTCAAGGTAAGTATAGTAACAAGTTTTAGTTGCAATCTTGGAACACCCAACAAGAGGATAACATGAGACCGGTCTAAACTACATGGCATGCTCAACAATGCCAGGAGCCTGGCGGACAAGATGGAAGAACTAGAGATACTGTTGTACGAGGAGGATTTGGATTTTGTGGGAATTTCAGAGACCTGGTTCAACAGTGTTATCGATATTGCTGGACCCTGGGACAGGTGAGTGTCCTTATTTTAAAAGTCAGCAGCTGCAGTATTTGTAGCTTTTGACTTTAAAAAAAAGTTTTTGCGGGACTCCCACTTTAAAATAAATAAAAGTGTAAAACTAATATTGAGAGAGAAGCCCAGCTCCAGGGAATTGAAAAGTGAAAGAATTAAAGAGTACAGAAATAAAAACATGAACCATCAAAGGGAGCCTAAATGAACCAGGGAGAAAATCAAAGGAAAGACAGACCTAGCCACTTGCCGACCACTGCACGCTGATATACATCAGCACAATGGCAGCTCTGGGCAAATGGGCATACCTGTACATCCCCTTTAAGAGGCGGGGATAGCAGGCACGTGTGCACACCCGCTGCGTACAGCGTGACTGTGAACGCGGGAACGGCGGACTCGATGTCCACCGGTCTCCCAGCGATCATGTCACGGAGCTGCAGAACGGGGAAGTGCCTATGTAAACAAGGTATTTCCCCGTTCTGCCTTGTGTCATGACAGAGATCACTGCTCCCTGTCATCGGGAGCGGTGATCGCTGTCATGTAACTTGAAGCCCATCCTCCCACAGTTAGAATCTCCCTAGGGCACACTTAACCCCTTCATTGCCCCCTAGTGGTTAACCCCTCACTGCCAGTGTCATTTACACAGTACACAGTGATCGCTGTATAAATGACAATGGTCCCAAAATAGTGTCAAAAATGTCCGATGTGTCTGCCATAATGTCGCAGTCCCAATAAAAATCGCAGATCGCCGCCATTACTAATAAAAAAAGATTAAAAATAAAAATGCCATAAAATGATTCCCTATTTTGTAGACGCTATAACTTTTGTGCAAACCAATCAATATATACTTATTGTGATTTGTTTTTAACCAAAAATATGTAGAAGAATACATATTGGCCTAAACTGAGGAAAAAAAAATGTTTTTTATATATTTTTGGGGATATTTAATATAGCAAAAAGTAAAAAATAATGCTTTTTTTTCAAAATTGTCACTTTTTTTGTTTATAGTGCAACAAAAACTAACTGCAGAGGTGATCAAATACCACCAAAAGAAAGCTCTATTTGTGGGAAAAAAAATTCATCACATTTGTTTGGGTGCAGCGTCGCACGACCGCACACTTGTGAGTTAAATTGACGCAGTGCCAAATCGCAAAAAGTGCTCTGGTCAGGAAGGGGGTAAAATCGTCCGGGGCTGAAGCTGCAAGAGTAACAAAAGCAATTAAAAGGGATACCTGATGTTAGAATGATATGAAGACCAAGATCCATTGTAGTGTATGTTGTCCCATATAAAAGATAAAGTGAGCAAAGTGACTAAACCACCTAAGGCCAGTGCCTAAATAGGCGCCGTCGCAGACCACCCACCAACATCACGCAAGTGTGCAAAGGGAAATGAAGGCGCCATCACCTAAGTGGCTAGTTAAGGCCGCAATTGGCGTCTGAGCCAGCTCCTGTGATACTTGCGGATGTTGAGACACCGGCATGACGGCACCACTCAAATAAAATAAAACAAAATTCATACGTATATTACAAAATAATACCTAGGTGACCTGTATTCTCTCTAATTCCTGCCATTTTTGTTGGATAAAGATCATAAAAATATAAATTGCATGATTGTAGGGAATTAATGTAAAAAACCTAGAATACATGATACATATTAGAAAAGATCCATAAAAAACCTATAAAAGGCATGATAAATATTGATACCGGCATCTGATAGCTCAATGCGTTTCGTGGCTGATAGACACTCTTCAGAAGCGATAATGTGGTAAGTATCTGCAATAAATCACATGGATTCCTAAATGGTCTAGCATGGTAAAAGATATTAAACATGAAAATATGAAAACAAAAATGATAAAAAAAGGCCCCCCTATATTACTTACAAAATATAACAGTATGTTCGTGGTATGGTGCTAAGACTTTTTCTTTTATATGGGGCACCATACACTACCCTGGGTCTTGGTCTTCATATGGTCTATCAGGTATCACTTTTAATTACTGTTGTTACTCGAGCTGCCGTGTTCAATATTTCTCATGCCTTTTATAGTTTTTTTTAATGGAATTTTTCTAAATGTATCATGCTCCAAATTTTTTTTACATGAATTCCTTACAATCATGCAATTTATATTTTTATGATCTTTATCCAGCAAAAATGACAGGAATTAGAGAATGTATGTCACCGAGGTATTATTTTGTAATATATGTACGAATTTAATTTAATTTAATTTTATTTAATACTATTTCTATTATGTATAATTGTACCTTGATACAGACCAATGTAAGGATTGTATATATCATATGTTACAATAAATATTATTTTTATTTACCAACTCATTGTTTTGCAACCACGTACTTCATATAAATTCCCACTTCCCCCCTTTTTCTTTTAACAATGGCTTTCTTCTTGCCACTCTTCCATAAAGGCCAGATTTGTGGAGTGCAAAATGAATAGTTGTCCTGTGGACAGATTCTCCCACCTGAGCTCTAGATCCCCACAGCTCCTCCAGGGACACTATCGGCCTCTTGGCTGCATCTATGATTAAGGCTCTCCTTGCCCGGCCTGTGAGTTTAGGTGTCCGTGTCTTGGTAGTTTTGCAGTTGTGCCATACTCTTTCCATTTTCAGATGGATTGAACAGTGCTACTTTGAGATGTTCAAAGCTTGGAATATTTGTTTATAACCTATCCCTGATTTAAACTTCTCCACAACTTTATCCTTGACCTGTCTGGTGTGTTCTTTTGCCTTCATGATTCTGTTTGTTCACTAAGGTTCTCTAACACACTCCTGAGGGCTTCATAGAACAGCTGTATTTATACTGAGATTAAATTACACACAGGTGGACACTAATTAGGTGACTTCTGAAGGGAATTGGTTCCACTAGATTTTAGTTAGGGGTCTCAGATTAAAGGGGGCTGACAAATGCATGTCACACTTTTCACATATTTATTTGTAAAAAAGTTGGAAAAACATTTACAGTGCCTTGCAAAAGTATTCATCCCCCCACAACCTGGAATTAACATGGAATGATTGAGGATTTGCATTAATTAATTTACAGAACATGCCCACAAGTTTGACGATTTTTTTTTTATTGTGAAGCAAACAACAAATAGGACAAAATTACAGAAAGAGTCAATGTGCATAACTATTCACCCCCTAAAGGCAATACTTTGTAGAGCCACCTTTTGCAGCTATCACAGCTCCAAGTCGCTTTGGATAGGTCTCTATGAGCTTGCCACATCATACCACTGGGACTTTTGCCCATTCCTCTTTGCAAAACGGTTCCAGCTCCTTCAAGTTGGATAGTTTGAGCTTGTGAACAGCCATCTTTCAGTCTGATCACAGATCTTCTATTGGATTGAGGTCTGGCTTTGACTTTGCCATTCCAACACATTTACATATTACCCCTTAAAGCACTCAAGTGTTGCTTTAGCAGTGTGTTTGGGGTCATTTGTCCTGCTGGAAAGTGAACCTCTGTCCTAGCCTCAAATCACACACAGAGTTGTACAGGTTTTTCTCAAGAATATCCCTGTATTTAGCACCATCCATCTCTACCTCAACTCTGAGCAGTTTCCCAGTCCCGACTGCTGAAAAACATCCCTTCGGCATGATGCTGCCACCACCATAATTCACGGTGGGGTTGGTGTTCTTTGGGTGATGTGATGTGTTGGGTTTGCGCCAGACATAGCATTTTCTTTAACGGCCAAAAAGTTAAATTTTAATCTCATCAGACCAGAGCACATTCCTCCATATAATTTGGGAGTCTCCCACATGCCATTTTCATGCCATTTTTTTTCCTGCAATTAATGGCTTTGTTCTGGCCACTCTGCCATAACGTCCAACATTATGGAGCATACGGCTTATTTTCATCCTATGTACGGATACTTTAGTCTCTGCTGTGGAACTCTGCAGCTACTCCAGGGTTACCTTAGGTCTCTGTGCTGCCTCTCTGATTACTGCCCTCCTTGGTCCATGAGTTTTGGTGTGCGGCCGTCTCTTGGCAGGTTTGCTTTTGTGCCATGTTCTTCCCATTTGGTTATGATTTGATGGTGCTGCTAGGGATCATCAAAGATTTGGATATTTTTTTTGAAACCTAAACCTGACTTGTACTTCTCAACAACCATGTCCCTTACTTGTTTCGAGAGTTCCTTAGTCTTCATGGCAGTGTTTGGTTAGTGGTGCCTCTTGTTTAGGTGTTGCAGCCTCTGGGGCCTTTCAAAAAGGTGTGTATATGTAATGACAGATCACATGACACTTAGATGGCACACAGATGGACATCATTTCACAAATGATGTGACTTTTGGAGGTAATTGGTTGCACCAGAGCTTTTTATTGGCTTCACAACAAAGGCTGTGAATACATACGCACATGCCAATTTTCAGTCTTTTATTTCTGAAAAATTGTTTTATGTATATATTTTTCTAATTTTTTCTTCACCAACTTAGACTTTTGTGTTCTGATCCATCACATATAATTTAGATTACAAAAAATTGAATGAAAAAGCTGTAATGTAACAAAATAGGTAAAAAGCCAAGGGGGTGAATACTTTTGCAAGGCACTATATACTTTTCTTTCCACTTCACAATTATGTGCCACTTTGTGTTGTCCTATCACATAAAGTCCCAATAAAATACATTTACTTTTTGGTTGTAACATGACAAAATGTGGGAAATTTTAAGGGGTATGAATATTTTTCAAGGCATTGTATACTCCCCAGCAGCAAATACTCACTTACTCCCACATTCACTCTTCCTTTCTGCTTCTCTGGTCTGCAGAGAAAATATCTGATACTTCTGGGTATGAAGGAACAGGTGACTTGCTCCTCTTCCTCTCATGTGGCAGCCGGTTGGTCAAGCATTTTCACATGGGGCAAATAAATCTCAACCCTGTGTCAGCACTGTCTAGGAGACCCAGAGCTTAAACATAGCTTTTTAGTTTACTGCTGGTGACCAAATAGGAAGAGGTTTGTAGAAAAGGTTAGTACATGATACTGGAATGAGGCCATTAGCCCTTGTACACACGGTCGGATATTCCGATGGACAATGTCCGATAGGACAGTGTGTGGGCTCCATCGGACTGTTTCCATCGGAGTATCCGACGGACCAAGTTTTCCAACTTGTCTATAAAATTTTCTGACAACATGCTCTGATCGGACTTTGTCCGATCATGTGTAGAGAATTCCGATCGGACAAAGTGCCACGCATGCTCAGATCAAATTCCTAGACCAAGGCTTTTGGCTACTAGCCTGAACGTAGTCCCATCGTAACGAAATAACGTCATCACGTTAAGTATGATCTGATTTTCTGACAACTTTGTCCGACTGTGTGTATGCAACAGTTTCGGACAAAATCCATCAGGCAAAATCCGATGGATTTGGTTGTCGAAATGTCTGACCGTGTGTACAAGGGCTTAAAGACAATCTCCCATACAGAAGTAAGGACAGTTTTGCTTTACGGGAAACCTAGAATTCATAATGCATAAGCAGATGCTATCTTCAATGAAAACATCATATCAAAATAATAATATTTTCCTCTAAAACTTGACAGTGCTCCCATTCCTTCCTGCTTCTCCCTATTGTTCATCCTAGTGATGGACATCATCACTGAACATCAAGGAAGTTTTGAATGTGGGATGAACCAGATGAAGCTCAAATTTTACTGCAAAGAACATATAACTTCAGAAACTTGTACTGCTATAAATTATTCTGAAATAATATTTTTGCTGAAGTAAGCATTTTTATTATGTACACAGTCCAGGATTGTGGCAGGTTAATTTTAACCCACAGACATTAGAGCGTGGTCAGATGTCCACCAACAAGATATTACTTTTGAAAGTTCTTTCCATTAACATGCACAGTCAGATCACTTGATCCTGTGAGTCATGAAGAACGGTATCTGCCAAGCCGGTGAGTCATAAGGAATAGTATGAGGAAGGTCCATTTCTTGGAGAAATACAAAAGCAATCAGCTAAGAAATGCCAACTTCAGCACAAGGTTTTTTTTTTTTGCAGAACCAACAATCTTTATTAGTGATTTGCATGGTAATGGGCTGAAAATTACTGAATTACTACTGAATGTCATTGAATTTGAAAAATCCTAAAACTGTGAGCAGTCACTGGCCTTCAGAAGAAAAATTTAAACATGTAGTACATTTTGTAGCATATCATAATTACAGCATAATAATCTATACTATATTGATTTAAAGAGCACATACAAAGACAAGCAACTTAATCTAAAACGATCAATCAATCATTGTATTAAAGCAGAACTGTAGCCAAGCGTATGGCTAAAACATTTTTATTTTAGATTGGGATATAATAGGGAAGGATTAGAACCCCTGTCAAGTTTTTTTATTGTTACCTATATTGTGTCCCCACTGGGAGATTCACTAAGGATATAGAGCACTTATGTGTAGGTGAAAAGGTTCGCTATCCCCACAATATTGCATGCACAGAAACACCAATGTTAAAAGAACAGTCCTATAAATGGTCAGGGTCAGACTAATAGGCTCTAAAGATTTATAAATATTGTAATTGTGGATCATCTGCATTTTCTGTGTTATCCTGCTTAAAATGTTCTCCTTTTGGTGTACCTTTTTCTTGTATATAGTCCGTGGCTGGAACTTTTGGAACTTCTCTCTCATAGGTCAAATGAGGCCGCGTACACACGGGCGGACTGTATGGCCTACTTAGTCCGTCGAAACACATTTCAGCGGACAGTCCACTCGTGTGTGGGCTTCAGCTGACTTTTTCAGCGTGCAGTCTGGCGTACTAAGTATTTCGGATTTTTCGAAATTCTGTCCGTCATACTTTGATTTCAGCGGACAATCCGCTCGTGAGTAGGCTAGTTCGACGGACTAAGAATGGCGCATGCTCAGAAAGGATTTACACGGCGGAAGGGTGCATTGCTGTGTATTGGACTTCCTATTTCTAGTCCCGTCGTACATGCTGTACACGTCATCGTGCAAGCTTTCGACGGACTGTTTGTGCATCCGTGTGTGGTCAAGTCCGTTCATTCGAAAGTATGACGGACTGTCCGTCGGATTGTATGATGGACTAAGTAGGTCATACAGTTCGCTCGTGTGTACGCGGCCTTAAGCACACTCCTGATTTGTGTTGTTTTTCAAATGACTCTTCCCTGTCATGTGATTGTTCTTTTTACAGATTAGCACCTCCAGCTGGCTCATCTGTGCTTTATTTATCCTAACCAAGAACCAGCAGAGATGGATCTATCATGTATGGTTAATGGTATCACATTATTATGTATGGTACACATAATGTACAGTATATATTTATATACTGCCAAAAATGTCTTACTGTATACCATACTGTATATCATTGCGAATATTTCAGATACACATTCACACATATAGGCAGCATAACTTCATGACTGATGTGACTTACAATGTGGGACAGTACCTTTTATTGTCATTTTCTTTCAATTAAAGGGCTTTTTTCAAGTGTCTGTGTGTGTTTTTCAACTTAACTCCTTCTGGGTAAGAGTTAGGATGTGTCCTTATGTACCTTCTACTACTTTATTTTCAGATATTGTACTAATCTGTTGGTTCTCTTATTTCAAACCTCCACATCGTTTCTGGTGGATGGGATGTGGTGATGAGGCTCCTCAACATGATGAAAAGGTGTGTAGCACCCTCCTGACTTCTGAATACATGGTGGTACCCCCAAAGAGCCCATGGCTAAAATGGGGGACTGAAAGAACACTGGGTGCCAATCAATTTTTGGCTTTAGGTTTTAATGGTCATCACAGAGGGAGGAGAAGATTAGGGATTGTAGTGTCAGAAACTTTAAGACAACCTGCCAACACAGTGGGTGGCATCTTAGCCTGTTTATAGACTTCTCTTTCTTGCTGATTCCAGTGCCCTCTGTACTATTTATTAGGCTTCCATGAGTCCTGTTCAAGAGAGTTACTGGACTCCTGTGAGAATCAGCCTTCATCCTGGCTTCCTTCAACAAGGTCCTGCTACTGGTTCTCAATCTCACCACAGCTTCCCCCACTGACAGGCAGGACAGTTTTCAGGACCACTTCAAGTCTAACTCAACATCCAAAGCACATGTTAGGCCCAACGCAAGCTATGGGCCTAACATAATAGATCAGTCTAGAAGCATTTACCCTGGCCGAAGCCTGGTGGAAGAGAGATCACAAGGATTGCCCCAAATATTTATATCCACTCCTAGCATGCATCAATAGCCAGGTACCTCCTATTGGGTGACTGGAGGAAATATAAATATTCATAACTCAATTGTGTTGTGGAATCTCTTACTATTGCCAGTGGTACCAGTAAGAAATCAAAGCTCCACTAAGTTTAGGGGAAAACCAAGTGATGAAACAAGCTCCAAATTAGTCTGGATTGTTTTTTTGATTGACAGCAGCGGGAGCCTATGTGGAGAGAGAGTGAGAGCAGCACTGCTTCCCCGGGCACAAAGCTGGATTAAGATCGGGCTCAGCTAAGTATTTAGTTGCGGCTGGGAGGTGGTTAACTGCATATCAAAGGTTTTTTACCTTATTGCAGAGAATACATTAAAGTAAAAAACCTTAAGCCTTTACAACCACATTAAAAATATATAGGATTTTTAAGACACCAAATTAGAGATCACCCCCTAGTTTTCTTTTTGCCCTATTGGATTTCACATATCTTGCTTAAAGTGGGGTACCCCCTAAAAAAAAAAAATTAAAAGTCAGCAGCTACAAATACTGCAGCTGCTGGCTTTTAATAATCAAACACTTACCTGCCCCAGGGTCCAGCGATGCGGGGGAACGAAGCCCCCCCTCGCTCCCCGCTCCGCTCGCGGTGCCGTCATGCATACTGTGGGCACCCGGCTGTGGCTTCACAGCCGGGCACCCACTGCGCATGCGCGAGCGGCGCAGGGCGCCGTGATACGCCGTACAGTCACCTGGGACACATGACAGGTCCCAGGTGAATGTGCGGCGCGAGGGGAAGTGATGTCACCAGCCCGGGCAATGAAGAAGGCAGACTACGAGGGACCCCCTAGCAACCGGTATTTAGAGGTGAGTAAAAATTTTTTTTTTTTGCCAACTATTTTTTTTTGATTTTTTTTACGAATTTTAAGTAGTTTTATTTTTTTGGTGGCAACACCACTTTAAGGGTCAAGGTTTAATCATGCGGGATAATATAGTTCATCCCCCAGTCCAGAATTCTTTCTGGGTGGCCCGTGAGGAAGCAATCTACCTTTGCAAGATTTCATTAATCATTAGAATCCGCTTGACCTATTTCAGCATTATGATTTAATCACATGTGGGGACATTTATGGTTTGAATTTGCTTTGGGATAGGATTGAAAGGAAGCAACTTATCTTTCCCAGAGCTTGAAATCAACACAATCTGGCAATATCAATATTGGGGTATCCATTGATTGTGTGCTTTTTTTAGTATATCCTTACTGTCTGTTCTCTTCAAGTGGACATTTAGGAAAGTCTTGGCCCCAATGTCTAACCGTCAGAGGAGACATTTAGACAATTTAAGAGGACATGCAGAAAAAGGATTGTTGGTCTTATTTATTTTACTGTCTATGTACTATTTGTTTTAACCCTATTATTAAATAACAAAAGATGATTATGTTTGTATATTTAATGGGCTGAAATTCTCATATTAAACCCTACGGACTAAGACTGGAATGCCAGCAAAGTCCCATGTGCGTGTAAAGGCAGACGTCCCAATACTTTTGGCAATATAGTGTATATTAGTTAAACCAAGAGAGCATCCAACAGCACAATGAACACTTCTCATTCAATGTAAGTACCATACCTTTTGCTAATTAAAACAAAAAACAAAAAAAACTAAACTAGTTACATGGTACCTAGTAAACCAAACTGAAAATAAATAGTAATTCAAGTAAATAACCATCAATTTCATGCAGTAGTTTTAGGTTGCATTCACACCTGCCTGTGTTTTTACACATCCATCAATGTATGTTTTGTTAACCATTATTTTTTATTTTTGACAGGTCCTTAACTCGTGATCATGCACCAAATAATGCACTTTATTTTTTCCTGTGCAGCACAAGGCAATGCAGATGTTTTAAATTGCATGTGTTGTGGTGAGCTGATGGTCCAACTGTGTTTGTTTTATTCATATGTTTTTGTTGAGATGCCTTTGAAAATGGACCGGAAATAGATGCTATACAGTATGTGCTTTTCTGCTGTATGTTAATGAGCATGAAAACACATGAGAATGAATGTTACAATGCACATGCATAAATGTGAATGTGGCCTTATTCTAAAGAAGACAAAGCCTGAACAATTTTTCCACACAGAGGAAGAAAATCCTTCGTGATTATAAAAATGGCAGTTGGAGCAATTAGCTTTACCAAAACTGTGAATAGTTCTAAGGAAATCATCCAGTCCATTTTTAAATTCTAATATTGATTTTGCTATTGCTATAGTACAATGTGTACTTTATGCAGTAAAACATTCTACAGCTTAATCACTCTAGCCATAAAAATCTTCTTATTCTACTGATGGTAAAACAATCTTACCTTAATATACAACTCGTGTCCCCTTTTTTCCTTTCTACAAAGTTAAATCTATATATTGTCCTTATATTTTTATTTCAATAAAGTCACCTCTAAAATGTTAGTTATGCTATTTTTTTTCAAACTTTTTGTTGTAACGGAGAACTACTATCTCTTTTATTAATTTGGTTGTATCTTCCAAATCTATTTCAATTTTTACATTTTCTCATATTTGTGATATTTCCTTTGTACAGTACATTGGCACATACAGTATATGTGATTCCTATAGAGGTAGTACTATACTTGCAACACCTGTTTTACTCCTTTTATATGTATTCCATAATATGATTTGCATCTGTAAGTCCAGCTTGGCATTGAATGTTGCTAGTCAGCTTGCTATTAACTGCTCTAACTTCCGTTAATGCTATTTCCACAACCAGGGTGTGTAATCCTACATTTAAAAGCATTGTAACTGTATCTTTATCTTTTACTCTTGGATAAAGCAGAAGGATTGGAATTCCTATCAAGTTTTACTTTGATATGGAGATCCTTTGGAAAGATTCCTTCACTTCCTGTCTGGTCAAAAGGACATACCCAGGAGAGGAAGTGAGGGGAAAAATCTCTAACAACAAAAGACAAAAGTAAAAATGCTTTTGTTTAAAGTGGTAGTAAAGTCTCTTTTCCAATATAAAATAATGTATGTACTGCAGTGACAGACTTACAGTGGTGTGAAAAAGTGTTTGCCCCCTTCCTCATTTCCTGTTCCTTTGCATGTTTGTCACACTTAAGTGTTTCGGAACATCAAACCAATTTAAACAATAGTCAAGGACAACACAAGTAAACACAAAATGCAATTTGTAAATGAAGGTGTTTATTATTAAAGGTGAAAAAAAATCCAAACCATCATGGCCCTGTGTGAAAAAGTGATTGCCCCCTAAACCTAATAACTGGTTGGGCCACCCTTAGCAGCAACAACTGCAACCAAGCGTTTGCGATAACGTGCAATGAGGCTTTTACAGCGTCCTGGAGGAATTTTGGCCCACTCATCTTTGCAGAATTGTCCTAATTCAGTTACATTAGAGGGTTTTCGAGCATGAACGGCCTTTTTAAGGTCATACCACAACATCTCAATAGGATTCAGGTCAGGACTTTGGCTAGGCCACTCCAAAGTCTTCATTTTGTTTTTCTTCAGCCATTCGGTGGTGGACTTGCTGGTGTGTTTAGGATCATTGTCCTGCTGCAGAACCCAAGTTCGTTTCAGCTTGAGTACACAAACAGATGGTCAGACATTCTCCTTCAGGATCTCTTGGTAGACAGCCGAATTCATAGTTCCTTTTATCACGGCAAGTCTTCCAGGTCCTGAAGCAGCAAAACAGCCCCAGACCATCACACTACCACCACCATATTTTACTGTTGGTATAATGTTCTTTTTATGAAATGCAGTGTTCCTTCTACGGCAGATATACTTGGACACACACCTTCCAAAGAGTTCCACTTTTGTCTCATCGGTCCACAGAATGTTGTCCCAAAAGTCTTGGGGATCATCAAGATGTGTTGTGGAGAAATTGAGACGAGCTTTGATGTTCTTTTTGCTCAGCAGTGGTTTTCTCCTTGGAACTCTGCCATGCAGGCCATTTTTGCCCAGTCTTTTCCTGATGGTGGAGGCATGAACGCTGACCTTAACTGAGGCAAGTGAGGCCTGCAGTTCCTTGGACGTTGTTGTGGGGTCTTTTGTGACCTCTTGGATGAGTCATCGCTGCGCTCTTGGGGTAATTTTGGGCGGCCGGCCACTCCTGGGAAGGTTCACCACTGTTCCATGTCTTCGCCATTTGTGGATAATGGCTCTCACTGTGGTTCGCTGGATTCCCAAAGCTTTGGAAATGGCTTTATAACCCTTTCCAGACTGATAGATCTCAATTACTTTCTTTCTCAATTGTTCCTGAATTTCTTTGGGTCTCGGCATGATGTGTAGCTTTTAAGGATCTTCTGGTGGACCTTACTGTGTCAAGCAGCTCCTATTTAAGTGATGCCTTGATTGTGAACAGGTGTGGCAATAATCAGGCCTGGGTGTGGCTAGAGAAATTGAACTCAGGTGTGGACAACCACAGTTATAGTATGTTTTAACAAGGGGGGCAATCACTTTTTCACACATGGCCATGATGGTTTGGATTTTTTTTCACCTTTAATAATAAACACCTTCATTTACAAATTGCATTTTGTGTTTACTTGTGTTGTCCTTGACTATTGTATAAATTGGTTTGATGTTCCGAAACACTTAAGTGTGATAAACATGCAAAGGAACAGGAAATGAGGAAGGGGGCAAATACTTTTTCACACCACTGTACCTACAAATGGAGCCCTCTAGCAAAGCAATGTCAAAGTCCCTAGCGCTTCATTCTGGGTTTCACTTCTCTGGGCACTTGATTGGCCAGGCCAATGTAGCATCGCATGTGCACAGTAGTCACATTTCTTCGGCATACAGAGCGGGCCGTAGAAGGTGGTCTGAGCTGCGCATGTACAGCTCAATCACATTACCCCCTGACAGACAGGGAGGCTATACTCTAGGGTCTCTTCTGTTATAAAAAGCCTGCCTGTCAGCAGATTTTAACAATTATGAGTTTACTAGAACTTTAAATTAAATAAAGTAATGCTAGTGCCTCTCATTTTTATTGTCATATTTTTCCCCAGTGCAGATTTTCTTTCACTTCCTGTTTGGTAAAAGAATGTCTCCTGGACAGAAAGTGAGGGGGAAACTCTCTAAGCCCTTGTACACACGGTCTGACATTCCGACAACAAAATCTGATTTTTTCGGACGGATTTTGTCCTAAATTGGTGTTGCATACACACAGTCGGACAAAGTTGTCGGAAAATCCGATCGTTCGGAGCGTGATGACGTTCGTTCGTTACGGCAGGGCTACGTTTAGTCTACTAGCCAATAGCTTTGGTCACGTAATTTTATCTGAGCATGCATGGCACTTTGTCCGATCGGAACTTACTACAAACAATTGGAAAAAGTCCGATCGGATTTTTTTCCGGAAAATTTGAGATCCTGCTCTCAAATTTTTTTTGTCTGAATTTCTGATGGAAAAAGTCCGATAAAGCCCGGATTTTCCGACAATGTAATCCGATCGGACCTTTTCCGGCGGAATTTCCGACCGTGTGTACAAAGCATAACAGAACCCCAGATAGCATTAAAACCTGACAAGGGGTTCCACCCTTTCCCTAATCTATCCAATACCTTCAAAAAACATTTTAGGTAAGTGTCACCAAATCCCAGAGCACTTTCTGTTAGTGTTGAGACCTGACCGGCCTCCTCCTACCTCCTGCAGTTCCTACTGGTCTGCAATGCTGCTCATCATTATGGAATAGGAATATGAGAAGAAGGAACAGGCCGAAATACTATAATAAATTATCAAAATTAAAATGTTACCTTGACCTAGAATTTGGGACATCTGTGTAACTGTGTTAACCACTTCAGCCCCAGAAGGATTTGTCCCCTTCCTGACCAGAGCACTTTTTGCAATTCGGCACTGCGTCGATTTAACTGACAATTGCGAGGTCACAACAAAATTGACATCCTTTTTTTCCCACAAATAGAGCATTCTTTTGGTGGTATTTGATCACCTCTGCGGTTTTTATTTTTTGCGCTATAAACAAAAAAAATTAACATTTTGAAAAAAACACATTTTTTACTTTTTGCTATAATAAATATCACCCAGAAAAATATAAAAAAATATTTTTTCCTCAGTTTAGGCCAATATGTATTCTTCTACATATTTTTGGTAAAACAAAATCACAATAAACGTATATTGATTGGTTTGCGCCAAATTTATAGCATCTACAAAATAGTGGATCATTTTATGGCATTTTTATTATTAATTTTTTTATTAGTAACGGCGATCTGCATGTTTTTATTGTGACTGTGACATTATGGCGGACACATCGGACACTTTTGACACTATTGTCATTTATACAGCGATCAGTGATAAAAAATGCACTGATTACTGTGTAAATGACACTGGCAGTGAAGGGGTTAACCACTAGGAGGCAATGAAGGGGTTAAGTGTGTCCTAGGGAGTGATTCTAACTGTTGGGGGAGGGGCTTCAACATGCTTGACAGCGATCACTGCTCTCGATGACAGAGAGCAGTGATCTCTGACATGTCACAAGGCAGAGCGGAGAAATGCCTTGTTTACAAAGGCATCTCCCCATTTTACCTCTCCGTGACACGATCACAGCCCCCGGCGGGACCTGCGGTCATGGAGAACACAGCGCCGCTTCTTAAAGGGGACGTACCTGTATGCCCTTTTGTCCACCCGTGCCAAAGTGGTTAATCGTTTAAAGTGGCTCAAGCACCCGCAAGAGACCTACATTCTCCCTGAAATCAAGCTACCTTTACTATTTCCTAGCCTTAGATAACATCCTTGCACTTCCTACAACCATATGCCCATTCATACCATGGCCCACCATGACCCTCCTGTCTTAACGTGAACATAACCTGGCAGCTCACCTATCGCTATGCATAGAGAGTGTGTGCCACAGCTGCATCCCTTTAGGGACTTGGGTTGGTTCTCATTCAGTTGTTACACACATCCTAGGGTTGAATTGTTAATCTGGCTCTTCTTGCTGTTCTCATATGGGAACACATGCACATGGGAGCCGCCGGTTATGGCACGGCTACTGAAGAAACGTCACAAGCAGGCCATTTATTCAGTGTGCATGTGCCAATGACAACGGCACAATGAACATCTTCTAAACTGTGCAAGTTTAGGAGATATTCACGGTATCTACAGGTAAGCCTTATTATAAGCTTACCTGTAGTGAAAAGTGGTGTAACAAGGTTTACAACCACTTTAAATGTATGTGTTTAAATTTATGTGAGCTTGCACTCTATCTTTTATAGTCCTGCCATTTTTACTTAAATAAATAATGGGGTAATATAGGCTTTAACACAATCTTGTGGAAATTATCAAGATGAAAGGGAGTCTAGGTAAACAGGATGCAGAGTTCTATCAGTTAGTGAGCTTACCTTCTTTTTCATACAGTGCCTTGCTAAAGTATTCGCCCCCTTGAACTTTTCAACCTTTTGCCACATTTCAGGCTTCAAACATAAAGATATAAAATTTACATTTTTTGTGAAGAATCACCAACAAGTGGGACACAATTGTGAAGTGGAACGAAATCTATTGGATAATTTAAACTGTTTTAGCAAATAAAAAACTGAAAAGTGGTGCGTGCAAAATTATTCGGCCCCTTTACTTTCAGTGCAGCAAACTCACTCCAGAAGTTCAACGAGGATCTCTGAATGATCCAATGTTGTCCTAAATGACTGATGGTGATAAATAGAATCCACCTGTGTGTAATCAAGTCTCCGTATAAATGCACCTGCTCTGTGATAGTCTCAGGGCTCTGTTGAAAGCGCAGAGAGCATCATGAAGACCAAGGAACACACCAGGCAGGTCCGTAATACTGTTGTGGAGAAGTTTAAAGCCGGATTTGGATAAAAAAAGATTTCCCAAGCTTTAAACATCCCAAGGAGCACTGTGCAAGCGATCATTTTGAAATGGAAGGAGTATCAGACCATTGCAAATCTACCAAGACCTGGCTGTCCCTCTAAACTTTCAGCTCAGACAAGGAGAAGACTGATCAGAGATGCAGCTAAGAGGCCCATGATCACTCTGGATGAACTGCAGAGAACTACAGCTGAGGTGGGAGAGTCTGTCAATAGGACAACAATCAGTCGTACACTGCACAAATCTGGCCTTTATGGAAGAGTGGCAAGAAGAAAGCCATTTCTCAAAGATATCCATAAAAAGTCTTGTTTAAAGTTTGCCACAAGCCACCTGGGAGACACACCAAACATGTGGAAGAAGGTGCTCTGGTCAGATGAAACCAAAATCAAACTTTTTGCCCACAATGCAAAACGATATGTATGGCGTAAAAGCAACACAGCTCATCACCCTCAACACACCATCCCCACTGTCAAACATGGTGGTGGCAGCATCATGGTTTGGGCCTGCTTTTCTTTAGCAGGGACAGGGAAGATGGTTAAAATTGAGGGGAAGATGGATGCAGCCAAATACAGGACCATTCTGGATGAAAACCTGTTGGAGTCTGCAAAAGACCTGAAACTGGGACGGAGATTTATCTTCCAACAAGACAATGATCCCAAACATACAGCAAAATCTACAAAGGAATGGTTCACAAATAAACGTATGCAGGTGTTAGAATGGCCAAGTCAAAGTCCAGACCTGAATCCAATCGAGAATCTGTGGAAAGAGCTGAAAACTGCTGTTCACAAACGCTCTCCATCCAACCTCACTGAGCTCGAGCTGTTTTGCAAGGAAGAATGGGCAAGAATTTCAGTCTCTCGATGTGCAAAACTGATAGAGACATACCCCAAGCGACTTGCAGCTGTAATCGCAGCAAAAGGTGGCTCTACAAAGTATTAACGCAAGGGGGCCGAATAATTTTGCATGCCCCACTTTTCATTTTTTTATTAGTTAAAAAAGTTTCAAAAATCCAATAGATTTCGTTCCACTTCACAATTGTGTTCCACTTGTTGGTGATTCTTCACAAAAAATAAAAATATTATATCTTTATGTTTGAAGCCTGAAATGTGGCAAAAGGTTGAAAAGTTCAAGGGGGCCGAATACTTTCACAAGGCACTGTATATGATGGATACCATCTATATGAGCCGCATAGGCAAAACGGCACTTCATGCATTAGGCAATTGCTACATCACTTCACTATATTGTCACTCTTTGGAACCAGCTTTTTAAACACAGATAAAACAAACCTAGATATGTAGATATTTAAAAAAAATGCAGAAATGTAGATGTTTCAAATTCCCGTAAAATCCAAAAGGAACAAAAGAAGATAATCAGTATATATACAGAGTTGATTAACTTCCTTGAGCTGCCTATATAAACAAGAAGCTGATGATTTGGACCTGAACAATCAGAATCCTAAACCATTTTCCATTCACGTGACATGAATATTCACTATTCAGTATATGTTAGACAATTGCCCATTACTGCCTATCAGACTGAACTGCAGAGAGCTAGGTTATTGTTATGCATACAATATGAAATGGAAAATGCCAAACCTCCCACACTTGCACTGTGGATGGTGGTCCCCTAATGTGTATTGTGCAACAACCTCTTTTTCTGCATGGTACATTTACAGTATCAAATTGTAAACATGGGGGAAGGTGGAGTTATGGTAACATTTTTTAATTTATTTTTTTACTTTAGTGTAATTTTATTTTAATTCAGATATGTCTTACAGTAAAACACATACAACCATGTGCGTAATACTTCTGCGTTGCATTCAAATTTGTATTAAACGTTGTATGTTACCACAAAAATATTTTTACACATTTCCCTCCCTCTTAGCAGAAAGATACTCTTAGCTGTTATAATTTATTTCATCTTAATTAAGGCTTGAAAAGCCATAAGAGATGAGAAATGTTTATCCTTCAATGCATTCAAAATGATTGAACATTAGAATGACATAAGAAATTATAATATTAAACAAGGTAGAATGCCATTCGTTAATGCTGTTAACACATTCATGGATGCCTTTCTGATATGTTTCAGCCCACTGGATTTTGAAGTGTGATTATGCAAATTTTTGACTGATAAATAATTACTATAATTGTAGATGAAAACAACTCATTTTAAAACCACTGAATCTAAATAATATATCATACATTATTAAATTATTTAGCAGGCATTAAAGAATATAACTGTAAGGCAAAGCAGACATTTATATTAAAAAAAAAAAAAAAACACTTTCTGTATTAAAATGTAAGTAAAATGTTAGCTGGGCTTTTGTCGGTATACAACTCTATTTTTGTCATCGATGTTAATGATCATGCCCAAATAAATAAAAGTGTGATCATTTTAGAAGGGTTGAATTTTATAAATATTTAATATAATAAAAAATAAATACATACAATATTGTATTGATCTGAAAAAATAAGGAGACCTGTGTTATATATGTATATTTAAATTAATAGACCCCATATAGCTGAAATAATTATTTAATTTGACCACTGACTTTGCACTTAATAACCTATACATTTATTTTCCTTAAATCTAAATGTATGTCTAAGTGAAGGTTTTCATTTATTCACGTTATGGTAGAGGTAAAGTCTAGACATTAGAAGTTATGAAAAATATATTAATTTTATCTTCTGTAATAAATATTATTTTTATATAAACATTCATCCTTTTAATTGTATTATTTTTCCATTGTTTACTCCCTCACTGTCTTAACATTCAGCTATATTTTTGTACATTTAGTCACAATGCATTTTGTATGCATCATTGGGTATCCTTATAGGAAGATAGGAATTAATATTTTATATTAGAACCACTCTATTGTCATTACATGGTTAAAAAAAATATTACAACACATCTCTGTCAGCCAGTGCGCACGCCGCACACTGCCACCATTTTATTACAAAGAACATAAAGGAAAGGCATTCGCCTTAAAATGTCCGCTTGAAACCATCTCTGAGATTGTCTGTCATTAAACGATAAATGAACACCACTATGAATACCAAGTATTTAATTAGCACCTCTTCCAGTCATGCATGGAGAATAGCACATTTACATACATCATGTCCAGTGATTATACATATAAAAAGGGAAAATTCATTTTTAATGTAATGGACATGCTGTTCAGCAGTTCCAAAGAACAACAGTCAGCTGGCAGTCAGTCTGTAAGCCTATAGCCACTGAGCCTTTCATTAAAGAAAAAATAAAATAAAAACATAATCAAATAATAAAAATAGTCATGTTTCTGGTTCAAGTGTATTCCAGATAAACTGATTATTAATTCAGTGAGAGACTGCTCTACAATGGGTGTTCTCTACCATTTGTAATTAAAATCTGGGACTTTAGAAATCTAGAAATAAATGCAAAATTAAAAACAATTTGTAGCTAAGCAATGCTGTGATAGAAATACTCCTATGCAAAGCCAGTATTGTTTTATATAAAGCCGAAATATTTAGCAGAAGGAAAAAAAAAAACAAGGTTATTTTTAGAAATACATGCATAAGAGGCACACTTAATTTTAATTCACAGAAGGATTGCTCAGCTTTTTCTTTGCTTTTGACCTTTTGTAATTTAGAGAAATATCCATGTCATTATATAATGCTGAAAAAATACATTCAATTTTTCAAGTGATGTTATAGTAGAGCAATATGGGCTTACGAAATATGTACATGCCATTATTATGGATGAAGATCGGGTTATCCACTATAATGGGTTTTGCGGTGAATCCTGCGTGTTTGAAGTTCATAGATCTGATTCTTTATAACCATTTGGGATAAGCTGAGGCAAATTATTAATATGTCCATTGTAACCTCATCCTGTTATAATTAACAGGCTGACTCCTTAGTAACCCCTTTAAGCTATCTAACCTAAGTTCAAAAGTCAGGCAGTGGATTATGGGTACTATGGCCATATTAGGTCAGTTGCATGTAACAAAGGGGCGGAGATGCTTTTGATATTGTATATATATTTGACCACAATAACCATAATCCACTACCTGGCCTTTGAACTTAGGTCAACGGGCTTGGAAGGGCCAATAAGGATGGGGCCTTTGGATAAGCCACCCCCCCCCCCCCCCCCAACATAAAAGAGTGAAGTCACAACTTTTCTCTGGAGAAGAGACCCTTGAGAGGGGATATGATTTCAATTTATAAATACAGTAAAACAAAGGATTTTCCTTTTTCTTAATCTATAAATACGGTACTGGTGACCCCACAATAGGGATAAAACTTTTTTGCGGAAGGGAGTTTAACAAGACATGTGGCCACTAATTAAAATTAGAAGAAAAGAGGTTTAACCTTAAACTATGTAGAGGGTTCTTTTCTGTAAGAGCAGCAAAGATGTGGAATTCCCTTCCACAGGCAGTGGTCTCAGCGGGAAGCATTGATAGTTTCAAAAAACTATTAGATAAGCACCTGAACGACATATTGGCAATTTGCTTACTGCCCGGTAGGCAATTTGAGCAAAAAGAAACTTGTGGGCTGGACGAAGTGAAGTGAAAAAAAGAAATTTCTTTGGCTCAGCTTCTGTACTTTACCGGTGCCCCCTTGAATATCTGGGCACTTGAAATTCATTAGAACACATCCCTGCAATGGGCTGGAGTGAATTCTCCTGGGATTTTGCAGGATGCTACTTTTTATTATTGATTTATTGATTTATTTATCACAAGGATTTTTATAATGCCATCAATTTTATTAGTCCTTAAAATACTAGTCATTTACATCAGTCCCTGCCCTCTAGGAGCTTACAATCGATAGTTACTATCTCACCTACACACATATACATGTGTATTAGCGTCAATTTAGAGAGGAGCCAATTAACCTAGCAGCATTTCTTTGGAATGTGAGTGGAAATTGGGAAACCTAGAGTATCATGCTGAGGTAGAAAGGTAGAAAGAGATCACATTAGCAAAGCTCACCACCTACCACCTCCATGTGGCAGCATCTTTTTTTGGATGGTTTTTATTTGGGCAAACTCAGAGATGAGCTGCTTGTGTGCATTGTTATGTGAATTTCTTCCAAGATAGTGTTCAGTATTCTACATACTTGAAAAGGTGATTGTGTTGCACAAGGAGCGCCTATGTGCACTCCACCATTCAGTGTACCTCTGCTACCTCACTCTTGGTAACAGAATGGGATCTGGCCAAGCATATAGCGCAGACCTCATGGATGCTCACTAAACTCTTCTCATTCCATACCGAGTGACCAGGTATTAGATCTCTGTAATGTTAATCCGCTCCCAGAAATCGATGGAGACAGACCGCTAGGGAAGGAACCATAGCACCAAATCCCTCTCGCTACTGGAGAACCTGTCACCCTACCAGGTACCATGCCAACGACTGGTTGCAGTTAACCTTTTGTTGTTGTGATATTACTAAAACCTTTTGGTGTGCTGTGGTATACTAAGACCCTTGTATGTGCACCAGGACCCCATGTGCACCCGTTGAGCAACTTCAGACCAGGCTTTGTGCAATTAAAAACTTTTACAAAAAGTTCAGCATGATAAACACAAAATGTCAGAACAACCTTTACCTTTCTATGGTTAGCAGTATAGTCAGTGTTTATCTGGCGCTCCAAATGGAGTAATCCTTAGGGGATGGTGATGTATCCACAGGTTGGGTGGTTGAAAAAGAAAGAGGTATTAAGGGATAAAAAGGAAGGCAGCCATCCTTCAGAGGGTATTCACAACTCTACAAGACATGTAAGGAGGGGGAGGCGCCGACCTGAGTGTAGTATTAAAATTATGACTTTAATAGGATAAGATTAAAAACACTTACAAGATGATAGAAGATGCATGCTCGTCAAAGTAAAGAGAAGTCCTGGCATTGCACATGGCTCTGTGGGTCTCACCACTGTTCAGGATAGCTGGAAAGGATTAGGCAGCTGGCTGGAATGGATCACAGTGTTTCTCCAGGAGCAAGGAACCAGGAAGCTCTACAATGGCCAGCATGGACCATGGAACATGAAGTGATATAACTGGCTAGAATCTTGTCAATCAGGGCTGCAGTGGTGAAGGCCTTTATCACTGCAGCCCTGATTGACAAGATCCCAGCCCTGCCTCAGTCTAATCAGATGCAGGTTGCATCACCTCCTTTTCCACAATCCATGCTGGTCAGTGTGGAGCTTCCTGGTTCCTTGCTCCTCGAGAAACACTGTGATCCATTCCAGCCAGCTGCCTAATCCTTTCCAGCTATTCGGAACAGCGGTGGTACCCGCAGATCCATGTGGAATGCCAGGACTGCACTTTACTTTGACAAGCATCTTCTATCATCTTGTAAGTGTTTTTAATCTTATTAATCTTATCCTATTAAAGTCATCATTCTAATACTACACTCAGGTCCTCCCCCTCCCTGTTTTTTCCTTTTTCCTATCTATGCATACCCTTTCTGCATAGGTAAAGTTCTTGTGGGCGAAGTTCATAGCTGGTATGACTCAATGGGATAAGTTCACCATGTTCATGGTCTATTCTGAAGGCCAGTGTTCCATAGACAAACTACCAGTCTCAGTATATCCTGTAAGGTTCCTGTTCTTTAGCTTGCTGACCCGAACCTCTACCTTTTTATATGTCACAGGATAGGAGATTGGACCCCAAAGGCCCAAGAACACGAGCAGGAAAGCAAAGAAGAGTTAGCCCCTTTCCCCCTTAACCTGGGCCACAACTTTCCTACATGCTCCCTTGCACAAGGGAGCCACAGTTGCAAGATACCATGACCATGCCAGACAAGATTGAAAAAAAGTATAGTATTTACACTAATCTTTTTTATACAGACTTTTCAGTATAAGTAGGAGGAGGGAGAGGTAGCATTTTTAAGAACACTTGCCATTAGCCTTTACTATTGCTTTAATATTTGCTGCTGCCTGCCCTTCCCTTCCTGGCTTCAAGATTCCCCCCTCCATGTACTGCGGCATGCCCCCCCTCCTGTGTTGTGCAAGTACAGGCAGCCTATGACCATAGTGGTTCTACCTGCAGTTATTCCACCAGTTCCTGTACTATAATGTAATGAATACATATTAAAAAAATTGGCTGCTGGGTGCCTGGGAGGAGGAAAATTATGAAAGCAAAGGAAATTAAGATGTGCCTGGCCCCTGCTGTGTGCAGCCCAACCTCAGCATCAATACCAAAGAAAGAAAAAAAACATACAAATAAGGAAACAAATAAAGAAATGGTGGCTGGAGTAATTTCATTCAAGCCAAGAACTTTCTGCTATCTTTTCTGGGAGGGTTTTGCAGCACAAAGAGCTTGCATAAACTGTGGGTCAGAGAACTGTAACTGAGGTGGGTATAGTGTAATTTTATTTTAAAGCTCCAGATGGGCCCTGTACACCCTAATTGCAGGGCAAGCCAGAAGCACCAGTGCATATTGTACAAGCTCTGGTCAATGGTAAAGCGTGGATCAAAGAATTAGAGGCATTTTGGTCATTAAAGGGGATCCTGCCATAATCAGAAAATGTGACAAAGAGGTGCTTATGTGGCTCCTTCTCAAAGTACTAAATGTACTCCCTCTGGAATGGTGGCTGTAGATAAACATTTTCCCCTTGAATGAATGAATGAATGAAATACTTGTATAGTGCACAATGCGAACTGAATCGCCTCTAGGCGCTGTGGCGAGCTTTGATCATCTGCTAAAAGAGGAAGGTCTTGAGTTTTTTCCTAAAAGCCAGGTGATTTTCTTCCTGGCGGATGTTGATTGGTAGAGCATTCCATAGCCGAGGCCCTTGGACAGCGAATCTCCGATCACCCTTGGATTTATACCGGGCTTTGGGCACGAGGAGGAGGTTTTTGTTGGCTGATCGAAGACTGCGGTTTGGTGTGTAATGATTTATTTTCTCCATTAGGTATTGCGGAGCTTCTCTATGCACGCATTTGTGGGTGAGGCACAGGGTCTTGAACGTGATCCAATTTTTTACGGTTAGCCAATGTAAGCTCCTCAGTGAAGGAGAGATTGATTCCCAGGGTTTTTTTCCTGTTATCAGCCTTGCCGCCGTGTTTTGGATCAGTTGTAATCACGCAAGTTGATATTGTGGTAATCCTATGTAAAGCGAGTTTGCGTAGTCCAGTCGTGAATTAATGATTGTTCCAACTACCACTGCTTTGTCATTCTTTGGGATAAAAGGGATGAGTCTGCGAAGCATGCGCAGCAGATGGTGAGATCGACTGACTACAGATCCTATTTGCGCATCCATTGACATTTGTGCGTCTAAAATAACCCCGAGACTCTTCGCTTTGGTCTTTGGGGAGATAGTCTGCCCAAAGACGGTTGGTGGAGACCAGGAGGTTTTGGTTGCGGGCTTATGATTTGGGTGTAAGATAAGAAGCTCTGTCTTTGATTCGTTCAGCTGGAGGGAGTTGGTGGTCATCCAGTCCTCTATTGATTTGAGGCAGTTTTCAAGTTGTTGTTGGTGATCTTTTTTTCCATTGATCCGGAAATAAAGTTGCGTGTCGTCAGCGTAAGAGTGGAAGCAGAGATCTGAGCATCTGATGATTTGAAGGAGTGGGCGAATGTAAATGTTGAAGAGAACGGGTGACAACGGAGAGCATTGAGGGACTCCGCAGGTGACTGCCCGAGTTTCGGAGAGGAAATTTCCTAGTTTCACTGTCTGTGACCGATTTCCTAGGAAGGACGCGAACCATTGGAGATCTATGTCTTGGACTCCAGCTACTTCTGTGAGGCGGACGAGTAGAGTATTGTGATCTACTGTATCAAATGCTGCCCTTGTTTCAGGGCTCTAATAAGGTGGCCATCCAATAGCACTCTCTCTCTTTAATGACCCAAATCTTGTGGTCCTCAAAAATTGCCTGCAGCAGAGGTCTCAGAGCCCCCTGCCAATCTCATTCCACTCGCATACAACTCCCATGTCTGCCCCCTCTCCCCCTCACCACCACCAGCACTCCCTCTCTCCTATTTTTGTATTATTCCTCTGCCTCCTGCTGCCTCATTGCTTTCCACATGTTTTTATATAAAGGATTAGAGACTAAGTAGTTGGACTTTAAAGGCACAATGGTAATTAATCTAAAAATATTAAAATTTATTGATTGGATACATAGATAAAGTGCATTACATGTAAACATATATAAACAGTTGGTAGGATTTAATGTTAGTACACCCTAAATACACAGGTTCTGACACCACATAGCACAGTAACACAATACACAACCACATCCAGGAGTAAATGAACCAGCAAGTTCCTAAATGTCACTCTCCAAATTAGGGTGTGGGTATTCAGAGGGCTGTGGGTCAGGGTGTGGCACTGAGCGTAGAAAACTTCATTGGGTTGCTCAATGGCTCAACATGTTGTGCCTAAAAACGCTTCTTCAGGAGCAATAATTTCATAAAATGAATAAACAGCAGAAACAGAAGCGTGTTACAGTGTCGGTAAGTGTGCAGAAGCACTGTGTTAGAAATCGCAAGGCAGGAGGGACACCAACACATAGTGATGGACGAACTTCCGACGGGACGTTTCGCGAACGCGAAATGCGAACGGACCCAAACGTTCGCGAAACCGAACGTTCGCCGCGGGCCCCATTGACTTCAATGGGAGGCGAACTTTGCAAACCTTCATGTCGAATTTGCGGCCACGTGGTAATTATTAGGGGGTAAAACGTAGTCCCACCATCTGGACAATGACATAATACATGTATGAGGTGAATTTGGGATCGATAACTACAAGCATTTTTATTTTATTTGGGAAATTGTTCTAACAATTCAGGACTATGGAGCTAATGAAGGCAATGGAGGAGAGGGAAGGTCAGGGACCAGGGTAGGCAAAGAAGAGGGTGCAGGAGATGATCACCAGCAGCGTGACATACCGGAATGACACATGCACCGTGATAGAGGCATCTGACAGCAGCACCGTAATACAGAGCACTGACAGCAGCACCGTGACATACAGCGCTGACAGCAGCACCGTGACATACAGCGCTGACAGCAGCACCGTGACATACAGCGCTGACAGCAGCACCGTGACATACAGCGCTGACAGCAGCACCGTGACATACAGCGCTGACAGCAGCACCGTGACATACAGCGCTGACAGCAGCACCGTGACATACAGCGCTGACAGCAGCACCGTGACATACAGCGCTGACAGCAGCACCGTGACATACAGCGCTGACAGCAGCACCGTGACATACAGCGCTGACAGCAGCACCGTGACATACAGCGCTGACAGCAGCACCGTGACATACAGCGCTGACAGCAGCACCGTGACATACAGCGCTGACAGCAGCACCGTGACATACAGCACTGACAGCAGCACCGTAAGCAGCCCCAGGAGGAAGTCAGCACAGCACAGGGATGGTGTGATCCCCTCATAATAAGAACCCCCAGGAGGAAGTCAGCACAGCACAGGGATAGTGTGATCCCTTCATAATAAGAACCCCCAGGAGGAAGTCAGCACAGCACAGGGATATCATAAGCAGCCCCAGTAGAAATATGACACCGCTCAACCTCTTCAAAGAGGAGGGTAGGGGCATATAGTACGGTGTGCTTTTTTGGGTCAAGGAAGTGAGCCAAATGAATTAAGAAGGTCTGTGTGCTTGATTAAAAAAATAGTTTATAGACATATACATGGTCTACTGGTCACATGTGTTGAATTCCTCCGAGATCCATGCCTCATTCATTTTTAGAAATGTGAGGTAGTTAACACTGTGGTGAGCTAGGCGAGTACGCTTATCGGTCACAATCCCCCCTGCTGCGCTGAACGTCCTTTCGGACAGGACACTGGATGAGGGGCAAGCCAACAGTTCGATTGCAAATTGGGCAAGCTCTGGCCAGAGGTCAAGCCTGCCCACCCAGTAGTCTAGGGGTTCATCACTCCTCAGAGCGTCCACATCGGCCGTTAACCCAATGTAGTCGGACACCTGACGGTCTAGGCGTTCCCTGATGCTGGATCCGGATGACACCTGTCGATGGGTCGGCTGAAAGAATGACCTCATATCCGAAGTCACCAACACATCTTCAAACCGGCCTCTTCTTGCAGGCGCTGTTGGATTGGTACCCGCAAATCCTTCTCTGGGAGTGGGAATTGCTCCTCTGCCAGCGCACGCAAAAGCAGAATGCAGCATTTCTCGAAGCAAGGCCTGGAAGTGCTGCATTCTGACAGCCCTCTGCGACGGCGGTAACATTTCCGCCATTTTGTGTTTGTACCGGGGGTCTAAGTACGTTGCCACCCAGTACTGGTCCTTGACCCTCATGCTTTTTATACGGGGGTCCCTATTAAAACACTGGAGCATGAAGGCCCCCATTTGCACTAAAGTGGAAGCGGTGTGGTGGCCTGGCTCCTGCTCATCATCCAGGATAATGTCGTCCTCTTCATTCTCCTCTCCCCATCCTCGCACAACAGGGATCCCAGAAAGGTTTAAAGCATGCTCTTCTTGCTCCTGCTCATCCGCCCCGGCACCATCCTCCTCTGACTCCTCATCAGACTCCTGTTGTTGACTTGTCTCAGATAGAGTAGCCCCCCCTGGGAATTCATCCAGCATTGCGACTTCCTCATCTTCCCGCTCCTGCTCCTCCACAGCCTGATCAATGACACGACGCAATGCACGCTCCAGAAAGAAGGCATAAGGTACCATGTCACTGATGGCGCCATGGCTGCGACTGACCAGTTTGGTGATCTCCTCAAATGGCCGCAGAAGTCTGCATGTGTCGCGCATGAGCAGCCACTGGCGCGGTGAAAAAAAACCCAGCTCCCCAGAACCGTTTCTTTCGCAGAGTTCATACAGGTAGACGTTAACTGCACGTTTCTGCTGGAGCAGCCTATCAAGCATATAGAAGGTTGAGTTCCATCGCGTCGGGCAATCGCAAATAAGACGTCTGACCGGCAGATGGTGTCGCCGCTGAATGTCAGCAAGGCGAGCCATGGCCGTGTAAGATCTTCTGAAATGGGCCGAGATTTTCCTTGCCTGCCGCAAGATGTCCTGGACCCCAGGGTATTTGACAAGGAATCGCTGCACGACCAAGTTTAAGACGTGTGCCATGCACGGCACGTGCGTGATTTTGCCCTGTTTCAATGCGCTAAGCAGATTGGCACCGTTGTCACACACCACTTTACCAACTGTCAAATTGAGCGGTGTTAGCCACTCATCTGCCTGTGAACGCAAAGCTGAAAGGAGTGCCGGGCCAGTGTGGCTCTTTGCTTCCAGGCACAACAGACGCAGCACGGCATGGCAACGTCTCACCTGGCATGTGGAATAGGTTCTGGGGAGCTTGGGCGGTGCAGTGGAAGAGACGCTAGCAGCGGAAAAGGAGGAGGCAGCTGAGGAGGAGAGGGAGGAGGATGGAGTAGGAGGAGGAGAAGAAGAGTCAGGCCTGCATGCAATCCGTGGCGGTAAAACCAAATCTACACGGGTGCCACGGGTTACATGCTTGACGGCCGTCAGAAGGTTCACCCAGTGGGCAGTAAAACTGATATACCTTCCCTGCCCGTGTTTGCTAGACCACGTGTCTGTGGTCAGATGTATCTTGGCACCGACACTGTGTGCCAGAGATACATTCACTTGCCGCTGAACATGGCCATATAGCTCTGGGATGCCCTTCTCTGAGAAATACTTCCTTCCTGGGACCTTCCATTGTGGTGTTCCAATGGCCACAAATTTGCGAAAGGCCTCCGAGTCCACCAGTTTATATGGCAGTAGTTGGCGGGCTATGAGTTCTGACAAGCCAGCCGCCAACCGTTGGGCAAGAGGGTTATCCGGCATCATCATTTTTTTACGCTCAAACATTAGGCCCACGGAAGCCTGCCTTTTTGCAGAAAAATGTGAGCTTGGCGTGATGGAAGGTGGAGTGGAGGACAATTGTGAGGAGAGAGGAGAAGGAGAAGTAGAAGACGAGGCTGGACGGTGAGAGCCTGCAGTGTGGCTTTGTGTGTTCCGTTGCTCCCACTGGGCTCGGTGATGGCTGCTCATGTGCCTTCTTAAGGCGGTCGTCCCTAGGTGAGTATTGGGCTTACCGCGACTAACGCGTTGACTGCAAAGATTGCAGATGGCAACGCTATTGTCAGCAGCGGACACGTTAAAAAAAGCCCACACTGCGGAGCCATGTGCCGGTGTCCTGGGAGCGCCAGATGTGACCGTACATGGTCGATGACTCGCTCCTGATACATTTGCAGTCTGCTTTGTCCCTGCTGTGCAATGTAAGTCATTGCTGCTTCTCCTCCCTATCTGCTGGTCCATATCTCCCTCTGAACTCCCCTCCTCTTCCTCTCTTGTGGGCACCCACGTGACATCACTAGACACGTCATCATCAACGTCACCTTCCCCACCGCTATAAGTAGAGATCTCGGAGTAGGCAGCAACACCGGGGACCAACCTCCTCCTTGGGCTGATCTGGGTACTGGCGTCAGACTGCTGAGTAGCGCTTGTTGCTACCTCCTCTTCCTGATCCAATACCAAGAGTGGCTGCGCATCAGAAATGTCCTCTTGATATGGATCGGAAAATAATTCCAGTGACTCAAGCGGAAGGTATGTGGTGGTGGTGGTGGTGGTCGTGTTGTTGGTGGTAGTGTCTTTGGGGGTGCACATAGCAGAGAGTGAAGAAGAGGGTGCAGATCGAGAGGATGAGGAGGGTGCAGAAGAGTAAGGCTGAGCGAGCCACTCAACCAAGTCTGGTGCATCCTTTAAAGTAATTGAACGCACCTTCTGCAACTTCCCACTTTGGCTCAAGCCTGTTGCTCCTGCCCTACCCCTACCACCCCTGCGGAAGGGCCTGCCTCTTCCTCTGCATGTCATTTTTTAAATGACCCTGTGACAAAACTCTTAGTCCCTATACCGCTGAAGGACTGCTGCAGTATAGGTGAGCGGTCAGCAGTGGTGCACGTCAACCCTATCTATTGTGGACCTATAGCGGTCCTTACAGAACAGCAGACTGTACCGCACTCAAGCCTATGTACCGTAGCACCCTATACCAAGTTACCAGTCCTTATAAGAACTTTTGTGGACCAAGCAGGTTGTGTATTAGTGTTTAGCAGACTGTACGTCAGTCCCTATACCGCTGAAGGACTGCTGCAGTATAGGGCAGCGGTCAGCAGTGGTGCACGTCAACCCTATCTATTGTGGACCGATAGCGGTCCTTACAGAACAGCAGACTGTACCGCACTCAAGCCTATGTACCGTAGCACCCTATACCAAGTTACCAGTCCTTATAAGAACTTTTGTGGAACAAGCAGGTTGTGTGTTAGTGATTAGCAGACTGTACGTCAGTCCCTATACCGCTGAAGGACTGCTGCAGTATAGGTGAGCGGTCAGCAGTGGTGCACGTCAACCCTATCTATTGTGGACCGATAGCGGTCCTTACAGAACAGCAGACTGTACCGCACTCAAGCCTATGTACCGTAGCACCCTATACCAAGTTACCAGTCCTTATAAGAACTTTTGTGGAACAAGCAGGTTGTGTATTAGTGTTTAGCAGACTGTACGTCAGTCCCTATACCGCTGAAGGACTGCTGCAGTATAGGGCAGCGGTCAGCAGTGGTGCACGTCAACCCTATCTATTGTGGACCGATAGCGGTCCTTACAGAACAGCAGACTGTACCGCACTCAAGCCTATGTACCGTAGCACCCTATACCAAGTTACCAGTCCTTATAAGAACTTTTGTGGAACAAGCAGGTTGTGTGTTAGTGATTAGCAGACTGTACGTCAGTCCCTATACCGCTGAAGGACTGCTGCAGTATAGGTGAGCGGTCAGCAGTGGTGCACGTCAACCCTATCTATTGTGGACCGATAGCGGTCCTTACAGAACAGCAGACTGTACCGCACTCAAGCCTATGTACCGTAGCACCCTATACCAAGTTACCAGTCCTTATAAGAACTTTTGTGGAACAAGCAGGTTGTGTATTAGTGTTTAGCAGACTGTACGTCAGTCCCTATACCGCTGAAGGACTGCTGCAGTATAGGGCAGCGGTCAGCAGTGGTGCACGTCAACCCTATCTATTGTGGACCGATAGCGGTCCTTACAGAACAGCAGACTGTACCGCACTCAAGCCTATGTACCGTAGCACCCTATACCAAGTTACCAGTCCTTATAAGAACTTTTGTGGAACAAGCAGGTTGTGTGTTAGTGATTAGCAGACTGTACGTCAGTCCCTATACCGCTGAAGGACTGCTGCAGTATAGGTGAGCGGTCAGCAGTGGTGCACGTCAACCCTATCTATTGTGGACCGATAGCGGTCCTTACAGAACAGCAGACTGTACCGCACTCAAGCCTATGTACCGTAGCACCCTATACCAAGTTACCAGTCCTTATAAGAACTTTTGTGGAACAAGCAGGTTGTGTATTAGTGTTTAGCAGACTGTACGTCAGTCCCTATACCGCTGAAGGACTGCTGCAGTATAGGGCAGCGGTCAGCAGTGGTGCACGTCAACCCTATCTATTGTGGACCGATAGCGGTCCTTACAGAACAGCAGACTGTACCGCACTCAAGCCTATGTACCGTAGCACCCTATACCAAGTTACCAGTCCTTATAAGAACTTTTGTGGAACAAGCAGGTTGTGTGTTAGTGATTAGCAGACTGTACGTCAGTCCCTATACCGCTGAAGGACTGCTGCAGTATAGGTGAGCGGTCAGCAGTGGTGCACGTCAACCCTATCTATTGTGGACCGATAGCGGTCCTTACAGAACAGCAGACTGTACCGCACTCAAGCCTATGTACCGTAGCACCCTATACCAAGTTACCAGTCCTTATAAGAACTTTTGTGGACCAAGCAGGTTGTGTATTAGTGTTTAGCAGACTGTACGTCAGTCCCTATACCGCTGAAGGACTGCTGCAGTATAGGGCAGCGGTCAGCAGTGGTGCACGTCAACCCTATCTATTGTGGACCGATAGCGGTCCTTACAGAACAGCAGACTGTACCGCACTCAAGCCTATGTACCGTAGCACCCTATACCAAGTTACCAGTCCTTATAAGAACTTTTGTGGAACAAGCAGGTTGTGTGTTAGTGATTAGCAGACTGTACGTCAGTCCCTATACCGCTGAAGGACTGCTGCAGTATAGGTGAGCGGTCAGCAGTGGTGCACGTCAACCCTATCTATTGTGGACCTATAGCGGTCCTTACAGAACAGCAGACTGTACCGCACTCAAGCCTATGTACCGTAGCACCCTATACCAAGTTACCAGTCCTTATAAGAACTTTTGTGGACCAAGCAGGTTGTGTATTAGTGTTTAGCAGACTGTACGTCAGTCCCTATACCGCTGAAGGACTGCTGCAGTATAGGGCAGCGGTCAGCAGTGGTGCACGTCAACCCTATCTATTGTGGACCGATAGCGGTCCTTACAGAACAGCAGACTGTACCGCACTCAAGCCTATGTACCGTAGCACCCTATACCAAGTTACCAGTCCTTATAAGAACTTTTGTGGAACAAGCAGGTTGTGTGTTAGTGATTAGCAGACTGTACGTCAGTCCCTATACCGCTGAAGGACTGCTGCAGTATAGGGCAGCGGTCAGCAGTGGTGCACGTCAACCCTATCTATTGTGGACCGATAGCGGTCCTTACAGAACAGCAGACTGTACCGCACTCAAGCCTATGTACCGTAGCACCCTATACCAAGTTACCAGTCCTTATAAGAACTTTTGTGGAACAAGCAGGTTGTGTGTTAGTGATTAGCAGACTGTACGTCAGTCCCTATACCGCTGAAGGACTGCTGCAGTATAGGTGAGCGGTCAGCAGTGGTGCACGTCAACCCTATCTATTGTGGACCGATAGCGGTCCTTACAGAACAGCAGACTGTACCGCACTCAAGCCTATGTACCGTAGCACCCTATACCAAGTTACCAGTCCTTATAAGAACTTTTGTGGACCAAGCAGGTTGTGTATTAGTGTTTAGCAGACTGTACGTCAGTCCCTATACCGCTGAAGGACTGCTGCAGTATAGGGCAGCGGTCAGCAGTGGTGCACGTCAACCCTATCTATTGTGGACCGATAGCGGTCCTTACAGAACAGCAGACTGTACCGCACTCAAGCCTATGTACCGTAGCACCCTATACCAAGTTACCAGTCCTTATAAGAACTTTTGTGGAACAAGCAGGTTGTGTGTTAGTGATTAGCAGACTGTACGTCAGTCCCTATACCGCTGAAGGACTGCTGCAGTATAGGTGAGCGGTCAGCAGTGGTGCACGTCAACCCTATCTATTGTGGACCGATAGCGGTCCTTACAGAACAGCAGACTGTACCGCACTCAAGCCTATGTACCGTAGCACCCTATACCAAGTTACCAGTCCTTATAAGAACTTTTGTGGACCAAGCAGGTTGTGTATTAGTGTTTAGCAGACTGTACGTCAGTCCCTATACCGCTGAAGGACTGCTGCAGTATAGGGCAGCGGTCAGCAGTGGTGCACGTCAACCCTATCTATTGTGGACCGATAGCGGTCCTTACAGAACAGCAGACTGTACCGCACTCAAGCCTATGTACCGTAGCACCCTATACCAAGTTACCAGTCCTTATAAGAACTTTTGTGGACCAAGCAGGTTGTGTATTAGTGTTTAGCAGACTGTACGTCAGTCCCTATACCGCTGAAGGACTGCTGCAGTATAGGGCAGCGGTCAGCAGTGGTGCACGTCAACCCTATCTATTGTGGACCGATAGCGGTCCTTACAGAACAGCAGACTGTACCGCACTCAAGCCTATGTACCGTAGCACCCTATACCAAGTTACCAGTCCTTATAAGAACTTTTGTGGAACAAGCAGGTTGTGTGTTAGTGATTAGCAGACTGTACGTCAGTCCCTATACCGCTGAAGGACTGCTGCAGTATAGGGCAGCGGTCAGCAGTGGTGCACGTCAACCCTATCTATTGTGGACCGATAGCGGTCCTTACAGAACAGCAGACTGTACCGCACTCAAGCCTATGTACCGTAGCACCCTATACCAAGTTACCAGTCCTTATAAGAACTTTTGTGGAACAAGTGAGTTGTGAATGTTTAGCAGACTGCAGCAGAAGGGCAGCAGTCAAGTATAATATCCTTTCTATATTTGGAAGAAAGAATATTATACATGTACAAGCCTATTACTGTACCACTGATACCAGTCCTGAAAAGAACCTTTGTGGAACTAATAATAACAGCAAGTCTTTAAAATTACCCTCACTGCCTGACAACACTGCTTCCTTCCTGTCCCTATACAAATTGGCAAAAAAAGAGAACGATTAGTGGTTACTGGAACAGCTCTTTTGTGGACCTTGATAGTAACAGCTAATGATGATGATGATGATGATGATGATGAAAGACTAATCTGGCTGTCCCTGTAGCATACACCGTCCTTTCCCTTTCTCTAAACTAACAAAAGACACTCAGGCTGCTGCAAGAATCAGCAGCACAGCAAACCTATCAACACCTAACACCTATACCAGTCCTGAAAAGAACTTTTGTGTACCAAATAGCTAGTGGTTTATCTCTCCCTACTCCACACAGGAACCTGTCCCTATCGTAACAGAAGAAAGAATGTAAAATGGCCACCGGATCGGGTGTATTTATAGGTTAGGGGGAATGTACAAGTGTCCATGTGCTGTCATGTCTCAATTGGCTGTCCTGTATCACATGATAAACGTGTCACCAAAGGTTAAAGTTCTTGTATACATTAAACACGTAAGTCCGCCGCGGCGAACGACGGAAAAAGGCGTTCGAACGTGCGGACCGCGAATGTCGGAAATTCGCCGCGAAACGACCGCCGGGCGAACCGTTCGGCCATCACTACACACACGCCTGAGAACCAAGCAACTATTGGCGAAGCGATGCCAGCATGTGTACATCCACATACCCTGCCTGTGTATTGCAGAGAGGACAGGGCCAGGAATTTGACAAGGTAAAGTACCTTAAAAATAATGTTCAGCCCTGGTGTGCGGCACCAGTGTATCTCCCTAAATGCCAATTTAACAGCTGCTGACAGACCTTTTTTATGTATGCTAATAGTCTGCTGGCTTGCATGCTATTTCTCAGTCTATCTACTACTAGGACCCCCAGATCTTTCTCCACCCTAGATTCCCCCAGAGGTTCTCCCCCTAGTGAGTAATTTTCATTTATATTTTTAGCCCCAGATGCATTACTTTACATTTTTTACCATTAAAATTCATTCGCCATGAAGTTGCCCACCCCATTATTTTATTTGGGTCTTTTTGTAAAGAGCTATTTATGCCAACCTCAATATCATTTATGAATAAATTGAACAGAATTGGTCTCAGGACATAGCCTTGGAGTACCCTACTTACCACTTAAGACCAGTCTGAGTACATGTTATTTATCACCACACTTTGGACATGCCCCTGTAACCAGTTTTCTATCCATGAACAAACTCTATGGTCCATCCCTATAGACCTTAGTTTATATATTAAAGTATAACTCCACTTTTGTTAATAAAAAAACATTCCCCTCTAGGTGATCGTTGTACATTGCAAGGATTATAACAACCTTTGTTGCAGATTCTTAACTTTTGTTATTCTGAAAAAAATCCCTGTGTATTTCTATGTGCCTCTGTGAAAAGTGGGTCTAATGGGAGTGGTTTCATAATGATCTGTCAGCTGTGGCACCTGCAGAGCACTAATGAGGAATCTGCTGGGCCTGCATCCCTTTAGACGTGTTCCTTTTGAAAGTATCTCTCCATATTTGTTGCAGAGGATGCCTGAAATCTGACTTATATCTTAGGCAGACTTCTGGAAAAATTGGGGAGCCAATCACACAAGCAGGAAATTATGTTTCTGGGGTGTGTCCAGTATACACTCTGTGTACGGAACATTTCCAGGTAGCCATAATGCATTGCATTATCACAAAATGACAGTGGCTGCAGATTGAAAAGGAAAGGTAATTTTTAATAACATTCAATTAAAATATGACTTGTGTCGCAATTGTATGTGCTATATTATTTTTTTTTTACTTGCAATTTTTTTCCCCACAAAAGTGGAGTTACCCTTTAAGCATTGTTGGGAAACTGTATCGAATGCTTTTGCAAAATCCAGGTACGCCCCATCTACAGGCTTTCCCTTATCTAGATGGCAGCTCATATCCTCATAAAATGTTAACAGATTTGTCTGGCAACATAGACCGTTCTAAAACCCATGCTGATTACTGCTAATGATACTGTTTCCATGAGCAAATTCTTGGATATATTCCCTTATCATCCGCTTCAATAGTTTACATATTATTGATGTTAGACTGACTGGCTTGTAGTTTCCTGGTATATGTCTCTGCCCTTTTTTGAATTTTGGTACCACGTGGACTTTTCTACAATCAGCAAGTAACGTTCCTGTCAGTATGCTGTCTATAAAGATTAGAAATAGCGGTCTGGCTATTCCTAGTTGTTAAATGATAAGCAACAAAATTTAGATATTAGAGTTACATTTCAGGACTCTAGTCCAAAGAAGACTTCATCAAACTCTAAAATCTTGGTAATTTCATAAAGTTATTGCTAACATGGAAATAAGACATATTCGCACAGGGAACTACTATCTGTAAATCTCCATCAGTCTTTACTGTTTGTATGACAGCTGCAGTGACAGGAGGAAGTTCAGCTGCACTGAGGAGGGTGTGTCCATATGGAAACTTCGGTCTCAGCGCATATTGGCACAAGTTGCGTGCCCCAGTATCCTGTACCTTTTAACAACAGATACATATATTTGTGGCCTGCATGGGCATTTGTCCTGTTGAGGGACATCATAATTCCAAAGGGTGTTTTAGACACTCTTAATGAATTCCCTTGATTGTACTTTCCAGAAATATGCAAAATTACAAAAGGAATATTAAAATATGGACACATAAATTTTCATGAACAAAATATGTTTTAATGCCCTACCAATATAGCAATGGTCTCTACCTTTGGCAGTAATTTTTAAAGGCAGCCCGCAGAGATAACAGTCATTGTGAAAAATAGAGTTTCAACAAAAAATGTACATATATCCTTTCTATATTTCAAAGGCTGTCCCCTGATCCTACTAGTGATCACCAAGTCAAATAAATGTAATTGGTCTAATTTGTCTTCTCTCTTTAATAACTGATATGCTAAAATCATTTATTCTCATTAATCTCCTTTACTCTCCTGTAATATATTTACGATGGATAATCTATCCTTGTAACTTTAATTTGACAATCCATCTTTAGGTACCATATTTGGTCACTCTAATGTTCCAGTGCATTCATTTTAATAAGCAGTAATACCTTTAAATGATAGAAAGCAAAAACTTCACTGTACCAACACACCCCTTTTCAGTATCATTTAACATAAAAGACATACAGTACTTGTCAGAAGTATTTATGGATTTGTTTAAATTTATGTGCTTATACTCTAAGTTTGAAAAACATGATTTGTTCTGAAAAAAAATTAAATTGTATACAATTACCCATTTGTACAGTTATTTTTTCTTAGCTTGTGTAGAAAAACAATATTCACCTAAGTCCACCATCTGTGTCCATCACTGGTGCTGTTTCTGGGTGCGGTGGACCACTAATCAAACACTGCAGATGTGTTTGTGCTACCTGGTCTCCATCAGTCCCCTGAAAAGATCCCATTGCTGGACAGCCAATAGGAATGTCCACGTTACCCAGGCAGTTAGGTAGACACCTGAGGAACCCCACCTCCTATAAGCAGAAGAATGAAAACTAGAGATGGAAGCTTCATGTGACTGTGGTTTTAAGTTGGGTACATATGGATCACATTTTTACTGATTCAGCAGGAATTGGTCAAATTACGATCTGTTTGTAGCCCTTTCTGTTGAATAGAAGCTGATTATTAGACTGGCTTCTGTTGAACAGTCCTGCTGGAAAACCAGCATTTGATTAGCCACTGCAGCCAATGGCAACTGCTCAATGTATTCTGAAATGGTGGGGGGAGATTTCACCATCCACATTGCAATGTGCATACAGGAATCTGTGAGTTTTTTTTTTTCCGTTCAGCTACTGGTTGAAAAAAACAAACAAAAAAAAAGCCTCACAGTGTAGGTGATTAAAAGGAGCATTTTGATATTTTGGGGGGATTGCCAATGATCAGTTAGAGGGGGTGATGACGGGTGGAGACTGAGATAATCTTTAATGTCAGTATGTACTGTATGTGATGAGTGTTGTCATTCTAGGGATGTCCGAAGTTGTTGGCATAATCACCAAGTGAAAAAGAAGTTGAAGAAAAAAAGAAAACAAATGCAGCCACCACATCTAAGGACTAGTAAGCCACAAAATATTCAATTTTTGTTTTGGGATTTAGATAGATTTTAACATTTATGTAATTTTTCTGTGTAGTCTCTTGATTCTTATTAACCTCCATAGTAGACAAAATGAAACAAATAAGTGGAATATGGTATTTCTTCTGATGCAATAATGGAAACCAAGTTAATTTATAGTACTGTACACGAGTCGTGAGAGAATTATGGAGTCTGCCATTGCTGACCCCTTTTAATGAGAATCAAAGTTCCCTGTCTGGCATGCTGGTGTTGGCTTCTATGCTTTCCAAGCCATTGTCCTGTAAGCCATTCTCCAATAAAAGGGCAGACAAAAGAACATTTTTTGGATAGAATGCTTGTGACTCAAAAGTATAGATATAGACACAGCCTTGAAACTTGCATTTTCAGAAGTCAAAATCAACTGTGACAACCCCATATTTCTGTCATGATAAGTGTATGTCAATGAATTTCTTCTGATAATTTCGATCTTCTACATATTTACCCATTAATCTTATATATATATATATATATATGAATATATATATATATATATACACACACTATATTGCCAAAAGCATTGAGATGTCTGCCTTTACATGCACATAAACTTTATTGGCATCCAGTCTTTGCCCGTAGGGTTCAATATGGAGTTGGCCCACCCCTTGAAGCCGTAACAGCTTCAACTCTTCTGGGAAGGCTGTTCACAAGGTTTCAGAGTGTGCCTACAGGAATGTTTGACCATTCTTCCAGAAGATCATTTGCAAGGTCAGATACTGATGTGGATGAGAAGGTCTGGCCCGCAGTCTCCACTCTAATTCATTCCAAAGGTGTTCTATTGGGTTGAGGTGAGGACTCTGCAGGCCAGTCAAGTTCCTCCCTCCCAAACTCACTCATCCATGTCTTTATGGACCTTGGTTATGCACTGTTGTGCAATCATGTTGGAACAAGAAGAGGCCAACCTCTGAAAAACAACCCCACACCATAATCCCTGCTCAATCAAATGATTTGGACCAGTGTACAAACAAGGTCCATAAAGTCATGAATGAGCGATATTGGGGTGGAGGAACTTGGCCAACCTGCACAAAGTCCTGACCTCAACCTGATAGAACACCTTTGGGATTAATTAGAGGACTGCAAGCCAGGCCTTGTCATTCACATCAGTACCTGATCTCACAAGTGCGTTTCTGGAAGCCCTTGTACACACGGTCGGAGAATCTGTCGGAATGAGTCTTATCGGACCGTGTCGTCAGATAATCCGACTGTGTGTGGTATGCATCGGACTGATTCCATCCGAATCTCCGTCCGACCCAATTTTCCAACATGTTGGAAATATTTCCCGACCAACTGGGCCGGACGAACCTAATCCGATCATGTGTAGAGCATTTTCATCGGACCAAGTGCCACGCATGCTCAGATCAAATTCCTACATCAAAGCTATTGGCTACTAGCCTGAATGTAGTCCCATTGTTTTACGTCATCACGTTCTGAACTAAATCCGACGGGCAAAATCAGACGGATTTGGTTGGCAAAATCTCCGACCGTGTGTACGTGGGCGAAGAATGGTCAAACATTCTCATAGACACACTCCTAAACTCGTGGACAGCCTTCCCAGAAGAGTCACGGGTGTGTCAACTCAATATTGAACCCTACAGACTAAGATACTATTCAAGTTCATGTAAAGTTCATGTAAAGGTAGGCGTCTCAATATCTCAATGCTCTTGACAATATATTAGAGGCATGTAAAGGCAGGTGTCTCAATACTTTTGACTATATATATATATATATATATATATATATATATATATATATATATATATATATATATATATATATATATATATATATATATATATAAACCATTTATGAGGATTATGTAGCCTAAGTATAGGTGTGTCTGTAAATTCGAATTTGTATATTTCGTATATTTTAGGGCCCATCAGCACTCGTGTCAGCGTGTTTGTGCTGTAGTCAGTGTGGCTATCATTTTTTTTTTCATTTTATTCTTTTAATTTTTTAGAGCTTTCCACTTGTCTTAACGCACTATATGATTAAAATATTAAAGTATACACAAACATAATCACTATGCCCTTATATAAGTTTTAACACGTTCGTGTAAATTTAAAAAGTACCTTTAAATGCTTTTACATCTGCAGCTTTTACTAAAATAATTAACATAATCGGTGGGCATCCTGCCTAGAATATTCTTGTTCAGGCATTTCTTGTTGACAACATACACCTGAGCTTTTTCCCAGAAAAAGGACATTTGACGGTGTACAAGCATGGTCCACTGTTGTCATATTCAGAAAACTTGCCCTAAAACATACCATGTAGATATCATTAGCGTAAAAGTAGGCAGCAAGTGGCTGAGAAGGATTTTCAGGAGATCAGCAGCAGTGAGACGCAATAAACATTATTTGTAAAAAAAAGCAATTATTTATGAGAACCAATGCTTTAGCAAACTAAAGGTCATTCATTTGGGGTTTGCATTTACTTTAACCACTTCAGCCCCGGAAGGATTTACCCCCTACCCAACCAGAGCATTTTTTTTTTGCGATTGGGCACTGCGTCGCTTTAATTGACAATTGTGCGGTCGTGCGACGTGGCTCCCAAAACAACATTGGCATTCTTTTTTCCCACAAATAGAGCGTTCTTTTGGTGCTATTTGATCACCCCTGCGGTTTTTATTTTTTACATTATAGACAAAAAAAGCGACGATTTTGAAAAAAACTCAATTTTTTTTGCTTTTTGCTATAATAAATATCCACCAAAAACATATAAAAAAAATGTTTTTCCTCAATTTAGGCGGATACGTATTCTTTTACATATGTTTGGCTAAAAATATTGAGTGATTTGTGCAAAAGTTATAGCGTCTACAAAATAGGGGATAGTTTATGGCATTTTTATAAAAATTTTTTTACTAGTAATGGCGGCAATCTGCAATTTTTATTGTGACTGTGACATTATGGCAGACACATTGGACAATTCTGACACATTTTTGGGACCATTGTCATTTATACAGCAATCACTGCTATACAAATGCACTGATTCCTGTGTAAATGACACTGGCAGTGAAGGGGTTAACCACTGGGGGATGGGGAGGGGTTAAGTGTGTCCTAGGGAAGTGTTTCTAACTGACTGGGGGATGGGCTTGTATGACGTGGACACTGATCACTGCTCCCGATGACAGGGAGCAGACGATCAGTATCCTGTCATTAGGCAGAACGGGGAGACGCTGTTTACATCGGCATTTCCTCCTTCTTGAGCTCTGTGACACGATCGTGGGTATCCATGTGGCAATCGAGTCTGCAGGTCCCACGGCATGGTCACGGAGCTCATGGTCACGGAGCTCGCGGGTATTTCAAAGTAACGTACGGGTACTTTTTTTGCCCAGTCGTGCCCTTCTGCCAACGTATATATGCCAAAAGCGGTTGGCAAGTGGTTAACACCCAAAACTCCTGTATCAGTGTGTTGTACCACGTTAACCATTGATCATCAGGGAAAGTTTGACGTTTTCAGGATACACTTTATTGGCTAACATACGTTTTTAAAAATGCAGACTTTCAAAAAACATGTTAGACATAATGTCTCGTGAAGAAACTAAATGTGTTTTGCAAACTTGCATTTTTAAAAACTGAGGTTAGCCAATAAAAGTTATTACTTAAACTTCAACCTTTTGACACCAAACACTAATTTTCAAAATTGGATATATTTTGATTGTTATAGCACATACCAAGTTGTTACTTACCTAGGCAGTTTCCAATTAAAGTTTCACACCATACTATGTCAGCTGCTGCCTCTCAAACCGTGTCCAATTTCAAGCACAGAACGAGGATTACAGCTGCCCACAACCTTGATTTCTCCATCCATTCTTAAGGTCTGTACACAAGATATGAAAATCGAATGGAAAAATTTGTACGACGAACTGTCTGACGATTTTTGGATCGTTAGTATGGTGCCTTTGACAGCTGATTTTGCTTTTTCGTCAGACAAAAGCTGAATGTGCAGACTATAAAATTTTTGGAGGATGTGAACTCAATGTCCGATTTTCATTTCATTAGTAAGGTTTTCATCCGAAAAAAATCATAAGAGCAAGACTACACATGCTCATAAATGGAAGAATACATACAAAATTATTCAACACATTACATCATAGGATACATTAAGGTGAAAACATGTGAAACTTTACAACCCCTTTAACCACTTGCCGACCGCCGCACGACGATATACGTCGGCAGAATGGCACGGGCAGGCATATGGGCGTATATATAAGTCCCTGCCTGCCCGCGGGTGGGGGGCCCGATCGGGCCCCCCCCCGGTGCCTGCGGCGGTCGGCATTCCTTCGAGAGCGATCCGGGATGAGGGGGCGGCCATTCATTCATGGCCACCCCCTCGCGATCGCTCTCGACGAATGGAAATCCCCCGTGACATCACTTCCTCTCCTGTAATGTAAACACAGGAGAGGAAGTGATGTATTCTCTCCTCCGTGTCGGTATTTTTCGTTCCGACACGGAGGAGAGCGGATCGGTGAGTTGCACCAACACTCTACACACACAGTAGAACATGCCAGGCACACTCACACCCCCCCTTTACCCCCCGATCACCCCCCCAATTACCCCTGCCCCCCAGTCACAGTGACACCAATGTCATTTTTTTTTTTTCTTTTTTTTTTTTGCATTGGTGTCATTTGTGACTAATAACTGTTAGGGCAGTTAGGGTTAGCCCCCTTTAGTTCTAAGGTACCCCCCTAACCCCCCCAATAAAGGTTTAACCCCGTGATCACCCCCCGTCGCCAGTGTCACTAAGGCTGGGTTCACATTGCAGCGGTTTGAGAACGGATGTGATTCGCACCGCACTGCAGTGCAAATCACATCCGATCTCTGTGCGATTCGAGTTCAGCCATTCGCCGCACCCGCCGCACCCGCCACACCCGCCGCAAATTCGCACGGGACCCTTTTTTTGGCCCGCAGCAGAATCGGATCGCATGGGTGTTCACACCATGCGATCCGAGTTTGCAGATCGCACTGCGATATGCGAACTGATCTGGGGGTGTCAGTAACATTTCACTGACACTCCCAGCAGTTCGCATAGGGCAGTGTGAACTGCCGCCGGGAGGCATGCGATGCGGGAACCCGCCGCGCATTCGTGGCGTTCCCGCATCGCTCCAGTGTGAACCCAGCCTAATAAGCGATCGTTTTTCTGATCGCTGTATTAGTGTCACAGGTGACGCTAGTTAGGCAGGTAGGTATTTAGGTTCGCCGCAGCTTTTTATAGCGCCAGGGACCCCCATATACTACCGCATAAAGCCCCCTGATTGCCCCCTAGTTAACCCTTTCACCAGTGATCACCATATAACTGTTACAGGTGACGCTGGTTGGTTAGTTATTTTTTTATAGTTTCAGGGCACCCGCCATTTATTACCTAGTCTCACTAGTGTACCCCTAAATTTAGGGGTGTCTACTTTCCAAAATGGGGTCATTTGGGGGGGGGTTTGTGCCATCTTGGCATTTTATGGCCTTCAAAACTGTAACGCCCTTAGAAAGCCTGAAGGCGGTGCTTGGTTTTCGGGGCCCCGTACGCGGCTAGGCTCCCAAAAAGTCCCACATATGTGGTATCCCCGTACTCAGGAGAAGCAGCAGAATTTATTTTGGGGTGTCATTTCACATATGCCCATGGCATGCGTGAGCAATATATCATTTAGTGACAACTTTGTGAAAAAAAAAAAAAAAGTTTGTAATTTTCCCGCAACTTGTGGCAAAATATAAAATATTCCATGGACTCAACATGCCTCTCAGCAAATAGCTTGGGGTGTCTACTTTCTAAAATGGGGTCATTTGTGGGGGTTTTGTGCCATCTTGGCATTTTATGGCCTTCAAAACTGTAATAGGTAGTGAGAAGTGAACTCAAAAATTTACGCCCTTAGAAAGCCTGAAGGCGGTGCTTGGTTTTCGGGGCCCCGTACGCGGCTAGGCTCCCAAAAAGTCCCACATATGTGGTATCCCCGTACTCAGGAGAAGCAGCAGAATTTATTTTGGGGTGTCATTTCACATATGCCCATGGCATGTGTGAGCAATATATCATTTAGTGACAACTTTGTGAAAAAAAAAAAAAAAAGTTTGTAATTTTCCCGCAACTTGTGGCAAAATATAAAATATTCCATGAACTCAACATGCCTCTCAGCAAATAGCTTGGGGTGTCTACTTTCTAAAATGGGGTCATTTGTGGGGGTTTTGTGCCATCTTGGCATTTTATGGCCTTCAAAACTGTAATAGGTAGTGAGAAGTGAACTCAAAAATTTACGCCCTTAGAAAGCCTGAAGGCGGTGCTTGGCTTTCGGGGCCCCGTACGCGGCTAGGCTCCCAAAAAGTCCCACATATGTGGTATCCCCGTACTCAGGAGAAGCAGCAGAATTTATTTTGGGGTGTCATTTCACATACGCCCATAGCATGTGTGAGCAATATATCATTTAGTGACAACTTTGTGTAAAAAAAAAAAAAAATTTTTTTTTTGTCATTATTCAATCGCTTGAGGCAAAAAAATAAAATATTCAATGGGCTCAACATGCCTCTTATCAATTTCCTTAGGGGGTCTACTTTCCAAAATGGGGTCATTTGGGGGGGTTTTGTACTGCCCTGCCATTTTAGCACCTCAAGAAATGAGATAGGCAGTCGTAAACTAAAAGCTGCGTAAATTCCAGAAAACGTACCTTAGTTTGTAGATGTGACAACTTTTGCGCAAACCAATAAATATACAATTATTGACTTTTTTTTTACCAAAGACATGTGGCTGAATACATTTTGGCCTAAATGTATGACTAAAATTGAGTTTATTGGATTTTTCTAATAACAAAAAGTAGAAAATATCATTTTTTTTCAAAATTTGCGGTCTTTTTACGTTTATATCGCAAAAAATAAAAATCGCAGAGGCAATCAAATACCATCAAAAGAAAGCTCTATTTGTGGGAAGAAAAGGACGCAAATTTTGTTTGGGTACAACATTGCATGACCGCGCAATTACCAGTTAAAGCAGCGCAGTGCCAAAGTGTAAAAAGACCTCTGGTCATTTACCAGCAAAATGGTCCGGTCTGAAAGTGGTTAAATACACAGGATGAGATGGGCGTTATTCATTTTTCTCCACCAATAAGGGGTACATGTGCAAATGAAATGCGTTTCCTTTACTTATTCACTTAACCAGTTATAACGGTACATATATTTAGAATTCTTTACATATCTGTATCTAAGCAAAACTAATATTTCGCTTAGAATATATAGAAAAAAAACCCTATGGTTTCCTGTCAGGCCAGACACATTGTCTGGTTACATATCCTCATATCAAGTTTCAATTTCAACACAAGCTTACTTGTTGAACAATACGTTAGAGAAAGTGGTGTATTATTTGTATTTGGTAGTTTGCCTCTTATTTTAATGTGTGTTATTTATTCTATGTTGTATTTTAATTGCATGGATGTTTTGTTCGTAGTGTAGTTTTAATTTTGTTGTTAATGGCTGCTATTGGTAATTTTGTTGTGTTTTGCATCTTGTTCAGCCTATTATTGTGATCTTGTGTTGTCTTTGTTAAGTGTTGTCTGTGTTGTAACAATTTCCAAAGTTCCCTTTAGGATTATTAAAGTATTCTGTATTCTGTAATATATTTAAACCTTACTGCTAAGCAAAATAATACATTTAAAGGAGCAATTCAGCCTTAGGTTTCAATAACATCGCACAAAGCAGTGTAGACAATAGGGGGGCTTTTACAAGACCCTTTCAACCAACTCTTTTGTCTTGAAAGTGTCAATCACCAACACTGTTGTCCTTAATATGCTCTTAACATTCACCTGGATTACTTTCCTATAAATGTACCACCATCCCAAGCATGTGAAAATAGAGAACAATAAACACATCAAAATTAGTAGATCTCAAGATCTCAGCTGGTTAGCAATTGTCCATGGAAACTAAAGGGCAAGGGGCGTGACAGTCCATAAAAAAACAAGAGGGAGGGGGCAAGACAGTCTGTATGTTAATGAAAAAGTCGTCAATAGATATATAAAACACAAAAAAAGTCTCTTTTGTATGGCTTATGAATGTCCATAAAATTGCACTGCTTAATTTTATTTCCTTAACTTTTAAAATACCTCCAAAGATATGATTCTGTAGTCATCCATATAAACAGAACATTCTCCATCCCTAAACATGCCTTCTTGTAAGAACAGAACTTGACCTCCACATACAGACTGGAACTGATGCATTGGGCTAGGCTTAGGTCTTTGGACTGGCACCTCAGATTTCTTTCTCACAGTGTTCACTGAAATTCTTAGACCTTGGGTTTGCATAATGGATCATCCTCAAGGTGTCATTGCCAGGAACATTTTTCCATAAGGTGTCCCCCTTTTTCATCTCAGGACCTCCTTTGGCATTAGAACAAGAAAGATTTCCATGTAATAGATGTAGTAATTTCTTCAAGTGGCAGGCATCCAGGTAGATGGAAATCCCTTCCAATTAAGTCCTTCCTACGCAGCCTGGTACAATTATCCCTGCAGCATCAGTTCAATGTCCACTGCCCATTTATTCCGGGCAAGTGCAACTTCGCAGCAGACACACTGTTCCGTTTTAACTTCATCTGCAATCTTCTTATAGCCTAGGCCATCTTTATGTAGAGCAACAAATTTTTTTTCAGATCCTCTGAGCATTCTTTGCCATGAGGTGCCATGTTGAACTTCCAGTGACCAGTATGAGAGAGTGAGAGTGAAAACACCAAATTTAACACACCTGCTCCCTATTCACACCTGAGACCTTGTAATGCCGCGTACACACGTAGCCGACTATCCGACGGACTTAGTCCGCCGGACTTCCCGCCGGACTGTCCGCCGGACTTTCCGAACGGGCTACTTGCCCACACACGGCACTTTTTTAGCGGACTAATACAGCGTACTAAGTCCGTCGGACTATCCGCCGTACTTTTGAAATGAACGGACTTGCCCACACACGCGGAGGAAAGTCCGCTCATTTTGAGTGCGTCTCCAGGTAGATGGGGCCAGCGAAGGAGGCATCACTGGCCCCGTCACCTGGTATGGACTTAAAGGAGAACCCCAATTCCAAAAAAATTGGCATGGGGGTCCCCCCCAGGTCCACATCAGACCCTTGTCCGAGCAGGCTACACGGCCGGCCAGGAAAGGGGGGGACGAGCAAGTGCCCCCTCTCCTGAGCCGTCCCAGGCCGCGTGCGCTCAACATGGGGGGGTGCCTTGGGGAAGGGGGGGCTGCGCGGCCCCCCCATCCCAAAGCATCTTGTCCCCATGTTGATGAGGACAAGGGCCTCTTCCCGACAACCCTGGCCGTTGGTTGTCGGGGTCTGCGGGCGGGGGGCTTATCGGAATCCGGGAGCCCCCTTTAATAAGTGGGCCCCCGGATACCGGCCCCCACCCTATGTGAATGAGTATGGGGTACAATGTACCCCTACCCATTCACCTGTAAAAAAAAGTAAAAAAAACACAACACACAAGGGTTAAAATAGTTTATTGCACAGCTCCGGGGGTCTTCCATCTTCGGGGGTCTTCTCGCCGGACTCCTCCTCTATCTTCTGTTAGCTCTTTTGCTAGCGGAGGAGCCCGGCTTTCTTCTTCGCCGCCACCCTCTTCTTCCGACTTCGGGGGTCTTGTCCCCCTCTTCGGTTCTTGTTGCCGGGCCACCGCGCCTTCTTCTAGCTCTTTTGCAGGTGGTGGCCCGTCTTCTGTCGCCGCCGTCGCCGCCGTTGCCGCTGTCGCCGCTGTTGACGTCTTCTGTTCTTCTGTTCTTCTCTTCAGATGTTGCCTCGTCGCTCTCTCTGCTCACAATGACCGGGACACGGCACGCGGCGACTTATATAGGGACATCACCGGATGATGTCCCCGCCCAGTATGATGTCAAAGTCCTAGCCCCTCTTCCAGAACATTCTCCCTGGAAGCAGGGGAGGTGCGTCAGAACTAGAGCACAGGTGGTCACACCTACTGCTACACTAACCCTGCCCCCAGATGAAAACAGACAAGCCTAGCTCCTATGTATTGGTAGAGGGTGCTACATTCACATTGTGGCAAAGTGTAATTTCTTCACATGAAAAGATATAATAACATATTTAAAAAAATGTTAGGGGTGTACTCACTTTTGTGAGATACTGTATATGACAATGAAGTGCACTGTCAGGGGTAGAACATGAATTTCAAATAATTACCATTATAGGATTCGACAAACTGCAAACCTTCATGTAAAAGTGCACACATAAAATAATTCATAAGAATCTACTTAACGCTATCAACTATTTTAATTATTTAACCTCTAGTATTGAATATACAGTACAAAGATGGTAATATTATATGTGTCCAAATTAAGTGCTATTCATTCACTTAACTAGTTTGAAAGAACAAAATACTATCTTAAGGTTTACCTCTGCTATAAACATCATTATTATTTACATTTAGGCTGCTTTCACACTGGGGCGAGAGCAGCGTCGGCGGTAAAGCGCCGCTATTTTTAGCGGCGCTTTACCGTCGTTTTAGCGGCGGTGCGCGGGCGCTAGCGGGGTGGTTTTAACCCCCGCTAGCGGCCGAAAAGGGGTTAAACCCGCCCGCGGTATTGCCGCGGTGTCCCATTGATTTCAATGGGTAGGAGCGGTATAGGAGCGGTGAATACACCGCTCCTTCACCGCTGCAAAGATGCGGCTGGCAGGACTTTTTTCACCGTCCTGCCAGCGCATCGCTCCAGTGTGAAAGCCCTCCGGCTTTCACACTGGAGTTAAAGGGGCCGGTTTTTTTCAGGCGTTACACAGGCGCTATTTTTAGCGCTGTAACGCCTGAATACCGCCCCAGTGTGAAAGCAGCCTTAGAATTCAACTTTCAAAATTCTTAATTGCAATATTTTCCCAAACATTAAATCTAGAATCCCTCCAAACACTTTACTGTACTGCCTTTATTAATAATCTCTCTTTTTTTAAACAACTTACTTCAACAAGGCTACAATGTAGGGCTTTTTCATTGCAAAAACACTCCCTCTCTACACACACCCCCTGCACACCCAAAAACACCACAGTTTGCAACCTTGAGACCACTCTATGCCTTCGCCCCCAAAAACACATTAAAACATCTACTTCACCAATTACACAGTTACTACTTGCAAGCATAATGAGCACTTATACTTTATGTGCAAATATTCATAAAGGAGCAACCTCCCTAACCCTGGATCCTGATGCTATTATTATTACACTACCTAGAATCAATACAATCTATAACAAGGTAATGGCACCTATCTATAATCATCTAACTCTTAGTATTATTGTTTCCTTATTTCATCCCTATGTGTACTAATATATTTCATAGGTGTTATAAGTGCATACTGACATGTGCTACAAACATATCAAACAAGGGATTCCCTCTTTCATGTATTGTTGTACCTTTACTACAACTGATCCCTTAAAGTTTCACCCTCCTGAGATATTTGCAAGTCAGTAAGAATATACATACCCGTTCCTACCCCTATATTTAATTGCATGGGTGCTTGTTGAAAGTGAGATAACATAATCAATGTTTCCTCTTCTTTAATCCTTGACATATTCCTTTGAATTCTTGCTGTCACTCTAGCTATAAACTTTTTTATGCTAGTTAACACTTTAAGTTTAGATCGCACACCTAAAACCCCTTTCTCCCATATGCACCATACCAACAAACGTTTCTTTAGTTTTCCCTGTCTTTTTAACACCTTACGTGATGCCATAGATACATCTGTGATCTCCCCCTTACCTTCTTTCATCCTGTAAAGAAAATGTAGCAGATTATTTGAACACTCTCACAATATCTGGGTGTGAATAAGGGAGATTCCTAATTTACTTTTGTCCCTATTTCTGACTAATCCCTACCTGTCTGGGCTCCTTACCTTACCCATGAGCACCAGTGCTACCAATGGGCGTGTACACTTTTTCACAGTGTTACCACAACGCTTAAGGCTAACCTGGGTACAACAATATAGAAGCCCCAGGTTGCCACAACAAACAGTACACAACTTCTTCTGGTGGCATCTGTCCTATGTAAAATTTAGTAGTTAAACAACACCTCAGCAGCCACACCCCCTCCCAACAAAAATACTCTAGAAAAACTATTCTGCCCTTCTTTCATGAAAATTTTTACTTTTGACACCAAATTGGTGGGATGCTACTTTAACCTATAGCTTCTAGTCCTAACTATCCTCCTTATTATTGTTTGTTTACATTACCTGATTGCCGGCGTTTCTCCATTCGCCACACCCAGATCTGTGGCGGGAAACAGTGTATACAAAAGTGACTCAACGCAAATTAATTATTCACACTATTTTTGGCTTATACAGGATCTCAAATACACAGGATGAGATGGGTGTTATTAATTATATTCCACCAATTAGGGGTACATGTTCAAATTATGTTTCCTTTACTTATTCAATCAACCAATTAAAATTATACATATATGTAGAATTATTTACATATCTGTATCCAAGCAAAACTATTATGTCACTTATAATTTATATAAAAAATAAACCCTATGGCTTCCTGCCACCCCAGACACATTGTCTGGTTACATATGCAAGTTTCTCATATTGAGTTTCAATTTCAACACAAGCTTACCATACTTGTTAAAGTGGTTGTAAACCCTTACAAACCACTTTGACCTACAGGTAAGCCTAGATTAAGGCTTACCTGTAGGTCCAAGCAATATCTCCTAAACCTATACGGCTCCCGTGCGCATGCGCAGGAGTGACGTCATCGCGGCTTCGCCGAATGACAGTGGCGGAGCTGCGAGACCCCACCAACAAGATGGATGCGGCAGACTACAGGGGACAGCGGTGACATCGCTGGCTCCTGTGTCAGGTAAGTGACACATAATGGGCTACTATGCGATGCATAGTAGTCCATTATGCTTTGCCTTTGCAGGGAATGAAAGAGGAAGTAAACTCATCAGGGTTCACTTCCTCTTTAAGCAATAATATATTTAAATCTTACTGCTAAGCAAATTTAAAGGAGCAATTCAGCCTTAGGTTCCAATAACATCACACAAAGCAGTGTAGACATTAGGAGAGATTTCACAAGACCCTTTCAGGCAGAGAGTTCCAGAGGATGGGAGAAAATTCCTGGGGAGAATGGAAGGAGGTCACAAGGGAGCTAGAGAGCAAGAGGTCTTGGGCGGAGCGGAGAGAGGACTATTTGGATGGCCTGGTATGTTGTGGTTAGTATTTTGAAGTTTATACAATGGGGTAGTGGAATCCAGATTGGGATTGGCAGAGAGGAGCAGTAGTGACAGATAAGTTAGTTAGTAAGGTGTATTAGTCTGGCAGCAGCATTCATAATAGACTAAAGGGGGGATTGCCCGTGTAAAGATAAACCAGTGAGGAGGGATTTGCCGTAGTCAAGGTGGGAAATAGCCAAGGAGTTAATAAGTTGTTTTGTGGTTTCATGTACTGTACTGAATATCTTTTGTTTTGATGCACCTAGAATATATTAAGTTGATTTCAGCTGAAATTTCCCCAATTTGACTTAAACTAACTCAAACAGCTTAATAAATTGAAACCGAAGCACAAGCTCTCATTTGTAAAAACATACTGTATGTATCTCTCTCTTACTCATTTATATTCTCTTCCATAAGACAATGAGCAAGTGTCTAACACATAACAAATAGTACACCATTTTTTAGTGATCTACTGCAGCAAACTAAAACCTCATTGGGCACACTTTGGCCTCTCTGCATTGCCTTATTGAAAAAAATGCATAATGTTGTTATATTTGTCAAGCTTGAACAATTCATCTAGTAGTCACTGGTATGCAAATATGAGCTTCAAAACCTTGTGCCTATACTTTAAATTCAGAATGTATATTTCTATTTAGGGAAATGTCCATGAAGGGCTTCATTTCCAGTGTACAGGATCAACCCAGAGAACCTGAATAATGAGTAGTACCACCATAATAAACAACACCTTTATTTTTATTGAATGTATTTAAATAAAAAGATGGTTTTAATTGACACTTGCTAGATAAAATCAAGCTCTGCAAATTAACTTCACTTGGTGAGAGACTGTCAAGAATATAATTTACTGCATGCAACTGATATAAATTAAAACCTCCAAAATATATAGCAGATAATAAGGCATGAGCTAAGAAAATGTACAGCTACCTTGAAATGTGACATATAATAACTTGTGATTCAACATGATAAAAAACACAACATCTCAGAAAATGCAGCATAAGCATTTTAAGCACATCCCCCTTTTTGTGCATCTATCTGTGAAATGCCCAGCTGAGGAGATTCTGGTATCTTAGATTTCAGTGTATTGGATGACCTACAGCATTTGTGACTGGAATATTATTTTTTTCCCTTGTCAGCCGTGATGTTTGAATTTCTATTTCATTCTGGTGTGTCTTAAGATAAGCTTGACTTTTAACGTAGAGGGGAAATAACCAAGTGAACGCCAAATACACTATTTTATTTTTTTATATGATGGCTTACAGGAGACTGTTACTTGCCAGTGTAATATATACAACTGAAAAAATTGTATGTCCTATATTATAGAATAATAATGAAAATGTCCTTATTGTATTTACTAGGAAAGACAGTTTAAGTCTGATCATTATTTTGTCTTGCTAGTGTGGTTATCATGGACATATTTCTAGCTGCTTAGGGCTTATTATCAAATTATCAGTACTAAAAATTCATACATATCTAATTGATCTCATACTGTACTAACTGAACTTTAAATTAATTTAAATATAGCCTTTACAGATTCTATACTATATACCTCTTTGTGACATAATTTTTAGAAAACTTTATTCAGTCCAAAAGAATCCCCTTATTTATCCATGTAGGGTATCATTTACACAGATTATAAAAACAACCAGTCATGTATTATACTCAAACTGTACCAAAAATCACTATTGGTGGGTTATCTTTGATTATTTAGCCTGCATACTTAAGTTAATGAGTTTCATGGGAACGCCACTTCTTGAGAACTTCTGTTTTTCATTTCATATCCGTTGTAATAGATCACATGTACAAACATCAATATCAACTTCAACTTGTAGCTGCCATCTTTTTTATTTCTCCATATTCAATTTTTTTTGTGTGAAAAGGGTAAAATCTGGTCTTTTTTGATGTCTGTGACCTCACAGACATCAAATGGGAAGGGGGGAGGACACTTCTTTGTTTACGTAAACAGGGTGATCCCACCCCCCTCTGACATCGCAGAGAAAGCCATAGGGAAGTCCTCGTGCGTCAGAGGGGACGGGGTCACCAGGTGGCCCCACCCTCCATTATATAAGAAGTGTCAGAAGGACAGAAGCGTCACACGGCAGAAGACTCCCACTGAGGCGGATCGAGTGGACGGAGCGGAGAAGAAGCTGGAGCAAGATGCGGGACGAGAAGAGCGGAGGAAGAAGAAGATGGAGAAGAAGAAGATGGAGGAAGAAGAGGAACACTGAAGAAAGACCAGAAATAAGAAGATGGAAGAAGAAGCAGAAAGAGGAAGAAATTAATAAAGGACTTGTCAAAAATCGTCTCTTGTGTTTTTTAACCATTTTGACACTTTTTTTGTGAAATGGTAGGGGTACATTTGTACCCCATTACCAATTCACACAGAGGGGCCAGGATCTGGGGGTCCCCTGGGGGCCCCCCGCCCGCAGGCCCCTACAACCACCGGGCAAGGGTTGTGGGGATAAGGCCCTTCTCCCCATCAACATGGAGACAAGGTGCTTTGGGGGGGCGCTACCCCAAAGCACTCTCCCAATGTTGAGGGCATGTGGCCTGGTATGGTTCAGGAGGGGGGGGCGCTTTATCGCCCCCCCCTTATCCTGTGGCCTGCCAGGTTGCGTGCTGGGATAAGGGTCTGGTATGGATTTTTGGGGGGACCCCACACCATTTTTTTTTAAAGTTTAGGCACGGTGTTCCCCTTAATAGCCATACCAGACCTAAAGGGCCTGGCATGGAATTTAGGGGGACCCCACGCATTATTTTTTTTAAATCTTGGTTTGGGGTTCCCCTGTGGGGAAATTCCATGCCATTTTTTATCAATGAACCTTTATGTGTATTGTCAGACCGACAATTCATTATAGCCGCGAGTAGTTTTAAATGACTTTTTTTTCTTTTTTCAAAATTTTATTTTCCTGTAAGACTGTTCTAAACATGGAAAACATGCGCCCCTTTACAGGCATACTATAGACACCCCCAGGTACGAAATTTAAAGGGATGTTACACTTTTATTGTTTCACTTTAAGCATTATTAAAATCACTGCTCCCGAAAAAACTGCCATTTTTAAAACTTTTTTTTGCATTGATACATGTCCTTTGGGGCAGGACCCAGGTCCCCAAACACTTTTTATGACAATACCATGCATATAAGCCTTTAAAATTAGCACTTTTGATTATTCATGTTCGTGTCCCATAGACTTTAACAGTGTTCGCGTGTTCAAACAAGTTTTTTGCCTGTTCTCATGTTCTGGATGCGAACCGAACAGGGGGGTGTTCGACTCATCCCTACAAGTCACATAAAAAAGACAGGCTGGAGATTAAATATATACAGTAGAACACTAAAGGGGAATGAAAGAGTTAAAAAAAAAAAAGAACAACCCCGGTGTAAGTTAAACTGAATAAATCAATCAGCAGCTTGATTTATTCAGTCATCCATTGATTCATTCATCCATTCCATTAACAACCTACTACATCTCTTTCCTCTGTTGTAGGAGGAAGAGGGGGCATCTCAAATGTTATATTTATATAAGATCTCTGCTATTGACTTTCACAGTAATCACTTGGTACCGAGCCACTAGGTACACAGCTGTTAGCAGATGGATGGATTGCTCGAGCTGTTGTCTCTAATGGTGTTTATAAATAGTGCTAGGGAAATAACAGTCCACAAATCCAATGTTTATAAATGTACACTGTAATCAACTAGGTTAATCACCTTGATAGAGAGTATTTGCTTTTATTGAATCATTGGCTGCTACAGGCTCAAATCTTTATGAAATATTGGTTTTCTTCCAGTTGGTGCACCTTAAAAAAAAAAGAAATAAAGGTCAGCTGTAAGTGAGAGGCTCTTCTTAACTATAAACTATTAATAGTTGTGTTTGCTTTAGTTCTTTTAGGTTTACTGTATAACGTGATCAGGGACAGTTGCTGAGGGTGTAAAGCAGGGCTCTCCAATATATGGCCCTCCAGTTGTTCAAGAACTACAATTCCCATCATGCCTAGTCATGTTTGTGAACGTCAGAGTTTTACAATTCCTCATGAGACATGTAGTTCTGCAACAGCTGGAGAGCCGTAGTTTGGAGATCCCTGGTGTATATTATCATTAAGTCATCAGTGAGGAATTCTTGGACTGCCTAGCTCATTGATATAAGTCACCAACATTAACCATTAAGAACTGGTTCACACCGGGAATCACACAGGAACGTGATGCGCATTCCTGTGAGAATTGTATGCAGTTCTATGTGGTGCAACTTTAATGCATTCATTTTGATTTGGCTGAAATTGCACCTCACTGCACCAAAAGTAGCGCATGCACTACCTGTGAAAACTACTGCAATCATATTGCATGGTACTTGCATGTGATCCTGAGCATGCAAATGGACTATATTTGAGCCCTGAGTTTGTGGTGTCATTAACTTAATATTGACACTCGCTGGAGATTGCAACTGCAGTGTAGGTCTGGTGTGAACTTGCCCTTAGAAATGTTAAAATACAGATGCTAGACAATTTTTTGATGTTGATGAATATTTTTTAGTAAATAATAACAGTGACTGTTTAAATAAAAATGGCTTTCCATTAAAAACATTAACAAAAAATAAAAAGAAATGCTGCAACATTTAATTATAAGTGTGGAACAGAGAATAGAGAATTGTTGCTAATATAGCCATTTTTATGGCATTAGTTTTCCCCATTTAGAAAAATTTCTAATGAGACCAAAAGGAAATAAGGGTTTTGAGGTACCGAAGGGTCAGGGTGTAATTGGCTGCATACAAGTTCTGGTAGAAATGGGTCAAGCATATTCCCATGTTGTCTAGGTGAGATGTATATATAAAAATATTGTTTAAAAGAGGTTATGGCTATCTCTGGAGTGTATATATTAAGAGCTGATGATTTACTTGTGTTAATAATGAGGCCCAATATTTTAGAGCAGCTTTTAAGGGCAGAGAATAGAACAGGGAGGGTGATAAACGTTTGAGTTAAGGTTAGGAACATATCATCCATAAACAAGGTTATTTTGTAAGATTTGGGTCACATTGGATGTGATAAAGTGTGTCAGTGTTTCTTGAGCAAATAAGAAGAGAATGGGAGATGAGGAACCATCCTTACCAGGTCCCACTGTTTATTGGGAAAGGTGCAGACAGATGGGTGAGGTATCTGACCCTAGCGGAGGTTGTTGGTATAGTGCTTTTAGCCAAGAGTGGAAGTGAGTCTGCAATTCCCATTTTTGCAGGGCATATTAGTTATCAATGGCTAATTAAAAATGTCCTGTATACTTTCTTGAGATTTGGTTATTTATTATCAAAATAACTAAAATATTTAAATAGAATTTTCAGTATAGTTACAGTATTTTGAGTTCACTAGTAAGAGAATGTGAAATTTGGAAACAAGTACAATATTCCATGAACAGTACAGAAAATAGCAAAGTGTCCTTTAGTCCCTAAAATATTTCTCAGTCAGCCTATGATATATTGCATATTCAAGCATATGACAAGTAGAACTGGTCTATCATCGAAAGATAATTCCCCAGACATTAAATGAGTATGGCATTCAAGGGCATAATGCATGAATGTCCAAAACACAGAAGCAATTTTCTCAGAATATTATGACAGATTTGTGTTCAGTTTATTATACATGTAACCTCTATATGGAATTCCAGCATGCCTTTAGAGGCAAAAGTAGTAAGGCACTGATTTCTGTAGTGGCCTTTGTTCACTTCCAGCACCCAGTCAAGTTCAAAAGAAATTTAAATAACATAAAAATTCCCCCCTTAAACTGATTTGGTATTGAATCAAATACCTACCACTGAAAACTACAAGTTTAGCAAATCAGCATCCGAGTCTTATATTACAACTAATTTAGACACGCAATCTGCTATTGCATCCATATACATAATATTTACAGTTTAATATGTAGGATATAACTACACTTTCACTAGGAATTATCTATTTGTATTTCTCCTAGCAGTCTTAAAACATGAAAATGTGGAGGGGTCACCTTTGCTGACAAGAGGTTTGCGGACCTAGGTCTCAGTTCTTCCTCCAGCTGAAAAAAAAATCATCTGGCAAGAGGCAGTGCTCATCCTTCTAATGCCCCGTACACACAATCAGACATTCCACTGCTCGTGTGTAGGGGGCATTAACCACTTAAGCCCCAGACCAATTTTCACCCAAAGGACCAGGCTCCTTTTTGCAATTCGGCACTGCGTCGCTTTAACTGACAATTGCGCGGTCGTGCGGCGGTACTCCCAAACAAAATTGGCATCCTTTTTTTCCCACAAATAGAGATTTCTTTTGGTGGTATTTGATCACCTCTGTGGTTTTTATTTTTTGCGCTATAAACAAAAATAGAGCGTCAATTTTGAAAAAAATTCTATATTTTTTACTTTTTGCTATAATAAATATCCCCAAAAAATATATAAAAAAAAATGTTTCCCTCATTTTAGGCCAATACGTATTCTTCTACATATTTTTGGTAAAAAAAAAATCGCAATTAATGATTATTGATTGGATTGCGCAAAAGTTATCGCGTTTACAAAATAGGGGATAGTTTTATAGCATTTTTATTAATATTTTTTTTACTAGTAATGGCGGCGATCAGCAATTTTTATTGTGACTGAGACATTATGGCAGATATATCGGACATTTTTGACACATTTTTGGGACCATTGTCATTTATACAGCAATCAGTGCTATATAAATGCACTGATTCCTGTGTAAATGACACTGGCAGTGATGACGTTAACCACTAGGGGGCAGTGTAGGTGTTATGTCTGACGTTATGTGTTTTTTTAATGTAGGGGGGCGTGGCCTGGCATGTGACATCACTGATCGTCCTTCCCTATAAAAGGGAACAGACGATCGGTGACAGCCACACTAGGAAGCATGGGGAGAGGTTTGTTTACACAGACCTCTCCTCGTTCTTCAGCTCTGTGACCCGATCGCGGGACACCAGCGGTGATCAGGTCCGCTGGTCCCGCGGCCACAATCACGGAGCTCAGGACCAGGTCGGGAGTGCTCCGCCGGGGAAGAGGCCATTGTCCCCATCAACATGGAGACAAGGTGTGTTGGGGCACCCCAAAGCAACCTTCCTATGTGGGGTGTCCGGCCTATCCCTACTGGGAGGTAACAGAGGATGAAACTGGTTGCAGATGCAGTATAAATGTAATGTAGTAGTCAGAGTTCAGGTCTGGTAAGCAGATTCGGGAACCAAGGCTCAAGGGCCAGGGAAAGCAGCAGACTTGGATAGTAAGGAATGAAGCTAAGGATCTAAAAAAGACAGGAAGGTAATCCAAGGATCAGAGCAGGTAGAAGACTCAAAAAGCCAGAAATGAAAATGAGGTTCAGGGAAAGTAGTGGCTCTAACACTGAGAATTAAGCGATCAAACACCTCTGATCACTCAGTTCTTACAGCTCCATGAGCAGAGACCTGGCAACAGTCAGTCATCTCTCTCTGCATTTCCCCCCATGTTCTATGGAGCGCTGGGGCATTGGAGGGGGCGGGAGTGGCCGGCTCATGCTCTCAGCGGCTTGCTAAGAGGCTGAGCCGGCTGCTGCTCCAGACATGTGGCTCTATGACGTCAGCTGACAGTGGGCTTCAGCCCGCTGTCTGCTGAAAACCGGTCACAGGAGTTCAGAACAAACTGCACTCCTGTGATCCATAGAAGTACAGCCAGATGAGCGTTGGCTGTACTGCTTTAATGGAGAAAAGCAAACTAAATATCAGGCAACTAGCTTGCTGTTAACACAAATCTTCCTTCATTTTTGTCTCTCCTCCTCCCAGACTGCAGTTCACATTGAAAGGGTTTCAGCAACTGAGGAAGTTCTTTCAGGCCAGTAAGAAGTGGGCAGGACTAGTGGCCAGGTGCCAATTGACAAGTTAGAGGCTTGTAAATCAGCACTGACATGCTTATAGGCACGCTCCTTGTATTTTTGATTTTCGGACGTCAATTGTGTTACGACAACTGATTGCCCGCAAATCTTACCGTTAGTGCTTTCAACAGCCGATTTCACTTTTTCCTTGGACAAAAGCCGGCTATGCAGACTATAACATTTTTCTCTGTTTCATTAGTATGGTTTTCGTATGAAAAAAATCGCAAGAGCAGGACTGCGCATGCTCAGAAACGAAAGAATAAATACAAAACTATTCGTCATTATTCGTCAACTATTCGTCAATACTTACAGCATTTCTGACAAATGAAAGTTTTTAGTAAGCTCTTCACTTTCGATATGAGACTAGCTTGACACAAAAATCTGACATTCTGTCGTCCAAAAATCAAACCATAGGTGCAAGGCTTTAGAGTGGCAACACTGCTCTGATTTAAGGAGCAGTGCGACTTTGTTGCCACACCATCACAGGACAGTGCTTGATATCACTGCCAGATATTGTTAAACTTTGAGAAAACTTTATAAGAAAGTGCTGCAGCACACTTTTTTCTATTTATTTAATAGGAAGCCATAGTTCTATAATAAAGTGCAGTTACAGTATACTTTAGCTACCAAACTTTTTTTTTTTTTTCAAAAACAGAATTATGGAAAGGCACTAATGATCGAAAAACACAGAACGTCAAGAAAGACATAGCAATAGATCAGATAGATAGAGTGAGAGTTCCGCGTCATAACGAAAGCAGAGATAGCATGATGAGTCCACACAAGTGATAATGCTGTCAGGGTTGCCATAAATTCACTTCCCTGCCTGCAGTCTATTGTACAGCTTCCACAGCTCAGCTGTATAACAATGGCTTTAGGCTTGCAGCAGAAAGCACAACTGAAATTCAGCCCCACAAAATAAATCCCTTTTGTCCAAGCACAAGCTAATCAAGTAGGTATGTTAACTGAACATACCCTCAAGTAAATGTGGCCAATGTTTGTGCAGCAAAGCCCCGTGTCACTCTGTATTTTATGCAACCAAAGATCACAGTCATGTCTTAGCCCTTGCTTCCTCCTGAGCCCTGACAGGAACAGTCCCCAGCTACAGCCAGTTACCTTGGCTTTGAAATTGCAAAGCCTGTTGCAGACTGATGATTAGGGAACCCAGCTAGCTCTTCCCTAATAAGCCTCCAGAACACTGCTTCTTGGTTTTTCTTAGAGGCAATCTCCTAAACAACAAGAATATATCTATTTCATTTTTTTTTTGTGGAAACTATTGCATGGGTGGCATCATCCTGAGAAATATTCCATCCAAGATTTTTTAAGACGCCTTTTCACAACAGATTCAGTTCACATTCGTTATGTTACTGTCTAAATGATCGATTCATTTAACAATCAACATTGCTCCAATTGTAAATATGAAGGGCAAAAGTGTTGTTAAATAATCTGTGAATTAGTAGTTAGCATTCCTGGTTTGCAGAACAAGTGTTCTTGGTTCAAATCCCAGAGCATTACATGCATGGAGTTTACATGTTCTCCTTGTGTTTTCATGGGTTTCATCCCACTTTAAGTGCATGCTGGCAGGTTAATTGGTAAGAGTCCATTCACACAGGGGCAACACAACTTCCAGCGCGACTTTGGGAGGCAACTTGGACATGACTTGAGTGTGAATCAGAGCGCGACTTGGGGCAACTTACAAGGCAACTGAAATTGCCTCCAGGACAGGGGACTATGCCAATGGTCAATCACATAATAATCAGCTCTGTGGGAGGGAGGGGTTTGCCTAGAAAACTATTGTTACTTCCTGGAAAGTTGCTTTAGTGAAGACAGGGGATCCGAATCGGAGGCGACTTCCATTGAAATCAATGGGTACAAGTAGCCTAGAAGTCGGATTGAAGTAGTACAGGAACCTTTTCTGAAGTCGGAGCAACTTCAGTAGTGTACATTAAGACGGCTCTCATTCACTTACATTGATTTTATCATGTAGAGCGACTTAAGGCGACTAGGGGCGACTTGGGGCAACTTCAAGTCGGATCCAAAGTTGCCCCTGTGTGAATGGACTCTTACTGTCTAACTTGGCCTTAGTATGTGAATGCATGCACATGAGAGGCAAGATAGCCATAGCCAATGGAGGAACAACTGGACTGGAGCAGAATTGTGATCATTGGATCATTGATTATGTATCAGGTGTCTGTTTATAGGCTGAGTAGTTTGACAGCAGTTTCCAAAAACATCTGAAATCAAAGGGGTATTTTAACACACTTACAGAAGTTTCCTCGATGTTATTAGCAGTTAATTTCCACTGAGCTGGAAGTTGGTCTTCAACTCAGTAATGTAGAATGTCACCCAGTGGATAAAGCATAATCTTTGCATAAGATATCACAGAAAAGGATAGGTTGAGGTCCTAATGCCAAAAAGTAATTGCCAACTTTTGCACACATACTACAAATAATGGTATTGTGAGATTGTTCATCAGACAGAATACAAATGGGTATTGAAAGTTAGGTGCATCCTACTTTAGGGCGATTGTCACTGTACTTTTAATCAAGATACATTTTTTCATTGTATTTTATTGAGAAATAGAAATGTTTGCATATCCAAAAGATAATCACAAAAACAACCCAATATTAGTCCAAACATTACAATTTTACTACCTAAATTTACAACATCAAACACAAAAATGGAGCATCAATTTCCCATTCCCATGCCTGAAAAATACATTCCCATGCCTAAAATATATCTCTATAGTACTCAAAAATCAAAAAAAAAAATAAAACAAAGTCAATGGTCCATTAAATCATTAACTTAAAGTGAGTAAAAAAAAAATTTTTTACTCCCCTCTAAATGCCTGTTGCTAGGGGGTCACTCGCAGTCTGCCTCCTTCGGTGCCTGGGCTCCTGACATCTCTTCCCTCAGCGCAGGAAGGGAGATCGCCTCTCCCCCTTCCCTCTTGTCAATCATCTGGGACATGTGACCGGTCCAAGATGATTGTGTGGCCAGTGACGGCACGTGGAGCAGCTGGCGCCTGCGCAGTGGGTGCCCGGCTGTGAAGCCACAGCCAGGAGCCCACACTTAAAATGCCGGCACCGCCGAGCAAAGGGGGGGGCGAAAGGGACTTCGATCCCCCGCATCACTGGACCCTAGGACAGGTAAGTTTCCGATTATTAAAAGTCAGCAGCTGCAATATTTGTAGCTGCTGACTTTTATTTTTTATTTTTTTAAGTGGGAACCCCTCTTTAAGGAATGCATTAAGATAAAAAAAAAACTTCTGTGTTTAGCAGCCTCCCCAGCACCTCCCAATTACCTACCTGAGCACCTTCTCTCTCTAGTGACGTCCCCAATCCTCTTAGCCATCCAGTACACTCCTAAGACACTGCTAAGACAGAGCAATGGTGCTATTGGCTCCTGCGACTTTCAATCAAAGTCAGTCAGCCAATTAGGGGAGAGAGGGGGCAGGGCCAGGTCGGGGCTCCATGTCTGAATGGATACATGGAGCTCTGACTCAGCTTGGGTGACCCCTGCAGCAAGCTGCTGACTAAGGGGCACGCAAAGGAGGGAGGGACTAGGAGCAGCAAAGAGGGATCCGAGAAGAGGAGGATCCAGGCTGATCTGTGCAAAACCAACGACAATCACTTTAAGTCACTGGAAGCCTGTAAACAGTCTGACAATGTCTGATATTCTTTCCAAAGATTCCACTTATTAGACCAAGGGTTGTCAATTGTGCTGTTTTAGTTCCATAAGAATTCTATGATCTATCAGATCGAACCAATAAATAATAGGCAGAGATAACAATAACTTCCAATGAGAAGATACACTACTCTTTCCAGGATTTACTAAATGGGAAAAACTATTCAAATATTATTTATATGGTGCATGAAAACCTAGACCCATGTATCTAAAGGTGCAGCCCAAACAAAAATCTTACATACAGTGGGGATCGAAAGTTTGGGCACCCCAGGTAAAAATGTGTATTAATGTGCATAACGAAGCCAAGGAAAGATGGAAAAATCTCCAAATGGCATCAAATTACAGAGTAGACATTCTTATAATATGTCAAAAAAAGTTAGATTTTATTTCCATCATTTACACTTTCAAAATTACAGAAAACATAAAAATGGCGTCTGCAAAAGTTTGGGCACCCTGCAGAGTTAATATCTTGTACTGCCCCAAGGTGTACCCCAAGGTTCAGTGCTGGGACCCTTACTTTTTAATATCTTTATGAATGATATTGGGTCTGGGATCAAAAGTAACATTTCCGTCTTTGCAGATGACACCAAGCTATGCAGTGGAATAACGTCCTTACAGGATGTCTCCAATTTACAAGCCGACCTCAATGCTCTGTAATTGGGCGACTATGTGGCAGATGAGGTTTAATGTTGAGAAATGTAAAGTTATACACTTGGGGGCAAAGAATATGCATGCATCATACATTTTAGGGGGAGTACAACTGGGGGGATCTATAGTTGAGAAGGATCTGGGGTTTTTGGTAGATCATAAGTTCAATAATAGCATGCAAAGCCAAGCTGCGGTTTCCAAAGCGAGCAAAGTCCTTTCTGGTATTAAAAGAGGTAGAGACTCCAGAGAGAGAGATATCATTTTGCCCCTGTTCAAATCATTAGTAAGACCTCATCTGGAATATGCAGTTCAGTTTTGGGCACCAGTTCTCAAAAAGGATATTGGGGAACTGGAGAAAGTGCAGAGAAGGGCAACCAAACTGTTAAGAGGCATGGAGGAGCTCAGCTATGAGGAAAGATTAGAGGAACTGAATTTATTCACTCTTGATAAGAGGACATTAAGGGAGGATATGATCAACATGTACAAATATATAAGGGGTCCATATAGTGAACTTGGTGTTGAGTTATTCACTTTACAGTCAACAAAGAGGACAAGGGGGCACTCTTTACGTCTAGAGGAAAAGAGATTTCATCTCCAAATACAGAAAGGTTTCTTCACAGTAAGAGCTGTGGAAATGTGAAATACACTCCCTGCAGAGGTGATTCTGACCAGCTCAGTAGATTGCTTTAAGAAAGGCCTGGATTATTTCCTAAGTGTACATAATATAACTGGGTACTAACATTTCTAGGTAAAGTTGATCCGGATCAGGAAGTAATTTTTTTCCCCTGCTTTAGCAATTTGGATCATGCTATGCTGTTTTTTTTTTTTGCCTTCCTCTGGATCAACTGTGGGTATAGAATTGGGTATATGGGATTGTATGATATTATTATTATAATTTTTTTTTGTGGTTGAACTAGATGGACTTGTGTCTTTTTTTCAACCTGACTAACTATGTAACTATATATATATATATATATATATATATATATATATATATATATATATATATATATATATATATATATATATATATATATATATATATATATATATAGTATATATATATATATATATATATATATATATATATATATATATACAGATATACAGTCAGACTAATATATAGGAGCTGCTGGTTTTATTGGGACCTTCTTGACCTCACCTCCATCTAAGGGTTCCCGTGGTAGATGGCCGAAATAAATGCAGAAACTAACACTGGATCCTCTTTTGGGTTATTTATTTAGAAGATAAAACAGTCTCTTATATGGAGGGTAGAGGGTTAAGAGGAAAGTTCAGGTACTTTTGGACTACAAAAATAAAAAGTCTCTTATAGAAGAAATCCAGAGAATTACCGATTCACAGCTGGAGTCTCACAACCTCCGGATAGACCTCCTTTCACTAGGCGTAGCAGCCAGTAGGGTGTTAAGTAAAGAAAAGACTCTGCCACAGACTTGGATATAGAACACTTGAAGAAAAGTCCACCCTTGGATCATTAGAGCCTCATATACATTCAGGCCTGTCCGTGCAGTTGCTTCGCCTCGGGCTATCCAGCCCTGAGGCTCGGAATTGCATGAATACGCACCCCATGCCAGGAGGGCCATGAGGGCTGGTCAGGAGGACCAGGACCAAACAGACAGAAAATATCTTCTGGACAAGAACTCCGAAACACATGATCACAGTACCTTAAATACCACCTCTCAGAATGCACAGCAGGAAAACACTCCCACTGGGCTGGTTCCAAGAAAACGTGGTACTCAATACACCCAACTAGACTGCGTTCTACCACTTGCTGCCGGTGACAGCGACACCTGCAGCCAAGGAGAACTCAGTGCAATCCAGCCAGACTAGTACCGAAACCATAATTTAGCAAAATTAGCCCCAAAACCCAAAAGTGGTTTTAGGAATATTAATTTTCAAAAACATATAGCGTATATGCTCATCAGGAGCCAGCGCAACAACAAAAGTGAGTGCACCCCTAGGTGAAAATGTCCAAATTGGGCCCAAAGTTTCGATATTTTGTGTGGCCACCATTATTTTCCAGCACTCTCTAAACCCTCCTGGGCATGGAGTTCACCAGAGCTTCACAGGTTGCCACTGGAGTCCTCTTCCACTCATCCATGAGGACATCATGGAGCTGGTGGATGTTAGAGACCTTCTGTTCCTCCACCTTCCATTTGAGGATGCCCTACAGATGTTCAATATGGTTTAGGTCTGGAGACATGCTTGGCCAGTCCAACACCTTTACCCTCAGCTTCTTTAGCAAGGCAGTGGTCATTTTGGAGGTGTGTTTGGGGTTGTTATTATGTTTGAATACTGCCGTGTGGCCCAATATCTGAAGGGAGAGGATCATGCTCTACTTCAGTATGTCACAGTACATGTTGGCATTCATGGTTCCTTCAATAAACTATAGCTCCCCAGTGCTGGCAGCACTCATGCAGCTCCAGACCATGAAACTCCCACCACCATGCTTGGCTGTAGGCAAGATACACTTGTCTTTGTACTCCTTACTAGTGATGGACAAACTTCCGACGGGACGTTTCGCGATCACGAACACGGCCAAAAGTTTGAGAACCTTAAAAACCTACAGGTCATATTTTCAGCCCCAAATTTATTACTAGCTGTGCACACATAGTTCCGCCACATGGACACTGACATAACAAAAGTAATAAGTGAATCTGGCATCGACAACGACAAGCATTCTTTTTTTATCTGTGAAATTTTGACAATTCAGGAGCGCATGAAGGCCATGGAGGAGAGGCAAGGTCAGGGCAGCCTATGAAGGGGGTGCAGGAGTGAATCAGTGCTACAGTCAGGGCAGCGCAGTCCTGTGCCAGTGTCCTAGCGTGCCAACCTGTGCTTGAGCCCCTCCCTCTGCCTAGCCCTTACCCCCACCTATGCAGGGCTCCACTGCGGTGGTCCAGAGGTGCCAGTCTAGTGCTGATCCCCAGCCATGGTGCTGGCACTGCCTGCTGATTGGCTTCTCCGCTGCTATCTTCCTCACTGTCTGAAACCAGCACCGCGATAGACACTGAGCTCTGAGACCAGCACCGTGATAGAGAGCACTGACACCAGCACCAATATAGAGAGCACTGACACCAGCACCATGATAGAGAGCACTGACACAGCACCGAGATAGAGAGCACTGACACCAGCACCGAGATAGAGAGCACTGACACCGGCACCGAGATAGAGAGCACTGACACCACACCAGCACCATGATAGAGAGCACTGAGACCACACCAGCATCAAGATAGAGAGCACTGACACCACACCAGCAACATGATAGAGAGCACTGACACCAGCACCCTGATAGAGAGCACTGACACCAGCACCGAGATAGAGAGCACTGACACCAGCACCAAGATAGAGAGCACTGACACCACATCAGCACCGAGATAGAGAGAGAGCACTGACACCAGCACCGAGATAGAGAGCACTGACTGCAGCACTGATACCAGCAACTCGCTGCGGGACCCAAAAATATGACACCGCTCAACCTCATCAAACAGGAGGGTATGGGCATATAGTACGGTGTGCTTTTTTGTACAAGGAAGTGAGCCAAAGGTAGAAAAAAGGTCTGTGTGCTCGATTAAATAAATCGTTTATAGAGTTATGCATATACATGATCTACTGGTCACATGTGTTGAATTCCTCCGAGATCCATGCCTCATAAATTTTTATAAATGTGAGGTAGTCAACACTGTCATGAGCTAGGCGAGTGCACTTATCGTTCATGATCCCCCTGCTGGGCTGAACGCCCTTTCGGACAGGACACTGGACGAGGGGAAAGCCAACAGTTCCATTGCAAATTGGGCAAGCTCTGGCCAGAGGTCAAGCCTGCCCACCCAGTAGTCCAGGGGTTCATCAATCCTCAGAGCGTCCACATCGGCCGTTAACCCGATGTAGTTGGACACCTGTCGGTCTAGGCATTCCCTGAGTCTGGCCAATAAAAAAGAAAGATTAGGGGGTGTGTTATTGTGGATGCATTTGAATATTGAAATTATAGACTGACATAGATACAGGCAGATATCGGACTACTGCAGTTGAGTTAAACACCTTGTTCTAAAATACAGCTGTTCCACTGAAGTCGTTATGCTGTTGCTTCTTTACCTCCATCCAGCAGTGTGTGAGGGATAAAGTTTGAGACAGGGGCCATAGTGGTGAGATGCTGCCCTTATAAACTACAAATCACAATGGTCTGTGTGTAGCCAGAGGAGCTAAGGGGTCTTTATATTCTTTGCCTGGAAAAGCCCACTCTCTTAGCAGAAAAGAGATCAGAGAAGATGAGACCCATTGGAGCTAGTCACACGAGGAGGCCTGGGAGTAGGCCTGTGTCATTAGGGTCAGCTCCTAGGAGGCCTGGGAGTGGGCCTGAGTTATTGTGGTCAGCACTGCTCTACCTGCAGTTCACAGAATGAGGCTGGGATCACTACATTCCTTGGACCCACCACCTTGTCTTTTCCTGAGGGACCTGTGCATCTTCTAGATCAGCTTAACCATTGATTTAGCCACCGTAATCATTATTCAGCCCAAGGAAAGGGGGCCCCTGTCACCACAATATTTTGCAACAAAGCTATCTCAGTTACCACAAACCCCAGGGTGACAAACAAAGGTCTACTTTGTTGTTACTGCCTAAAGTACATAAAGTCAGCGCTTGTTCATCAACAGTCATCTGCAGGGCCCCAACATTAGCCAGCTGTAGATCTAGCTAGAGTCTGTCCCTCTTGTTCAGTTTTTAACCTCCTTGTTTAGTTAATTTATGCTGTTCACTCAAGTTGTGCTCTCTCAACCAGTCTTGGTCTAGCACAGCCACTTTCTATAGTATAGACTATATATTAAGTATAGTATAGTATAGTATAGTATAGGCCATATAGTAAGTTTTCTTATTGTCTGACAGGTACTTTGGATGGTAATGCTACAGTTTATGCTGATTTGGGTTATTATTAACATGCCTGAGGGTTTCTTTGGTTTCTCCTCCTTTGGCTCATTATCTATCCAGTGTGTGGAATTGTGTAAATATAATTGTTATTGGCTTGCATTCATTATTGAACCCTATCTTCTATTAGCAGCCAATAATTTAACTTTTTTCCATGGCTCCATTCTCTTCTGGAGAAGAGACGCTTGAGAGGAGAAATGATAGTGATATACGAATACCTTAATGGTGATTCTACGCTAGGGAAAATAATTGTCAGTGGCAGGGAGTTTGAAAAGACATGTACGCACTCACTGAAACTGTAAGAGAAGGGGGCAGGGCTTGAAGCCTGACTGAGCAGACATGCCAGCTTAGTGCTCCACACCTGAATGGATGCTTCTGCCTTTTTCTATCACGTCCCAGCTCGGCTCTGCTGTCAAAAATGCACTGCCTGACCAGTGATAAACCCCCGCTACCTCAGGTGATGGTTCTCAAATGTTCACGCCCGAGAATGAAGCCAACAAATTTCAAAGAGGAAAATTTAGTCCTCCAATCCCATTTAGAGGATTATGAAAATAGGGCCTCACGTTCTGGCATACGTATTTGTGGGATTCCTGAATCTGTCACTTATTTACAAACTACAGCCATCTATACCAGTCGAATGAATGGAAATGGACAGGGCTTATATAGCCCTCACACCATGTAAATCTGATGGACCGTTGTGCGATATAATCGGTAAATTTCACTATTTTCGCACCAAAGAACAACTCCTGGTGGCAGCTAGAGTGAAATATATGCTGACCTTCCAAGGACATACTTATCAGCTATTTAGACGAGCGCTGAAACCACTTCTCCAAGTTCTACAATGACATCAGATCGCATATCAATAGGGTTTCCCATTTTCAATTTGTCTCACTCACCAAGGCTCTAAGAATATCAGCTGTTCTCCAGAAGAACTTCAGTCTTTCTTTTTTTTTTTTTTTTACCTCTGCTTTTTTCTTTCTTTTTTTTTTTTTGTGGTTAAACTAGATGGACTTGTGTCTTTTTTCAACCCGACTAACTATGTAAAATGTACACAAAGGAGGTATGACACAGATAAAAATTAGCACTACATCCAATATATATATATATATATATATATATATATATATATATATATATATATATATATAGAAGAAACAAAAGCAGGGACAAGGGATCTAGCCCTTAGGGACTTTAAAGGTGCTGATATAACGTAATAGAGATAATAGCCCAAAAAGAGATATCATAAAAAGCACAAAGATTTTTTATTTCACAATATATACAAAATATAATCACAAGACAATTATTTAAAACCAATTATTCGCATTGTTGTTTTGCGATTATTTAATTATTAGACACAAGAGCATCTCAAGCATCTCAAGCATCTCAAGCTGTATTCAATTCGCTAAACAAAAAATGCGAATAATTGGTTTTAAATAATTGTCTTGTGATTATATTTTGTATATATTGTGAAATAAAAAATCTTTGTGCTTTTTATGATATCTCTTTTTGGGCTATTATCTCTATTACGTTATATCAGCACCTTTAAAGTCCCTAAGGGCTAGATCCCTTGTCCCTGCTTTTGTTTTTTCCTATGTAACTATGTAACTTCAGAGCATTGTGCAAACCTTTAAACTTGTCACCAACATGTGGACCAATGACACCTTTAACTCACAATCCTGAGTTCACACCAGGTGTGTTAGCACATGACTTAACTGCACGTCTCCATGACCCCCCGGTCATAGCTCATCAATTCTTTAATGGTGACACCCTCCTCTCACATGTAGCCATGACCTCCAAATTTCCTGAGCTCAGCATACCATTTTTCAAATAGCTCCAACTCAGGCATTTTTTTCAGAACCCACATTCAATCTCTCAATGGAATAGCGACTTAACACCCTTTGAACACTTATGTAATAGCAAAGAGCCCCAAAGTCATTTCAGCAATCTCTGCACTCTTAACCTCTAACAACGCACCAAACCTTCATACAAACCAATGCTGGGAAACCGACCTAGCAATGGAAATATCTAAGGAAGATTGGGATTGAATATTTGAACACACACATAAAGGGTCTGCCAACGTATCAGTGCAAGAGAATAGATACAAGATTTACTCAAGATGGTATCGCACACCCGAAAAGCTACACAGATTCTTCCCAACTCTCCCCCCAACATGTTGGCGATGTAATTCCACTATCGGCTCTCTCATCCATATATGGTGGGAATGCCCATTACTTCAAACATTCTGGAAGGGAGTGCATGAACTTATTGTAAACATCACTTCATACACTCCAGACTTCACTCCTCCACAATACCTCCTTCACCACACATCCCTGCCGTGGTCAGCATACCGCAAATCCCTAACCTTACACCTCATTAACGCAGCCACTCAATGCATACCGGTCCATTGGAGAAGTACTAACCCACCGACCATTGCTGAATGGCTTTGTAGAATAGATAAAATGGCAGAAATGGAAAGGCTCGTTCACCAAGCTAAAGACGATCATACTAAATACAATAAAACATGCGCTTGCTGGATACACTATAGAGGGTCCACGGTATCTAACGCACCCCAGACCACAGCTGTCCCCTCGGAAGGGGGTAACAAAGTGATAGTCCAGCAAGACACATAAGATTTCCGTAGCATCCACCCTACTTTTCCTATTCCCTCCCTCCATGACCTTGTAGGTTACTAATGGACTTCGCAGTATGTCCAAGCTGAATCACACAGTATTTACACCAACACCATACATAATTGATGGAACCCACCGGCTGGACTGGCAACAACCTCCAACTTCTCCCTGGACTGCTGAGAACTTTAGCTTCACACAGGGGATAATAGTTCTTCGACATGGGGCAAGCCACACTTGTAGCAATTCAACTGTGATAATTTGTTGGCCCCCACCAGCTCACAGATAGCTCCCGTTGTGGGGTGAGTGGGAACTGGGCCAACCAGCATTGGGTTACCTCCATATTTCTCTCGAAACCCCTTCGCTAGACCCATCACCTCTCAGGGCTAAGATGCAAGAGGATTGGTGATTACCAGAAAATATCCCTCCAAATGCACCATATCTCCTTAAAAGCTGTACCTGCTGGCATTCTGCTAATAATTGTCGAAATGTTCCGTACACACAGCATTGAATTTACCTTTTTCTTTTAACTGCCTAACTTTCGGTTCTATTGTTTTCGAACTCCTGTTGTTATGTAACCAATATGTGATTTGATGCTGATATTATGTTAGTGTTGCTCTCACATTTTATTTCTGTATATGTGCAAAAAATTCAATAAAAAGTTTCTGGAAAAATAAAAACCTTCCAGTTTAGCTGTAATTAAGTAGATAATGGCTTTATACACTTTTTCTGACATGGAAAATGAACAAAGCAAATGCTTCTATAGTGTTTTCTTGCCTCAGCCCAAAGCAATGAGTGTGATTTCTGTCTATAGTTTGTGCTGACTCCAAAGGAGTGGGGGGAGGGATTGGGGAACCTTTAGCACACAGCCTGTGCTTGACATCCTCAGCTGTGCATGTTCCCCTATGAGATTGTGTAGAGGAGGCTGTGTCTAATCTCTTCTCTCGGGTCTCAGTTAACACTCAACTTTCCTCTATGAGCTGTAAAGTATGTGGCATCAGATCCCCACCCCCTGCCTCTGGAAGCTCATTAATGTTGTGTAAATTCTGGACTTTGAACTGATGTAGAGAAGAGATAGCTACAGATAAACAGGCACAACTTATGTAGAGGGGTTTTTATCATCTCTCTGTACCACCTGAGGCTAATCACTTTATTGAGTATATGTAAAGATTTACAATCACTGTAAAGCCAGAATGTCAATGATTTACTTACATCCATTTATCAAGCCAGTAGCTCACTGGTGTCACTTTTCTTTCTCTGTCACTTTTCTGGTAAATGTAGTAAGCAGGGCCCATTTGTAATTATCATCAGACTCTTGTGGGGTTTTAACCTCCAAAAAAGATTCTCTATTAATTTGAGCAACCTTTTGTAATTCTCTATCTAAGATGGCTACTTCATATCCTTTATCTAGAAACCGTTGTTTTAGAATATCTGCCTGTACAAAAAAAGTCTCTAGGTTGGTGCAATTCCGACAAAGTCTAATAAATTGACTTTGTGGAATTTACCATCCAACATAAACAGGTCAAAACCATTTTGAATAAACACTGGGACATCCTTAAAAACGATTCCATCTTAGGCCCCAAACTACCTGAAAAAGCTAGAGTCCTTTTCAGAGGTGCACCATCTTTACAAAGCAAAATTGCACCCAACATTATTAACCCACCAGTCTGCCCATCTTTCTTTCATAATTTAATTGGGTATTTCCCTTGTAAGAGATGCGTCATGTGTCACTATAATACGTCTGGGAGACAGAAGACTCTAGAATTCAGATCATCAGTGAACAATAAAAAATATTCAATTAAGACCTTTTGTACGTGCAGTACTCAATATGTTGTATATCTAATTACTTGCCCATGTGGGAAACAATATGTTGGCCGTACGACAAGAACCTTTACAATCAGGGTGGGAGAACATATCTCTTTGATTAAAATTAAAGATTACAAACATACTGTCCCCAGACATTATAGGGAGTTTCATAATAGCAATCCAGAGGGTTCCCAGTTCATTGTGATGGACAAATACACTCTGTCTTGGAGAGGGGGCGCCATGACAAGGGGGGTCTCAAGACTTGAGACGTACTGGATTTATGAGCTCCAGTCCCACTCCCCATTCGGTATGAACGTGGAGTGGGACATTAATGCTTTCATTGATGATTCCTGATATACACATTTCACTTACAGGGTTAATCACTTCCTAATTGTAAACGGGATCCATCCCTTTGTGTCACCCCAGTGCGACGTCTCTCCAATTCTGGTTGTAAAGACCTAGAGAATTTCCTTAAAAAGAAAAGGGAGATAAGAGAGAAGGAAAGTAAGATAAGAGTAAGAAGAAACGGTGGTGAAAGAAAAAGGGAGAAAAATTTGGAAATAAGGAAAAGGGGGAAAAAAGAAAGAAAAAAATATGATTGTTATGTATATTGGTGTTAGATTGTCTTTATTTTGTGGTATTACCCGTTATTTAGGGCAATATAGGGGTTTATTTATTGTTTTGGTTTGTGGGTCTATTTTCAAGAAATTTTTGTTCATTAACATCTTGGTGGTGAGATATATGGGTGTCTAATTATAGATATTCTCCCCCTGTATAATCTCTGAAATTGCCATTGATAGATAGTGTTCGAAATTGCCCCCGGTCTGTTCGTTTGTCCATGCACCCACGTGCTGTTTGTCTGTGTGCCCGGAAGTGAAGTCGGCATTGTGGTTATGACTATCACTGAGGGGGTGAATTCAAGCCTCCTTCTGGTTCTGCCTGAGGGCGTTCTTCCAGAAGTGACAGGATTCCACTTCCAGTGTTGGTGATTTAGTTTGTGCGCGATATCGAGGCTTGATGCCCAAGCCTTTCTTTGATCCCGCTTCATTGCGAGATCCCGGAAGTGACGCCTTGTATTTACAGCGCCGCTTAGATTACACATCGTGTGGTCCTGGAAGTGACGTAGATACATACACAGCTTCGCTTCTGAGGGTCAGTTCGCACACATTCTCGCCCCAAAAATAATATATTGATCCATATTCATGCTAGTACAATATAATCTGCTTATATAGCGGGTCACCATTTTGATTAATAAGGTTTGGTTAATACAATATATGTTACTCATGGGTGGAACACATCATTATAGTATGGGATAGAGGCGTGGAGCACATGCCAAGCGGCCATTTTTGCACACAAGCCGGAATTCAGTGCTGGTGACACAGAGGGATGGAATCTGGCTGTTTTACGGTGTGTACCCTATATAAAGGAGAGTAGCAGTAGTGGTAGTACACCCCAGATGACGTCCTAGCGGACAAAACACATCGGGAAGACTCCACTACTGCTCAGTTTTTATTGATAAGCGCTTGAATGACTACTTAAATGTGAGTTCATTATTATATTTCATTTTAAATGGTATTATGCTATTTTGGCCATATTTTTTTATCCTACGTTGACTTCGGTGGCTGTCGGAGATCTCTTTTTAATGGTCCTGATTACATGTGTCCAAGAATTGGAGAAAGACTATCCTTATGGTGTGACTAATTGTTCAGCGATTTGAAAGTCTGTGCCCCAAATTGGAGCAACAAGCACTTGCGACCCCATGAATATATGTTCATTTGGGTCAATAATATCTGGTAAGCCTGCATTCGTTAAGGTGGTGGTATCAGCACTTGGGTGAATTTTATGGAAGAAGCACCCTTGGATTGTTCCCCAGACATCTTTACTTTGTATTTGGGATTTTCCTTTACGGACTTTTCATATCAATTTTCTTTATATTTACTCTACATTCACTCAATTCATTGCTATGTATTATGTAAATTTTGTGCACGTATTTAGTTGTGTGTAATGTTATGGGGGGGGGGGACACATATACTTTTTTCTCCTTTTGTTTTGTTATCAATATTTGGGTTCACAGATCCTTAATATTATCACTTAGTGTGATCCTTAGTGATCCTTAGTGATCCTTAATATTATCACTTAGTGTAGAATATTTGTTTAGTGTCAGTCTAGGGATAGTGGGAGTGTAGTGAGGAAGATCATCATTCAGCTTTGCATAGTGTGCAGCTAGAGCAGGGACAGCTCACTTCATTTCACTGTAGTGTAGTGAGACCGTGTCATTCATACTTACGTTAGTGTAGAGTAGGGACAGTTCAGATAGTTTCAGTGTAGTGTAGTGAGACTGTGTCAGTAATCTTGCCATTAGTGTAGAGCTAGAGTAGGGACAGTTCAGATAGCGTCAGTGTAGTGACGGTTGAACACCGTCTATTTGATTGTGTTACTATCAGTTTAATGCCATTTAGTTCTGTATGCATTACTGCCAGTTTAACACCATTTACTTCTGTGGGTGTTACTTCCAGTTTAACGCCATATAGTTTTGTGTGCGTTACTGCCAGTTTAATGCCATATAGTTCTGTGCGTGTTACTGCCAGTTTAACGCCATATAGTGTTGTGTGTGTTACTGCCAGTTTAACGTCATATAATGTTGTGTGTGTTACTGCCAGTTTAATGCCATATAGTTCTGTGTGTGTTACTGCCAGTTTAACGCCATATAGTGTTGTGTGTGTTACTGCCAGTTTAACATCATATAATGTGTGTGTTACTGCCAGTTTAATGCCATATAGTTCTGTGTGCGTTACTGCCAGTTTGAACACAATATAGTTGTGTGTGTGTTACTGCCAGTTTAACTCCATATAGTTTTGTGCATTACTGCAAGTTTAACGCCATTTACTTCTGTGTGCATTACTGCCAGTTTAACGCAATATCGTTTTGTGTGTGTTACTGCCAGTTTAATGCCATATAGTTCTGTGTGCGTTACTGACAGTTTAATGCCATATCGTTTTTTGTGGGTTACTGTCAGTCTAACGCCATATCGTTCTGTGTGTGTTACTGCCAGTTTAACGCCATAGAGTTTTTTGTGTGTTACTGCCAGTTTAATGCCATATAGTTCTGTGTGCATTACTGCCAGTTTAACACTATATCGTTTTGTGCGTTACTGCAAGTTTAATGCCATTTACTTCTGTGTGTGTTACTGCTAGTTTAACGCCATTTACCTCTGTGTGCATTACTGCAAGTTTAACGTTTTGTTTTATAGTTTTAGGAATTACTCGTTCCGAACTTTTGCGGTGTTTGAAAGTTCTGGTGCGAATCGAACAGGGGTCCCTTCAGCCCCTCCCAAATAATAATTTGCAGTCAGTGCAAATAAGCACTCATGGGGCAAGTGCATACTATTTGACTCTGTATGCTGGGTCTTTCCACATTCCAGGTTCCTCTTGTGTGTAGCAGAATTTTTCAGGCATTAAGGCTATTTGGAGGGGCCATATATCAGAGAATGTTGGCACACAATCTGAATCATTGGGTTCTCTTTTTAAGATAAACAGATGATTTTTTGTTAGTTTGTGGTTGTAATCTTTGCTATTGACCTAATTTTACACTCAGCTCTGCTAACCCTCTCCAATGTCACGTGGCTATGTGTCAGGAAGGGTATTAAAAGGGCTTCAGTTTGAGGTGCCACACATAATCCAGTGGGTAACAGCTTCAAAGAAAAAATAAAGTGTGACCAAATGGCCGCTTAACAGATCCAAAGATCAAATAGGCATATCTCAGAAAGAAGCTGTTGCCCTCTGGATTATGTGTCGCACCTCCATCAGAAAGGGGAGAGGAAAGAGAAACTGGTGCTACTTTGTCATTGTTGGCTGCTTTTTGTTATTTTGGAAAGAACTTTTTTTTTAAGTTTAACATTTACCTGACCTGTGTGTCATATGGACTTTTAATCACAGTTGTTTCACTTGTTTCATTATTTATACACATTGTGGACACTCTTATAATCTATCACTGTTCATATATAATTCATATTTATATTTTGGTTATTGGGTTATTTATTTACTAGAGGTAAGTGGCACACTTTTGATTGTGTATGGAAGTTTGTATTCCGGTTGTTCACTCCTTCATTTGATTAATTGATTTATCTAGGTTGCGCAATTGAAGTTTTCTTTCATATGTATCAGGAAGGGTATGCCATTAGATAACATGGTTCCTCTGGATGGACTTCTGTGCCTCTTCACAGGCTAATTCATGCTTCCTCCTGTGCCACTCTGCACTGTTGTGCCTTCTGTTCACACTACAAAAGGCCCCAAGTCAGAGGTTTAAGAGAGGTCTTCCTCGTTATTTCAGGCTCTGCTACCAGGTACGTCATACTTTGCTGTCAGCTATGTTCCTGTCTCTACCTTTTGGTACCTTCTACATCCAGCTTGTTCTGACCCCTGTTTATGCAATGCATATTCTCTGAAAACCCTCTGGCTTGGAGTCACTGTAATGGCCTGTCTCTAGATATACAGCCCACCTGCTAAATATAGCTAACCATTGTTGGGCTATTGCTAATCTGCCCATTCTCTTCTGTCTGCTCCATAAGTTCCTGGGGCACCAGAAAACCAGTGCACACATATACAGTACCCACCAAAGGTGACTGCTAATGGTGCAGCAGGAGACATACAGCTTATGACCAAATGTAACAATTCTTATGTGATTGAACTACATCATTCTGTTATATTACATTCAATTGAGTCCATGATCAAATTCATCAAATCACATTTCATGTTACTGTGGTAGATCAGAAAAAAAGATAGCTTGAGTTTAGTTGGCACTATATAAAAAGACATTGCATTTAAGACTAACGTATTAAATAAGACTTTCTGCGTACTTTGCATCCTGCCATCCTGATTTTAATAAACCCTTTAAAAAGTGCAATGTAGATGATGTGTGTTCTGTGAAATATTAATCTTGGACGTAGTCCCAAGGACAAGCTTACCATCGTTCATTCAGGCTTAAGTAACTACTGTATCTACTTTAAGAATTTACATTAGTGCTTTTAAATCATTACTTTAAGAAAATATTAGAAATCTCTTTTATTTGTTGCTTGTTAAAAACCCGCTGCCAGTCACCATTTCTGTGTAACTTTATTATGCATAGTGGTAAGGGTAACTGCACTCTACTAAGTGAAGTTGTATACAACAATAAATCCTTCAAGATGTGTTCTAAAATATGTAGGCAAACATTTAATGCATATACACTTAGTATGATTATGTACTGTATGTCTCCTGAAGTGGGAGAAACAGGTTATTTTCAGTTTCTGCAAGAAAAGCATATAGAGAAGAGTAAGTGGTCCATCAAGTCTGCCCCTTTTTGTTTTCTTTTTTTGTTTCTTTTTTTTATTTAGTCTTGTAACTTTTTTTATGGGCAACAAGCTATATTTGTCCTAGGCATGTAAGCACCAAGTTTTTTTCTGGCACCTTTTTTTTTACAAGTAAGTAATCTGTAATTTTTGTTTGAAAATTACTCAGGACCCTCAACCACTATATATATTTTTTAGCAGAGACCCTAGAGAATAAAATGGTGATCATTGCAATTTTTTATGTCACATGTTTCTGATGTCTGTTCTGTAAGTTTCCATGTTCTGTTATATTTCTATTATCTGAGATTGAATTAGCATGTGTGTTCTTGCTAAAATATGTTTAGACTAATGAGATAAGAATGGCTGTAAATGGCTATTGTTTTGGAACATTTGAGAACACTCTGACATGACATTTAGACATATGCCTGTCTCACTGAAAATATTATGAAATTGCATATTGTGTGGAGAATGACATGTGTTATTAGAAATTGTTATTTTGCCCTTTTTGTAATCAAGCTTAGGATGTATTGTAACCCACCTTTTTAATTTCTTATAAAACAACAGCCAAGCAGCCATATTAAACGAGTATATATTGATCTCATCTTGTGTGCGAGTCAATCTATACTTCCAGAATATTCAGGCGGGAGCCATCTGGCACAGTCCATTGCAGCAACAAACTTGAATACCTAAAAATCTCCATAGGCAACACTATAAATATTATTACAGAGGAGGTCTAATACTAGAATTATTGCTCTTGCTCTAACTTTCGTGGTAATATTTCACATGTGTGGTGTGGACACCATTTACATATGTGTGCACGACTTACGTATGTGTTTTGCCTTGTACACACGGTTGGAAATTCTGGCGGAAAAGGTCCGATCGGATTATATTGTCGGAAAATCCGATCATTGTGGGCTCTATTGGACTTTTCCGTCAGAAATTCTGACGGAAAAAATTTGAGAGCAGGATCTCAAATTTTCCGACCAAAAAATCTGATTGTTTGTAGAGAATTCAGATCGGACAAAGTGGCACGTATGCTCAGATCAAATTACGAGACCAAAGCTATTGGCTACTAGCCTCAACGTAGTCCCATCGTAACGAACAAACGTCATCACGTTCCGAACTTTGTCTGACCATGTGTATGCAACACCAGTTTAGGACAAAATCCATTGGAAAAAATATGATGGATTTTGTGGTCGGAATGTCCGACCGTGCGTACAAGGCATTTGTTTCTGTGCCTAAGCATGGAGGGATGGGGGATTTTACTTTTTTTTCTTATTTTACTTTTTTTTAAATCTTTACACTGTCCCTTTATTTTTTTTGTAAACATCCCTTATAATAGAAATAAGGGAGCACAGGTCCTCTTTATGGAGAGATCTGGAGTCTATAAGACCCCAAATCTCTCGTCTATTTTTGAAAACAAAAGAAAAAAAAATGTGAGCTTTGCTTTAAAAAAAGTAAATTGGATCATAAGTGAGGTCATGACGTTGCTCCAGTCCTCCTAGATCATAGAGGTGATCAGAGACAATCTGGTCTCTGTTTACATCTATGGCTAGCCATGAGAACCATTGGACATCCCCCTTCACTTCTTCTAAAAGCAATCCAGTGGTTAACCCGCCATTTGGATCACTTTTATGAGAAACAGAATCATTGGCTTATGGTTATTATAGCCATGATAGCTTCAGCCGTAACCCAATAAACCACTTCAAAGCTGCAATGTATATTTACCTATTGCAGTCGACAAGTGATTAATTCACTTAGTGTTGACTATCTCTGCTAAATGTTAGTTCCAAGCATCAACCACTCTTTCAGTTAAAAAATACTAGTTTTGAACTTGCCCCCTGTAGTTTACGGTCATCTCTCCATGTTCTTAAAGGCTAGGTTTTAGGGTGTACCATGTAATATACTCAACATGCACCCCTTCTCCCCACAATCTCCCACTCCCTGTGACAGCGGAAGGGGGATTCTCTCCCTGTTACAATTTGAAAACATTCCCGCCGCATGGGAGGCTCCGTCCACATAACTGTGTCATTCATTCACAGTTTCCTGTGAATAAATATACTAAAAGTACTGTCAGCCATTGTGGCTGATGGCTTGTAGTTCTCAATGCTTCTCCTGGTGAGAGCTCTCGTAGTTCACTGAACTTTCTGCTTTTAAGTGACTTCCTGCTTGTATTGGTGGTATGGCCACACAGCTGTCCTGAGACTCTGCAATATCCTGGCATTGCACCCACGAGCTGATGATCACAGGTGCAATGCTCTGAAGGCCTCTTAGAAAAACCCACAGTTGATCCAAAGCAAGGTATAAAAAAAAAAAAACACACAGCAAAGCATGATCCAATTTGCTCCAGCATGGGAAAAGGTTCCTTCCTGACTCCCCAAAAGACAATTGGATATTCCCTGGAACAACTTTACCTAAAAGTGTTAGTTTCTAGTAATGTTATGTACATCTAGGAAAGAATCCAGGCCTTTGTTAAAGCAATCTACTGAGCTGGACAGAACCAGCTCTTGAGGGTGTATATTCCACATTTTTACAGCTCTTACTGTGAAGAAAACTATTTGTATTTTGATATTGTCCTATGTGATGACCTTAAAGCGAATAACTCAACACCAAGTTCAGTATCTTACAGTATGTATTAATACATGTTTATGTATTTCATATCGTGTTCATATCTCCCCTTAATCTCCTCTTCTCAAGAGAAAATAAGTTCAGTTCCTCTAATCTTTCCTCATAGCTGAGATCCTCCATGCCTCTTATCAGTTTGGTTAACCTTCTCTGCACTTTCTCCAGTTCCCCGATATCCTTTTTGAGAACTGGTACCCAAAACTGCACTGAATATTCCAGATGAGGTCTTAATAATGATTTGTACAGGGAAACACTTATCTCTTTATCTCTCTCTCTCTCTCTCTCTGGACTCTATACCTCTCTAAATACAAAAAAGGATTTTGCTCACTTTGGAAAATGCAGTTTAGCTTTATATTGAAAATAGTGCCCTCCTAAGCCCTAACACTTTCCCTTCTTTCCTGCAGACTGTACGCATTAAGTTCTTGCAGTCTCTCCTAATATGTTTTATCCACCCCATCATTTTTGTTGCCTGTTCCAGTACTCATTTTACCCAATTAATATATTTCTGTGAGGTCTTCAAAACTGGACACAGTATGCTAGATGAGGTTTAGCTAAAGATCTATATTGGGCAATCGGGACCTTCTTCTTCTTGCTGGTCATCCCTCAAATAATACAATGTAGAAATCTATTTTCTTTTCCCCACTGCATGGTCACACCATTTTCCCATGTTGCAATCATTTGGAATAAGTACCTCTGAATCTTTATCCTCTGTAGTTCTGGCCATCACTGTAGTCCTAACAACTACACCCAACACTCCACCTAACAATCCCCACAGACTGACAATGCTGCTGTCCAAAGCTGCTCCCTGTGCTTCTTCATCTAGAGTGGGGGCACTTTAATACAGAAGGTGTGTTACTGACCACATCACCAGGTGAAAACAGAGGGGAAAAAGTCAGAAAAAGTATTACATTTGTAGTTTTGGGTTTAATTCCACTCTAAATGTTACAAACACATTTAGGATAATCAACATTATTGCCCATTTTTGTGTCATCAACAAAAAGAAATACCTTGCTCACCAAATCTCCAATGATATCACTTACAAATGAATTAAATAGAACAGGACCTAGAACAGAGCCTTGTGCTTGTGGTACACCACTAGTGACTGATCTCTGCTTCATATATATCCTATATACAACAATACTCTATTGTTTAGCTAACTTGTGGGTTGATTTACTAAAATTGGAGAGTGCAAAATCTGGTGCAGCTGTGCATGGTAACCAATCAGCTTCTAACTTCAGCTTTGACAAAAAAACTGTAAGTTGATTGGGTTCTGTGCAGAACTACACCAAATTTCCAGTTTTAGTAAATCAACCCCCTAAGAGTCCAAAGAGAGAGTCAAATTGCTGCTAAAACATTTAAAGGTTCAGTCCTCCCAAAACTGATATTTCCATGTTTGGTACATTCTGGGGAGTTCAACTACCTGACAGATTCTCAGTTGTGCTCATAAGTTTACATACCCTGGCAGAATTTATGATTTCTTGGCCATTTTGCAGAGAATATCAATAATAACACAAAAACTTTTCTTTCACTCATTTTTAGTGTTTGGCTGAAGCTATTTATTATCAATCAACTGTGTTTACTCTTTTTAAAACATAATGGCAACAGAAACTACCCAAATGATCCTGGTCAAAAGTTTACATACCCCAGTTCTTAATACCATGTATTGCCCCCTTTAACCGATTGACGTCCATGCTATAGCCAAATGACGCCCACAACACGGACCTGAATTTCTGGGAGGCCGTCATATGACGGCCTCCCCTGTGCATGCTCCCTGCATGCGCCCTGCAGGGTGCACTGTGGTCACGCATCACAGAGACTCGGGTGATCACCGATCCGAGTAAGGGGTTGGTCCCGGCCCCTTACCATGTGATCAGCTGTCAGCCAATGACAGCTGATCACATGATTTAAACAAAATCTCGGTAATCATTTTTTTTTCTCCTCACACTGACAGCATGAGGATAAAAAAGGCTGATCACCTGCTCTTCTACAAGGGACATCGGTCCCGAAGAGGAAGAGGCAATTATGCCTCATCTGTGCCCACTAGTACCCCCTGCCAGTGCCACCTGCCAGTGCCACCTGCCAGTGCCCACAGTGCCCACCAGGTAACAACAAGGCCTGGGGTTTGCCCAGGAAAAATCCAAGCCTACTTACCACCAGCTTGCAGACAACCAAATTGACCTGTCTAACAGTACGTTAAAGAGGAAGTAAACCCTGATGGGTTTACTTCCTCTTTTTTTCCCTGCAAAGGTAAAGCATAATGGACTACTATGCATCGCATAGTAGCTCATTATGTGTCACTTACCTGACACAGGAGCCAGCGAAGTCGCCGCTGTCCCCTGTAGTCCGCCGCATCCATGTTGCTGGTGGCGTCTCGCAGCTCCGACGAATCACAGTGGCGCAGCCGCGATGACGTCACTCCCGCGCATGCGCACGGGAGTCGCGTCTCGCAGCTCCGCCGCTGCCATACGGCGAAGCCGCGATGACGTCACTCCCGCGCATGCGCACGGGAGTCGACAAATTAGGCAAATCCATTCTTGGATTTGCCGCATTTAGTGCGCCTGCGCGCCGCTGTCTACGGCGCATGCGCCGTAGACAGCGGTGCCCATTTTCGGGCAAATATCTCCTAAACCATATAGGTTTAGGAGATATTGCTTGGACCTACAGGTAAGCCTTAATCTAGGCTTACCTATAGGTCCAAGTTGTTTGGAAGGGTTTACTTCCTCTTTAAAAACAGAGGTTTAGTCCGCACGCATTTGCAAACGCATGCGTAAGCCACAGAGCCTCGTCAAGGCACCTTTGTATCTGTGGTCCTAACACTAAAGTATGAGTGTCCCCACAGTGGAGGCACATGCATTCTAATGGATACATGAGGTCAGGTGGACTGAACGGGAGCCCACCCCTTCTTAAAGGTACATGCAGTACACCAAACACCCAGCATCTAGCACAATGGCTGCAAAGGTTACGTATAAAATGGAAGGAGGGGCTGAAAAGTCATACATCAAAGATCATAGTATTCCAGCATATACATTGTATGGTTGCAGGCAGTAGCAATAACAGTAAGTAAATAATAGTGAACATATATAGATGCATATTCCTCCTTCTGGAGGAGGTGGGGGGGTATTTATAGTATTATAATAAAAAACAGTGAACACTGCGCTATCCAAAAAAATAAAAAGAAAAGCTGCTAACACACCCAAAATTATATTTCAAGGTGAAAAACATACATACAATACAAAAGTGTAGCACTAAAAAACAAGACTAAGTGACATATCTCATGTGCCACCTACTGAAAGTTCAACAATATTCTTTGTGATAAAGATATAAAGCTAAATACACACCAGGATTATGTTATATAAACCAATTATTTGAAATAATGAAAAAAATGGAGGCAATTCACACATATAAAAGTGCTAATATGTGAACCAAAAACTAAAAAAGTTCAATGGTCCAAACAAACAAACAACAGATCATAAGAGTCTCTTTGTGCAAGACGATCCGATCCCACGTGTGTGATGAATTCACATTCCACCTTCCTTGAGTATGGAAAACATGCAAACACCACGTGATAATCCCACCACCGTTTGTAATGCAGGCTTACCGGACGTACTTGACCCAAACAAATGTATATTCTAAGGATCACACAGGCTTTGTGTAGTTTAAATGAATTCACATTCACAAGGTTGGACTCCCCAGGAAAACTTCAAAAACAACCATTCCACTCATATAATGAACAATAGGTTATCTCCAGCTATATGATCCAGCTCATATTGTTGGATACATGTAATAAGAAAATGGGGCCATATAGCGTAATTCCATTAAAAGAAATATTTAATAAAAGAAATAGTAATAAACTCACATTTATACAGTGAATCAAGCGCTTTTTCAATAATAAACAGCCACATTTTTATTGAAAAAGCGCTTGATTCACTGTATAAATGTGAGTTTATTACTATTTCTTTTATTAAATATTTTTTTAATGGAATTACGCTATATGGCCCCATTTTCTTATTACATGTATCCAACAATCTGAGCTGGATCATATAGCTGGAGATAACCTATTGTTCATTATATGAGTGGAATGGTCGTTTTTGAAGTTTTCCTGGGGAGTCCAACCTTGTGAATGTGAATTCATTTAAACTACACAAAGCCTGTGTGATCCTTAGAATATACATTCATTTGGGTCAAGTACGTCTGGTAAGCCTGCATTGCAAACGGTGGTGGGATTGTCACGTGGTGTTTGCATGTTTTCCATACTCAAGGAAGGTGGAATGTGAATTCATCACACACGTGGGATCGGATCGTCTTGCACAAAGAGACTCTTATGATCTGTTGTTTGTTTGTTTGGACCATTGAACTTTTTTAGTTTTTGGTTCACATATTAGCACTTTTATATGTGTGAATTGCCTCCATTTTTTTTCATTATTTCAAATGATTGGTTTATATAACATAATCTTGGTGTGCATTTAGCTTTATATCTTTATCACAAAGAATATTGTTAAACTTTCAGTAGGTGGCACATGAGATATGTCACTTAGTCTTGTTTTTTAGCGCTACACTTTTGTATTGTATGTAATGTGCACAGCAAGAATAGTAACTTTTCAACTCAATGATGTGCTGGACCAAGTATTCTAAGATATCCCCAATGAACTCTATTGAATGCCTTCTCCGCGTTTAATGAGAGGAGCAGAAAAGGAGTTACAGAGAGTTGTGCCATGTGGATTATATTGATCATGCGCCTAGCAGAATCAGAGGATTGACGTCCTCTGATGAACCCTGCTTGGTCTCCATCTATGAGAGAGAGAATGATAGACATTAACCAGGATGCAATAACTTTTGCGTATAATTTGAGGTCTGTGTTGAGCAGGGATATCGGCCTAATGTTTTGAGGGGGTGTTGGGTCTTTCCCAGGTTTAGGTAAAGCCACGAGTAAAGCCTTCAGCATTTCCTGAGGGAATGAGAAGGAGGAGGCAGCTTCATTGAAGAGGTCGCAGAGAGATGGAGCCAAAGTGTCTTTAAACTGTTTATAGTATTCTTGATACCTATGGTGTGGTATGGGTGTGTTGGTTGGTAATCATACTCACAGTTCTTAGCTGAAATTCTCCGCCGGAGGTAGGGTGCGCTGGTAAGCTGTACTCTATTTCAAGTTCTATCATTTCGGATGAGGGATAGTACAGTGCTGGTGAAGCGAGGTGTAGACTGTGGGAAGAAATAATGGGAAAGTAAACTGTAAAATAGGTAAACAAAACAAAATATAGGCAGCTGTGACTTTTGGTACTTAGATACATAGCATGTAGTGGGGGATTGAGTCCAAACTGGTTATACACTGCTGCCACAGGGCAACCAGAGGGGGATTATGTTGTTAGGATGTTACAGGTGGGAGACCCATCAGAACTTGGGATGGAAGGTATGATTGGATTTGTGCCACAGAGGTAGAGTTTGACCCAGTGGTCCCATAGGAGGAGGAGGGTTAGGAATGATTCCCCATTCTTTGAGTAGAGTGAGGCTGGCATCAAGTGTTGTGATGGTGAATGTTTTCCTATTTCTGTCTACTGAGAGTTTGATTGGGTGACCCCATTTGTAACCAATATTATGGTTACATAAGGCCTTAATTATGGTATTTAGTTGACGTCTAAGATCCATACTAAATTTGGATAAATTGTCATATATTTGTATGTTTTCATAGGGTTCAGGAAGTTTCCCTAGGGTTCTGGACTTTCTCAGTATTTGGTCTTTGGTTGAGTAGAAGTGCACCCTCAAGAGCACATCTCAAGGAACGGTGTCTGGAAGGAATGCAGGTTTTGGAATGTGGTAGATACAGTCAATGGCAATCTTAATAGGCGAGATGTTAGGGAGTAGTGCCCGAAACATGTCAGTAGCATATTGTTTTAGCTCTGGAGATGGTACTGATTCGGGAATTCCTCACAATTTTTAATTATTGCACCTGGAGCAGTCCTCCATGTCTGCAATTTTTGCTCACAACCATTGTCTTTCATCTGCACTTTCCTCACTTGCATCCACTAAATCATTGACAGTGGTGGTAATATTACTAACAGCATTCTCAACCGTGTTTACTCATTCCCCCAGAGCAGAAACCTCAGCAGAGAATTTTTGAGTCATAGAGGTAAAGTCTGGAGTGATTGTTGCAGGGACACCAGCATGTCTTTTAGCAATGTGTCCATAACAGGTTGATTGTTTGTGGGGAAAGAAGCGATAGAGGCACAGAGATTGTTATGAGGAAGTGAAGGGCAATCCCTGTGACTCACCCAGCTGCTCACAGTCCAGCCTCATCTTGGCTTTGGCTGGGCTGGTGCAAGGAGAGCTGGATGTAGGAGAGACCATGTGGGGTGATGCAGCCTGAGAACTTCCTTCTGCAGGTGGGTATTCATCTGGCAGGTCAGTGTTGCTGTAAGTGGCAGTGGGTGCCGAGGAGCCGGCGGCATCTTTCCTCCTAATGTGTTTTACTACACATAAAATACAAACAACTGCCAGGGCAGCCCAACAAAGACATTCTGTGCATTTGACATCTTTGTTACTGACTTGTAGTATCAGTGTTGTGTTTAGGTCCTGTACGACAAAATATTGTGGTATGTTATTACAATATAGAAAGTTTCTGTTGTTTTTTCCTGCAATATACTATGACCGACATCAGATTAACAACATTAGTAGGTTCCATATTTGTATCAATCACAAACTCTAATTGAACCATTAATATATGTTTTTATTCATAATATTGATTAATATAGCAACAGCCATAGCACATACATTTTTTGCAGGATGATTTTGTGATTGATCAACCTTAGTTCCATAATGTTACATAATTTGGTATTATTATACTAATCATTAAACCATGACTAGCTGAAAACACCTTTAACCACTTAAGAACCGCTGCATGGCAATGTACGTCGGCAGAATGGCACCGACAGGCACAAACACGTACATGTACGTGCTTGACTTCCAGCAGGTGCGGGGTCCGATTGGACCCCCTCCCGCTGGATGCGGTGGTCCGTTCCGCTTCAGGAGCAAGCCGTTGGTTTCTGGCCATCCCCTCTCGATCGCTCCTGGTGAATGAGAAGCTTCCCCCGCCTGTGTAGTGTAAACACAGGCAGGGAGAAAGTGATGTCACTCCCCTCGTGGCGGTCTTTTTGACCGGACGGTGAGGAGAGAAGACATCCAAGTAATCTAAGACATCTAAGAAATCAAACACTACACTGACACGTAGGCACACATAGGCACACTTTTCACCCCAGTCACCCCCCGATCACCCCCCCGATCGCCCCCCTGCCCCCCCCAGTCACAGTGTCACTGATTGCAGTGATCATTTATTTACTGATCACTGCATTTAGTGTCAGTTGTGACTGTAAAAAGTGTCAGGGCAGCTAGTGTTAGGCCCCTTTAGGTCCAGGGTAGCCCCCTACCCCCCCAATAAAGGTTTAACCCCTTGATTGCCCCCTCAGTTAACCCTTTCACCCCCTTTTACCAGTGTCACTAATCGATCGTTTTTCTGATCGCTGCATTAGTGTCACTGGTGCTGCTAGGAAGCTAGTTATTTTTTTAGGTTCACCGCCAGGTTTTTATAGTGTTAGGTACCCCCATATATAACCTAATAAAGGTTTTAACCCCTTGATTGCCCGTAGAGTTAACCCTTTCACCAGCGATCACTGTATAAGTGTCACTGGTGACGCTGGTTAGCCAGTTAGTTATTTAGTTATTTAGGTCCCCCGTCAGGTTTTTATATAGCGTCAGGTACCCCCACATAATACCTAATAAAGGTTTTAACCCCCTGATTGCCCCTAGTTAACCCTTTCACCAGTGATCACCGTATAAGTGTTACGGGTGACGCTGGTTAGGTAGTTCGCTTTTTATAGCATCAAGGCACCCGCCATTTATTACCCAATAAAGGTTTAACCCCCTAAACACCCGGCGGGTGATATCAATTAGGTTTTAGGGTCAGATAGGGTCTGCGTCGCCCCAGGCAGTGATAGGTTAGGGCCAGTACTGCTAACACCCACGCGCAAAGCATACACCTCCCTTAGTGGTATAGAATCTGAACAGATCAATATCTGATCTGATCAGATCTATACTAGCGTGCCCAGCAGTTTAGGGTTCCAAAAAAACGCATTGTTAGCGGGATCAATCCAGATACCTGCTAGCACCTGCATTTTGCCCCTCTGCCCAGCCCACCCAAGTGCAGTATCGATCGATCACTGTCACTTACAAAACACAACACACATAATTGCAGCGTTCGCAGAGTCAGGCATGATCCCTGCGATCGTTAATAGTTTTTTTTGGTAGCGTTTTATACAGTCGCTGACAGCCTAGGTGCTTTTTTACCTGTGAGTCTCACTAGTGTACCCCTAAATTTAGAGCCCAAAATGGCAAAGCGAAGGTACACTAGTGAAGAGGCCTACACGTTTCTGAGCATGACAGATAGTGAAGAGGAAGACACTGATCTGTCAGATTCAGGCTCAGAATACGATCCTGTAGAGGACAGCGGCTCCATGACAGATAGCTCTGACGATAAAGATGAGGTCCCTGCTAACATCAGGTGTACCCGACCCCAATCTTCTGATGTTGTTGAGGTGCAAGAATCGCAGGTCCCTCGTATGGAGCAGAGAAGTACTAGAGCCGCTCATCCTTCTGGTGAACTGGCAAGCACCAGCAGCCTAGTACACCCTGGACGTACATCCAGCACTGCAGTATCATGTGGTGACGTGGCGAGTCCCATAAGTGCAGTTCAAGCTGGCGAGGTGGCAAGCATAAGTAGTGTCCCGCTGCCACCAAGAAGAAGACAAAGGCAGGCCCGTCGTTCCCATAGTGCCCTTCCTGCAGAATTCGCCAATCCTGATTGGGTGCCCACCACTTCTGCAGCACCAGTACTTCCCCCATTCACTGGCCAACCCGGTATTCAGGTGGATACAGCTGATTTTACGCCACTTGATTTTTATTCGCTGTATTTCACGGAAGATCTCTATAGATCTATTGTGGACCAAACTAATTTATATGCTGGTCAACACATCGCCGCTAATCCCCAGTTGCCTTCCCTTGCTAGAGATTGGAAACCAGTTACGGTTTCCGAATTTAAGACCTTTCTTGGCCTTTCCCTCAACATGGGCATGACGTTGCGGGCATATTGGTCCACGCATCTGACTGACCACATGCCCGTGTTCTCTAACTCCATGTCCAGGAAACGATACGAGCAGATCTTGCGGTTCATGCACTTCAATGACAATGAACTTTGTCATCCTCGTGGAGACCCTGAATACGATTGGCTCTACAAAATTCGGCTCCTCATAAACCACTTCAACCAACGTTTTGCAGACTTGTTTACTCCCCATCAAGTTGTCTGCGTTGATGAGTCCCTGATTAAGTTTTCTGGTCGCTTGTCATTCAAACAATACATTCCCAACAAGCGTACCAGATACGGGGTCAAGCTCTATAAGTTCTGTGACAGGGCCACAGGCTATACATGGAGCTTTATGGTTTATGAGGGTAAAGATAGTCACGTAGAGCCGGAGAACTGCCCTGACTACATAGGAAGTGCTGGCAAGATAGTGTGGAACTTGGTGTCACCCTTGTTCGGAAAGGGGTACCACTTGTACGTGGACAATTATTACACGAGCGTGCCACTGTTTAGTCACTTGTTTGATCATCAGATTGGAGCATGTTGCACCGTGCGACCTAATCGCCAGGGCTTTCCCCAGAGGCTTGTAGATTCACGTCTTAGGCTGGGGGAGAGAGCCTGCTATCGGTGTAATAATTTGCTCGCTGTGAAGTGGAGGGATAATAAGAATGTTTTTGTTCTTACCTCCCTTCATGCAGACACTAGGGTTCAAATTCATACGGCGACTGGTATTGTGGAGAAACCCCTCTGTGTCCACGAATATAACAAAAATATGGGAGGGGTGGACCTCAATGACCAGTTGTTGGCACCGTATCTAGTTGCCCGTAAGGCCAGGCGCTGGTACAAAAAAGTGTCTGTTTACTTATTTCAATTGGCTTTGCTGAATGCTTATGTGCTATACAAAGCTTCAGGCGGGATTTTAACCTTTCTTTTTTTCCAGAGAGAGGTTGTCACAGACCTTCTGTATCCAGATGGTTCTGCACCTCACCATTCCCAACCAAATGCTGCATGAGAGGCATTATCCTTATGCCCTCCCGAGTACCCCTACCCAACGAGCCCCCCAAAGAAGATGTCGTGTCTGTATCAAGCATGGATATAGGCGTGACACCCGTTGTTATTGTCCATGCTGTCCTGGCAATCCTGGTCTTTGCCTTGGTGAATGTTTTGAACGCTACCATTCACTAGTGAAGTATTAGCGTAGGGTACAGCATTTCACAGGCTAGGCACAATAACACAGGGTCTCCCAAGATGCCATCGCATTTTGAGAGACCCGAACCATTACAGTTGTTACAGTTTACAGTTCAAAAAAAAAGTGTAAAAAAAAAAAGTAAAAAAAAAAAAAGAAAAAAAAATATATATATATATATATATATATATATATATATATATATATATATATATATATATATATATATATATATATATATATATATATATGTATATATATAAAATATAAAAAACAAAAATAGTTGTCGTTTTATTGTTCTCTCTCTCTCTTCTCTCTCATTTTTTATACTTTACTGTTTACTGTGTTTTATTGTTAACCATTTTTTTTGTTTTCAGGTACGCCATTCAGCTGCAGCGCGGATTTATTTATCTTGACAGCAATAGCGTTTGCTCCCACGATACATAAAGCCGTGACTCCAGTGCTGTAGGAGATGATTTCACCACCACAGTTATAAAAAAAAAAGAGCATATATGCCGAAGCATGGGGGCAGCAGGGGAGGAGGAGTGATTTTGCTCCTAATGCCGCGTACATACGGCTTGCCCGTGGAAAAGTTTGACCGTGTGTACGCGGCATAACTTTTTTGAGGGAGGATGCCCCCATGCTTCGGCATATATATATTTTAGGCACAGGTTGTGTTAAAAAATGTTTTATTTTTTACTGTTTTTTTTTTGGCATTTGCTTTGCAGGTATGGTATGGTAAGGTTTTACTGTTATACTGTAATGTTACTTTGTTTTAATGTTAACCATAATTTTCTTAGCAGGTACGCCATTCAGTTGCAGCACGGATTTATTTATCTTGACAGCAGTAGCTTTTGCTCCCACGATACATAAAGCTGTGACTCTAATGCTGTAGGAGGTGATTTCACCACTGCCGTTTAAAAAAAGAGCATATATGCCGAAGCATGGGGGCAGCAGGGGTAGAGGAGTGATTTTGCTCCTAATGCCGCGTATATACAGTCGAAATTCCGATGGAGGGCTTGCCCGTGGAAAAGTTTGACCGTGTGTACGCGGCATAACTTTTTTGCGGGAGGATGCCCCCATGCTTCGGCATATATATATTTTAGGCACAGGTTGTGTTAAAAAATGTTTTATTTTTTACTGTTTTTTTTTTGGCATTTGCTTTGCAGGTATGGTATGGTAAGGTTTTACTGTTATACTGTAATGTTACTTTGTTTTAATGTTAACCATAATTTGCTTAGCAGGTACGCCATTCAGTTGCAGCACGGATTTATTTATCTTGACAGCAGCAGTGTTTGCTCCCACGATACATAAAGCTGTGACTCCAACGCTGTAGGAGGTGATTTCACCACTACAGTTTAAAAAAAGAGCATATATGCCGAAGCATGGGGGCAGCAGGGGTGGAGGAGTGATTTTGCTCCTAATGCCGCGTATATACAGTCGAAATTCCGATGGAGGGCTTGCCCGTGGAAAAGTTCGACCATGTGTACGCGGCATTACTTTTTTTGCGGGAGGATGCCCCCATGCTTCGGCATATATATATTTTAGGTTCAAGTTGTGTTAAAAAATGTTTTATTTTTTACTGTTTTTTTTTGGCATTTGCTTTGCAGGTATGGTATGGTAAGATTTTACTGTTATACTGTAATGTTACTTTGTTTTAACGTTAACCATAATTTGCTTAGCAGGTACGCCATTCAGTTGCAGCGTGGATTTATTTATCTTGACAGCAACAGCATTTGCTCCCACAATACATAAAGCCCCGTACGCAGCTAGGCTCCCAAAAAGTCCCACACATGTGGTATCCCTGTACTCAGGAGAAGCAGCAAAATGTATTTTGGGGTGCAATTCCACATATAACAATGGCATGTGTGAGCAATATATAATTTAGTGACAACTTTTTGTAAAAAAAAATTATTTTTATTTTTTGTCACTATTCAATCCCTTGGGACAAAAAAAAATATTCAATGGGCTCAACATGCCCCTCAGCAAATAGCTTGGGGTATATACTTTCCAAAATGGGGTCATTTGGGTTGGTTTTGTGCCTTCTTGGCATTTTATGGCCTTCAAAACTGTGATAGGTAGTGAGGAGTAAAATAAGAAATTAATGCCCTTAGAAATCCTGAAGGCGGTGCTTGGATTTCGGGGTCCCATACGCAGCTAGGCTCCCAAAAAGCCCCACACATGTGGTATCCCTGTACCAAGGAGAAGCAGCAGAATTTATTTTGGGGTGTAATTTCACATATGCCTATAGCATGTGTGAGCAATATATCATTTAGTGACAACTTTGTGCAAAAAAAAAAGTTTGTAATATTCCCACAACTTGCGGCAAAATATAAAATATTCCATGGACTCAACATGCCTCTCAGCAAATAGCTCGGGGTATCTTCTTTCCAAAATGGGGTCATTTGGGGGGGTTTGTGCTATTTTGGCATTTTATGGCCTTCGAAACTGTGATAGGTAGTGAGGAGTGAAATCAAAAATTTGCGCCCTTAGAAATCCTGAAGGTGGTGATTCGGTTTTCGGGGCCCCGTACGCAGCTAGGCTCCCAAAAAGCCCCACACATGTGGTATCCCCGTACTCAGGAGAAGCAGCAAAATGTATTTTGGGGTGGAATTCCACATATAACCATGGCATGTGTGAGCAATATATAATTTAGTGACAACTTTTTGTAAAAAAAAAATTATTTTTATTTTTTGTCATTATTCAATCCCTTGGGACAAAAAAAATATTCAATGGGCTCAACATGCCCCTTAGCAAATAGCTTGGGGTGTCTACTTTACAAAATGGGGTAATTTTGGGGGGTTTTGTGCTATTTTGGCATTTTATGGCCTTCGAAACTGTGATAGGTAGTGAGGAGTGAAATCAAAGATTTTCACCCTTAGAAATCCTGAAGGTGGTGATTGGTTTTCAGGGTGCCGTGCACGACTAGGCTCCCAAAAAGTCCCACACATGTGGTATCCCCATACTCGGGAGAAGTAGCAGAATATATTTTGGAGTGCAATTCCACATATAACCATGGCATGTGTGAGCAATATATCATTTAGTGACAACTTTTTGTAATTTTTTATATTTTTTTGTCATAATTTAATTCCTTGGGACAAAAAAATAAATATTCAATGGGCTCAACATACCCCTCAGCAATTTCCTTGGGGTGTCTACTTTCCAAAATGGGGTCATTTGGGGGGAGTTTGTACTGCCCTGCCATTTTAGCACCTCAAGAAATTAGATAGGCAGTCATAAATTAAAAGCTGTTTAAATTCCAGAAAATGTACTCTAGTTTGTAAACGAGCCGCAAACCAATAAATATACGCTTATTGAAATTTTTTTTACTAAAGACATGTGGCTGAATACATTTTGCCCTAAATGTATGACTAAAATTTAGTTTATTCGATTTTTCTTATAACAAAAAGTAGAAAATTTCTTTTTTTTTTCAAAATTTTCTGTCTTTTTCCATTTATATCGCAAAAAATAAAAATCACAGAGGCAATCAAATACCATCAAAAGAAAGCTCTATTTGTGGAAAGAAAAGGACACAAATTTCGTTTGGGTACAACATTGCATGACTGTGAAATTACCAGTTAAAGCAGTGCAGTGCGAAATTGTAAAAAGACCTCTGGTACTTAGGCTGACAATTGGTCCGGGGCTGAAGTGGTTAAGCAATTCCCATATACACATTTTCAATATCTGTAAATTAATAAATACATGAAAAAACTCTGTTTTAAAATGTTTCCTAATCAGTAACAAGTCATACAAGAATGGAAGCTGCTGAAAAGCCCTATTCACATCATTAAACAAATCTATGTTTTACTTATAGTCTAATTCATGCACTAATATGTGCTAATATTGCTTTTGATGCTGCCTTGACATTAGTAGATCCACAGGATTATTCAATACATGAATCTAGCCCAAAAAAATTAATCTAGTAATAGCGGATTCCCAAAAGGAGTATATGCTACAGAAAATGCTATGATTGGAAACCAATACATTGAGTAGCCATGGCAAAATAATCTAACCAATAAGGGGGTGAATCGAATAACTCAAATTTTTTTAGACCTCTGCCACTGATGAGCTGTGATACTGTTGCATGCCATAAAAAGTTCTCTGAAAGAATAAACTCTTTCATGCTTTACATAGCTTATTGATTTCCCCAGCAAGTTTCTGTTTCTGATGTCCTTGTGGAGTGGTCATACCACACCCTGAAAAAGATATATAAAAATGTTTTTATTGTTTTTACTTTTCTGCATCATCGGTCGCTCTACACAATCATTACATAATACAACTGTTGGAAGTCCATGATCTGTGATGCTACCGCATGCCAGAATAAAAATATACAAATAAAATGTTGTCTATATGTTCATAGACCATATATTCTACTCATTTTATAGTAACCATTCTTGTACCTATGCTGGAGTTTCACCATATGCTTTTATTTTTAAAGCTTTGTATTTTTATACTTAGATCCATTGAAATAAACTCAGTTCAAAAGTCTTGGGTATATTTTTCATGCACACTTTAAGAACACTTGTTCCTTGTAATATGTTGACATTTTACAATCCTAGAACATACATTCCCTTTCATAACTACAGCGATTCTGATTCAGAAGGTGGTACATCAGAAACATATGCTCCATAGATAATAACATTATACTTGAAAACTGAAAATGATCCTTAAAGGTCCACTACCTTTCAATGTGTTGTTAGAGTTGTAGCCACCAATGAAATAAAAAAAAGTACAAAAGAACTATCTCTTAACAAGATAATGGACTTGGTATGCAACTCCCTGAGCTGCACACTAGAATGTACATTTTATCTGTTAACTTTCTTAAGCATTATAGACATTTCATATTGCTTTTGCCCTCTATCTGATCCTTTCCTTTGCTGAAAATAAAGAATCATGCAATAAATTCCTCTACGTTATTGTGCTGGCATCAAATAATAGACCAGAAAGCAAGACTGTATAAGATGTAAAGGAGTGTTTCTACAATAAAAAGTACCTGCACATGAGAACATTCCAGCAAGCAAGCTGACATCTCTATTTGAAAGGTATTTCAAGAAAACCTGCCATGAGAAAAGTTTGGAAGTTACCATTGCTGACCTCCTTGAGAATCCTGGCTGTCATGATTCAACACCTTCCGAGTCACTGATACACAACAGATAAGTAGATTAGGAGTTCTGATTTCACTTGCTGGACGCTTATTTAAACTCTGGAACCCGAGAACAGGAGGGCTGTTCTGTGCAATAAAATTGAACAGAGTAGATAAGTATAACATGTTTATTATTTTGTTTTTTAAAAGTTAAGCTTTATAATCACTTTATGGTTACGATAAATTACTTAATTTACTATATATGCGTAAGTGTCAATGATATCTATCTATCTATCTATCTATCTATCTATCTATCTATCTATCTATCTATCTATCTATCTATCTATCTGTATATATATATATATATATGTATGTATATATCTATCTATCTATCTATCTATCTATCTATCTATCTATCTATCTATCTATCTATCTATCTATCTATCTATCTATCTATATATATATAGATAGATAGATAGATATAGATACAGAATCTCACAAAGGTGAGTACACCCCTCACATTTTTGTAAATTTTTTTATTATACCTTTAATGTGATAACATAACTTAATGTGACAACACTGAAGAAATGACACTTTGCTACAATGTAAAGTAGTGAGTGTACAGCTTGTATAACAGTGTAAATTTCCTGTCCCCTCAAAATAACTCAACACATATCCATTAATGTCTAAACCACTGGCTACAAAAGTGAGTGCACCCCTACATGAAAATATCCAAATTTGGCCCAATTAGCCATTTTCCCTTGCCTTGTTAGTGTCACAAGGTATCAGGTGTGAATGGGGAGCAGGTGTGTTAATTTAGTGTTATCGCTCTTACTCATACCGGTTAATGGAAGTTCAACATGGCACCTCATGGCAAAGAACACTCGACAGAAGACGCTTGCATAAGAGAAAAAAGAGCTAGAAGAAGGTGCGGTGGCCCGGCAAGAAGAACCGAAGAGGGGGACAAGACCCCTGAAGTTGGAAGAAGAGGGCAGCGGCGAAGAAGAAAGCCGGGCTCCTCCGCTAGTGAAAGAGCTAACAAAAGAGCAGAAGATAGCGGAGGAGTCTGGCGAGAAGACCCCCGGAGATGGAAAAAGACCCCCGGAGCTGTGCAATAAACTATTTTAACCCTTGTGTGTTGTGTTTTTTTAAACTTTTTTTCACAGGTGAATGGGTAGGGGTACATTGTACCCCATACTCATTCACATAGGGTGAGGGGCCGGCACCCGGGGGCCCCCTTATTAAAGCGGGCTCACGGATTCCGATAAGCCCCCACCCTCAGACCCCAACAACCAACGGCCAGGGTTGTCGGTGAAGAGGCCCTTGTCCTCATCAACATGGGGACAAGGTGCTTCCCCAAGGCACCCCCCATGTTGAGGGCACACGGCCTGGTACAGCTCAGGAGGGAGGGCGCTCGCTCATCCCTACCCCCTTTCCTGGCCGGCCGGGTAGCATGCTCAGATAAGGGTCTGATATGAACCTGGGGGGGGGACCCCCACGCCGATTTTTCAGCGTAGGGATTCCCCTTTAAATCCATACCAGGTGACGGGACCAGCTACGCTTACTTCGCTGGTTCCGGCTACCTGGAGCCGCGCTCAAAATGAGCGTAGTTTCCTCTGTGTGTGTGGCCGAGTCCGTTCATTTCAAAAGTACAGCGGACTTAGTACGCCATACTTAGTCCGCCGCAAAAGTACCGTGTGTGGGCAGGTAGCTCGTTCGGAAAATCCGGCGGACAGTCCGCCAGACTAAGTCCGCCGGATAGTCTGCTACATCAGTCCGAGGCCAAGAGCAAATCTTTGCTCCAGTCCTGCTTTATTTATACCAACTGTTGGTGGATGCAAATGGACCTCAAAATCTGGTCCAAAACCAACCTTGCCAAGGTGGCTGGTAAAACCCGGATCAGATTCCACCTTAGATCTTGGCAATTAAACACATGCAAGGTGAAATATAACAGGCATCAATCAGCTCTTTGCTCCACTGTAAACTTAAATGCTTGAAGAGCAAGGAACCACCTTGTCACACAACAGCTTTTCTCCTTGTTATCACACATCCATTTAAGAGGGACATGCTCAGTGATTAGTTTGAATGGTCTCCCCAACAGATAATACTTCAGGTCATCTATGGCCCCTCTGATAGCTAAACATTCCTTCTCAATAGGGATGAGCCGAACACCCCCCGATTCAGTTCGCACCAGAACTTTTGAACAGACCGAAAATTTGTGCAAACTTTAGAACCCCATTGAAGTCTATGGGACTTGAACGTTCGAAATAAAAAGTGCTAATTTTAATGGCAAATAAGCAAGATATTGTCCTAAAAAGGGTTTGGGGACCGACTCCTGCCCCAGGGGACATGGGTCAATGCCAATTTTTTTTTTAAAACTCACGTTTTTTCAGGAGCACTGATTTTAATGATGATTAAAGTGAAAAAAAAGTGAAGTATTCCTTTAAATATCGTGCCTGGGGGGTGGCTATAGTATGCCTGTGAAGTGGCACGTGTTTCCTATGTTTAGAACAGTCCCTGCACAAAATGACATTTACGGAAAAAAAGTCATTTAAAACTTCTAATGTCATGTCTGGTTCCGGCAATACGGATGAAAATCATTGAGAAAAAAATGGCATGGGTAGCCCCCCATGCCCAATACCAGCCCCTTTGGGTCTTGTACAGATATTAAGGGGAACCCTGTACATAAATTTAAAAAAGTAAAGGCGTGGGGCCCCCAGACCCTATATACTCAGAACAGCAGTATACAGGCAAACAAGACAGGGACTGTGTAGATTTGCTGTGTTAAGTAGAATCTGTTTGTAATTTTGAACTGGTACATTTTTAAAGTGTAGCTCCAGTCAAAAAACCTATTTTTAAGCTTTTTGGAAAACATAGGGAAGGGTTATCACACCTGTATAATTTTTTTGGCCGTTCGTCTTTTTTCATCTCACTTCCTGTTGTCTCCTTCCGTTTGCAAGTAGGAGACGTTTGTAAGTTGGATGTTTGAAAGTAGGGGCCTGCCCTATATGCTCTGCAGAAATGGGGGCCTAAGGTGTTGGTGTTGCAACAACACTGTAAGCCCTCAAAGTGACTCTTGGTGGGAGCTGGAGTGCCCTGCTGTGAACGATTATATCAAGAATTGTAATTACATGCCATTGTTGAACAGTGGTAAAAAAATTGGGCCTTTGGTGGTTGTGGTGGTGGTGCCGGTGCCACAACAATATAAGTCCTCATAGTTACTCTCGGTGGGCGCAGGAACGGGCCCTGCTGTGAAATATTATATCATGAATTGTAATTACATGCCCCTGTTAAGCAGGGGCTGAAAAATTGGGCCTTAGGCACTGCTTTCTGGTGCCATGGCACTGCAACCTCTCCCAGATACTCTAGTTGGAGTGCAGGAATGAGGCCTGCTGCAAAGCATTGCATCAAAAATTGTAATTACATGCACCTGTTAAACAGGGGCTTAAAAATTGGGCCTTGGGCACTGGTGCTGGTGCCACGACACTGCAACCTCTCCCATATACTCTAGTTGGAGTGCAGGAATGAGCCCTGCTGCAAAGTATTGTATCAAAAATTGTATTACGAGGGGCGTGGCCGGCAGCCGAGGAGTATGGCCGCGTTGTAAGAGAGCTCCGTCCACCGCAGAGATACCGGAGCTTCCTACAGCATACCTGGGTGGTGAACCACAGCGATTTTTACATTCCCGAGGATGGGCAGACGTGGGGAACATGTCCCAGCGGAGAAAAGAAGAAAAGCGGCTGAGCAGAATGACGGACTTCTACCGCCATCCCCGCAATGCACAGGCCCAAGATGGCGCTGGTAAGAGAAACGACAGAGAACGTGGCAGGCATGATGGTGAACATACCCCTATCACTCAACACATACATCCTCTGTCAGGATCTTCTCTAGGGGACAGGCATATCTCCCCCCTAGCATCCTCCACTTACAGCCCAGTGAAGGCCAAACAGCCACACATGCAGGGGGGAGAGGAGGAGGAATCCAGCAATGTTTCTCTTAATGACACCAGAGAACTCCAGGACTCCATACTGGAATTCCCCACTAAAAATCAGCCGGTAATAGATACCACTTTAAAGGACATGCTGGTGTCACTCCGCAGTACATTACATGCTGATATACTGTCTCTCACAAACCACTTTAAAGAAGAGGTTAAGGCAGTGGGCGACAGTCTCTCACATAGAGCATAAAATGAGCGAATTTGCCGGAACCATTAATGAAGTTATTGAAGCCCATAATGAGAGAGATGACGAGTTAACCTTAATGAAAGAAAAATTGGCTGACTTTGAAGATCGCTCGAGAAGAAATAATATAAAGATCCGTGGGATACCGGAATCGGTCAAACCACCAGACCTTCAGGCTCATTTCCAAAAAATCCTGCAGGAAGCATTGCCTGACGCTTCTATAAATGATCTTGCCATTGATAGGATCCATAGGCTTCCTAAGCCCAGACATATCCCAGATCACTTGCCAAGAGATACTATAGCAAGGATTCACTTCTTTCAAACCAAAGAAAAATTCCTTTTACATGTGAGGAACCCAGAAAACTTGCCAGCGTCTGCACAAAGCCTATCCTTTTTCCCAGATTTATCTGCATTCACAATGCAAAGAAGAAGGAACATGGCAACTATCACGAAACCCCTGAGGAACCACCGTATTCCTTACAAATGGGCGTATCCAGCCAAGCTTCTGGTTTCAAAGGATGGGAAAACATTTGCAATCAAATCGGTGGAAGAAGGAATTCACCTCCTGCGAGAATGGCGAATTCTAGCAGGGGATGAAGAGGCACAGTCTACGGACTCATCTCCACGTCCAGGATCCCCCGCCTGGCCGAGGCCCATTTCAGAATGACTGCCCAGGTAATCACCACACTACTTGAACTTAGAGCTCTGGGACTCGGTGGAAACTCACTAGTTCTCTTTTAGCCCTCCGTTAACTAAGGGTTCACTTCCCTACGGATTCTTTTGAATCGCCTGTTTTTATTTTTTTTATTTTTTTTGCACATTCTCAAGTATACAGATTGTTGGTTATTGCTGCGTGGTGCTTCAGCGGTAGGCCTTCAGGCTACCAGTATAATTATAAGTCACACAACAATTAGTGACCAGACTTTTTTTTTCAGTGTTATTTTTTTTCCTGTTTTGTTTTTGTTCCGTTTACATTTTTTCTGCTCACATCCACAGCGGTTTAGTGCAAGCTAGTGTATATAGCTTCTGATATAGCCCCGAGATACTGGGCATTGGGCAAGGCCCAACCTCTATGCCCTGCAGGATGGGTTTTAAGGTTACTTCATTCAATGTCAGAGGGCTGAATAGCCTGCATAAACGAAGTTTACTATGGAAAGAAGCGAAGAAATTGCAAAGTGATATTTTGTGTCTTCAGGAAACGCACTTTCGCGATTTTAAACATCCACAACTGCAAAATAGTCACTTCCCTTCAGTATTTTGTTCAAATGCACAAACGAAACATAGAGGAGTGGCTATCTTGATCAGAAATTCGATCTCATTTAAATGTACTCATGTAGAAACTGACCAGTCAGGAAGGTATATTATTTTGATAGGAGAAATCAATAACACAGTATACACTATTGTGAATGTATATTTGCCTAATGCCAAGCAACTATCTTTTTTACATAAGGTGTGGAAGAAGGGGAATGCAGTGCGCAAGGGGTATCTGATACTATGCAGTGATTTTAACGCTATACCTAATCAATCTCTAGATGCATCTCTGAGTCCCTCTAGAGCCAGAGACAGGATTACCCTTGCGCGCTTCATGGCCTCAGAAAGCTTGTTCGATGTGTGGCGATGCCAGCATTCCACAGAACGTGATTACTCCTACTACAGTGTCCACAAAACGTATTCGAGAATCGATGTCTTTCTAGTCGATAAATTTTTACTTCAAAAAGTCAGCATGTCATCTATTCACAACATTACATGGTCGGACCATGCTCCGGTATCCATTGTGGTGGAGGGGTGGCGCACAGAAACTAGGGCCAATAGATGGAAAAATGACACTTCTCTTTTTTCACATCCAAAATTTAATAAGGTAATTATGGCTGAACTGAAAAGTTTCTTTGAGATCAATGCCCAGTCTGTGTCGGAACCCCTTCACCCTTTGGAACTCTCATAAGGCCTTTATGAGAGGGATACGCATAAAAATGAGCAGTACGGCCAAAAAACAGACCAATTTGAAGGTGCAGACTCTTATTTCACAAATAGAGCACTTAGAATCCATGAACAAAAAGGCACCTGACCCAACTAGAAGTTCTACACTAGATAACATAAGACACGCGCTTAGATTATTACTGATTGCACAACAAGAACGGACGTTTAAAAAATGGAAACCTCGCTTTTACCAGCAAGGCAACCATGCAGGGAAACTCCTAGCTAGACAATGAAAGAAAAATCAGTCCAACAGAAAATCCCCTTTATTTACCACCCAACTACTGGTTCTAAACTGTCCAATCCAAAAGATATTGCCAATGCTTTCAGGGATTATTACAATGCCCTTTACAATTTAAAAGACGACTCGTCAACCCCACAACCATCCCCAGACCTGATACGTGAGTTTCTCGAGAAAATATCACTCCCTAAAATTAATCAAACACAACTTGCCACTCTAAATGACCCCATTTCATTAAGCGAATTATATAAAACAATATTGGCTATGCCACTAAACAAGTCACCTGGCCCTGACGGTTTCTCGGCGGAATACTACCGGACATTCTACCCCGTTTTAGGTCGACATCTACTTAAAACTTTTGAGAAAGCTACCGCGGACTCCTCCTTCCCATTAGAAATGTTAACCGCCACAATTATAACGCTACCAAAACCTGTGAAGTCACCAGACAAGCCACAGAACTTCAGGCTTATCTCTTTATTGAACGTAGACCTGAAGGTCTTTGCAACAATTCTGGCTAACAGATTGTCGAACATTCTAACATCACTGATCAGAAATGATCAGGTGGGTTTTATTCCGGGGCGTCGGGCGCCGGATGCAACCAGGAGGATTATCAATCTGATTCATGCGGCAGAGGCCTCTGGTGACCCTTCTCTGCTTCTTACATTAGATGCAGAGAAGGCATTTGATAGGGTCCACTGGGGATACCTAAGTCAAGTACTCGACAAATTTGCCATTCTGGGCACTATTAACTCAGCTATTTCAGCCTTATATTCTAATTCCTCGGCCATGGTATATACTGAAGGTATGTTTTCTGACTCCTTTAACATCACTAATGGCACACGTCAAGGGTGTCCGTTATCTCCCTTGATTTTTTGCCCTTCTGATGGAACCTTTAGCGGAAACGATCCGCACTCACCCACGTATATTAGGCATCTCAACACCCAAGCACACCCACTCTATCACATTATTTGCAGATGACGTAATCTTAACCCTAAAGCACCCTTCCTCCTCTCTACTAGCAGTACATGACACCCTTGAAGAATTTAACAGGATATCGTACTATAAGGTAAATTCATCCAAATCTAATATACTTGCGATTAATGTAAAAGAAAAAACACGATCATCCTTGGCCACACGATTCCCATACCCATGGACAAATAAGCCAATCCAATATCTGGGTATACACCTTCTGTCACCAAGCTCTAGTCTTTTCAAAATCAACTTTTTGCCTCTTCTCTCCTCCCTGCAACAGGAGTTGAACAGGCTAAAGAAATTTTACCTGTCTTGGATGGGAAGACTGGCAGCCTACAAAATGTTAATCCTCCCAAAGCTTTTATATCACTTCAGGGCCTTACCAATTGCTATTCCTATGTCATTCTTTAAATCGGCTCTAGCTCAACTCAATAAATTTGTATGGGGAGACAAAAAGCCAAGATGCTCCCAATCCATTCTATTCAGAAAGAGGGATATTGGTGGTATGGGGTTGCCTATTTTGAGGGATTATTATATGGCGAGCTTATTAGACCAAATGAAGTACTGGCTTTGCCCCCCAGTGGAGAAGCAGTGGGCTCTGATTGAGGGCTCTTGGCTTCTACCTAGCTCACCATATTCTACTCTGTTAGCGTCTTCCTTTGCCAACACGACCTTCAAATCCGAACACCCCACTGTACAACTGGTAGTGGACACATGGAGAAATTTTCTAAATACTCTAGAAATATCTCATTCCCTAATTGACATTTCTACTCCACTTTCATCCATAGGTACATATATCGAGAATCTAGATCTGGTGGCATGGGTACAAAAAGGTATCTCATTGGTCTCAGATTTAATTGAGCATGACAGGTTTATTCCATTTGAGTCATTAGCGTATAAATTTTGCCTCCCAGGTCAGACTACTTTACTTATCTAAGGATCGTATCATTCTTAACACAACATCGAGGCACCTCCATTACAATTCCTGGTCTGACGTATCTAAAGTTAAATGGGGAATTTCATTATTCTACAACCTACTACAAGGCAAGAGCCAATTTACGAAAACATCCCCTTTCCATAGATGGGAGAAAGATTTATCTGTGACGTTTACGGACGATCAGTGGCGAACGGCTATTAAAAGTAACGGCAGATACATCAGATCAGTAACGCACTGGGAAGTCTCACAAAAAATATTACTTAGGTGGTATTATACCCCTTTCATCACGGCAAAATTTCTACAGGGCAGCTCCAATACCTGCTGGCGAGGCTGTGGAAGAGTTGGTACTCTTCTGCATATGCTCTGGGAATGCCCCCACCTCAGGAGTTTCTGGAGGGGGGTATTCTCTTTGATTTCCAAAGTTACTGGCATTCTTAAATCAGGATCCCCTGAACTAGCAATATTGAGTTTACACATCGACCAATACCAGCCACCCCTCAGAATGTTAGTCGTCCAGATACTTTCAACGGCTAGACTTTTGATAGCCAAGCAGTGGAAAACCCCCTGCCCCCCCCAATATGGGAGAACTAATTAAAAGAGTAGACAAGACCTTTAAATACGAGCAGATACTAGCCATAATGGAAGGAAAATCTTCAAGTTTATATGGACAATGGTCACCCTCGATTGATACCAGGAAAATTGTTTGAACAGTTGAACTAATTATCTGTTTTATCAGTTATGTTGTGGTAAGAACAATGTTACTTAGTTGAATCTTTATGTAACCTAAAAATTTAAAATGTGAGGCTTGAAATCCCTCTGTTGCTCAGAGGATAGGTACACATACTTCTATTGAAATGTTATAGACTAAAACTCAATGTATAACTTCTTGTGTTTTGCAATTGATTGTCTGATGATTTTTGTATCATTCAAGCCTTCCAATAAAAATACTTAAAAAAAAAATTGTATTACATGCCCCTGTTAAACAGGGGCTGATAAATTGAGCCTTAGGCACTAGTGCTGGTGCCACGACACTGCAAACTCTCCCATATACTCTAGTTGGAGTGCATGAATGAGCCCTGCTGCAAACCATTGCATCCAAAATTGTAATTACACACCCCTGTTAAACAGGGGCTGAAAAATTGGGCTGGTGGCATCACCCAGAACCAAAAATGTTCTTCAAAGCTATTAGCAGGATCACTGAGGAGGAAGAGGGTAGCCAATCAACATACCAGTGTTATGTACAGCCTTGAAATAAGGGACATCTACGAAGTTGCATTTGTCTCAATGTATATTTACTCAGAAAATCAATCTCCGTACAGAGGATCACGTCACTTCCTTTCCAAAGGGAAAGTGATGAAAGTGATGAAATTACTCAATTTGTAACAGCGTTTTTATAAGAAAATTATAACATTACAGTCTATGTGTGGGAAAGAGTGAAAATAGAAAATACACAATACATTCCAGGATAATCTATTTCATATTTCACATGGTCATTTTCGCCATAACACAATAACAACTTTAAAGGTCATTCTGACTTTTTGGTAAGTTATGTTATCAACAGGGTCTTTCCATAAAAACATTTGAACATCATTTCTGGGAATAATATGCTTTATCATTTTACTGGCAGTAATCTCATGTGAAGCAAATAATAAGTAATAACAATAACAATAACAAGTGAATAACAAGATATGTGTTGCAATATTGAGAATACCCAAGAAGAATTAAAAAACATTATATAAAGAAATACATTCTTATATTGAAGGGGAACTCTGGGTTATATACAGATATGTGTTACATATGTCTTCATATCTTGACATCCCTCCTATGTTTATAATTCCTTGGGTATTCCTCTTTAAACTTCCTCTATGGCTCTGGGTTGACCTCCAGGTATACGAGCCACCATCTCATGAGCAGTTCTAACTCTTGACCTTTGGGGCTCAAAAGAACCAGTGTTAGTACAAGCTTTCCAAATAGCGCAACAAGAAGTGGTAGTTATTTTAAAACAACATTTGAATAACATAGGTGCACATTTGATTATAAGGATTATAAGTACTATGATACCAACAATATATAGGATACCATGTAATATACCAGCAAACCAACCTCCAATGCCTGAAAGCCAGTTGGCAGGATTAAGCCAGGAAGTCCAGCTTTCCCAGCTTCCTTCAACCCAAGCAGTTTCAGTATGCTCTTTCCGAAAATTGAGCTTAAGCTGTTGTACCTGCTCTACATGTGAAATGATAGCATCTTCTGCTTTAGCATCATTTCCAATGTAGTTACAACAGCCTGTTCCCACTATGGTGCATATTCCTCCCTGGCTCGCTGTAAGATAATCCAGCACCAGCTGGTGCTGCAACATCTCCTTTTTAACCATTTTTAGTTCAGTGGCAAGCATCACAAAGTTCATATCATACAATGCTGTAATATTATCGATCAAGTCAGCTAAATCAATGATAAAACTGAATGCCTTTTTGATACAACATCTATTTACCCATGGTATGGAGAATATTGGCTTTATCTCCCTGTCATGGGACTCTATATTAGTGCCAAGGTCACTATTATAAATGTTATTAGTATTTTCCTCAACATTAACTAGGGGTACCTCAAAGTTAGTCTCACCCTCCTTGTTCATGTCAGGATCTTTAACCTCATCATGATTCTCTTCCTCCCCCCCAGGTTCTGACTGAGAATCTAAATCTCTTTTTACAAGATGTATGGGGATTTTACGGATTTGGGACTCCTTAAACTCATCGTTACTCATATACCAAGTGGCAGGTGTTACTCTCCCAAAATAACAAACCCCCATAGAATTTAAAGGGATCCAATTATATGCTTTCTTCCCACATATAAAGTAATAACCTGGGGGAGCTGCACAAGCCTTCTTGAAATTATACCCCTGCAAACACATTAATAATTTCATATTGTTTTGCCTAGAATGTTGTCGATGCGTGTAGTCATGTAGTTCCTGATATCAATCCGTGCTCCATGCTGTATCCTTATCATCAAACCAATATCTGATCTCAGCATTGTCCATACAGTTAGAGTTCCCAATAGGTCTGGTAGTACTTTGAAAACCTTGAGTAAGCAGCTCAGATGAATATTCTCGAGTGAAGTTTATGCAGACAGAGGGAATTGTCATTGGAGCATTAGTAAACAACAGGAGTGAAACAACTCTGTCAACCATAGTTCTGCTTACATCTTCAAAGTGAGTACTGTTCTCTATTTCAGCCAATGTGCTGGGGACACCTAATAAGGGTATAGTCTTATGTGATATAGGTGCGTGTGTGCATATCCAGCAATTAGAAATGTTCAGTTTCTTTGCTGCCTGTAGGTGCATGGACACAAAGGAGTTATGAAAGGGTTCACCCAATTTAACATGATACTCATGGGTGTCTCTTCTTGCTCTTTGATTGGGATTACGGCTTTCTTCAGGTTGCAATTTCTCACTTGTCACAGTGGCATTGAAAAGGTAGGTGTCATGTACCCTTTTCTTTATGGTATGTACATTCGAATGCCATTACTGTGATCCACACCACCGCTTCACCACAGAGGATAACGCTCCATAACACCACATTCGGTCTAGGCCCGAGGAGATTCATTCTGGAGTCTTCTGGCTCTGGCACGAGTAATTGGCGGTGATGACCTAGAATGCAAGGGTAAAGAAGAATACCTGCTACCAGCAGACTGATCTGTATGTTCCTTCGGAGCTACAGTCTTTTTACAATGGGAACCATGAACCCAGTACTTGTAGTCTTTCAGCTTTACTGCAGTTGGAGATACAAGAATGATCTGAAACGGACCTTTCCACCTAGGAGACAAAGTGGTCCGGGGTATTCGATTCTTGATGTACATGTGTTCCTTCACTTGTATCCACTGGTTGTCCTGCTTTGGCTCTGGAAAAGGTATCAGAAAACACATTTGCCAATTTGCGTAAATAGCCTATCATGGCATCTTGACCTTTTAGCAAAGTCACTGTCTCTGGTGGCACAAGGGTTGCAGGAAGTCTCTTAGGCGGTCGCCCAAATAGTATATCAAAGGGTGATAGTCCATGCTTCTCCTTAGGGGTGGTCCTAATGGTAGCTAAGGCTATTGGCAGTGCTTCTACACATGTGCTTTTCCCATTAACAGTTATCTTGGCCAGATACCCCTTTAAAGTTTGATTGCTGCACTCCACCATCCCGCTAGCTTGTGGCCTATATGGGGTGTGCAGCTGCTGTCTTATCCCCAGAATATTCACCACTTCTGCCATTAACTTGTTATCAAAGTGTGTACTTCTATCTGAGGAGAAAACAGCCCCTATACCAAATATTGGGATTAACTCTCTAATGAGACATTTTACTACTGTTCGGGCATTACTCCTGGCACATGCAAACTAAAAGATACTTTAGCCGACCACAAGTAGGCATATCTGAGAAGTCAATCTACACAATTTGAAACGGCTCCTCAGTATGTGGAATATGCACCCAACACATCCCTCCTGTTGAGACATGGCAAAGCCCATGGCTCAAAGCAAACAAATAAATAAACAGAGTTGGAGGAGCAACCATTTTTCCCTTCATAGTCCACAGGCCATCCTCATCACAAACAGCCCCTTTGGAGCACCAGGATGGTTCGTGAGGTAAGTTTTCCTGTAAGGCAGACAAAAATGTGTAAATCAACAGGTAAATCAGTCAGAAACAACATAGGCATGGTACTGGATGGCTATTTGTAGATTGCTCCTTTAGCATATTCATTGGCTTGTTACACAAAATAGGTAGTAAGGTTTACTATAGTCAGGTAGCCCAAGATTTGGGGTTGTTAGTAAAATTTCTTTAATTTCTTTCTTCACAGCTGGGGTTAATTTGTCCTCGATAAACTTATAACTACCCTTTGTATGTTGCTTTGATAATACTTGTAAAAGACCTAATACTTGTGGAGGATTGAGTCTCCTTCATCCAGTAAAATTTTCATTTTTTATTTATTTATTTATTATCTATTCTTAATCACCGGGCAGCTTCCTCCGGTGACTTCTCTACTCAGGATACTGAAAAATTCTTGGTACTGACAGGGCTAAATCCCCATGACTTTTCACCGTGGCCACTTTCATATATTCTGGTGAGAATTTCCAGTAATCCAGACTGATGGATTCATAAGCCCCTTGTGGGCTTCTTGTAATCCCTCCTATTTAGGGTTAATAAAGTTCTGGCATAAGGAGCAAATTTAACATCTCCCTTTGCTTCAAGTATGTTTTACTCCCATCCCTTCAGGCATTAAAACTATAGTTACTCTTATATTTTCTCTGTCTAGCAGACTGCTAGGGGAGTATGGCGATACACCACATCTTACCTATAGAGGTTCAGTGACGTTGGCAGTAATTACATCATTACTTATCTTAACCAAGAAAATACCTGCTGATTTAAAGTAGGAAAATTGGCATCACATATATTTAACAAAGTCTTTTTTGTCTTTCTCGTTTAATTTGAAGAGCTACAACCTGCACTTCACTTTCCATATGCAGTGCTGTTTTCTATAGTGTATAAGGCTACTTTCACATACATTTACTATTTTTATCGCTATCCTTATTAATCTCTTAGATTCTTTAAGATCCACTATTCATTAATTCTAGCGCTGGCTTCTTTCTCCATTCTTTAACTTCCTATAACAATCCTCCCATGAAACTGTTAACCAGACCATGTCTTTACACTTTCTTTTAATTCTCCTTAAATTCTTATTGCTGAGTCAGAAACTGTAGCAGCAGGCATCTGCCGCACTGTTCCCTCACTGACACGGAGCCTGTTGACCCCTCCCTTTCAGAAAATCATAAGCACATCTGCAATTTGCTAGCTGTCCCGTGCACACCGATAGGGAGAGATTAACCCATTTGCTAACTCATCACTTACTTCTCTCTAACATTTTATTGTTCACAAACACCCTTATTCTTTGCAACGTTCCATACATCCACATACTTTTCGGGCACCACACAGTCAATCAAGATCCACATATCTGTATATGTGACTTGTTGAGTCCTTTCCATCTTGGCTTTGTTAAACATTATTGCAGCTGTATTCAAATTAACAACCTCATCTGAATCTTTTTTTTTCTTTCCACTCAATAAATGTAAAATCACAAAATTGTTATTTTAATCTAAACTAATTCCATTTTTACCAATTTCCCCATTACCCGGATTTCATTTCCAACCAAAGGTTGTCTAAACCAGTTTCAATATATCTATATTTATTAATAAAATTGTTAAACTCATATTAGAAATTAATACTCATATGATAATTTCAATATCACACACTAATATATATGCACAGATAAATGTCCTTAAAGGGGGACATATTACTTCGTTTTACTCAATTTCTCTCTTTTTTTTTTTTAAATGCACTGTTTCCACTATCAAAAGATATTCAATTAGTGTAAGACATGGTTAAATGTAACCTTGATTTTACCATGTTTGGAAAACAGATTCAAAAATAATTGTGATCACATTGTTTATCATTAGATTCGGCACATTTTGTTATAAATGTTTTGTCTAAAAAACTGAAATTGGCATGGTGTCCTCCCAGCTTATCACCAATCTCTCATGTCAGCCACATTCTTTCAGGAGAGCACAAAGGAGGGGGTCACATCTGCGTGCATGACACAAGCGAGCGAACTAAAGATTCCAGCATTCACAAACATACTCAAATATATCTCTAAAATTGCTTACATTATTCCCATTTGTACACAACACATGCATATCATTCTCTCACTTTCTTTTGTTAACCCAAAAGTATTCATTACCGGTAAAATATTTTTTCCAAGCAAATTTCCCATTTTCTTTATGTTTTATGTTTTTCCTGTTACTCTTTTCAGAAATGACAATAGTTTAGAGCTTCGGGACTGAGAGCTCTACTGTTTACTTCTTACGGCTGTGTAGCAGCAGCCCAGTACATATATTGAGATATCTCACTTCGTTCTACTCTCAGAAGGACGTCTCCTTTCTGAGTGGTAATAGGCTAGTCTTTCTCAACTCCCTATTCCAGAGAACATACAGCAGGCCATTCACCCATTTGTGGCTATCCGCTGAAGGCAAACCTATCCGCCTTAGGACCACAAATGTTTCTCAAAAAATCACACAAAAAATTCAACATTCACCACCTTCTATTCACTCATAGAAATTGTGGCACCTGCATTTTACACATCCCTTAATAACACAACTATATACATTGTCATTTCTGAAATTAAAAAGGAGGACAAGTATTTTTGCATGCTTCAGCTATAATTGGTACCATTATTTTTCTCAGTAATCATACATAGACAGAATGCATTGAAATCAAAAAGGAACGTGTTACCTTCTGTATTCCACAAGCCCCACCCGGCTCCTCAAAACCGCACAGAAAGATAGTACTTTATAATAATGAGAAATAAAATTTTTCTCACCTGAGGCCTCTTTGTTGTCCCTCCTGTTGCGGGTTGAGAGCCGGAGGTGGGGATGCAGATAAGAAGAACGTCAGGGTCACCAAATGTTATGTACAGCCTTGAAATAAGGGACATCTACGAAGTTGCATTCGTCTCAATGTATATTTACTCAGAAAATCAATCTCCGTACAGAGGATCACGTCACTTCCTTTCCAAAGGGAAAGTGATGAAAGTGATGAAATTACTCAATTTGTAACAGCGTTTTTATAAGAAAATTATAACATTACAGTCTATGTGTGGGAAAGAGTGAAAATAGAAAATACACAATACATTCCAGGATAATCTATTTCATATTTCACATGGTCATTTTCGCCATAACACAATAACAACTTTAAAGGTCATTCTGACTTTTTGGTAAGTTATGTTATCAACAGGGTCTTTCCATAAAAACATTTGAACATCATTTCTGGGAATAATATGCTTTATCATTTTACTGGCAGTAATCTCATGTGAAGCAAATAATAAGTAATAACAATAACAATAACAAGTGAATAACAAGATATGTGTTGCAATATTGAGAATACCCAAGAAGAATTAAAAAACATTATATAAAGAAATACATTCTTATATTGAAGGGGAACTCTGGGTTATATACAGATATGTGTTACATATGTCTTCATATCTTGACACCAGGACAGTCACTCAGCATCAGCATAGGCAGACTTGAAGGAATGTGACATTAAAAAAAAAAAAATATTCGGTTACATCAGCTTCAGGTGCTTGGTAGCTGGTGGTGATCCAAGACTGATTCATCTTTATGAAGGTCAGTCGATCAATCGAGTCGGTGGACAGGCACACCCTGTGATTGGTTAAAAAAAAGCCTCCAGCAGCACTGAAGGTGCGTTCCGAAAGAACGCTGGATGCAGGACAGGCCACTAGCTCAATTGCTTACTGTGCAAGCTCTGGCCAGTGATCCATCCTCAAGACCCAGTAAGCCAGAGGATTTTGGTGGGAAAGGTGTCCAAGTCTGACCCTGCCCCTAGGTATTCCTGCACCATGTAAATCAGATGCTGGCGATGGTTGCTTGGGGCTGCGGACTAAAAAATTGTCTGAACACATCGGTCAGACAGCCACCTTCTCTACCGCTCCTTCTGTGACTGAAGCCTCAGCAACACGTTGTTCAGGACCAGGAGTTTGTAAGCTCCCAGTCTTGGACCTTTCTGCAAGATGTCTCATCCTCTGCTCCCTCTGCAATGGCAAGATAAGGTCCGCAACCTTACCCTTGTACCATGGATCAAGGAGAGTGGCCAGCCAGTAATGGTCCCTCTACTTGATCCAAAGAATACGAGGATCCTTCCGCAGGCTTTGCAGGATCTGGGAGGCCATGCAGCATAGGTTAGCTGAGGCATTCGGTCCAGAGTCCTCTGGGTCACTAAGGACAACATGATCCGTAGCCACCTCCTCCCAGCCACGTAAAAGTCCACGTGTTTCTTGGGACTGTAAATCATCCCTAAAAGACTGCTGCTGCTGATGCTGAGTGCCAGGCTCCACCTCCATGCTGACACAAGCCTCCTCCTCCTCTTCTTCCTGTGTAATGGGTGGGACAGCAGGAACACTGTCTGGATAAAGGGGGCCTTGAGAGGCAAGGAAGTCCTCCTCTTCCTGGCTTTGTTCTGCCTCAAGTGCCCTGTCCATTATTCTACACAGCGTGTGCTCCAACAGATGGACAAGAGGTACAGTGTCACTGATGCATGCACTGTCACTGCTCACCATCCTCGTGGCCTCCTCAAATGGTGACTGGACAGTGCATGCATCCCTGATCATGCCCCACTGGTGTGGTGAAAAAAAAAACCGAGCTCCCCTGACCTTGTCCTGGTGCTGTAGTCGCACAGGTACTCATTGATGGCCCTCTGCTGCGTGTGCAGCCACTGCAGCATAGCCAACGTTGAGTTCCACCTGGTGGGCATGTCTCATATAAGGTGGTTCTTGGGCAGGTTCAACTCCTTTTGGAGCTCAGCCAGCCAAGCACTGGCATTAAATGATCAGCGGAAATGCACACAGACTTTCCTGGCCTGCCTTAGAACATCCTGTAAGCCTGGCTACCTGCCCAAGCACTGCTGCACCACCAGATTAAGGACGTGAGCCACACAGGGCACATGGGTCAGTTGTCCCTGTCGGAGGGCGGAGAGGAGGTTGTTGTCATTGTCGCAAACCACCATTCCTGGCTTAAGCTGGCGTGGCGTCAACCACCTCTCAGCCGGCCCCTGCAGAGCTGACAAAATATCTGCCCCAGTGTGGCTCCTGTCCCCCAAACAAACAAGCGCAAGCACGGCATGGCATATTTTTGCCTGCGTACTTGCGTAGCCCCTTGAACGCCTACAGAGCACCGCTTTAACTCCTGCAGATGCCTGTATTAAAGAACACTAGCAATAAAGGGTAGATACAGGTGTATACTGTGCTGGAGGCACACAACACCCACTTTAACTCTTGCAGATGCCTGTATTAGAGAACACCAGCAATAAAGGGTAGCTACAGGTACCCTTATACCTGTATACCCTGTATACCCTGATACTGTGCTGGAGGCACACAACACCCACTTTAACTCCTGCAGATGCCTGTATTAGAGAACACCAGCAGTAAAGGGTAGCTACAGGTGTATATTGTGCTGGAGGCACACAACACCCACTTTAACTCCTGCAGATGCCTGCATTAGAGAACACCAGCAATAGAGGGTAGCTACAGGTGTATACTGTGCTGGAGGCACACCTCCTCTGTATGCTGCGGCCATTCAGGTGCTTATATAATAGTTTTTTGAAGCTATCAATGCTCCCACTGAGACCACCGCCTATGGAAGGAAATTTGTAAAAAATGTTCCACTCTTACAGTAAAGAACCCTCTACGTAGTTTAACCACTTGCCAACCAGGCCACTTGAAACCAGGCCAGTTCTGACATTTCTCTCCTACATGTAAAAATATTATTTTTTTTGCTAGAAAATTACATAGAACCCCAAATATTATATATGTTTTTTTAGCAGAGACCCTAGAGGATACAATGGCAGTCATTGCAGCTTTTTATCTTGCACAGTATTTGCGCAGCAATTTTTCAAATGCATTTCATGCTTAAAAAAAAAAAAACACAGAAAAGTTAGCCCAATTTTTTTGCATAATGTGAAAGCCGTGTAAATAGATACCTAACATGTCATGCTTCAAAATTGCACAGGCTCATGGAATGGGCTTCCAACTTCAGTACTTAACCACTTGCCGCCCGCCCTATAGCAAATGGACGGCGGCAAAGTGGTTTCATAATCCTGAGCGGACGTCATATGACGTGATCAGGATTATGAGCCGCTGCGCGCCCCCGGGGGCGCGCATCGCGGCGATCGTTGTTGCGGGGTGTCAGTCTGACACCCGGCAACTACGATCTCGGTAAAGAGTCTCCGACGGAGACTCTTTACCACGTGATCAGCCGTGTCCAATCACGGCTGATCACAGTGTAAATAGGAAAAGCCGGTGATCGGCTTTTCCTCACTCGCGTCTGTCAGACGCGAGTAGAGGAGAGCCGATCGGCTGCTCCTCTGACAGGGGGAGTCTGTGCTGATCGATTATCAGCACAGCCCCCCCGAGGATGCCCACACTGGACCACCAGGGACGCCACCAGACCACCAGGGATGCCAAGGACAAGGTATGCCACCCTAGACCACCAGGGATTCTAGTCAGTGCCACAATGGATGCCAATCAGTGCCCATAATGGATGCCAATCAGTGCCCACAATGGGCATCACTGATTGCCATGCATTATTGATTGGCACTGATTGGCATCCATTAGTGCAATATATTATAATACAATGCCGCCTCTCAGTTCCCATCTGTGCCGCCTATCAGTGCCTACCCATGCCCACCTGTGCCGCCTACCCATGCCCACCTGTGCCACCTACCCATGCCCACCTGTGCCGCCTACCCATGCCCACCTGTGCCGCCTACCCATGCCCACCTGTGCTGCCTAACCCATGCCCACCTGTGCCACTTATCCATGCCAATCCGTGCCAATTTGTGCCACCTATCAGTGCCCATCCGTGTCGCCCATCAGTGCCACCCATCAGTGCCGCCTATCAGTGCCACATATCGGTGTCCATCAATGCCACCTCATCAGTGCCACTTCATTGGTGCCACCTCATCGGTGCCCATCAGTGCCGCCTTATCATTGCCCATCAGTGTAACCCCATCAGTGCCCATCAGTGAAGGAGAAAACTTACTTATTTGCAAAGTTTGGAAACTGAAACAAAAAAAAAACATTATTTTTTTCAAAATTTTCGGTATTTTTTTATTTGTATAGCAAAAAATAAAAACCGTAGAGGTGATCAAATACCACCAAAAGAAAGCTCTATTTGTGGGAAAAAAATGATACAAATTTCATTTGGGTACAGTGTAGCATGACCGCGCAATTGTCATTCAAAGTGCGACAGCGCTGAAAGCTCAAAATTGGTCTGGGCAGGAAGGTGTTTAAGTGCCCGGTATTGAAGTGGTTAAAAATCCCCATAGGTGATGATTTCATTTTTTTTACTGGTTATGTTTTGAGTTACAGAGGAGGTCTAGGGCTAAAATTACTGCTCTCACTCTAATGTTCCCGGCGACACCTCACATGTGTGGTTTGAACACCGTTTTCATATATGGGTGGGACTTGTATGCATTCGCTTCTGCGTGTGAGCACACGGGGACAGGGGCACTTTAAAAAAAAAAATATATTGTTAATTTTACTTACAATTTTTTAGTTTGAAAAACTAAAATAAACATTTTTTGATCACTTTTATTACTATTACAAGGAACATAAACATTTATTGTAATAGGAATATGGCATGATCGGTCCTCTTTACAGTGAGATATGGGGTCAATAAGATCCCACATCTCCCTTCTAGGCTGGGATAGCTGAAATAATAATAATAATAATAAAAAAAAAAAAGATCTCAGCTTCCCAGCCGAGGCCGCACCATTTGTTTGAATGCAGAGGCCGGGCGTGATGTCATAACATCGTGCCCGGCCTCCAAACAATCATAGAGATCATCTGGTCCCCCGGAAATCTCTATGGTAAACATCCAGGGCTGGCGGATCCGTTCTCCTACTCGGTAGAAGGACCGGAGAGCGGGGGGAGGCGTCCCCACTCGCAACAATGATGAAGCAGCTGACCAGCAGCTATGATTGTTCTTATGGTGTAGGGAATCGCCGGCTGAAAAAGACAATATTTGAATGATGTCTGTAGCTGCAGGTATCATTCAGCTATACCCCCACAAAATCAAGGATGTCATATAACCGCTGGTGGTGGGTAAGTGGTTAAGGTTAAACCTCTTTTCTTCAAATTTTAATGAGTGGTGGTCACGTGTCTTGTTAAACTCCCTTCTGCCAAAAAGTTTTATCCCTATTGTGGGGTCACCAGTACGGTATTTATAAATTGAAATCATATCCCCTCCCAAGCGTCTCTTCTCCAGATAGAACAAGTTCAGTGCTCACAACCTTATCTCCTAATATCCTTCAGACTCTTTATTAGCTTTGTTGCCCTTCTTTGTACTCGCTCCATTTCCAGTACATCCTTCCTGAGGGCTGGTGCCCAGATTTGGACAGCATACTCCAGGTGAGGCCGGACCAGAGTCTTGTAGAGCGGAAGTATTATTGTTTTATCTCTGGAGTTGATCTTCTTTTTAATGCATGCCAATATTCTGTTTGCTTTGTTAGCAGCAGCTTGGCATTGCATGCCATTGGGCCTCCCCAGTATATAGATTGCATTCATATTTTTGCCACCCAAATGCATTGTTTTACATTTTTCTACATTAAACCTCATTTGTCATGTAATTGCCCACCCCATTAATTTGTTCAGATCTTTTTGCAAGGTTTCCACATCCTGCGGAGAAGTTATTGACACCCACTTTAACTCCTGCAGATGCCTGTATTAGAGAACACCAGCAATAAAGGGTAGCTGCAGGTGTATACTGTGCTGGAGGCACACAACACCCACTTTAACTCCTGCAGATGCCTGAGAAAAGAACATACTGTCCCTGCCTATCCTTCTCTCCCTGCACGCAGGAACACACTACACAAGGCCGCCATGCTGGCGGCCTTATATAGTGTGGGGCGTGTACTAAACCCCCTGAGCTATAATTGGCCACAGGCATCCTGCCTGTGGCCAATTACGGCTCTCCTTGCTGCCGGCGCTGTAATTGGCCAAGCATGCGGGGTCACAGTGAATGCTTAGCCAATCATGAGCCAGCAATGCACTGTGATGGCGCTGGTGCAATGCACTGCGAACGAACGAACACCCTGTGTTCGAGTCAAACATGCGTTTGACTCGAACACCAAGTTCATCCCTACTTCTCAACAATGGCATAATTTTTCTCATGTCTGTTAAGCTTTCTGCTCAGATAGACCACTGGATGCTCCTCCCCATCTCTGATTTGGAATAGTACAGCACCCAGTACCACATCAGAGGCATCTGTCTGTACCACAAACTCCTTTAAATTCTGGGGTCACGAGCACAGATTTTACAGAAGAAGCGTGTTTCAACATTTGAAATGCCTTCTATGCTTTCTGATTCTACTTAATCATGACCTGCTCTCTATCCTTTGTCAGATCTGTCAGTGGGGCAGCAGTTGTGGCTAAATTGGGTATAAAACTACTGTAGTACCCTGTAATCCCCAGAAATGCACAAACTTGTTCTTTATAGGTTGGGTCCACCTTTGAACCGCCTCAATCTTAACGATCTGAGGCTTGATCTGCCCTCAACCAATAATGTAGCCAAGGTATTTGGCCTCCTCCAAGCCTATGGCACACTTTTTGTTGTTGGCCGTGAGTCTTGCTTTCTTAAGGTAATCTACTACTGATTGCACCTGGGGCAAATGAGATTACCAATCTGGGCTGTGGATGACATCTTCCAAATAGGTGGCTGCGTATTGCTGATGTGGTCTCCATGTCTTGTTCATCATTTTCTGGAATGAAGAAGGAGCACAATGCTAACCAAAAGGCATCCGCTTATACTGAAATTACTCCTAAGGGATAGAAAAGGCCATATTCTCTTTTGCAGTTTCTGTTGGGGGTATCTGCCAATAACCTTTAGTCAGATCTAAAGTAGTTATGTACCGAGCACTTCCTAATCTGGCAACAAGCTTGTCAACCCGAGGAATTGGGCATGCATCAAATTTGGATACGCTATTCAACTTCCTTAAAGCATTAGGCCGCGTACACACGCGGGGACTGTTCGCCCAACTTTGTCCGTCAAACAGTTTCAGCAAACAGTCCGCTCAAAATTAGCATGGACGGACATGGCCACACACGACGAACGAACAGTTTGCTGAAACCGTGCGCGATGACGTGTACAGCACGTACGACGGGACTAGAAAACGACGTCCTATACACTGCAATGCAAACTTCGGCGTGTAAATCCTTTCTGAGCATGCGCGGAACTTAGTTTGACGAACAAGCCTACACACGAGGGGACTGTTCGCTGAAACAAAGTTTCAGCGGACAGTTTTTCGGAATTTCCGAAAAACCTTGTTCAGCGGACTGTTTGCTGAAACTGTCCGCTGAAAGCCCACACACGAGCGGACTGTCCGCCGAAACACTGTTCAGCGGACAAAGTTGGGCGAACAGTCCCCGCGTGTGTACGCGGCCTTACAAAATCTTATAGTTCCATCTGGTTTTGGGACCAACACTATGGGTCTTGACCAGTTACTGTGGGACTTCTCTATCATGTTCAACTCTAACATGTTTTTTATGTCATTTGCAACTGCTTCCCATCTAGCCTTGGGTATTCTATTGGACTTTACATTTACACGCACACTTGGTTCTGTAATTATATCATGCTGTATAACACTGGTCTGTCCAGGTAAGTGAGAGAAAAACTCTCTATTCTTACTCACAAACTGTTTACGTTTAACATCCTTCTGTTGGGCTACTGACAAGGTTTCAGTTATAGATACCTCAGGTGTCACGGACCATGTCCTTTTGGTGGGTTGGCACTGCCAGTAAAGTCTCTCAGTCCTTCCAAGGTTTCAAGAGATTAACATGATATATTTGCTCTGGTTTCCTATTCCCTGGCTGGTAAACTTTGTAGTTTACTTCCCCTACTCTTTCTATAGTTTTAAAGGGACCTTGCCACTTTGCTAGGAGTTTACTCTTGACTGTGGGGACCAGTACCAGCATTCTATCCCCTGGGTTGAAGGTTCTAGTCTTGGCACCCTGAGTATAAACCCTTCTCTGGGCCTCCTGGGATTGCTCCATATGTTTCTGTACAAGCGGCATGTCAGCGGCAATCCTATCTTGCATGAATGAGATATCCTCAATGACGCCTATACGGCGGAGTCTCTCCCTCCCACATTTCTTTTGTGACATCTATCAATTTCCTGGGATGTCTACTATATGGTAGTTCAAATGGGGAGTAACCTGTAGAGGCCTGAGGTACCTCTCCTATAGCAAATATGAGGTACAGAAGCAAAAAAATCACAATTTCTTCCATTTTTATTTTTATTCTTATTATTTTTTATTGAAGTATTTTGATGACAAAGCAGAGCATACAATATAAACATAGCACATAAAGAGTCAAAGTTACAATGGTGTAATCATTCTGCGGAGGGAAATTAGTATGAACCATGAAGGTGCCCAGGTAAAAGAAATCTCACAAAAGTTTCACACGAGCACCATCAAATATATATGCTAAGAAACAGTGGGAATAGTGGTGGGATGAGGTTGCTAGTAGGGGTGAGCTGAGTGTTCGAGTCAAACCCATGTTCGACTCGAACATCGTCTGTTCGCCCGTTCGGCGAAACTAGGGACATTATGGGCCGTTCGCATCAAATTCGAGTGGCGCTCACGGCCCATAATGCATTGTGGCATCGCAGTGCATTGTTGGCCGATGATTGGCCAAGCACGCACTATGACCCGCATGCTTGGCCAATCACAGCGCCGTCAGCAAAGAGAGCCATAATTGGCCACAGGCAGGCGGCGGCCTTGCATAGTGTGTTGCGGCTCATAGAGAGAGATAGACGGAGAGACAGTGACTTAATTTCCTTTGAAGCTATTGCAATTACATTCGGTGTATTGTGCCCCCTGCACAGTGTGCACCTGATGCTACCCCAATTGCTGGTGTTGTTCGAGTCCTATACCACAGGCAGCTGCAGCAGTTATAGTCAGTGTATTGTACCCCCTGCACAGTGTACATCTGAAGCTACCCCAATTGCTGGTGTTGTTCTGGTCTATACCACAGGCAGCTGCAGCAGTTGCAGTCGGTGTATTGTGCCCCCTGCACGGTGGACAACTGAAGTTACCCCAATTGCTGATGTTGTTCTGGTCCTATACGACAGGCAGCTGCAGCATTTACAGTCGGTGTATTGTGCCACCTGCACAGTGTACACCTGGAGCTACCCCAATTGCTGGTGTTGTTCTGGTCTATACCACAGGCAGCTGCAGCAGTTACAGTCTGTGTATTGTGCCACCTGCACAGTGTACACCTGAAGCAACCCCAATTCCTGGTGTTGTTCTTGTCCTATACCACAGGTAACCGCAGCAGTTACAGTCGATGTATTGTGCCACCTGCACAGTGTACACCTGAAGCTAGCCCAATTGCTAGTGTGGTTCTGGTCCTATACCATAGGCAGCTGCAGCAGTTACAGTCGGTGTATTGTGTCACCTGCACAGTGTACACCTGAAGCTACCCCAATTGCTGGTGTTGTTCTGGTCCTATAACACAGGCAGCTGCAGCAGTTACAGTCAGTGTATTGCGCCCCCTGCACAGTGTACACCTTAAGCTACCCCAATTGCTGGTGTTGTTCTGGTCCTATACCACAGGCACCTGCAGCAGTTACAGTCGGTGTATTGTGCCACCTGCACAGTGTACACCTGAAGCTACCCCAATTGCTGGTGTTGTTCTGGTCGTATACCAAAGGCAGCTGCAGCAGTTACAGTCTGTGTATTGTGCCCCCTGAATAGTGCACACCTGAAGCTACCCCAATTGCTGGTGTTGTTCTGGTCCTATAGCACATGCACCTGCAGCAGTTACAGTCGGTGTATTGCGCCACCTGCACAGTGTACACCTGAAGCTACCCCAACTGCTGGTGTTGTTCTGGTCCTATACCACAGGCAGATGCAGCAGTTACAGTTGCTGTATTGTGCCACCTGCACAGTGTATACCTGAAGCTACCCCAATTGCTGGTGTTGTTCTGGTCCTATACCACAGCAAGCTGCAGGAGTTACAGTCGGTGTATTGTGCCACCTGCAGTGTGCACCTAAAGCTACCCCAATTGCTGGTGTTCTGCTGATCCTATACTGCAGGCAGCTCCAGTAATTACAGTTGGTGTATTGTGTCATCTGCACAGTGTGCACCTAAAGCTACCCCAATTGCTGGTGTTCTGCTGATCCTATATCGCAGGCAGCTCCAGTAATTACAGTTGGTGTATTGTGTCATTTGCACAGTGTGCACCTAAAGCTACCCCAATTGCTGGTGTTCTTCAGATCCTATACCACAGGCAGGCAGCTGCAGTAATTAGATTTGGTGTACTGTGTCATCTTCTCAGTGTGCAAGCGTACCTTAAAGACCCACACCAAAGAACAAAGCGGACCTCTCCTTGCTCCTCATCAGCTGGGATCTCCAACCCGACTATACCTTCAGTCCTCTCTGAAACCTGCACTGAGAGGAATGAAGGTGTAGAATTAGGTGTGTCATAGCCAAGTACTTGTGGGCAATCTTCTAGCGGCACACCAACGTTTGATTGTACCAGGCAAATTTCCCTGCCCCAGCTGCTGGACCATCGAAAAAGAAGTTCACTCCCAGCCATCCACATGCCCAGTGGTTAAATGCTAGCTTGGCTAAATTGCTAGCACTTCAACTGCTGCCTTTTCAGTTGGTAGACTCGGCTCCCTTCCATGAGTTTGTGCAATGTGTGGTTCCTCAGTGGCAGGTTCCCAAACGCCACTTTTTCTCACGGAAGGCGATTCAGGCTCTCTACCAGCATGTGGAAGGCAATGTCCATGCCTCGCTGGACAGGGCGGTCAGAGGTAAGGTGCATATTACCGCTGACTCATGGTCCAGCAGGCATGGACAGGGACATTATCTATTTTTCACGGTGCATTGGGGGACTTTTCTGGCAGCTGAGAAGGATGCAGGACAAGGTGCAGTAGTGTTGGAAGTTGTTCCACCACAACACCTCCAAAATTCTACTATTGGTTGTGACACACCTCTCTCCTCCACCCCCTCCTCTTCTTCTTCCTCCATGGCCTCTTATTGTGCTTTGTCCTTGGAATCAGCGATTCAAGGCATTCAAGGGGCTACGCAAGTGCGCAGGCAAAAAGATGCCATGCCGTGCTTGCGCTGGTGTGCTTGGGGGACAGGAGCCACACTGGGGCAGATATTCTGTCAGCTCTGCAGGGGGACAGGCTAAGAGGTGGTTGATGCCACGCCAGCTAAAGCCAGGAATGGTGGTTTGCGACAATGGCACCAACCTCCTCTCTGCCCTGCGACAGGGACAACTGACCCATGTGCCCTGTGTGGCTCACGTCCTTAACTTGGTGGTGCAGCAGATCTTGGGCAGGTACCCGGGCTTACTAAATGTCCTGAGGCAGGCCAGGAAAGTCTGTGTGCATTTCCACCGGTCATATACTGCCAGTGATCGGCTAGCTGAGATCCAAAAGGAATTTAACCTGCCTAAGAACCGCCTAATCTGGGACATGCCCACCAGGTGGAATTTAAGGGCCACAGCAGAGGGCCATCAATGAGTACCTGTGTGACTACGGCACCAGGACAGGGTCAGGGGAGCTCAGTTTTTTTCCCCCACGCCAGTGGGCCATGATCAAGGATGCATGCACTCTCCTGTTATCGTTTGAGGAGGCCACGAGGCTGGTGAGCAGTGACAGTGCATGCATCACTGACGCTGTACCTCTTGTCCACCTGTTAGAGCGCACACTGCATGGAATAATGAACAGGGCACTTGAGGCAGAACAGAGGCAGAAAGAGGAGGACTTCCTTGCCTCTCAAGACCCCCTTTATCCAGATCATGTTCCTGCTGGACCGCCGATCACACAGGAAGAGGAGGAGGATTGTGTCAGCATGGAGGTGGAGCCTGGCACTCAGCATCAGCAGCAGTCTTTTGGGGATCATCTACAGTCCCAAGAAACCCGTGGACTTGTACGTGGCTGGGAGGAGGTGGCTGCGGAACACGTCGTCCTTAGTGACACAGAGGACTCCGGACCTAATGCCTCTGCTAACCTATGCGGCATTGCCTCCCTGATCCTGCAAAGCCTGCGGAAGGATCCTCGTATTCAGCGGATCAAGGAGAGGGATCATTACTGGCTGGCCACTCTCCTTGATTCACAGTACAAGGGTAAGGTTGTGGACCTTATCTTGCCATCGCAGAGCGAGCAGAGGATGAGACATCTCTGGGATGCCTTGCAAAAAGGTCTGTGCAAATCATTCCCAGAGACTGGGAGGTTGCAAATTCCTGGTCCTGGACAATGTGTTTCTGAGGCTTCGGTCAGTCAAAGACGGAGCGGTGGAGAAGGTGGCTGTCTGACCAATGCGTTCAGACAATTTTTTAGTCCGCAGCTCCAAGGTATGATTGGTTCCAGCAACCATCGCCAGCATCTGATTTACATGGTGCAGGAATACCTAGGGGCAAGATCAGACTTGGACACCTTTCCCACCGAAAATCCTCTGGGTTACTGGGTCTTGAGGATGGATCACTGGTCAGAGCTACTGCAATTGAGCTACTGACCTTTCCTGCATCCAGCTTTCTTTCGGAATGCACATTCAGACTGGAAGCTTTGTAACCGATCACAGGGTGCGCCCTTCCACCGTCTCAGTTGATCGTCTGACCTTCATAAAGATGAATCAGTCTTGGATCACCACGAGCTAACAAGCACCTGAAGCTGATGTAACAGAATATTTTTTTTTCAAATGTCACATCCCTTCAAGACTGCCTATGCTGATGCTGAGTGACTATCCTGTTATGTTGACTGACTATCCTCTTCCTCCTCAATGATCCTGCTGATAGCTTGGAAGAACATTTTTGGTTCTGGGCGCCTCCACCAGTGGCTAAGGCCCAATTTTTCAGCCCCTGTTTTTTCTACCACTGTTCAACAATGGCATGTAATTACAATTCTTGATTACGATTCTTAATAGTTCACAGCAGGGAGCTCCAGCGTCCACCAAGAGTCACTTTGAGGGCTTACAGTGTTAAGTTGTGGCAACACCAACACCTTAGGCCCAAATTTCTGCAGAGCATATAGGGCAGGCCCCTACTTTCAAACATACAACTTAAAAATGTCTCCTACTTGCAGACGGAAGGAGACAACAGTGAGGTGAAGAAGAAGTGAGATGAAATCTACCCCTAGGAAGGGAAATTCTCTCCTGTAAGAGTTGATATGGGAAAAAAAATGTGTCTCCTCTCCACTGATGCTTTATCCCAAGCCTTGTCTTACTAAAAAACAGAAATTTTCAAAAAACATTGGTCATTGGGATAGAATGTGAGGTGCACAAACAGAAAAAAAAAATGTTACAGGGGTGATAACCCTTCCCAATGTTTTCCAAAAAGCTTAAAAATTGTTTTTTAGGACTGGAGCTAAACTTTAAAAATGTACCAGTTCAAAATTACAAACAGATTCTACTTAACAACAAAGCTACACAGTCCATGTCTTGTTTGCGCCGCCTGTATACTGCTGTTCTGAGTCTATAGGGCCTGGGGGCCCCACTCCTTTCCCTTTTTTAATTTGGGTACAGAGTTCCCCTTAATATCCATACAAGACCCAAAGGGGCTGGTAATGGGCAGGGGGGCTACCCATGCCATTTTTCTCAATGATTTTCATCCATATTGTCGGAACCAGACATTACATTAAAACCGCAAGCAGTTTTAACCACTTCAATACAGGGCATTTATACACCCTTCCTTTCCAGACCAATTTTTAGCTTTCAGCGCTCTCACACTTTGAATGCCAATTACTCAGTCATGCAACACTGTATACATATGTTTTCATACAAATAGAGCTCTTTTAGTGGTATTTAATCACCACTGGGTTTTTTATTTTTTGCAAAAACTGTGAAAATTTTGAAAAAAAAACAACTTTTTTTTGTTTCTATGGTAAAATTTTGCAAATAAGTAATTTTTGTTCATAAATTTAGGCCAAAATTTATACTGCTACATCTCTTTGGTAAAAATAACCCAAATTAGTGGATATTATTTAGTCTCTTTGAAAGTTATAGAGTCTACAAGCTATGGTGCAAATCATTGAAAATTGATCACAACTGATCAAACCTGATGCCCTGATGGCCTATCTCATTTCTTGAGGCTCTGAAATGTCAGGAAAGTATAAATACCCCCCAAATGACCCCTTTTTGAAAAGTAGACAGTCCAAGTTATTTAGTAGGCATAGTGAGTTTTTTAAAGTTGTAATTTTTTTCCCACAATTCTTGGGAAAAAGAAGAATGTTAATTTTTTTTATTTTCTTTTTTACAAAATTGTCATAATAACAAGTTGTTTCTCATACACAGCATATGCATACCTCCAATTACACCCCAAAATACATTCTGCAACTCATCCTGAGTATGACGATACCACATGTGTGGGACCTTTACATAGGCTGGCCACACAGAGAGGTCCAACATGCAGGGAGCATCGTCAGGGGTTCTAGGAGCATAAATGACACCTCTAATTTCCTAACGACCTATTACATTTGTAAAGGCCCTGGAACACCAGGATAGTAGAATTTCCCACAAAATGACCCCATTTTGGAAAGCAAACACCCCAAGATATATTCTATGAGGCATAATGAGTCTTTTGAACAGTTCATTTTTTCCACAAGTCTTCTGAAAACGTGGAAAGAAAATGAAAACATGAAAAAAAAAATTTTTTACACAATTACACAAAGTGGTCAGTTTATAAGATATTTCTAACTCTAAGCATGTAAATAGCAAAAATTACACCCCAAAATACATTCTGCTATTCATCCAGAGTATGGCGATACCACAGGTGTGTGACTTTTACACAGCCTGGCCATATACAAAGGCCCAACATGCAGGGAGCGCCGTCAGGCGTTCTAGGAGCATAAATGACACCTCTAATTTCCTAACGACCTATTACATTTGTGAAGGCCCTGGAGCACCAGGACAATGGAATGACTCCATTTTGGAAAACAAACACCCCAAAGTATATTCTATGAAGCATTATGAGTCTTTTGAACGGTTAATTTTACACAAGTCTTCAGAAAACATGGAAAGAAAATGAAAATCTTTTTTTTTACACATAGTTGTCCATTTATAAGATATTTCTAACACATACCATGTATATAGCAAAAATGACACCCCAAAACACATCCTGCTATTCCTCCTGAGTATTGCGATACCACATGTATGAGACTCTTATGCCCCGTACACACGAGAGGGATTAAGTCTGACAGACCTCCAAAGGAGTTCCGCCGGAGTTCCGACAGAGTTCTGGCGGACTTTTCGACCGAACGGACTTGACCACACACCATCACACCAAACTCCGACGGAGTCGAACGTGATGACGTACGACTGGATTCGACGTAGGAAGTTCATAGACAGTAGCCAATAGCTGCCCTAGCGTCGGTTTTAGTCCGTCGGAGTAGCACACACACAAGCGAATTTTTCGAAGGGGACCGGGTCCGGCGGAGTTCCGTCGGGAAAATTTGAAGCATGCTTCATTTCTAAAGTCCGTCAGACTTTAGCGAAGCTAAAGTCCGTTGCAGCCCACACACGATCGGATAGTCTGACGGACTCAGTCCGTCGGAGTTTGGATGTCGAAAAGTCCGCTCGTGTGTACGGGGCATTACACAGCCTAGCCATATACAGAGGTCCAACATTGAAGTAGTACCTTCAGGCGTTGTAGGAGCATAAATTACACATCTCATTTCGTTCCTACCTATCACACTTTTAAAGGTCCTGGAGCACCAGGACAATGGAATTACCCCCAAAATGACCCCATTTTGGAAAGCAAACACCTGAGCGTGTATTCTATGAGGCATGGTCTACAAATAGGTATAGTGCCTTGCGAAAGTATTCGGCCCCCTTGAACTTTTCAACCTTTTGCCACATTTCAGGCTTCAAACATAAAGATATAAAATTTTATTTTTTTGTGAAGAATCACCAACAAGTGGGACACAATTGTGAAGTGGAACGAAATCTATTGGATATTTTAAACTTTTTTAGCAAATAAAAAACTGAAAAGTGGTGTGTGCAAAATTTTTCGGCCCCTTTACTTTCAGTGCAGCAAACTCACTCCAGAAGTTCAGCCATTTCTCAAAGATATCCATAAAAAGTCTCGTCTAAAGTTTGCCACAAGCCACCTGGGAGACACACCAAACATGTGGAAGAAGGTGCTCTGGTCAGATAAAACCAAAATCTAACTTTTTGCCCACAATGCAAAACGATATGTTTGGTGTAAAAGCAACACAGCTCATCACCCTCAACACACCATCCCCACTGTCAAACATGGTGGTGGCAGCATCATGGTTTGGGCCTGCTTTTCTTCAGCAGGGACAGGGAAGATGGTTAAAATTGAGGGGAAGATGGATGCAGCCAAATACAGGACCATTCTGGATGAAAACCTGTTGGAGTCTGCAAAAGACCTGAAACTGGGACGGAGATTTATCTTGCAACAAGACAATGATCCCAAACATACAGCAAAATCTACAAAGGAATGGTTCACAAATAAACGTATCCAGGTGTTAGAATGGCCAAGTCAAAGTCCAGACCTGAATCCAATCAAGAATCTGTGGAAAGAGCTGAAAACTGCTGTTCACAAACGCTCTCCATCCAACCTCACTGAGCTCGAGCTGTTTTGCAAGGAAGAATGGGCAAGAATTTCAGTCTCTCGATGTGCAAAACTGATAGAGAAATACCCCAAGCGACTTGCAGCTGTAATCGCAGCAAAAGGTGACTCTACAAAGTATTAACGCAAGGGGGCCGAATAATTTTGCACACCCCACTTTTCATTTTTTTATTAGTTAAAAAAAGTTTCAAAAATCCAATAGATTTCGTTCCACTTCACAATTGTGTCCCACTTGTTGGTGATTCTTCACAAATAATAAAATTTTTATATCTTTATGTTTGAAGCCTGAAATGTGGCAAAAGGTTGAAAAGTTCAAGGGGGCCGAATACTTTCGCAAGGCACTGTACTTGGGTACTCAGATGAACTGGTGACAGGTACTCCGTTACTGCGACGGGGTGGTAACAGGTACTCCGTTACTCCGACGGGCTGGTGACAGGTACTCCGTTACTCAGATGGGCTGGTGGCAGGTACTCCGGTACGCCAAAGGGCTGGTGACAGGTACTCGGGTACTCCGACGGGCTGATGACAGGTACTTGGGTACTCCGATGGACTGTGACAGGTATTCGGGTACTCAGATGAACTGTGACAGGTACTCGGGTACTTAGATGAACTGTGACAGGTACTCAGGTACTCAGATGGGCTGTGACAGGTACTCAGGTACTCGGGTACTCAGATGGGCTGACAGTTACTCAGGTACTTGCATACTCAGATGGACTGTGACAGGTACTCAGGTACTCAGATGGGCTGTGACAGGTGCTCAGGTATTCGTGTACTCAGATGGGCTGGGACAGGTACTCGGGTACTCAGATAGGCTGGGACAGGTACTCGGGTACTCAGATGGGCTGGGACAGGTACTCAGGCACTCAGATGGGCTGTGACAAGTACTCAGGTACTCGGGTACTCAGATGGGCTGACAGGTACTCAGGTAATCGGGTACTCAGATGGGCTGGGACAGGTACTCAGGTACTCAGATGGGCTGGCACAGGTACTCGGGTACTCAGATGGGCTGTGATGGGTGATGACAGATACTTTGATGGGTGATGACAGGTACTTTGATGGCTGGTGACAGGTCCTCTTTATTGAGGGGGGTAATCAGTGTGGTAACGAGATGTTACCATAATCTCCTCCTCACACACGATCAGTGTGTGAGGAGGAGAACCCGGTAACATCTCGTTACCGCGGTTTGTTTACATTCTGTGAGCGACTGTGATTGGACACAGCCGGTCACGTGGTAAAGAGCCAATTTCATTGGCTCTTTACTGAGATCGCAGTTGGGCTGTGTCAGGGTGACAAGCCGCATCCCTGATCGCCGCTCTGCGCACACCTTAGGCGTGTGCACGAGCGCCGTGAATGTGCACAGTACATGTGACCGGCTGTGATTAGACACGGCCGGTCACGTGTATTGGGGGGTGGATGGGGATGGCAATCACACAGATCGGGGATGGGCTGTGTCTGAGGGACACACTGCATCCACGATCGCCACGCTGCGGGCCCCCGGGGGCCCGCAGGAGCAGCGAAATACCAAGGACATCATATGACACTCACCCAGGATGGGAGATCCCATTTGTGGGCGTCATTTTACTATGGCCCGGTATTGAAGTGGTTAAATTACTTTTTTTCCGTTAGAAATTTCATTTTGTGCAGGGACTGTTCTAAACACGGGAATCACGTGCCACTTCCCAGGCATACTATAGACACCCCCAGGCACGATATTTAAAGGAATATTTCCCCTTTTTTGTTCACTTTAAGCATCATTGAAATCAGTGCTCCGGAAAAAACGTCTGTTTTTTAAAAAAAATTTTTTGCATTGATACATGTCCCCTGGGGCAGGAGCCAGGTCCCAAACCCTTTTTAGGACAATAACTTGCATATTAGCCTTTAAAATTAGCACTTTTGATTTTAAACGTTCAAGTCCCATAGACTTTTATGGGGTTCTAAAGTTCGCACAAATTTTCGGTCCGGGGGGTGTTCGACTCATCCCAGGTTGCTAGTAAGAAAATATATAAGAAAGGATAAGAGAGGTGTAGGTAATCTCCATATTTCCTGCTAACCGGATATAACGGGAAATTAGACAAGGGGGTAGTTTTAGTGGCGCCATGAGAGTGAAATTTGAAAGGTTATGTGTGTGGAGAATCTTAGGCTAAGGGTTGAGCTCTGGAATCTAGGAGCCAAGTATGCCAATTATGTAGGAATCTAGACATAGCTTTAGCAAACAAGTATTCATAAAAGAAGTGATCTTTGAGTGTAGTAACCATTTTACAGGTGGGCAGGGCCATCAGATTTTTACAATGTCTAGCAATGAATAGGCAGGCCACTATAAAGGTGTGAGCTAAGAAGGTGTGAAGGTGTGAAAGTGGGGTGGTCACTGTTCAATTCTGACACCCAGTAGAGAAAGTTTGGGATCTGGAGAGCAGGGAATATGTGTGACCGCAGTAATAAACTTCCGAAATATAAGAAGGATCAGACATTGCCACTAAATATGTACAAGAGTGCCCCTAAGTCCACAATTGCACTAACAAAGGGGTGAAGAGGATGGAAATTTGGAAGCAAGCCGATGAGGTGTATATTACTACCTCTCAAACAGTTTTTGCAAATATTACCCCATGGGAGATATATCTGGAGTGCTATAGAGGTTTTCTAAGAATGCTCCAATGGTATTTGAAATTGAAGCCCTGATTCCCCGTATTGTACCGAAGGAGGCTTCTGATGTAGGAAATGTTTGTGGAGTAGGGTGTAGAAACTGGAGATTCGGTTGCTGGAGGGAGCTGAAGAATTATGAAGTATAAACATATCTTCAAATTTCTCCCATCTTTGTCCACCATCTTTTTTAACCACTTGCTTACTGGGCACTTAAACCCCCCTCAGTCCCAGACCAATTTTCAGCTTTCAGCACTGATGCACTTTGAATGACAATTGCGCGGGCATACAACACTGTAGCCAAATGAAATTTTTATCATTTTTTTCCCACAAATAGAGCTTTCTTTTGGTGGTATTTAGTTACAGCTCGGAGTTTTATTTTTTGCTAAACAAACAAAAAAAGATGCAAAAAAAAAAAATCATGTTTAATAGTTTGTTATAAAATTTTGCAAACAGGTAATTTTTCTCCTTCATTGAAGTGCGCTGATTAGGCGGCACTGATAGGCTGCACTGGTGGGCCCTGATGGGCTGCATTGGTGGGCACTGATGGGCTGCACTGGTGGGCACTGATAGGCTGCACTGGTGGGCACTGATAGGCATAGTTAGGGCGGCACTAATAGGCACAGATAAGACGGCACCGATGGGCACAGATAAGGCGGCACTGATGGGCAAAGATGGGCACATATGGGTGGCACGGATAGGTGGCACGGATGGGTGGCACGGATGGGCACTGATAGGTACCACTGATAGATGGGACTGATGGGCACTGATAGGTGGCACTGATAGGTGGCTCTGATAGGTGGCACTGCTGGGCACTGATGGGCGGCACTGCTGGGCACTGGTAGATGACACTGATGGGCACGGATGTGGCACTGGGGTGCAGCACCTTTGAGGTAGATTGTGGGCACTGCTGGGTGGCACTGTGGGTGGAACTGCTGGGTGGCACTGTGGGTGGCACTGTGGGCACTGCTGGGTGGCACTATGGGCACTGCTGGGTGGCACTGACGGGGGGCACTTACTTTGAATACATTTGGCACTGCATGGGGCAGGTGGGCACTGGCAGGGGGCAGGTGGGCACTAGCAGGGCTGGCCGTGATCGGGACTGATGTCCCGATCACGGCCGCCGGTGATCGGCTTTTTTTTTTCTCCTCGCGCTGACAGCGCGAGTAGGAATAATAGCCGATTACCGGCTCCGTTATATCACATGATCAGCTGTCATTGGCTGACAGCTGATCACGTGATAAGGGGTCGGGATCGATCACAGAGCGCGCAGGCCGCTCGTGCACGGGACTACGTCAATAGACGTAGTCCCGGAAAAGGAGATCCGCACTGTAGCCGTCATTTGGCTACAGCGCGGATCTCAAGTGGTTAACATGCTTTTGAGCATTTTGTTCAATTTTTGTACAAGACCATCAGTTTGGGGGTGGTAGACAGAGGAACAGAGATGGGAGATTTTGAACAACTTGCACAATTCTTTAGTGACTCTTGACACAAATGGTGTGCCTTGATCCATTAACCACTTCAGCCCCGGACCATTTTGCTGGCCAAAGATCAGACCACTTTTTGCGATTCAGCACGGCGTCTCTTAAACTGAAAATTGCGCAGTCATGCAACGTGGCTCCCAAACAAAATTGACGTCCTTTTTTTCCCACAAATAAAGCTTTCTTTTGGTGGTATTTGATCACCCCTGTGGTTTTTATTTTTTGCGCTATAAACAAAAATGGAGCGTCAATTTTGAAAAAAAATCATTATTTTTTACTTTTTTTATAATAAATATCTCTCAAAAATATATAAAAAAAAACATTTTTTTCCCTCAGTTTAGGCTGATACGTATTCTTCTACATATTTTTGGTAAAAAAAAAAATCGCAATAAGCGATTATTGATTGGTTTGCGCAAAAGTTATAGCGTTTACAAAATAGGGGATAGTTTTAATAATTTTTTTTACTAGTAATGACATTATGGCGGACACATCGGACATTTTTGACACATTTTTGGGACCATTGTCATTTATACACAATCACTGCTATACAAATGCAGTGATTCCTGTGTAAATGACACTGACAGTGAAAGGGTTAACCAGTGGGTGGCAGTGTAGGGATTAAGTGTTCCTAGGGGTGTGTTACTAACTGTTGGGGGCTAGGCTTTCATTTAGTGAACACTGATCTCTGCTCCAATCACATGGAGCAGAGATCAGCGTCACTTGTTGCTAGGCACAACGGCATCTCTCTGTTCAGCCGCCCCGTGAGACGATCGCGGGTATGCCCGCGGCGATCGAGTCCACGGGACCCGAGACCGGACTCACGGGGGTCCCGACCAGCACACGAGCGTGCCGCCGGCGGCGCGCTTGCGAAGGCAAGGCGGCATTAAAGAATGGACGTACCTGTACGCCAATATGCCTGCCCGTGCCATTCTGCCAACGTACATCGGCGTGCGCTGGTCGGGAACTGGTTAAAATGTATTTTGGAATACCCACATGACTAGATAACTGGACAAGCTCTTTGGCAATAATCTTAGCTGAGATATTAGGCAAGGGAATGGCTTCAGGATACTGTGTGGCATAGTCCAGTATTACCAGTATGTGCTGATGGCCCCAGGCACACTTTACTACTGGTCCCACTAGATCCAGGCCAATTCTTTCAAAAGGCACTTCAATGATCGGTAACGGTACCAGTGGACTTTGAAAATGGGATGATGGTGCACAATATTGACACTCTGGGCATGACTCACAATATTCTTTGACATCTGCATATAACACAGGCCAAAATAATCTCTGGGTTATTCTCTCCTTAGTTTTATCCATAACGTTTACAACGGCATCTCTCCATTCAGCCGCCCCGTGAGACGATCGCGGGTATGCGGCGGCGATCGAGTCTGCGGGACCCGAGACCGGACTCATGGGGGTCCCGACCAGCACACGACTTTTTCCAAAATTTGCGAGCAGGGATGAGCCTGCAGTTCGACGAAGCAAACAAACCGAACATATGGGGCATTCGCAGAAATTTTGAGCATCGTGAAATGCCCCATAATGTACTGCGAGATCGCAGTGCATTGACATCTAATGATTGGCCAAAGCTTGCACCTGACCTGCATGCTTTGGCCAATCACAGCGAGCTCTGCTGCAAGAGCCATAATTGGCCAAAGGCAGGGTGCCTTTGGCCAATCATGGCTCAGGGGGACTAAGTCCACGCGCCACACTATATAAGGCTGCTGACATAGATTGAACTAGATAGACAAGGCATGCAGGTTAGTTAGTGGCGTGCTGGCAGCATGCAGGTTAGTTAGTGGCGTGCTGGCAGTGTATTTCACATATATATATATATATATATATATATATATATATACTCTGAATTTAGTGTATACAAGATATTCAATGTATTCAATGTAAACTCTATCTCTCTCTATCTATACTATCCAGTCAGTGCAGGAAGTGTAGTATATATAACACAGTGTATTGAAGTGGTTCATAAAAAAAATGGCATGGGGGTCCCCCCAAAATAAATACCAGGCCCTTCAGGTCTTGTATGGATTTTAAGGGGAGCCCCTTTCCAAATTTTTTCTAAAAATGGTGTGGGGGTCCCCCCAAATCCATACCAGACCCTTATCTGAGAATGCAACCTGGCAGGTCAGGATAGGGGGGACAATCGAGCGCCCCCCATGAACCATACCAGGCCACATACCCTCAATATGGGGAGAGTGCTTTGGGGTCCCCCCAAAGCACCTTGTCCCCATGTTGATGGGCACAAGGGCCTTATCCCCACAACCCTTGACCGGTGGTTGTGGGGGTCTGCGGGCGGGGGGGGCTTATCAGAATATGGAAGCCCCTTTAACAAGGGGACCCCCATATCCCGCCCCCCATGTGAATGGGTAGTGGTACATTGTTTATAAAATATATAAAATATAACGTCCATCAATAACCTCGCCTTTCATAATATCAATATATATATATATTATATACAGTATATAAAAGTTTATTTCTAATGCTAAAACCTAATTTGCTCAAAACTTCTGGCTGATGCTTTAGGCCCCTTTCACACAACAAGCCCATTCGGATCTTCCTGTCCATTCTTTAGGCGGATTCATGGGGGCCACCCATTTACTCCTATGGGCAGGTGGATGTGAGCGGAGATGTGTCCGCTGACATCCGTCCGGCATCCGATCCGCTAAAATCAGACATATGGTGATACATTCAGCCATCCGTCTGGCAAATGGGATCGGATGAGACATGGACATGCTGTCTGTTTTCATCCAATCTCCCCATAGAAATCAGCGGGGCTGTAAAAGATCCCTCCCTGTTCAGTGTGCAGAGAGAGACCTTTCATCCACCATCTCAGTGGAGATCAATGGAGCGATCTCCTGCTGAGCTGGCGGACTCTGCTAAACAGATCCGGGCCTAAAGTATTTTATTTTTTTTGCTATTTAGCACTGTGCTACTATAACAAAATTTGATTCAGACCTAATATTTTGAAAAAAAAACCTATATTTTTTCTGCTATAAAACAACATATCCAATGAAAAAAAATCTTCAAAAATTTGGGCTAAAATGTATTCTGCTACATGCTACATGTCTTTAGAAAAAAAATATTTATTTGGGTGAATGTTATAGCATCTACAAACGATGGTATATACTGTATACTGGAATTTTTATTCATTTATATATTTATTTTATACTAGCAATGGCGGTGATCAGCAACTTATAGTAGGACTGTGATAGTACTGTGATAGTACAGCGGACAATCTGACACTCACTGCCACTGGGTGGGAACTGACTAACTGCCACTGACATCTCCAGTGACACTAATACAGTGATCAGTGGTAATACTATACACTATCACTGTACTAATGACACTGGCTGGGAAGGGGTTAACATATAGGGTAATCAAGGAGTTAAATATGTGTCTAACAAGTGTAATTTGTGCTGCTTTTTAAATATCTCTTTGTTTCTTCTCTCTGCTTTGCAGGGAGAAGAAACTGAAAAAGCAATGTACAGAGACCTGTGTAGATTGTCAACCCAGAGCTCTGGCCTATGACTGAACACAGCCAATCAGCAGGTCCCAGGCCATGAATCATTGGCCAGGACCTGCTGACAAACTCCTGCTGTGTACAATGGAAGTAGGCGGGCAAGGACACACGCTCATGCCCTGTACTCGGAAACAAGCAGGAGCGTACACTTACATCGCTGTGCCTGTACGGGCCACCTGTCTGCAGTACATTGTAGATGGGCAGGCCACAAGTGGTTCAAAATAAAAATGAAAACAAATGTTTAATCAAGAAAGGATAGTCTATCTAAGCACTATACACTATAGTTTCATCTAAAAAAATGCATAGAAGTGAGCTATTTTTAAATAAGCCATAATTGTTAATAGCGAAACTGCTGTTTTGACAGAAGTTGAATTATTTTTCCATTCCCGGAGAATTGTATGGAATACAATTGTGGACATAGACAAGATTAAGCATCAGAAAAGAATCATTATTTCAGTTTTAGGTAATACTACTATTTGGACAGGAGATGTTTCCAGAGGCTTGTATATCTAGGAGATTACACCTTGTCAAATTTCTGCATGTATGAAGCAAAGTGCTGCTGCCTAATGTATGTGATTCTTCAAAAAATTTATCTTCAGTAATCAAAATTTACCATTGCACACTAATATTGCCTGTTAGAGAACAAATGCCAATATATGAATGGCGGCCAAGGGTGAAACTTCCTCTTTTTGGTCCTCCATTTTTTTATTAACTAGGTGCTTGTCCCAGAATCTGGTATGCAATATTGTTTCTACTTCTGAAAGAATGTGCAGGAACAATTTATTTCAACTATACATCGTATACAAAAGAAACATATTTACATACATATTATGCCAAACCAAGCTGCAGCAAGCAAGGCTAGCAGACTGTCGTCATGAATTAGAAAGGGTATTTACTCAACAGATAAAACTATAATTCTAAGACTTTACAAGATTCTGGTCCATGAGCATTCCATCCAGTTGTGGTCACCAGTCCTAAGGAAGGATGTCCTTGAAAAGAGTCCAGAGAAGGGCAACACAGCTAATAATGAGGTTGGAGGACCTCAGTTTTATGGAACCACTACAAAAATGTAACTTATTGTCCCAGGAGAAGAGACACCTAAACTCCAATCGTTCTACATTAATCAGTGGCAAACATGGTACAATACTCTGCTAGGTTAGGTTTTTATTCCCCTCTGTGTCCTCACAGGAGAAATACACACTCTCTGACCACTGTCAAAGAGATCTGGTGTGAAAAAAACGGTAACGATTTGAATTGTTACTAATCTTCTAATTGGGGCACTTGTTGCTGTGATAAATGACTACGAGTTGATATCCTCTCACTTCTTGAGTCTACAGGTAAGGAAGGTAAAGCAATTCTGTCATGAGAGAAGTATACACACTGCCATTGAAGGCCTCCTTCTGAGAAAAATAGATGCTTGACTGTGACTAGCTTAACCACTTCAGCCCCGGAGGATTTTACCCCCTTCCTTACCAGAGCACTTTTTGCGATTCGGCACTGCGTCGCTTTAACTGACAATTGTGTTGTCATGCGACGTTGCACCCAAACAGCATTTGTTTCCCACAAATAGAGCTTTCTTTTGGTGGTATTTGATGCGTTTTTTATTTTTTGCACTATAAACAAAAGAAGAGCGACAATTTTGAAAAAAACACATAAGAATATGCTATCTACTCTAGCCAAAACAAAACATATTGTTTTGGGTATGCTTTAAAAAAAGAAATGTGCAGTGCTGTCATTTACACTATAATGTAACAACACACAAAAGCAAATTTTAATAAATTCCAGAATCTTATTAGTCATTTTCTACATATTTTTACTGTTTGACAGTAAAAATATGTGCATGAACACCTAAATATGAAATAAATGTATTTTATTTTTATTTTACCTTTATCCTATTGGCTGCATGCTTGGAGTGCAAAGAAAAATCTGAATTGTGTAACACCATTGCAAGATGAACGTTCCTGAATTATCCTACTCTTCCTTATTAGATACAATTATTTTTTAGTAAATTTGCCATCATTTTATTTTTTTTTGACAAAAAAACTTTCTATACTGTTTGTGTCAAATAGATCATACTTACCATGTTTGTTAATTCTTACGGTGAATGTTTTAAATTAAAGAAAGATTTTTTTTAGACAATTTTAGATCATTATGGACACTTTGTTTTCTGAAAATGACAAATTTCAGCTAAGAAAACTAATTTCTTGTGCACCAATCACTATACATATGCAGTACTGCCTATCCACTCTCTTAATGTTCTAAAAAGGAGTAGCAATACATTCTCTGGGAACTGAGCTCCTAATCATCCCTGTGTATGCTTAGTTCAGTGAACACAGCAGATCACAGGCAATAGGTACAGAGCTAATAAGAATGACTTTATACCATGTGATAGCTGTGACCAATCATTAAAAAATAATTGCTTGAAATACAGGCCTCTCCCTCTATATATGTTTGTTTCTTTTCAAGTTTGGCAGGTTTTCCAGGTAGGGTAGGAATATTTTTCAAAATTTACAAAATTTTCCAAAAATATGGGTTGGAATTCAGTAAACATGGAGACTGTGAACCTGTTTGGTTGGCCCCTATGTGTTCCTTTTTTGTTTAAAGAAGAACCAGGATTAAAGGGTATCCACATCAGAATGAAAAGTGTTATTTTGTAAATGTAGAGTTCTGGAGGTGGCACCCATCTGCTTCTTATGCAACAAGTCATTTGTCAGTGAAATCACTATTGTCATTTGGGAGGCCAATAACTTATTCTGGCTGCTTGCAGAGATAAGTGTGCTGGCTCCTAATACCTTTATACCCCTGGATTGTGAGTCTGGAGGTAAGTACACATACCCTACTCCATTTATTCATCCTTTCATTCAGTAATTCTCCTTTTTTTCCAATTAAGCTAGTCAAGTAAACCATTTTAGGCAAAATACCCCCTATGTAGTTCCATAGAACCAAATGGATTAAGGCATTTTATTTGAACTTTCTTACATGTATGAGGGTGTTTCCAAAGAATGCATGTCTGAATCTTTTCTATATCAACACTTTAATATGTAGTTTTTAAAAAGTGCAATTACTTTACCATTTTGCTTCCAAACATAAGAAGCAAACAACCTAACAGCTTCATTGAAATACATTTCTTTTCTGATTCCAATATATTTCCTTCCACATAAGATTTACTATATTTACATAGCCAGTTGACTTAGCATATATTGATTTTATCATAAAATGCATTTAGACTGTAAGGACAGTATGACATTGACGTGGTGATAATTTCAATGTTACACATTTTATTCACTGATTTTAATGAAATAATGATTTACAAAATTAAAGGAAAACAGTTGTTTTTTGGGATCAGATTTATTTTTTTCAAATCTAAAAAAAAGTTATTTAAACTGCATTTAAAAATTAAAAACCCAAGATAACACTGACTTTGTAGACCATTCTATGTTTCTAAAGCCCCATGCACACTATCAGATTTTTTGCTGATTTTTGTCTTCAGATTTACCAAAACCATTTAATGCAATGGCCTGCCTGATTGCATACAAATTGAAACTCCTAAGGTTTGACCTCATATTATATGGTTTTGGTAAATCTGAAGGAAAAAATCAGCAGAAAATCTGATAGTGTGTATGGGGCTTTAGAAGAAGAAGAGAACTTTATATTTTGGAACTGCATCTCTTTTTCTATCTCTTGTATTTACTTAGATGTATTTTCTAAATACAGACCCCTGGTAAAAAAAAGCTTGTATTCTGGCAGCTGGCTGACCTGTAGTGTTTTGGATTTGTTTACTAGTAGTTATTGGCAAATCTGCCTGGGTTTGATTTGATTTGGGTTTAGCAAACCCAAAATCAGGCACACACATTTGAATTCTTTGAGGGCTAATCCAATTTGTAAATTCTGCCCATTTTTAGGGCTCTTAGGTAAACTGCTCTTAAAAATGCAGGACACTATTATGTAACAATGCAGAAAAAAATGTTAAACAAATGTTAAAATAATACAATATACTGGAAAGAGTGTCTCTTCAAATGCTTTAAAAACATGCTTGGGGAATGCCTTGAATCTTTATGCATTGTTATGGAACAGTACAATTTTCATGGACAGTATCAGCAACATAATATACAAGCAGTGCATATTCAGCTATGGAATACATTTTTTTCTTGTGCATTTAGCTTGGCTTACAAATAGCAGCAGCACCTTAAGCTGGTTCATTGTAGTTTAAAAAAAAGCTTTATTTAGGTAGCTTTATCAGCGGTATACTTTTTCATCAAAAAGGTAAAAGACCTGCTTTAAATGTAAAAAATAAATTGTCCAGCAGTTTTAAACTGGCCAGAATGAGAACGTTCCTAACTGGGAACAAAGGGCTTTGGGTGGTGCCGTAGACACCTCATCTGTAGGCACATGAAGGAATATTCAGAAATTTAGGCCCAGTACCACTGGAAGAGAATATGAGGTTAAAGATTTCCTGATTTGTGACAGTGCCCATGTTATCCACTTGTGTAGTGTGGCGTGTGGATGAAGACAACAGTATGTGGGTTACACCAAAATAATTTTGCCTAAAGGAGTAGAAGAACATGTGAGGAATGTCACATATGTAAAAATAGACCACAGTGTATCGGTCATGCTGTGCGATCAAGCTCAGAGGTCATTGGCTGTAGTAAGAGAAAGGTTCATGCAGCAATCAGCTGGGTGGATAGAGAATCAAATTCCCCTAGCAGATGACATGGGCACTCAAGGCGCAGGGTCTAAGCATTAGCTGGTCTTCACCACAGCTCCTGATGGAGATGGGTTTTGCTGCATGCTAAAGTGGCCATCTAGATTGCCTCAGCAGATAGAAAGCAAGTAGGGATCAGGTAGTGTGCGATGCAGATAGGGAACAAGCAGAAGTATAGCGAACAAGCCAAAAGGTCAGTAGTGATTCATACCATCAGGAAGTTTTAAGCAAAAAATTACCATATTAATTTGAGCAGAAATCTGGAAAAACCCCACAAAATTTTGATCCAACTTTTAGAAGAGGAACCTTCAAATTTTTGGTAGATAAAAAAACTGTCACCCACCTGAAATCCTCCTCCAAACTCCTTCAAAGTATCAATTTCTCCTGGATTTCATGTAAAGTAGTTAATCTGTTGGTAACAGCAGGAATTGAAGTTGAGACCATGTTTAACAAAAAGGAGAAGAGGAACTAACCCTAAAATTGTTATAAGTAAACTCTACCGTTTGAAGATAATTCACCCAATTATTTAAAGAAATCTGACAAAACACAAAGATCCTGATCCAGAGTTTGATTGGTACCCTCAGGCTGACCATTACAATGATGATGAAAATCAAAGGACAAGTTAGTTGTAACACATACTGTAAAATTGCTTAGAATCTTTTGCAAAATTTTGAAATAAATTGTACTCCCTTGTCAGGTACTACAGCAAAAGGAACTCCATGTAGTCCATAGGCTTCTTGGATCATCAAGTCCTCAGCTTGTTCTGCAGTGGGAACCCCCTTAGCTGGTATAAAGTGAGCCATCTTGGTGAGATGGTCGATAACCACCAGAATTGTGGTAATTTATTTTGACCACAAATTCCATAGTAATTGACCCCATGATCTTGATAGGACAGGGAGTGGCTGAACTAACCCCAGGATAAAAGATCGGGGTGTCTTATTGTGTACACAAGTCAGACACAAGGTTACATCATTTTTAACATTCTTCTTGCAAACTAGACACAGAGTCAATCCAATTGTGTCCAAAAGCCCTTAGGAGGATGATTAAGAAGTGGATCATTATTATACCCATCCTTGAGAAGATTCAGAAATACCTTAGAACTCATGGCCTCTAGAAAAAAAAATAGAGCCTGGAGAAGAATAGAGTACAATGTGTTTGTCTAGAACAGTGTTTCTCAACTCCAGTCCTCAAGGCGCCACAACAGGTCATGTTTTCAGGATTTCCATTATTTTGCACAGGTGATTTGATCAGTTTCAATGCCTTAGTAATTACCACAGCTGTTTCATCAGAGGGAAATCCTGAAAACCTGCCCTGTTGGGGCGCCTTGAGGACTGGAGTTGAGAAACACTGGTCTAGAACATAATCTTGTCAGGGCTGGCTTAGCCCTTCCTTCTCTGGGCTGGCCGCTCAGCTGTCAGCTAATTGCCAGCTCTCTTCTCTCTCCACAGTTACCAGCTGTTCCTGATGATGCTTGTCTGATGTGCCTACTTAAAGCCTTCCAGCTCACTTCACCTCTGCCTTCACCTTGGTCACATCACTAGAAACCATCTCCTGCGGTTTGTTTAAAAACTGGCTTGCTGACATCCCTTCTGGCTCCTTATCCTGCTTGTTGTTGCTCTACTTGGATCCCTGACTTCTGGCCTTGCTGACTACCCGATCTGGTTACTGGACTCTGGCTATGCTTGACTACGCTTTTTCTATTTACCCTTTTATTTTTATTAATAAACAAGTGTGATTTAATTGTACTTCTGTCTCAGTCTGATTCATGCTTTCTGACAAATCTCTAGGTAGAACAAATTAATTAAATTTTTTGCTAATCAGTGAAGATAGTTACAGGATGTGTGACCCCTTCCAGCAGATGTCGCCACTCTTCCTTAATTGCCAGCAACTTTTTTTTTTTAAATGTCATAATTCTTTTTAGCTGAAGAGTTTAACCAGGAGAAGTAAGCATAAGGATGAAGCTGCGTCTTTCCTCCAAATCAGTGAGAAATGGTAGTTCCCATAGCAGAATCTGAAGCATAAACTTACACAATGGAAGATAGCTCAGGATCAGGATGTACCCCTGTTCGTGCAGAAGTGAAAAAAGTCTTTAGTTTACTAAAGGCAGCCTGTGCCTCAGGTAACCACAAAAAGTGCATCCCTTGCTTTCTTATGAATCCTCAGTAAAAGTTGGCAAATCCAGCAAATCATTGTATTTCCTTAACAATTCTAAGGTAAGGCTAATCCACCACTGTATTGACCTTATCTGGATCCATGCTCACTCTTTCTGGAAAAAATATGTATCCTAAGAACTGGATCTGGGTTTGTTCAAACTCACATTTCTCCAGTTTGATGTAACATTGAGTCCCCCTTAGTCTTTTGAAGACTGAGCAAACATGCTCACACTGTACCTCCAAGTTATCAGAAAAGATGAGAATATCATATAGATATGCAAACACAAACTAATCCAACAGATCTTGCAGAACATAATTGATCATTGCACATGCTAAAAGACATGATCAAGGACTTAAAATGTCCATATCTAGTTTTTAAAGCAGTTTTCCATTCTTCCCTAGGTTGAATGCAGACAAAGTTTTGTGATAGACTCACCCTGACAGAGGCCTTTGGAGGGGACTGAATGCTAGCCTACTGACTATGGGCCTTGGCAATTGAGGGAGCTACAAGCATTTAGGAAGATGTTCTGTTATGTAATGCAAAAGGACATTATTAGGGAGGCCATGATGGTCTCTGCCAGTTTGGGACTCCAATCGGATGTTAACGTTATCAGCAAAGCACCTGTCTGGGGTTGTCTGCTCTAATGTGTTTATTGCAAGTAGGTCTAGTGTGCCTCCCAAGGGTCTTTCACCTATTGTTAACTGTGCTAATTAACTCACCTATTGTCTGTCTGCTAGCAAATCATTGTGGGTTGTGTTTATACTTTTTGTGTATTGTTTTTAATGAGCTTGAAGTTGGCAAGTCTGACCTGGAATGAGACTTTTGAGGCATCCAGGTGGCTAATTAATGTAATGTTTATTGTTTATGTCGGTTGTTGTAATTATTTTCCTGTGTAAAGTTTGTATTGTTAGGGTAATAAGATCAGGAGGGGGTTGTCTTTCTGTGGTGTATATATTTTGTGTGAGTTTGTTCAAATAAAAGATTTCCAGCCAAACAAGTCCTTCCTAGTTCTTGGTTTCAATATGCGGCTATAATATCTGGTATCTACAGTATGTTCAAACTGCAGGAAGCAGTGTACTGATGGAAGCACTCAAGCGGAGTGTGGGACGGGGTTGCGTTACATTGGTGGCAAGCAATGGGATGTTTCCTGCAGTCTGGGACATCCACACCTCCACCTGGATACAAGGTCCTGAAAGCAGGAGAGGAAAGGTACAGATACCAGCTGCCATGGAAGAGGAATTCTGAAGGAGGTTGCGAGAGATGTGGATACAGCACAGGGGACCAGTGCCAGAGCAGTTTCTGCTCAGATGGTAATGTTCTGTCTGCTCGGAACTCTGGAAGGAAGCACTAGCCAGTGAGCAGTGACACCAGGAAAAAAATCTCTTCTCCTTCCAGGAAAGGTACTAGTTACAGTACGAAGTGCGAATGGTGTTTTTGGGGAAACAACCACACAAGGAATGGAAAGCTGAGTTAAGCAGGCTGGTCCAGGAATGAGAGCTAGAGATCGCCTACAGACAGTTACTAGATTCTGCTTAGCAGCGTGTCTGGGCTCCCTTTGCCTGGATCTATCCAGAAGTACCAGCTGACAGTCCTGAAATCCCAGACGAAGAGTCAGGAATGTGGCAGAGTAACAGTGTGCTTTGCAAATCTCCACCCACAGTTATGAATGCGGAGGTCTTATGGCGGATGTAGCAAGTGTTGACTGACCTTGAAGATCCTGTTTCTGCATGGAATGATCTTGGATGGAGGAATGCGTCCATCTAGCAGTCGGATGAAAGTACGGGAGGTGGAGCAGTCGGCTCACCTCTCCAGCCACAGATCACAGAACGTATGGGTTTAATTGACTTCAATTTTATGGATTAGGAGTCTTATATCCAAACTAGAGCCGCACTAACACAATCAAATTTCATATGAAAAAAATGTCATACAATAAAAAATCCGTATAATAAAAGAGTCCACATGTGTAGAAATAAATTGATAGTTGATTGAATATTAATGGCATCCACCACCATAACTGGAAGAAATCCTCCTGTGATATCACCACCACCAAAAGCCAAAATGCTTGCTTACCAGCTGCTGTTGACCTTGTGTTACAGGAGGTCAAACACACTTTTGGCTTAATACCCAGTCTGGGCCTTTAACCAGTTGCCGACCGCCGCACGCCGATGTACGTCGGTACAATGGCACGGGCAGGCATAAGGACATACATGTACGTCCCTTGCCTCCCGCGGGTCGGGGGCCCGATCGGGCCCCCGCCCGGTGCCTGCGGCGGTCGGTATTCGTACGGGAGCGATCCCGGACGAGGGGACGGCCATTCATTCATGGCCACCCCCTCGCGATCGCTCCCGACGAATAGAAATCCCCGGTGACATCACTTCCTCTCCTGTAATGTAAACACAGGAGAGGAAGTGATGTATTCTCTCCTCCGTGTCGGTATTTTTCGTTCCGACACGGAGGAGAGCGGATCAGTAAGTTGCACCAACACTCTACACACACAGTAGAACATGCCAGGCACACTCACACCCCCCCTTTACCCCCCGATCACCCCCCCAATTACCCCTGCCCCCCAGTCACAGTGACACCAATGTCATTTTTTTTTTTTTTTTTTTTTTTTTTGCATTGGTGTCATTTGTGACTGTAATAACTGTTAGGGCAGTTAGAGTTAGCCCCCTTTAGTTCTAATGTACCCCCCTAACCCCCCCAATAAAGGTTTAACCCCGTGATCACCCCCCGTCGCCAGTGTCACTAAGGCTGGGTTCACATTGCAGCGGTTTATGAGAACGAATGTGATTCGCACCGCACTGCAGTGCAAATCACATCCGATCTCTGTGCGATTCGAGTTCAGCCATTCGCCGCACCCGCCGCACCCGCCACACCCGCCGCACCCGCCGCAAATTCGCACGGGACCCTTTTTTTGGCCCGCAGCAGAATCGGATCGCATGGGTGTTCACACCATGCGATCCGAGTTTGCAGATCGCACTGCGATATGCGAACTGATCTGGGGGTGTCAGTAACATTTCACTGACACTCCCAGCAGTTCGCATAGGGCAGTGTGAACTGCCGCCGGGAGGCATGCGATGCGGGAACCCGCCGCGCATTCGTGGCGTTCCCGCATCGCTCCAGTGTGAACCCAGCCTAATAAGCGATCGTTTTTCTGATCGCTGTATTAGTGTCACAGGTGACGCTAGTTAGGCAGGTAGGTATTTAGGTTCGCTGCAGCTTTTTATAGCGCCAGGGACCCCCATATACTACCGCATAAAGCCCCCTAATTGCCCCCTAGTTAACCCTTTCACCAGTGATCACCATATAACTGTTACAGGTGACGCTGGTTGGTTAGTTATTTTTTTATAGTTTCAGGGCACCCGCCATTTATTACCTAGTCTCACTAGTGTACCCCTAAATTTAGGGGTGTCTACTTTCCAAAATGGGGTCATTTGGGGGGGGGTTTGTGCCATCTTGGCATTTTATGGCCTTCAAAACTGTAACGCCCTTAGAAAGCCTGAAGGCGGTGCTTGGTTTTCGGGGCCCCGTACGCGGCTAGGCTCCCAAAAAGTCCCACATATGTGGTATCCTCGTACTCAGGAGAAGCAGCAGAATTTATTTTGGGGTGTCATTTCACATATGCCCATGGCATGCATGAGCAATATATCATTTAGTGACAACTTTGTTAAAAAAAAAAAAAAAAAAAAAAAGTTTGTAATTTTCCCGCAACTTGTGGCAAAATATAAAATATTCCATGAACTCAACATGCCTCTCAGCAAATAGCTTGGGGTGTCTACTTTCTAAAATGGGGTCATTTGTGGGGGTTTTGTGCCATCTTGGCATTTTATGGCCTTCAAAACTGTAATAGGTAGTGAGAAGTGAACTCAAAAATTTACGCCCTTAGAAAGCCTGAAGGCGGTGCTTGGTTTTCGGGGCCCCGTACGCGGCTAGGCTCCCAAAAAGTCCCACATATGTGGTATCCCCATACTCAGGAGAAGCAGCAGAATTTATTTTGGGGTGTCATTTCACATACGCCCATAGCATGTGTGAGCAATATATCATTTAGTGACAACTTTGTGTAAAAAAAAAAAAAAAATTTTTTTTTTGTCATTATTCAATCGCTTGAGGCAAAAAAATAAAATATTCAATGGGCTCAACATGCCTCTTATCAATTTCCTTAGGGGGTCTACTTTCCAAAATGGGGTCATTTGGGGGGGTTTTGTACTGCCCTGCCATTTTAGCACCTCAAGAAATGAGATAGGCAGTCGTAAACTAAAAGCTGCGTAAATTCCAGAAAACGTACCTTAGTTTGTAGATGTGACAACTTTTGCGCAAACCAATAAATATACAATTATTGACTTTTTTTTTACCAAAGACATGTGGCTGAATACATTTTGGCCTAAATGTATGACTAAAATTGAGTTTATTGGATTTTTCTAATAACAAAAAGTAGAAAATATCATTTTTTTTCAAAATTTGCGGTCTTTTTACGTTTATATCGCAAAAAATAAAAATCGCAGAGGCAATCAAATACCATCAAAAGAAAGCTCTATTTGTGGGAAGAAAAGGACGCAAATTTTGTTTGGGTACAACATTGCATGACCGCGCAATTACCAGTTAAAGCAGCGCAGTGCCAAAGTGTAAAAAGACCTCTGGTCATTTACCAGCGAAATGGTCCGGTCTGAAAGTGGTTAACATGCCTATGATTCCTCTTGGGTGTCTACATCGATCCACGTGATAGCGATGTCAAAAAGCATCCAAAGACAAAAAGAGCTCCACGTAGTGTAAAATCATAATGTAATTTATTAGAAGCTACTATAGATCACACTTACATCAAGTAAAGTAAAAAAAGTCCCCACACATGTCCCCAAAACACACATGTCCTCAAAACACACAGGTCCTCAAATAATAAAAACACATGTCCCCAAATAATAAAAACACATGTCCCCCACATATGTCCCACTAAAATCACATGTCCCAATGATTATCTGCACACATATGTCCGTGATCACCTGCACACATCTGTACATGATCATTTGCGTACATGTGTCCGTGATCATACAAACCAATTATTATACACTAAACTGATTTTTTTTACCAAAAACATGTAGCAGAATACATTTTGGCTTAAATTTATGACAAAATTTAATTTTATTGGATTTCTTTTAAAATAGAAAGAAGAAAATATATATTTTTTCAAAATTTCCACTCTTTTTTCGCTTATATCGCAAAAAATAAAAAACGGAGTCGTGAATAAATACCACCAAAATAAAGCTTTATTTGTGCAAACAAAATGATAATTTCATTTGGGTACAGTGCAGGATGACCGCTCAATTGTCATTGAAAGTGCGAGAGTGCTGTAAGCTGAAAATTGGGCTGGGAAGGAAGGGGGCGAAAGTGCCCTGTATTGTAGTGGTTAAAATAGAAGAGCCAGCCGGCACTCATACAGCACACGTCCTTCTGGGTTACATCAATCGTGGTGACCTCATCCATCATATGCGTTTCGTCATAAGCTGACGTCTTCCAGGGTATGAGCGGTATGCTGTATTACCGCTATAAATACACATCCAAAAAACAAGCCTTGGTATGTAGCAATAAGCAACATACATATAAAACAGAGCCAAGCCTCGATCTGAGCCACAAATGGCCACAATAGTATTCAATCAAGATACCGGCTTATCTCAATCTTGCAGAAAAGCTAAGAAATTAAATCTAATTACGTTTCATATCACTACAAAGGTGTCTAAATGTCTCATTCTGAGGGTCTCACCAAATGGGTAAGCATATTGTTAGGTATTAATGAGTGAAAAACAGCAACTTCTTCAATAAGCACAAAATATTTTTTATATTTTAGCCCGCAATAAATCTAAGTAATATCTGTTCTCATATTCATATGGATCTGCAATAACTAAATATTATTAAACCAAAGAAACATATAAAAAGCCCCAAATATATTTTGTAATATGGAATTCAGGCACCAGGAAGTGCCACAATTTATCAGAGGTCACCATGACCTTAATGCACAAAGCGACATCTAGTAGACAAACCAGAAATGTTATTAAAGGTTTTATATTTATTTGTAGTATGTTAACCCATAGGGATGACCCCGGACTACAGAAAGTGTCCAAAATCACCCAAATGAGTCATAACTCCCCTATTTTCAGAGGTGTCATCTAGTTGACAAACATTTTATAAACTTAAATGATTCTAAAACTGCTAACCCCTAAAGTAATTTCATAAGATTGAAACAGTAGGAAGTGCTGCGATAACTATATTGCTCAAAGCGTCATCTAGTTAACAAAACAGAAATTCTGTTAAAATTATTCTTTAATTTTATGTATTAAGCCATAAGGATATATTAGGAAGACAGGAAATAACAAAAATCCTCCAAAGGGGTCACACCTCACCTAATATTTAAATTATATAGTTATATATTTAGTCAGGTTGAAAAAAGACACAAGTCCATCCAGTTCAACCACAAAAAAAAATATTAATAATAATAATAATAATAATAATATCATACAATCCCATATACCCCATTCTATACCCACAGCTGATCCAGAGGAAGGCAAAAAAAAAACAGGAGAGCCTGATCCAATTTGCTAAATCAGGGGAAATAATTCCTTCCTGATCCCCCGAGAGGCAATCGGATTTTCCCCGGATCAACTTTCCCTATAAATGTTAGTACCCAGTTATATTATGTACACTTAGGAAATAATCCAGGCCCTTCTTAAAGCAATCCACTGAGCTGGCCAGAAACACCTCTGTAGGGAGTCTATTCCACATTTTCACAGTTCTTACTGTGAAGAAACCTTTCCGTATTTGGAGATTAAATTTATTTTCCTCTAGACGTAAAGAGTGCCCCCTTGTCCTCTTTGTTGACTGTAAAGTGAATAACTCAACACCAAGTTCCCTATATGGACCCCTTATATATTTGTACATGTTGATCATATCCCCCTTAATCTCCTCTTATCAAGAGTGAATACATTCAGTTCCTCTAATCTTTTCTCATAGCTGAGTTCCTCCATGCCTCTTACCAGTTTGGTTGCCCTTCTCTGCACTTTCTCCAGTTCCCCGATATCCTTTTTGAGAACTGGTGCCCAAAACTGAACTGCATATTCCAGATGAGCTCTTACTAATGATTTGAACACAGGCAAAATGATATCTCTCTCTCTGGAGTCCATACCTCTCTTAATACAGGAAGGGACTTTGCTTGCTTTGGAAACCGCAGCTTGGCATTGCATGCTATTATTGAGCTTATGATCTACCAAAACCCCCAGATCCTTCTCCACTATGGATTTCCCCAGTTGCACTCCCCCTAAAATGTATGATGCATGCATATTCTTAGCCCCCAAGTGCATAACTTTACATTTATCAACATTAAACCTCATCTGCCACATAGTCGCCCAATTAGACAGAGCATTGAGGTTGGCTTGTAAATTGGAGACATCCTGTAAGGACGTTACTCCACTGCATAGCTTGGTGTCATTTGCAAAGATGGAAATGTTACTTTTCCCAGACCGGATATCATATATAAAGATATTAAAAAGTAAGGGTCCCAGCACTGAACCTTGGGGTACACCACTGATAACCTTAGACTATTCAGAGTAAGAATCATTAACCACTACTCTCTGAATTCTGTCTTTTAGCCAGTTTTCTATCCATTTACAAACTGATATTTCCAAACCTGTAGACTTTACCTTACACATGATCCATGTATGCGGAACTGTATCGAATGCTTTTGCAAAATCCAAGTATACCACGCCCACCGCCACCCCTCTGTCCAAGGTTTTACTTACCACCTCATAAAAATAAATCAGGTTTGCCTGACAACTTCTGTCTTTCATGAATCCATGCTGTCTGTTGCTTAAAATATTTTTCCCGCAAGAACTCGTCTATGTGGTCTTTTATTAATCCCTCCAGTATCTTCCCAACTATAGAAGTTAAACTAACAGGTCTATAGTTACTTGGTAAAGACTTTGTTCCCTTTTAAATATAGGCACCACATTGGCCCTGCGCCAATCCAGTGGTACTATTCCTGTCATTAATGAGTCCCTAAAAATTAGATACAATGGATTTGAAATTACAGAGCTTTTAGGATCCGTGGGTGGATGCCATCAGGTCCAGGTGCTTTATCCACCTTTGTTCTGTCCAAATATTTCTGGACCATATCACTTTTGAGCCATTGTGGATTTGGGGCTGTGTCACTACCACCCCCATTATGGACATGAGCTCCCCCATGCTCCTTTGTATACACAGAGCTGAAGAAAGTATTTAATAAGTTAGACTTTTCTTTGTCCCCAGTCACCCACTCCATTTAAGGCAACATCTAGTGGACAAAAAAGTTATAAACCCCAAATAAGTTCAAAACTTACTAACACTATAGTTCATTTAATTTGTTGACACAAGACCATTCAAACAAAACACATGATGATCTCATGGAAGTTAAAAACTAGAAACACGTGTACTGCCATATAAGTTCCTACAAAAGATATTATAATGTGATTACTATTAATAAACAAGGTCAGGCAGGTACCTGATATAAATACCAAACCAAGTCTAATCTCCCAAACCTGTATCTATACAAGGCCATCGAAGGGACTCAAATCGAGGGTTGTTTACAAAATCCCATGAATATTATACTAAACAAATATGTGTAAAAATAACAAATTAATTCTAATTCCCAACATGAACAGTTTAAAAGTTGTTAATTACAGCATTCACATCGACGTCAACATTCCAACCATATGGAACATAGAATTTTACCCTATGAATCTAGGCCATCTCAAGCTTAGAGATCTCCCTAACCAAAGAGTTACCCCTCCAATGGGGCCTATATTTATCAATGCCTAAAAATATGGTATTCCAAGGATCCTTGGTATGCACCAACGCATAGTGTCTTGATACTGAGTGGTTTTTAAACCCTTTACAGATATTACTAATATGTTCATTGATCTTCACCTGTAAGCCCTTGTACACACGGTCGGAGAATCTGTCGGAATGAGTCTTATCGGACCGCGTCGTCAGATAATCCGACTGTGTGTGGTATGCATCAGACTGATTCCGTCCGAATCTCTGTCCGACCCAATTTTCCAACATGTTGGAAATATTTCCCGACCAACTGGGCCAGACGGACCTAATCCGATCATGTGTAGAGCATTTTCATCGGACCAAGTGTCACGCATGCTCAGATCAAATTTCTACATCAAAGCTATTGGCTACTAGCCTGAATGTAGTCCCATCGTAACGAAATGATGTCATCACGTTCTGAAAGATCGGATTTTTCGCCAACTTGGCCCGACCATGTGTATGCAACAGTTTCGGACACAATCCGTCTGACTAAATCCGACGGGAAAAATCCGACGGATTTGGTTGGCAAAATCTCCGACCGTGTGTACGTGGGCTTAGGCTTGCTTAGTCCTGCCCACATACTGAAGCCCACACAGGCACTGTAATAAATACACCACCCCCATGGAAGAACATGTGATAAGTGGCTCTATCTCAAAAGATCAGAATGTACTCGTAAAAAAAAAGCCAACAGTTCTCCTATTCTTAGATCCATTTAAACAACACACCTGGCACTTTCTGCATTGGTAATATCCAGTGAGATTTTGAAAAAAAACATACATTTTTATACATTTTTACATTATTATTTATATATTATAGGTGGATTATAAACAATAGGATATATTTTGTCCCTCAATAAAGGAGCACCCTTAAAGACTACCTGTGGCCTAGTTGGTAGAATTGGTTTCAGAACGCTATAATTTTCCAAAATGTGCCAATGTCTTTGCATTTGACATTTTTATGTTGAATGGAGAATGTTGTAATAAAAGGAAGAAAAGGCACATCTTTATTAGTAATATTGGTTACCCTTTTCGGTTTTTCCCTCAATAAATCATTCCTATCCATTTCTTGGACTTGATCTACAATCTCTTGAAGAGATTCCCCACTATGACCTTTGATAAATTCTTCCAGCTCAGTGCAATTACTCCTTACGCACATACAGTCAGGTCCATAAATATTGGGACATCTACACAATTCTAACCTTTTTGGCTCTATACACCACCACAATGGATTTGAAATGAAACAAACAAGATATACTTTAACTGCAGAATTTCAGATTTAATTTGAGGGTATTTACATCCAAATCAGGTGAACGGTGTAGGAATTACAACAGTTTGTATATGTGCCCACTTTTTAAGGGACCAAAAGTAATGGGACAGATTAACAATCATCTAAACTTTCACTTTTTAATACTTGGTGGCAAAACCTTTGCAGTCAATTACAGCCTGCAGTCTGGAACTCATAGACATCACCAGATGTTAGGTTTCATCCCTGGTGATGCTCTGCCAGGCCTCTACTGCAACTGTCTTCAGTTCCTGCTTGTTCTTGGGGCATTTTCCCTTCATGTTGTCTTCAGCAAGTGAAATGCATGCTCAATCGGATTCAGGTCAGGTGACTGACTTGGCCTTTGCATGACATTACACTTCTTTCCCTTAAAAAACTCTTTGGTTGCTTTTGCCGTATGCTTCGGGTCATTGTCCATCTGCACTGTGAAGCGCCGTCCAATGAGTCTGACGCATTTTGCTGAATATGAGCAGATAATATTGCCCGAAACACTTCAGAATTCATCCTGCTGCTTTTGTCAGTAGTCACATCATCAATAAATACAAGAGAACCAGCTCCATTGGCAGCCATACATGCCCACGCCATGACACTACCACCACCATGCTTCACTGATGAGGTGGTATTCTTTGGATCATGAGCAGTTCCTTTCCTTCTCCATACTCTTCTCTTCCCATCACTCTGGTACAAGTTGATCTTGGTCTCATCTGTCCATAGGATGTTGTTCCAGAACTGTGAAGGCTTTTTTAAATGATGTTTGGCAAACTGTAATCTGGCCTTCCTATTTTTGAGGCTCACCAATGGTTTACATCTTTGGGTGTATTCACTCTGGTGAAATCTTCTCTTGATTGTTGACTGACACACATACACCTACCTCCTGGAGAGTGTTCTTGATCTGGCCAACTGTTGTGAAGGGTGTTTTCTTCACCAGGGACAGAATTCTTCGGTCATCCACCACAGTTGTTTTCCGTGGTCTTCCGGGTCTTTTGGTGTTGCTAAGCTCACCGGTGCTTTCTTTCTTTTTAAGGAATTTCCAAACAGTTGATTTGGCCCCGCCTAAAGTTTTTGCTATCTCTCTGATGGGTGTGTTTTGTTTTTTCAGCCTAATGATGGCTTGCTTCACTGATAGTGACAGCTCTTTGGATGTCATATTGAGAGTTGACAGCAACAGATTCCAAATGCAAATAGCACACTTGAAATTAACTTTGGACCTTTTATCTGCTCCTTGTAAATGGGATAATGAGGGTTTAACACACATCTGGCCATGGAACAGCTGAGCAGCCAATTGTCCCATTACTTTTGGTCCCTTAAAAAGTGGGAGGCACATATACAAACTGTTGTAATTCATACACCATTCATCTGATTTGGGTGTAAATACCCTCAAATTAAAGCTGAAAGTCTGCAGTTAAAGCACACCTTGTTTAATTTTAAATCCAATTGTGGTGTTGTATAGAGCCAAAAAGATTAGAATTGTGTCGATGTCCCAATATTTATGGACCTGACTGTATATTGGCTTTTGGGCACTGATCTCAACCAAGATCCATAATGACAACTATCTAAAGGAATCTAGGAATTCCTATTTCTAGATTTAAAAAACTTTGAAGTTACAAATACATTTTCCTTAACAGAGATCTTAAAAAGGAAGTAAACCCTCTGGGAAAAAAATAAAAAATAAACACCCTGCAAGACAAAGGCATAATGAGCTAGTATGCATAGCATACTAGCTAATTATAAATTACTTACCTGAGATCAAAGCCCCTGCAGCGGTCCTCGTTCCTCTCCTCCATCGCCGCCATATCTCTTGGAGTGACTTCCTGGTATTGCGGCTCCGGCGCTGTGACTGGCCAGAGCCGTGATGATGTCACTCCTGCACATGCACGTGAGAGCCATCACTAACGGCACAATCGACATTAGAAATGGCACGCTCAGTGCACCTGCGCGTCATTGTGTACGGAGCATGCGCTGTAGACATCGGTGCCTGTCCTTTGCAAATTACTCCTAAACCTCACCAATCCCCCCCATTTCTACATAAAGACCTTACGGACAGAGCCTTTATTTACTACTACTGCTTTGCATTCAGACACGGGTGACTGACCTGGATTGTAATAACAAAACCAGACTTCTGACTCACACATCCCAGAGATGGATATCACAATGACCACAGCTGTATAGGATGACCTCCCACCCAGACGACCTCCCACCCAATAGGGGTGCTTGGGCGGGGTGACCAAACCCCTGATCTCCTGGTACAACAAGTGCAGTGAAGGAACCCTGAGTACTTCCCACGATTGAAACGCACCACCTCCATCATATGACTCCTCGATGCCACTGCTGTTACTGTTGAGTATTTTTTAATACGAGTTGAGTTTACTTTTAAGATTTTGTACTTGCATGCTAAGATGCATGGTGTATCCCAATTGTGTCTGACTCCCTTTTTCCCCCTTCAAGTTTATTACAACACCTCATCTAATGTTTTACTGCATGTACTGTCTGTAGTATGCAAAAATTTTTATAAAAACTTTGAATCAAAAAAAAAAAATCTCCTAAACCGTGTAGGTTTAGGAGATATTTCTTGCACCCACAGGTAAGCCTTAATCTAGGCTTATCTGTAGGTAAAAGTGGTCTGCAAGGGTTTACAACCACTTTAAGATCTAAAAAAGTAATCTCTTCCAAAGTTTTCCATGAACATATTCAGATCTGGGCCACTACCATGCCATAGGAGGATGCCATCTATATACCTAGCCCATAGAACAATCTGAGATCTCCTATTGGCATAAACACATCCTCCTCCCATTTGGACATAAAAAGATTTGCCAACTAGGGGCGTATGTTGCTCCCATGGCTACTTCCCTATCCTGACAGTAAAATTTATTTTCAAACCAAAAGTAGTTATGCATTGCCGCATACTCCAAGAGTTCCATAATGAAAGTTAATTGTTTTTTGGGGAGAACCAAATCTTTATCCAAATAGAATTTAACGGCTGAAAACCCAAGATGGTGTGGGATAACCGTAAAGAGTGAGGTTACATCAGCTGTAACCATCCACAAACCTTAACTATCTTCACAGTTGGACAAGTTAATGACGTGTTTAGAGTCTCTAACATAGGAAGGCATTTTTTACACAAGGGGTTGAAGGTAATAATCTATATACTTACCCACCCAGGACATAACAGAGTCTATACCATTAAATATGGGGTGGCCCGGGGGGGGGGGGGGGGGGAGTCTGATTTTTATGTACCTTAGGAAGAAGGTACTAAAAATTTTGTTTCTTTCTTATTGAGAATGCCCCCTTTTAAACCTCTATTGGTGATAGTTTCTAATTCTCTAATATAAGTCTTATTGGGGTCTTTAATAAGGAGGGTGTATGTCTCTCGATCTCCTAAAATGTGATGCATTTCTGACAAATAGTCGCATCTATCGACAACGACAATCCCACCCCCTTGTCAGCTGGATGTATAACTAATTCCCTGTTCTTGCACAAGGAATCTAATCCCTGTTCTAAATCTTTTTGCATTATAACATTTCTTACCTTCGATTGATCAAGATCCCTTAAGACTACATCACTAAATACCTTAAGTGAGGCTAACTCTCCTGGGGGATTGAACAAAGAAGCATTAGAAATGTTAGAATGCTGGAATTCGGGGGAATTTGTCATCAAATATCGTTTGATGTTAAGTTTGCGCACATATTTATTGACATCCATTATATGTCTGGAATTTATTCAAATTTCTAGGTGGAGTAAACTTCAAACCCTTATCTAAAATTTATTTTTCAGCATCCGTCAATATTTTCCGACTAACATTATCTACCCCGGTTCAATTTACACTTGTTTTCTTTTTTGATGGTATCAAACCCCCCCTCCCCCTTTAGTTTGTCTCTTTGTTCGACAGGCCTCTTTTTGACCTGCTTGGGTCTGGGAAAACCCTAACTTGGATTTCCTTGATTACTAGGAGCTGGTCTGTTATGTTGGCTTCCACTCTCATGATGAGTACTGTTATGGGCATATGGAGCACGATTATAGGAATTACCTCTATTTTGATTTCCCCCATTTTACCTCTCGTTGTCAGGTTTAAATTGGGCCTATCCTATCTTGCAGAGGAAAAAACATATTCTCCGTATTAACATTATATCCATAATTGGCTCTACCTCTTGCTCCGTTAACATACATATAATGTCCTTGACCTTCTCTATAGTCAGGGAAGTCCCATCTTTGATTATTATATTGAGTTCCATTATGAGTATTTGCCCCCCTTGTCTCCTATAGGGGGACCTGTAAGAAGGGTGTCTCTCCTTTCTCTGTAGTTTGGAAGTACTATGTCAGTTAGGCGGGCCTCTACTTAATGACCTGTAAGGGACCCTCCTCTCACTGTAAGGGTGATTGATTATTGTATCAGATCTCCCACTAGGTTCATCCTCATAAACATAGAGGTCACTCCTGGTGACCTCATCCATCCTTATATTATCATTACTTTGTTGTTCCAAGGCCAGTTTCCTTTGCCATTCAAAAACAATTCCTATCTGATAATCTCCCATATCCCTATTGTATTTCTTCTTTTTCTTAATTTTTTGTTCCTTTTCTTCTTTCTTTAAGACTTTCCAGAGATTATTGGACTTATCTCTGTATTCATCACTTTTTTTAAGGGAACCAATTTCTCTTTAATAGTCTTAATCTCCACATCTAAACATGATAATCTTTCGCTCTTCCTTTGAACTAAAAGCTTTAGAAAATGTACTCCTGCTTTGTTAAAATACTTGTGCCTTTGGTCTAACTCAGATTCGTCTTTCTGGGGGCTTCCTTCCCACCTCAGACTGTATGGGACTATACTGTTTTTAATATAAGTCTCCAGAAAGGCAATGCCTCATTAGGTATGAACCTCAGCTACAGTGAGATTTTTAAGCCAAGTTAACAAGCCACCCAATTCTCATTAATTATTGTTGGAAATTTCAAAAACACCATCTGTGTTGACCACCTTTGTGGCCCTATACGCAAATATGTCCATAATGGACACTAACAACGAATGAAAATTTCATATGATAAAAATGTCATATAATAAAGATTTCATATAATAACAGTCCACATGTGTAGAAATAAATTGATAGTTGATTGACTATCAAGGGCATCCACCACCATAAATGGAAGAAATCCTCCTGTGATGTCACCACCACCAAAAACCAAAATGCTTGCTTACCAGATGTTGTTGACCCCTGTTAATAGCCAGCCTGAGCCTTTAACATGCCTATGAATCCTCTTGGGTAGGGATGAGCCGAACACCCCCCGGTTCGGTTCGCACCAGAACTTGCGAACAACCCCCGCGTTCGGTACGAACGTTAGAACCCCATTGAAGTCTATGGGACTCGAACGTTCGAATTGGAAAGTGCTCATTTTAACGGCTAATATGCAAGATAGTCTCCTAAAAAGGGTTTGGCGACCTGCCTCCTGCCTCAGGGGACATGGGTCACTGCAAAAAAAAGTTTTAAAAACTACCGTTTTGGCGGGAGCACTGATTTTAATGACGATTAAAGTGAAAAAAAAAAAGTGAAATATTCCTTTAAATATGGTGCCTGCGGGGTGTCTGTAGTATGCCTGTGAAGTGCCACGTGTTTCCCGTGTTTAGAACAGTCCCTGCACAAAATGACATTAAACGGAAATAACACCATTTAAAACTGCTTGCGGTTTTAATGTTATATCTGGTTCCTGCAATATGGTTGAAAATCATTGAGAAACATGGCATGGGTAGCCCTCCCTGCCCATTACCAGCCTATTTGGGTCTTGTACGCATATTAAGGGGAACCCCGTACCCATATTAAAAAAAGGAAATGCGTGTGGCCCCCAGGCCCTATATACTCAGAACAGCAGTATACAGGCGGTGCAAACAAGACAGGGACTGTGTAGGTTTGTTGTGTTAAGTTGAATCTGTTTGTCATTTTCAACCGGTACATTTTTAAAGTGTAGCTCCAGTCAAAAAAACTATCTTTAAGCTTTTTGGAAAACATAGGGAAGGGTTATCACCCCTGTATAATTTGTTTTGTCGTCCATCTTTTTTCATCTCACTTGCTGCTGTCTCCTTGCGTTTGCAAGTAGGAGATGTTTGTAAGTTGGATGTTTGAAAGTAGGGGCCTGCCCTATATTATAGCGGTATGTACTGGGTACAGAGCACGCAGACAGCACGCACTATCTCCTAACACTACTGACTGCAAGCTCTATTATTAACCACTTGTTAGCCCAATGTTTGCATAAAGTGAAAGATGAAGTTATGCTGAGTAAATAGATATCAAACATGTCACTCTTCAAAATTGCACATGCCCGTGGAATGGCGCCAAACGTCGCTACTTAAAAAATCCCCATAGGCGACGCTTTAAATATTTTTTTACTGGTTACATGTTTTGAGTTGCAGAGGAGGTCTAGGACTAGAATTATTGCTCTCGCTCTAACATTCTCGGCGATACCTCACATGTGTGGCACATGCGAGCACATGGGGACATGGGCGCTTTAATTTTTATTTTATTTTTTTATTGTTCATTTTACTTTATTTATTTTAGTTTGACATTTTTTTTCCCAAAAATATATTTTTGATCACTTTTATTCCTATTACAAGAAATGTAAACATCCCTTGTAATAGAAATATGGGGTGACAGGTCCTCTTTACAGTGAAATCTGGGGGGTCAATATGACCCCACATCTCACCTCTAGGCTGGGAAGCCTGAAATAAAAAATAAAAAAAAGATTCTGGCTTTGATCGTACTGGCGAGTTGGTAGAAGCACCGGAGGGCGGTGAGGGGTGGGGGGCGTCTATGGCTGGGTATTTCAGGGTATCACCGAGTATGGCTGGGTATCTCTGAGTATGGCTGGGTATGGCAATTTATGGCAGGGTATTACAGAGTATTGGCGGGGTATTGGCGGGGTACTACAGAGTAATAGCAGGGTACTGCACTGCAGAGTAATGGCAGGGTACTGCACTGCAGAGTAATGGCGGGGTACTGCACTGCAGAGTAATGGCGGGGTACTGCACTGCAGAGTAATGGCGGGGTACTACAGAGTAATGGCAGGGTACTGCACTGCAGAGTAATGGCGGGGTACTGCACTGCAGAGTAATGGCGGGGTACTGCAGAGTAATGGCGGGGTACTGCACTGCAGAGTAATGGCAGGGTACTGCACTGCAGAGTAATGGCGGGGTACTGCACTGCAGAGTAATGGCAGGGTACTGCACTGCAGAGTAATGGCGGGGTACTGCACTGCAGAGTAATGGCGGGGTACTGCACTGCAGAGTAATGGCGGGGTACTACAGAGTAATGGCAGGGTACTGCACTGCAGAGTAATGGCAGGGTACTGCACTGCAGAGTAATGGCGGGGTACTGCACTGCAGAGTAATGGCGGGGTACTGCAGAGTAATGGCGGGGTACTGCAGAGTAATGGCAGGGTACTGCAGAGTATGCACTGGTATTGCAGAGTATTGGCAGGGAATTGAGGGGTTAAATTCGGTGAGCAGCGATGTGGGCACTGCAGATGCAGCCCACATCGCTGCTGACACCGATCTCTTTCCCCTCCGCTGTACCGATCGGTACAGAAAGGGGAGGGAGGAACAGGCGTCATAACATGACGCCGGTTTGTTTCCAAGTGATCACTCCGTCATTTGACGGAGCAATCACGTGGTAAACGGCCGCTATGAGCGGCCGTTTACCGTGATGCGCCGGGTCCTATGGACCCGGCGGTCACGGATGCTCTCGAGTGCGCACACCTCGGGGCACGCGAGAGCAGAATTCTGGGAGGCCGTTAATTAACGGCCTCTCTGAGTTAAACAACCGCCCTGAAGCCGTTAATCGGCAATGGGCAGTTGTTAAGTGGTTAAAGCTAGATCACTAGCTATATAGGTGAGGTGAATATAGTGGTGTATACTGCAGTCAGGGCACAGACAACAACCACTACACAGCAGCAAGATAGGAAATCAGCCAAAAACGATTGGTGTGTACTGTGTTGAAGGTACACAGAACACCCACTGCTTCAGATGCAAAGTAACACACTACAGGAGGCCGCCTTAAAGGCGGCCTTATATAGTGTGGGGCGTGCACTACACAGCCTGAGCTATGATTGGCCACAGGCAGGATGCCTGTGGCCAATCATGGCTCTCCTCGCTGCCGGCACTGTGATTGGCCAAGCATGCGGGGTCACAGTGCATGCTTGGCCAATCATCGGGCAGCAATGCACTGCGCCAACGCAGTGCATTGTGGTCCGTGCGCGCGTCACTCGAATTTTGACGCGAACGGCCAAAACGTTCGGAATTCGCCGAACGGCCAATGTTCGAGTCGAACGTACGTTCGACTCGAACACGAAGCTCATCCCTACTCTTGGGTTCCTACATCGATCCTCCCAATAGCGATGTCAATAAGCATCCAAAAACAAAAAGAGCTCCACATAGCGTAAAAACCATAATGTGATTTATTAGAAGCTACTATAGATCACACTTACATACGGTAAAGAAAAAGAAAACACCTTTAAAATAGACATGCCGGCCAGCAGTCCTACAGCACCCCTCCTTCCAGGTTACAACAACTCTGGCAACTGGACAGAGGGTCCAAGACCTCTGCCCCACACTTGCGGTAGTTACGGGGCACAGGGCGAGAAGGAGATGGTCACTTCCCAGCAGCAGACCAGGATCCGGGGAAGAAGGTAGACGAGGTTGTTGTCTTCCCTCTCCAACAGTCGGCCAGAGTGCAGTAAATTCTCTTCACCCCCCAGCCAGGATTCATTCACCTGGGAGACAGTGACAGAGAAATTGCATCCCAGCAACCAGATGAGGGAATGGGAGATGAAGCAGCTGGCTCACACAGTTACACAGACTTACACAGTTTGGGAGAGATGGAGGTCATCCTTCCTACCCAGCAGCAGATCCACTTTCTGGAAGCTGGCCTCCCTCCCCAACGGTTAGCTGGAGCAGATTATGTGGCATCCCCAGCAGAAGTGCTGGCAACAGGGCAGAGTGCTACCAACCTCTGCCCAACACTGGCAATAACTGTGGAGTTCCAAGGATCTAGGGCAGTCGGCCCCTCTCTCCAGCAATAAGCTGATGTAGTGAAGCTTCTACTCCCCGCTGAATCACTGGCAACAGGGCAGAGTGCCGCTGGCCTCTGCTAGCACCTACAATGCCTCCACAGCTTCAGGGAGCTGGTGTGATTGGACCCTCTCCCCAGCAGCAGACCAAGCCATGGAATGTTACAATCCACCTAGCTGAAGCACTAGCAGTCAGACAGAGAGTCAATGACCTCTGCCCCACACCTACTGATGACAACTATTCCTTGAATTATACCTTGCAGCCAACAAGTTGACAACTCTGACCTAGAATGAGACTTCTGAGTCATCCAAGTGGCTAATTAATATAATGTTTATAGTATATGTCGGTTGTCGTAATTATATTCCTGTGTACAGTTTGTATTGTTAGGGTAATATCTGATATCTATGTTCAAACTGGAGAAAGTGGTGTAGTGACAGAAGCACTCAAGTGGGGTGTGGAACAGGTTCCTGTTACAGCTTTTATGCCCCCTGTAAAATTAGTTTGGTAAAGACTTTGGTGAAGTGCAGTCCATCCACCATTTCAGGAATGGAGGGGGGGATAGTGATTTATAATGGTGATCTTGTTCAAATCCCTGTAGTCATTGCATACACACATGGTAGAGTCCTTAATTTTGACAAAGAACAAGGCTGTAAATTCTCATCAAGCCATTCCCTGAGTGCCTTTAATTCAGATTCTGATAGAGAATAAATGTGACCAAATATGATATTTCTGTCTCTGGAAGCAGTTCAATGGGACAGTCATAAAAGTGATGAAGAGGTAACTGGTCAGCATTCTTTTTATCACAGATGTCCTAGAACACATGGTACTGTGGAGGCAGATTGTTTTGTGATATGAATGGGTAGTCACAGCTAGTGAATCCCTGGTGGAGCACTTGTTTGTTAAGACACTTTACAATGTTCTTTGGAATGGTTGGACATAAAATGGATAGTCTGTGCCCCCCAGTTGATGGGGGGGGGGGGGATTATGGATGGAGAACCAAGGTGTCAGGGCCTAGACTAGAACCAGGGACCTCTGCTGTGTCTGGCAATGACTAAGCCATGTCTCTGCACTTCCCGTTTGCCTGGGTCCTGGACCCCAGCTTGCTCACCTCCTCATCTGGGGCAATCCTGAGGACTGCGACCTAGTACTAATATGCAGCAAAATTAATCTTTGCCATCAGGAGCTCTAGTGAACTCTGATTAGTAATTAAACTCCGCACCTCAGATCAGCTCACATCATCTGTCAGGGTTACGGCTTGTGTACCTATTCTGCTAGTTGGTGGTAGTCCCGCTACTGCTATAGCAACTGGTCATTGAGCCTGACCCCTGATTGCGACACAAGGAATTCCCAGGATAATAGGGAGTTTGGGCAATGTGTTCAACAGAAAGCTGATTGTCTCACCATGGTTATCATCAATTCAAAGTTTAAGAGGAATAGTCTCAAAGGGAACAGTTCTTGAGCATAAAGGTGAACCATCCACAGTCCATCCATAGTCCCTGTCTCAATATGGAGAAGGTTTATTTCTTGTTTGTGTGTCATTGTCTTTCTCTTCAAATCAGCATTCTTCTGGGTAAAAATAGATCTTTTAATGGTATCCACCTGCATAAGTTCAGGAGTTTTGAAATCTGGAACGACCCTTCTGGGTGAACTGACCAGTGTAAAAATGCATACTTTCATTACTTCCTAGTATTAACAGTCTTTCCTTCCTCTTTTCCGTAAGATCTTTTTGGATACATAATTTAAGAAAGACCTCAAGATCCCAGGAGACTTTACTCAAGTTAATATTTTACTTGTTCAGAGAGCCTTTGATGGAACTGGCTATTTTGTGCTGCTGGATTCCTAGTGGTATCTGAAATCCACCATCAGAATTCAGTTGTGTACTCCGGAATGGAGCATCTACTCTGCTGTGAACAGTGTAAATTTGCTTCAGGAATAGCGCAGCAGTTAGGATCATTAAAACTTGATCCATGGCAGTCCCAAAAGGATCAAAATTATCAAGAAAGCATTGTTTTGTTCCACATAAGGTGAGGCTCAGGTTAGGGCTTCCTCAGTTAGGAAAAGGATAATAAACAGAATCTTTTTCCTCTCAGAAGTGAATGAATCAAGTTGCATCTAAAACTATAGGGGACATTGGTTAAGGAAACACCTGTAAAGGTGACAGCAGCAGTATCTAGGGAACATAAGTCTCACAATTGTCTCTGTAGATTAGGGTTTTCCTCTTATAGCTCTTTCACCTCAATTTGCAACTCAGAAAATCTTTCCTGGTAGGTAACACCAAACCAATGTGCTGCCTGAAAGGAGCCACAGCAGTTGCTATAGCGACTTCCATGTTTTTGTGCCAAATTATTCTGCCACGGTCTTGGAACGAGTTGGAAGGCCAGAAGCTGTAGCAGTGGAGAGGTTCACACAGTAATCAGCTGGATGAATACACAAGCAGATCCCCCAGCACAGGGATATGCAATTAGCAGACCTCCAGCTGTTGCAGAACTACAAGTCCCATGAGGCATAGCCAGACTCTGACAGCCACAAGCATGACACCCAGAGGCAGAAGCATGATGGAACTTGTAGTTTTACAACAGCTGCATATCCCTGCCCTAACAGATGAAGCAGGTCTAAGCACTAGCTGGTCTTCACCAAAGCTCCTGATGGTGGAGATCAGTTTTGCTGCATGCTGCATGCTAATGCCAGATTGCTGTCCTCTGGATTTCCCCAGAAAGAAGAGAGAAAACTAAGTTCAAATAGTAGATGAAGCAGATAGAGAACAAGCAGAAGTGTAGTCAATGAACAAGTCAGTAGTGAGTAGCAGCCGGATGGGTTTAGAAAAAAGAGTAGTCGACGAACAAGCCAAAAGTTCAAAAACTAGTAGTAGGAAGGAATTAAAGAGGGATTCCACCTACAAAAAAAAATTAAAAGCCAGCAGCTATAAATACTACAGCTGCTGACTTTTAATAAATGGACACTCACCTGTCCCGGGTTCCAGCGATGCCGGCAGCTGAGGCCGATCAATCGCTCGGCTCTCGGCTGCTGCCGCCACCATTCTAGGTGAGGGAATCAGGAAGTGTAGCGAATTGGCTTCACTTCCCGGTTCCCTACTGCGCATGCGCGAGTTGCGCAGCGCAATAGGAATTGTCCGCGCTGTCTCTGGGACCCGTGTGGACAGGAAGAGGCATAGACTCCCACGGGAGTCTATGCCCGGAAGTGGGTGTAAATACCTGTCTTTGACAGGTATCCCCACCCCCCTCCCCCCTGAAAGGTGCCAATTGTGACACCGGAGGGGGGGAGGGTTCCGATCAGCGGAAGTTCCACTTTAGGGTGGAACCCCGCTTTAAGGCAGAACCATAGTTGATGAAGAAGCCAAGGGTCAATCATAGCAAATGTATGAAGATAATAACAGTAGCTAGTATGCAAAGGAGAAAGATATTGACTCAAGAAAGCACAATAATCTGCCAAACAGGAAGTGCACACATAGCTTAAATAGAAAGTTCATGGAAGGAGCAAACCATTCAACCATCCTTGGACAACATTATTTTGTATCCTGAGTCACAATCGAGATAAAAAAATAATGTTGTCCAAGGAATAAGGAAGGACACTTTCCAGCATCTCAGGTAGCACTGTGCGAATAGCAATAGCAAGACGTCACAGATGTCCCAGTTTCAGATCTGGATAGTAAGAGTATCAACACATGCAAAGTCTACTAAAAAGGATCCAAGGTCATTGAACATTTTGCAATAATGAAGGTAACAATGAAATGGAGAGAAGGTGATCCAATTTCAATTTGATTTACAGACAAGGGACCCAGGCTTCCAAAGTGTTTACATACACTTTACAAATTAGTTGATGTCTCCAGTCTGTGGAGAAACTTCTTTGAAGGTTTGGGGAACAGGAGATCTAAATAGGTGTTTGGCTGAGTGGAAGGTGAAACATTTAGCAACATTTTTATTACTATTGCTAAATGTGATTTCTTTCCACAGGCTGTTTGATAAAAATCATCAACTGCCAGTATCCTAATAACTAGTGACATATGTTGCCTGACTCACTCAGCTGTCAGCTGAGGGTTTCCGGCTGACAGACAAATGTAAACAAAGGTTGGGGGGATGGTGCAAAAGAACAGAAAAAAATGTGTGGGTTCCCCCTAAACATTTTCCAGACCCCTCAGGTTTTGTATGAATTTTAAGAGGGACTCAAAAAAAAATGGCATAGGTCCCCCCAGATTCTATGCCAGACCTAATTAGTCTGGTATTAATTTTAACCCTTTCATGACTAAGCATATTTTTAGCATTTGGTGTTTACATGTTAAAATCCATATTTTTTGCTGGAAAATTATTTGAAACCCCCAAACATTATATATATATTTTAGCAGAGATGCTAGAGAATAAAACGGTGATTTTTGCAATATTTCATGCCACACGGTATTTGCGCAGCGGTGTTTTAAATGCAACTTTTTGGGAAGAGGGATACTTTCATGAATTTAAAAAAACGAAACAGTAAAATTAGCCCAATTTTTTTGCATAATGTGAAAGATAATGTTACGCCGAGTAAATAGATACCAAACATGTCACACTTTATAATTGCACGCACTCGTGGAATGACGACAAACTACGGTACTTAAAAATCTCAATAGGCGAAGCTTTACATTTTTTTCTGGTTACCAGATTAGAGTTACAGAGGAGGTCTAGTGCTAGAATTATTTCTCTTGCTCTGACAATCGCGGTGATACCTCACATGTGTGATTTGAACACCGTTTACATATGCGGTCGCGACTTCCGTGTGCTTTTACTTTGCTTCGCAAGCTCGTGGGGACAGCGGGCGCTTTAAAAATTTATTTATTTTTTATTTATTTTAAAATTAATAAATAGTTTTTTTTTTTTTTTAAATAATAATTTTTGATCACTTTTATTGCTGTCACAAGGAATGTAAACATCCCTTGTGACAGTAATAGGTGGTGACAGGTACTCTTTAAAAAGACCCCCGATCCTTCCTTTACACTTCAAAGTATTCAGATCGCCGTTTTCAGCGATTCTGAATACTGTATATATTTTTAAATCCGGCGCCATTGGCAGCTGAGTAAATGGAAAGTGACATCATGACATCACTTCCGTGTTTACCATTAGGAGACTTACGGTTTCATTCCAGTCCCTGCCCAGCCACCGGAAGCATCAGATTGTGCATCGGTGCTCCCGATTGAACGGGAGCACCGGTAAGAGCGGCGGGAGGTGGTGGGAGGGGGGACGTCCCTCCTCCGGCATAACAGCCGAGCGGCTTCGCTCGGTTGTTATGGCTGGAAAGCCAATCGCAGGCTCTAAAAATCATTCCCGGGATGATGCCTGCAGGTGCGAACTTTGGGGTTCATGCCTAATAACCGTAGACCAAGCAGTGAATGAATCATTTACCACTACTCTCTGAATTTCTGTCTTTTAGCCAGTTTTCTATCCATTTACCAACTGATTTTTCGACACCCATAGACTTTACACATTAGCTTACCTGCTTCTAAAAATAAATCAGATTTGTTTGACAATTTCTGTCTTTCATGAATCCATGCTGTCTGTTGCTTAAAATATTTTTTTCTAGCAAAAACTCATCTACGTCATCTTTTATTAAACTTTCCAGTATCTTCCTGACTATAGAGATTAAACTAACTGGTCTATAGTTACTTGACAAAGACTATGCTATCCTTTTTTAAATATAGGCACCACATTGGCCCTGCGCCAATCCAGTCATATTATTCCAGTCATTAATTACTTGCCGCCCGCGCTATAGCCAAAAGATGGCTACACTGCGAGCCTTAATTGCTGGGTGGGTGTCCATGGTCTTTCTCCCGAGCAAACACTGTCTGCGGGTACCTGCGGGTCACGCCAGGTGTACTGTCTGACCACCGTGTCTATGAGACTCGGCTGATCACAGATCCGAGTAAGGGGTCGATCTCGACCCCTTACCATGTGATCAGCTGTCAGCCAATGGCAGCTGATCACGTGATGTAAACAGAAGCTCTGTAATCAGTATTTTTTTTTCCTCACGATGTCAGCATGAAGGAAAAAAAGCCAATCACCGGGTTCTGTCAGGGAGTTGCATTTTCTATGCCCAACAGTGTCAGCTGCCGGTGCCCACAGTTCCACCTAACAGTGCCCACAGTACCACCCATCAATGTCCACCAGTGCTGCCAATAAATGCCCATTAGTGTCTCATAATCAGTGCCACCGATCAGTGCTGCCTATCAGTGTCACCTACCAGTGCCCATCAGTGCCACCCATCAGTGATCAGTGCCCATCAGTGCCACCTATCAGTACCGTTTATCAGTGCCACCTATTAGTGCCCTTCAGTTCCACCTATCTGTGCCCTTCAGTGCCACCCATAAGCGCCACCCATCAGCGCCAACCATCAGTGCCACCCATCAGTGCCAGCTCTCAGTGCCACCTCATCAGTGCTTATCAGTGCCACCTATTAGTGTCCATTAGTGATGCCTTATCAGTGCCACCTATCAGTGCCCATTAGTGCCACCTATCAGTGCCCATCAGCACAGTCTATCAGTGCCCATCAGTGCAGCCTCATGAACACACATCAGTGAAAGAGAAAAACCTGTTTTAAAAATTTTATAACAAACTATGAAACAGTTTTCTTTCTTTTTCAAAATTTTTGGTCCTTTTTTGTTTTATTTAGCAAAAAATAAGCAGCAGCAATTAAATACCACCAAAAGAAAGCTCTATCTGTGTTAAAAAAAATGATAAAAAATTCATTTGGGTACAGTGTTGCATGATCGTGCAATTGTCATTCAAAGTGTGAGAGCGCTGAAAGCTGAAAATTGGTCTGGGCAGTAAGAGGGTGTAAGTGCCCAGTAAGCAAGTGCTTAAATAATCCCTAAAAATTACAAACAATAGCTTTGAAGTGACAGAGCTCAACTATTTTAGGACACGTCTGTATATGCCTTCTGGTCCAGGTGCTTTATTGAGCCATAGTTATTAATTTGGGGCTGTGTCAATATCATCCTCATCAACAGAGATGAAGATATTTAATAAATGTTCCTTTTCTTTGTCCCCAGTCACCCACCTTGGATTATTTTGTAAGGGGTCTACATGCTCAGCCCTAACCCTTTTACTATGAATATATCTGAAGAATTTATTTGGCTTGCCTTTTGCAATCTGCCATTCGTTTTGAATCGTGGTGCCCTTGACTTCCTGTTTACATATTCTGTTATATTCTTTGTAACTTTTAAATGATGATAGTGTTTCTACATTCTTTTAATATTTTGTAAAAGCTCTTTTCCTATTATTTATAGCTTTTTTTAACTTAGGCAGTGAGTCACATAGGTTTTAGCCTTTTAAACTGATTGCCCCTGAGAATATGTTTGCATAGTTGTTTTGAAGAATTTCCATTTCTTTTCTGTGTTCTTCAATGCCAATATTCCATCCCAGTATAAGGATGTGTCCATATTTGGTCAGTGACATCATCAGTTAACCTGTCCTTTTGTTTACATTTGGATATCAGCTAAGAGAGCTATCGGGAGAGCTAAACTAAAAGAGTAACAGTATTATTGAATTGTGAAGTTTAAAAAAAAATATATATATTTTTTATATTTGCATATATTTCTTTAATTGTTTTTTTAATCTAAAGTTTAATTAGTTGTTTAAAGAGGGAAACTACTATTACTGACATCTTGCTACTTTTTCATGAAAAATAATTTTTATATAGTTTCTTCTATTTTAAACTCTCAATCAAGCATCAATGTGTTTATTTTGGTTTATTTTTCCCTTTTTGTTTCAACTTTTTTCACTGCATTTTTCTTTAAACTTTCTACATTTCATCCTCTGTTTCACTCAAGTTTAACAGCATTGCCTTCCACTTCAAAGTTCGGAAGCTGCAGAATAATTTAGCTACAAAATGTTCTCAAATTAAATCAATTATTTTAGGGCACTTATTACAAAACATCTACTGTAACAATTGTGTTGCCCCATTATGCCCAATTATATTCCATCTGTTATTTTTTCACTGCAGGCTTGTCAATAGTAAGGTGAATATGACTGGTCACTACAGAAATCAGGGAGGTCCTTATTTCAGACACTTGCATAAATGAAGCCAAGTGCCACTTGAACATAAGAAAGAAATGCATTTACCTAACTGAATCCAAATATGCTGAACAATATTGTCTAAACTTCCCCTTAAGATGAATAGGCCAATCCATTTTTTTGCTTCGACCTTCCGGTAAAAGAAATAACACATATTAAGTGCATTAAAATTTGCCATCATTGGCCTAACACCATGTGTGTTTAAAGGTACGTTCATGTGCATTAGACAAGTAATAGGGTATGTTCCCTATAATTATCATAGTATGTGCTATTACTTAGCCAGCATGCATTTAAAAACTCCTATTCGGAGCAAAAACATTATATATTCTCTGGCTAGGCAGTCTATCACAGAACAATTATCTTTACAAAAAATGCCACAATGGAACCATTACAATTACTAACCACTCTTAACAGTTCAGCCCTTGCCATTAACTTGAAAATGTTACAATTTTACAGCCATTTTATGGTGCTGTGTATAGTATATTGTGGTCAGCAATAGTTAAATGCCTTGAAATTAACATGTTTTGGGAAACCACAGAAAACCCACTGGCATGAAAAAGCCCACACGCCATAGAAAGCATTGATTATCATGGTGGAAAACGTAATCACATTTATCAACAACTTACTTTGATGCTTACGAGGGCAGCATTAAAAAGGGCTTTGTCTTTGGACACACAATACTTTCATGCAATTACCTATTTGATATTCCAACAACTGTAATCATCTCTTCAGACTCTCTAGTCAACCACGTTGACACAATGGAGCTGAAACATTCTGCTTCCCTCACACTTAACTGAACAAGCTGACAAATGGAAGTTCAAACCATCACATAGTGTACTTCCGAGTATTTTACAGCAAAGTTTTTATCTGAAAAAATAAGAACATTGTGGAACCAAGCTTACCTAAAGGGTAATTTACATAAAATGACATTAGTTTCTTAAGCTGGTTAAGGAAAAAGATTCTGATAAGCATTCATGACAATGTTTCTTCGCAGCCATAATAACCTGCAGCCCCACTATGCTCCCTTGCTGCTCTTCAGTCACAAATAACAGAATCTAACCAATAAAATAGTATCCCTAGACAGCGCTTGCAATGACGAGCACAAACTTATTTGAAATATACCACCTTAAGTTATTACAACATAGCAAACTATTATGATATGGATATGGGGAATACAAAAGTAACTTGACAAAAAATGCATATAAAATAAAGAAATAATACATATATTAAAATAGTCCATAAAGTGAACAAGTGCAAATGTCCTTATAAATGTAAAACCTTGAGAGCTTGAACACTGATTCCCAGAACACTCTGCATAGTAAATAATCCACTTCGTACTTGATAGTACACACCGCACTCACCAGATGTCAGTGACCCCCCTACTGTACAGCAAGGGAAGTCATCAGCAATTTTAGGTCTTATGGGAACCTGCCCTGATCTTCCTGGTGGCTCCTGTCACGGATCATTCATCCACCCCAGTGTGATCCCCATGATTCTCCAATGGATTCAATAGGCAAAGAGAATGGTGAACGTAGAAATAAAAATGAAGAGGAAGCCTCTCATAGTAAAAAACTTCTTGGTATGTTTATTAAAAGTAGTTAAAAAGTGCTAAAAATTCCATAGGCATCAAACAAATTGGTCCGCTATTACATCTAATAAGACAGATGCCGCTTGTGACCAGGCATACGCTCCACCTACAGACCAAAAGTGACACACCGTAACATCCATTTAACGCGTTTCATCATCAAGTCACTTTTGTATTCACCATATTCATGTCATAATAGTTTGGTTTGTTGTGATAAAAATAATCCCCTATTTCACCGGGGATTGATTGGGGATAACAAACAGCAGCTGCATTCACTAAAAATCATTATTCGCAGAGGCGCGGGTGGTTTTGTCAACATATTTACAAATAACAGAATATCTGTGCCATAATGTAAGAAAAGTACAGGGGATCCTGATTGACTGACCAAATATTTAGTCATTGACATCCCCAACTTGTTTGTTTATGTTCTAAAATCCAGGGATCTATCATTTAGCAGTGATAGTGGGGTAATATCATTGGACATCAGGTCATTGGGCAGTGGGTCTTCACTGTACTCGACATTGGGACAAGGTGCTATGCAAGGGAGGCTGGAAGGGGGAACTTTTCCTGTTCACTCAGGTTGTATACCTGCATAAGGGTCTAGTTTGAATCTTAAGGGGAACTGCATGCTGTTCTTTTACTATTATTTATGTTACTTTAGCCACTAAGGCCCCTTTCACACTTGAGCCACCTAAAAGTCAGCACAACTTTAAACAGTGGTCTATGGACCTAAAGTCACATCAAAGTCGGGCCGAAGTAGTGCAGGGACGACCTTTAAAGTAGCACAGATACAGTTTCTTGCAAAAGTATTCACCCCATTGGATTTTTACCAATTTTGTTACATTACAGCCTTTAGTTCAGTTTTTTAATTTGAATTATATGTGATGGATCAGAACAATAGTCTAATTTGGGGAAGTAAAATTAGAAAAATATATACATACAACTATCTTTCAAATATTGAAAAAATAAATTGCATTAATTTTATTTTTTTTATTTTTCAAATATTAAAATAATAATTAAATAAATTCAAAAAAATTGTAATTGGCATGTGCGTATAGATTCAGCCCCTTTATTATGAAGCCCATAAAAAGCTCTGGTGCAACCAATTACCTTCAGAAGTCACATAATTCGTGAAATGGTGTCAGCCTGTGTGCAATCTAAGTGTCACATGATCTGTCATTACATATACACACCTTTTTGAAAGGCCCCAAAGGCTGCAACACCTAAGCAAACACTGCTATGAAGACCAAGGAACTCTCCAAACAAGTAAGAGACAATGTTGTTGAGAAGTACAAGTCAGGGTTAGGTTATAAAAACAATATCAAAATCTTTGATGATCCCTAGGCGCACCATCAAATCTATCATAACCAATGATCAATCCAATAGAAAATCTGTGGTCAGACTTAAAGATTGCTGTTCACACGCACAAATTGTCCAACTTGAAGGAGCTGGAGCAATTTTGCAAGAAGGAATGGGCAAAAATTCCAGTGGTAAGATATAGCAAGATCATAGATATTTATCCAAAGTGACTTGGAACTGTGATAGCCAGAAAAGGTGGCTCTACAAAGTATTGACTTGGGAGGATGAATAGTTATGCACATTGACTTTTTCTGTTATTTTGTCCTATTTGTTGTTTGCTTCACAATAAAAAAAAAACATCTTCTAAGAGAGTGTCTGTAAATTAAATGTTGCAAATCCTCAAACAATCCATGTTAATTCCAGGTTGTGAGGCAACAAAACATGAAAAACGACAAGGGAAGGTGAATACTTCTTTAGCAAGGCACTGTATGAACGGTACTCATTGGAAATCATGGTCTTGCGACAAAGCAGTCACAGGACAAGTTGCACAGGTGTGAAAGGGGCCTTAAGGACCATCCTGTAGTTGATATACTGCCCTCCTGTGCAGAGTCATATATATATATATGTGATTCTGCACTTTTGCCTGGGGGGGGGGGGGGGGAGCGTGCCACACAGCAGCAGAGGCACAGCACACAGCAGAAGTTGATCTGCAGGTACCAGGCACTGGATGTGCGCCGGCACCCACCGGTCAACAGGCAGAGACACAGAACGGAGAGCTACCTATGTAAACAAGGCTGAGGTTTATTCTGACGGGGGGATGATGGATTTTGTGTCCCTGCAAAACAGGGACTAAAATCCATCACTTCCCTCAGTAAAGCACCTCACACAGTGCAAAGCACACTGGCTAGGCGCACAGTTAACCCCTTGATCATCCTAGATTGTTAACCCCTTCCCAACCAGTGTCATTAGTACAGTGACAGTGAATATTATTAGCGTTGATCACTGAATTAGTGATGCTGGTTCCCACAAAGTCTCAGTTAGTGTCTGATTGTCCAGTGCCATATTGCAGTCCCACTATAAATCGCTGATCACCACCAATACTAGTATAAAAATAAATCAATAAATAAAAATTCCTGTATATATATCACATATTCGTAGATGTTATAACTTTTGCACAAGCCAATCAATATACATTTATTGGATTTTTTTACTAAAATATGTAGCAGACCACACTTGGCCTAAATTTATGAAGAAATTTGATTTTTTGAATTTTTTATTGGATATGTTTTATAGTAGTAAGAAATATATATATTTTTTAATTGTCTGCCTTTCTTTGTTTATAGCACAAAAATTAAAAACGCAAGGGTGATCAAATGCCACAAAAAGAAATCTCTATTTGTGGGAATAAAATTACATACATTTTATTTGTGTACAGCATTGCATGGCAGCACAATTGTCAGTTAAAGTAACGCAGTGCCGTATCACAAGAAATGGTCATGAAGAGGGGAAAATCATCCAGAGGTCAAGTGGTTAAGGGTGAATTCACACTGCAATGGAGAGTTGCTGAAGTGATTCACTGCTCAGGCAGCCCTCAATTGGCATTTCCGCTAGGGGGCGGTGTGGTGATTCAGCGCATAACACGGCTCCTTTTTTTCTACAAACTTTATTTGAATGGCACAAAAAAGTACAATTCATTCACGGCACTGTACATCATTGCAATGTGCTGCAAAGCTGTACATTGCCATGTGATTTGGCATGGTGTGCTGCGATAAAAACGAAAACTCTCACACATGAGTTGGAAGATTAGGGTTGGTGAGCCTTCATATTCATTAAAAACTATAATGCCCCATACACACCGTTGGACTTTCCACCAACAAAAACCGTGGATTTTTGTTCAAAGGTTGTTGGCTCAAACTTGTCTTGCATACACACGGTCACATAAATGTTGGCCTACAATTTACGAACTTGGGAACGCGTTGATGTACAAGACGTACAGCAAGCCGAGAAAAAGGAAGTTCAGTAGCCAGTGCGGCTCCTTCTGCTTGATTCTGAGTATGCATGAACTTTTGTGCGGCGGATTTGTGTACACATGATCAGACTTTCCGACAACAAAGTTTTGTTGGTGAAAAATTTGAGAACCTGCTATCAAACATTTGTTGGCGGAAAGTCCGACAGCAAATGTTGGATGGAGCATACACACGGTGGGACTTTCCGACAACAAGCTAATATCCAACATTTCCCATTATAAAATCTGACAGTGCATACGCGGCATAAGAGTCATTATTAATTGCTAAAAATACCTAGCAAACAGTGTGCTCATAAGCTGTCAGAGTAATCACGTGTTCACAGAGAGAATACTTGTTGTTCGCCACAGTGATAAGCTTGGCATCGTATGTTACTGCATAGCAGAATATGCTGAGCACAGTAGGCTCAGGCTATGTAGAAACCTGCCTTGCGCTGAGATGATGACATTTTATTCTGTAAAAGTAATGCATATGCTGCTATTACATACTTCTCCGAGAAAATACTTGCTGTCATCCTGATCCTTTGGCATCATTACCTTTTGAGTCAGCGACCTAAAAAAGGATTGCAGCAGCTGAGAGCATTGTTTCTGATTCAAATACCTGCTTCTGCTTAATGATTGCAAACGCACTGAGTTCAGAGAAGTGGAAAGGCAACTAGTATTTTCTGAATCTGGCATGCTATACCATCCTATGTATTTCTGACATGGTGGGTTTCTTTTAAAATTGCTTTAACAGTTTTATTTTTAGCTGTAACTTGTGACCAACTACTGACATGTTAACCTTCATTATCAAACCTTAAAGTGGTTCTAAAATCAGAAGGTTTTTTTATCTTAATACTGTACATTCTATGCATTAAGATAAAAAACCTTCTGTGTGCAGCAGCCCCCCTAATACTTACCTGAGCTCCATCTCTATCCAGCAATGTTACATGAGAGACTCGGCTGTCTGGGACTCTACCTCCTCATTGGCTAAGTCAGTGAGCTAATGAGGAGAGAGAGGGGGCAGAGCTGAGCCACGGCTCTGTGTCTGAATGAGCACAAAGAGCATCAGCTCGGCTTGGGTGCCCCCATAGCAAACTGCTTGCTGTTGGGGCACTCAGAAAGAGGGAGGGACCAGGGGCATCAGAGAGGAATCCCAAGAAGAGGAGGGTAATGGTTTTGCACAGAACAGGTAAGTATAACTCCTTCTTATGCCGCGCAGAAAAAGTCAGACGGAATCTTTTCATTGTATATTCCGATCGTTTGTATGCCTCATCTGACTTTTTTTTTTTACTAAAATTCTGACGGACCTAGAAATAGAACATGTTTTAAATATTTCAGATGGAACCAATTCCTTTCAGGAAAACCGTTTGTCACAGAAGGCTGTGACAAAGATCTGTCTGGGACAGCACTCATCAAAATATCTAGTAAACTAGAAGGCCATGTCAAGAAAAGTATTTGTAGTGTGACATGGTAGATCACAAAGGATAGACAAGAATAAAAGGAAATCTATTATATAATAATATTGCATTTGCTCTGTTAACGTAATGTTTATTTTAAAATATGTGATATGTTTTTCATTTTACATGCTTGAGGTGTCATATATTTTCACATAAATATTTTCATATACAAAGTTGTACCTTTTAGAACAACCTTCCTCAACCTCAGATCCCACATGTGTCAGCAACACAGGATGAATGGAGCTTCTCTTTTCATTTCTTAAGAAACTAACCAATGGCTTCTACTTACTGACCACTAATAAATGAGGACACTTCCCCCACTGTCTAATGTAATTGTATATTGTCTGGCCTATACAGTGCATTAAGAAAATATTCACACCGCTTACCTTTTTCCACATTTTGTTATGGTATAGCCTTTTTCCAAAATTGATTAAATTCATTATTTTCCTCAAAATTCTACAAACAATACTCCATAATAACAATGTGAAAGAAGTTTGTATGAAATCTTTGCAAATTTATTAAAAATAAAAAACAAAAAGATCACATGTCCATAAGTATTCATAGCCTTTGCTTAATACATTGTTGACGCACGTTTGGCACCAATTACAGCCTCAAGTCTTTTGAGTATGATGCTACAAGCTTGGCACATCTATTTTTGGGAAGTTTCTCCCTTTCTTCTTTGCAGGACCTCTCAAGCTCCATGTCGGATGGGGAGCGACTATGCAAAGCCATTTTTAGATCTCTCCAGAGAGGTTCAATGGGGTTCAAGTCTGGGCTCTGGCTAGGCTACTTAAGGACATCCACAGAGTTGTCCTATAGCCACTCCTTTGTTATCTTGGCTGTGTGCTTAGGGTTGTTATCCTGTTGGAAGATGAACCTTCACCCCAGTATGAGGTCCAGAGCTCTCTGGAGCAGGTTTTCATCAAAAAGTCTCCTAGTTCCCGCCACTGAAAAACATCTCCGCAGCATGATGCTGCCACCGCCATGTTCACTGTAGGGATGGTATTGGCCAGGTGATGAGCAGTGCCTGGTTTCCTCCAGACATGATCCTTGCCATTCGGGCCAAAGAGATCAATCTTTGTTTCATTAGACCAGAGAATTTTGTTTCTCATGGTCTGAGAGTCCTTCGTGTGCCTTTTGACAAACTCCAGGCAGGGCTGTCAGGTGCTTTTTACTGAGGAGTGGTTTTTGTTTGGGCACTCTACCATACAGGCCTGATTGGGGGAGTGCTGCAGAGATGGTTGTTCTTCTGGAAAGTATGTCTCTTTCCACAGAGAAATGCTAGAGCTCTGTCAGAGTGACCATTGGACTCTTGGTCACCTCCCTGACTAAGGTCCTTCTCCTCCAATCGTTCAGTTTGGTGAGGCAGCCCGCTCTAGGAAAAGTCCTGGTGGTTCCAAACTTCTATTTACAGATCAGGAAGACACTGTGCTTATTGGGACCTTCAATTCTGCAGAAAATTTTCTGTACCCTTGCCCAGATCTGTGCCTTGATACAATCCTGTCTCGGAGGTCTACAGACAATTCCTTGATTTCATGGTTTGGTTTGTGCTCTGACATGTACTGTTAACTGTGGAACCTGATATAAACAGGTGTGTGCCTTTCCAAATCAAGTCCAATCAACTAAACTTACCACAGGTGGACTCCAATCAAGTTGTAGAAACATTTTAAGAAGGATCAATAGAAACAGGATGCACCTGAGCTCAATTTTGAGTGTCAAGGAAAAGGCTGTGAATACTTATGTATGTGTGATTTTTTGTTTTTTTATTTTTAATAAATTTGCAAAGATTTCAAACAAACTTCTTTCATGTTGTCATTATGGGGTATTGTTTGTAGAATTTTGAAGAAAATAATGAATTTAATCCATTTTGGAATCAGGCTGTAATATATAACACAAAATGTGGAAAAAGTGAAGTGCTGTGAATACTTTCTAGATGCACTGTAGGTTAATGGGACACATTTTCACTGACTACCTGTGTAAGGGGACATTACACTGAGTACTAATGTAATGGGGCACTAGTGTAAAGCATGTCTACACTGACTTTGAATCTAAGAGAACGCTTAAATATACACTGTCTGCATTTGTGCAGAAATCTAGTATAAAAAGATACTTCTCAAAACCACAAAACATTTAAAGTGGTGATAAACCCCAATCATGAAATATGAACAGAGCACATATATTTGTAGTGTTTGCTAGACATGTACATTCCTTATCTTCCAAATGCATTTTCGTTGAATTTCAGGAATTTTCGTGTTCGTTTTAACAAAACTATAACAAACATGCAGAATCCAAAATCTGAAAGATCCGAAATAAAAAAATGCTTTATTTTCATATCCATTGTGTTTTTGTATCATTGTGACAACAGTTCGATATAGATTAAAGATAGAAGATTCGGCATGATGGTGACAATAGCGATCTGCGTCTCTCGAACAAACAAGTAACGTATCATTCTATACGATCAAAAAAAAATTATGTATATATATATATATATATATATATATATATATATATATATATGGAATTGTATGGGCTATGAGGGTACCTTATCCTTATTAATATTTTAGAAGAGACTGATATAATGGACTTTAACAGTAACAGTGAAGGAAATCAAAGCAAAATCATGCAAAATATTTTTATTACAAAATTATTAAAATTATTTTACAAGTAAAATCAATTCAAAATTGTATGTAGGTCGATGTGTTTCACATCTATGTTTCCTCAGGACCTTACATTCTTGACTAAAAACAGAGATCCTGTTCAAAAGAAGAAAAGAACACAAACATTATTTAAATTTTGATTGAGTAGGGGTGCAACACATTCATTTTGACATACCATCTAATTGGGTAGGGAGACGTGCATCGAGGGTCACTTACATATAGATAGGAACCCTCAAGAAATGATGTGCCAGGTGTCATATAAGGGAGTGATCCAATAGCTAATGTCTTTGAACAGTATGTAAATAAATATATATAGAGAGAGCAAGGGATGACCGTGAAATTCTAGTCTGAAAAAAACAATAGGCATGGAATTGGTAGGTTGACAGATGGGGTAGATGCAGAGTGAATTATTGGCCAAAATGATATAGAGTTACTGAGGATGGAAGCCCAAAGGGAAAAAGGGGGAGAGGAAGGGAGGGGAGCTGCCCTCAGCCACAGATAAAGACTTGAAGATTTTGCAGTCAGTTCATCAACAATACCCTGGAGCCGATCACTGGCTGAAAAGAATGATACCAAGATGATACCTAAACCTGCAGGCATCATTCTGGTATAACCACTCAAAGTCCAGCAACATACCAGTAAGTTGCTGGTCCTTGTTGGGCATATATTGTAATGTTCTTTGTTTCATGCAGCCTGTGGGCTGAACGAAAAAAAGAGATTGATCAGTGGGTATGCCCACCATTAGAATACTGCCCTTCATCCACTCACTTCTAACGATGGGCATACATGCACGATTTTTTTAAACTGTGGTGGTGAAATCACCTCCTACAGTGCTGGAGTCGATGATTTTCGTATCGTGAGAGCAAACGCTGTTGCATTAATATACATAAATCTGTGCTGCAGCTGAATGGCATACCTGAAAAGCAAAAAAAGGTAATGATAAAACATTAACTCAATAAAACAACCTGTGCCTAAAAAAAATATGCCGAAGCTTGGGGGCAATCCGCCCCTAATATTAGGAGCAAATCGCTCCTCCACCCCTGCCCCCATGCTTTGGCATATATGCTCTTTTTTTTAACTGTGGTGGTGAAATCACCTCCTACAGCGCTGGAGTCACAGCTTTATGTATGGTAGGAGCAAACGCTGTTGCTGTCAGAATAAATAAACCTGTGCTGCAGCTGAATGGTGTACCTGCTAAGCAAATGATGGTTAACAATAAAACAAATTTCCGGCTGATCTTCGTGTAGCACCGATTTTTTTAGGGAAGGAATCACCCCCAAATGTAATGAAATAAAGGATACCCCGAATAGATTAGAAACAACTACCTGTTCAGAACTGTCCATTATTAATTTGTCCTCTTATGTACTAACTGAATATGAAAAGGAAGTTCTGAAATTTGGTCTTACATTTTGTCCAAACAAAAATATTGATATATTTGAATTAATAAAGGACGTACATTTATTCTCTCGTAAATTACTTTATAAGACTATGTTTGATAAAAGTGAGACTGTATCCACTCGGAATGTACATGAGGATAAATTGGAGGATAGCATAATTGAGTACCAAGCGATTCAAGATTTGATGGACCTTTGGGAGGAAGGACAGACCTTCTCGGACGACCCGGGAATTTTTGAGCCCGTTGGTCTGACGATTGAGGGTCTGTCGTTCCCCCCTCCACAATCTTTTAAACCCAAATCGAACAATTTTCCTCAATTAAACACTAACCCAAATATTTGGGCATTTACCCAACAAGTTTGCCGAAAAATAGAAAATAGCTCATTTGGGACTGTTGAAAACTCCAATCTTAATGAACATCAATTACAGGCATTACACTCTTTACAATCTAATTCCAACTTGATAATTAAACCAGCGGATAAAGGAGGTAACCTGGTTGTCATGGATAAAGAGCAATATGTTCATATGTGTCTTAAAATTTTAGAAAATAAAGATTGGTATCGCCCTATTTCAACCACGATAATTACTAATTATGAGATGCAATTCCGCAATATTATATTTAAAGCATACAGATCAGGAACTATTGACAAAAACACCTGGGAATTTCTAAATACTAAAGATCCTAAGATACCTACCTTTTACGCGCTCCCGAAGGTTCATAAATCTATATTAGAACCTCCAGGAAGACCAATAATATCTAGTTGCCAATGTTTAACGGAAAACAGTAGTTCACTAATTGATAACTATCTACGTCCACACGTTACATCACTATTTTCCTATATTAAGGATACGATAGATTTACTTAAAACAATTGAGGGAATGTCTTTACCCCCAGATTGCTGGCTTGTCACGGTCGATGTGGAATGTCTCTACAACGCCATCCCCCATGATAGGGGGGTGGGAGTTGTGCGGACATTCCTCAGCGAAAGAGGCCCTCGAGGTGCTAAATATACGGACTTTGTAGTTGAATTGTTGAACTTTGTGCTTAGACACAATATTTTCCAGTTTGATCAGACCCATTACCTCCAGGTACAGGGGGTTGCGATGGGGACCAAATGCGCCCCATCGTATGCCAACCTGTACCTGGGGGGATGGGAAAAAGAACTATTCTCGCGAGAAGATATGATACCAATGATTGAAAAGGTCCTTGCCTGGTACAGGTATTTGGATGATATCCTTATTTTTTGGTCTGGGACTGAAATTGAATTAAATCCATTTTTCCAACAAATTTTGATTAATGACTATAACCTCTATTTTACTCTTAAATATGATAGAAGGGAGGTTGAATTTTTAGACCTAAAGATTCATGTTGATTCTGAAGGCCTACTGACCTCCTCTATCTTTAGAAAGCCGACGGCTGGAAATACTATTCTACATGCCAAAAGCTCACACCCACCATCCCTGATAAGATCTATACCGTATAGTCAATATCTCAGGCTCAAACGAAATTGCAGTCAGGAATCAGATTATAGATTGGCAGCTAGAGAGTTACATGATAGGCTAATAGTACGTGGATATACCCATAAATGCCTGAAAAAAGCATATAATCTAGTCCAGCAAAAAGATAGGAATACCCTTATTTTTACTAAAAAACCTGCTAAAATAGCTAAAACTGTAAGATTAGTTACCCGACATTCTAATCAAAATAAGAAATTTAGAGATATAATACAGGCATTTTGGCCCCTACTATTGGCCGACCCAGTGGTGAAGAAATATGTTAATGAATATCCTGAGATTACCTACAAACGTGCTCCCTCCTTGAAGGACCGTTTGGTACATAGTCATTATATTGACTGTGATAATGAATCTAAAATAGGGAAATATGGCTCCTACCCATGCGGACATTGTGATATGTGCAGATACATGGCTAGCTGTAGTAGATTTAAATTACCAAATGGAAATTGGCACCAATTGAAATCCTGTGTGACCTGCTCCACACCTGGCATAGTGTATTTGGCGCAGTGCCGGTGTGGAGGATTTTACATAGGCAAAACAAAAAGAGCCTTCGCAATACAGATGAGAGACCATATAAAACCAATCCTTAATAAAAAAATGACCACAGCAATTGGTAGGCATATAGGCCTACATCATGACTTTAACCCAGACTATATTAGATTCCAGGCTTTAGATCATGTCCCACTCTCTTCAAGAGGGGGGAGTGTTGACAAAAAACTCTTACAAATAGAAGCAAGATGGATATATCATTTAAAAGCAATAATATTTCCTGGGTTTAATGAAAATTTGAGTTATCGATCATTTCTTTGAGGACCTTTGGTCTGGGGTGTTTGACTTTTTTGGGGGGGGGGGGGGGATGATATTTGCTGTGTCTTTCCCTTGTTTAGTTTTGTCTTGTTTCGTCCTGTTTCTTGTTAATTATTATTTATATAATTATATATCATTCTGATATATCAGATATATTTATACTTGTCTGTGATACCTCATATTATTGATATTAAAATAGATTGTGAATTTTGTTTTTGGGACACGAAATGGGGTTTTCAAACAAATATATATACGGATTTCGCGATTAATTTGGTCCATTATCGCGATTGTACCGATTGATATATTGGGGTATATATACATATATTTCTCTGCCCCCCTTATCTATTTTAATTTTTCTCCCCCATCGGTCTTTATTTATAAACTTTTTCCATTCCCCACGTGTGGTCTGGCATGCGACTCATGATTGTTTGAATATCGCATGTAATTATGATGCATGACTCCTGGTCGGCAGCTTTCGGCACTTTGGCATTGGAGAGGAGCATATGGACGCCCGAGGGCACCTTTGCTGGATCGGATTATATCTGATTTGGCGGGCTGCCCATCGGTTAGCGGTGGTCCCTGCGTGCGAGATAGGGAAACATACATCTTTGGAGCAATATGAGGGTGCTAGCCAGAGCATTGCATTAGCTGCGCTCTGGCTGTCCCCTCCTTTATGTTTCCCTGAATACCGGTGTTTGCACCGAGGCCTTGTGGGAAATGTAGTCTCCAGATTCCCCTAATGGCTCTCTCGCGCAGGCGCACTGCCGCTGTTTACGTCCGCATCGAGCCGGTGACGTCAGACGCCGGCTCGATGGACGGCGGTATATATATTGGGACACAAAACATTCGGCTCTATTGTGGGGGAGCCGCGCTAGGAGGAAGTCCATGCTTGCTGGCTGGTTAGTAACTTTAACATTTGATTGCTGAGAATGAATTTTTTTCTTTATCCACACCTTAATTAATGGTAAATGCATCTTTCTTTCTTAGATATCGTGTAAACAGGTTGTAGAGCCCATGTGAGTGTGCTATCATTCTGAGCTTATCTTAATCTGAAGGAGAATTCCCTATGTACTTTGGTGGATATAATATAATATCTGGGAAATAAAACATATTAAGGAAATTCTACTTTATCGTCAGTAAATGTAAGTGGATGTATTTAAATAAACAGTAATTGGGCTCCACTAGTATAAAATATTCATTTAAATTAAAAATGCAAATAATTTGAAAATGATTGCTATACTAAAATAAAATATTTTTTTAAAAAGGCTATAGGTTACTCCTATATATTGACTATAGTATAAAATAAAATAACAACATAGCTCTTATTTATAAATAATATGCTGATATGATATAATTTTTCTGTCCCAATCAGCCGCCGTCTATGCCCTCTCCAGCTATATTGCCTGGCTGCTGTACTTGTTGCCCTGCATTCTTCTATCCATCTGGTAGTCATATAACTTTTCCTGGGGTACGAATGGGTCGGTAAAATGGGGGTGAGCATATTTCCATCATTTCTTTGAACCTTACTCGTGTCCTTTAAACACTATAGATGTCGATTACTTGTATGAATTATGTACAAAGAAATGTATTTTGTGAAATTAATTTATGTTTTCTTTTCTTGAATTTATTATGTTGGTAGTTGGCTTATCCTCTGATGAAGCATTAAGCGAAACATGTCGGGATAAATCAATCGCAACTACCTCAACTTTACCATCTATTGGACCACAAAGTTGTATATAACCTCAGTATGATTATACAGATCATTGCTCTGCTTTTATGAATTATGTATAAATAAATTTTGTAATTTTTTAATATGAATACAGTTTTTGATTTATTGCACCGCTAACATCCCACTCTCTTAGGTTTGGTTTACCTTAAAAAACCTTTTTTTGAAAGTAACATTACAGTATTAAGCCTCATACACACAATTGGATTGTTGGCCAACAAAGCATCAGACTTTTGTCGGAAGGGCGTGTGCCAGGAACTTGTCTTACATACAAATGGTACACAATTGTCGGCCAACCAACAAGGACGTATTGACGTACTATGTGCAATTTCAGCTCTTGAGCGCCACCCTTTTGGCACCTTCTGCTAATGTCATGTTTAGTGAGCATTGATTCTGAGTGTGCGTGTTTGCACTTTGGACTTTTGTGTGACGGACTTGTCTCACAATACAAAAATCTGACAGCAGACCGCTGTCTGACAAAAATGTACTAGCCTGCCATCAAACATTTGTTGACGGAAAGTTGGATAACAATTGTCTGATGGAGCATACTAAGGCCGCGTACACACGCGGGGACTGTTCGGCCAACTTTGTCCGCTGAACAGTGTTTCGGCGGACAGTCCGCCCGTGTGTGGGCTTTCAGCGGACAGTTTCAGCGAACAGTCCGCTGAACAAGGTTTTTCGGAATTTCCGAAAAACTGTCCGCTGAAACTTTGTTTCAGCGAACAGTTCCCTCGTGTGTAGGCTTGTTCGACAAACTAAGTTCCGCGCATGCTCAGAAAGGATTTACACGCCGAAAGTTATAATGCAGTGTATAGGACGTCGTATTTTTCGTCCCGTCGTACGTGCCGTTCACGTCATCGCGCACGGTTTCAGCAAACTGTTCGTTCGTCGTGTGTGGCCATGTCCGTCCATGCTAATTTTGAGCGGACTGTTTGCCGAAACTGTTTGACGGACAAAGTTGGGCGAACAGTCCCCGCGTGTGTACGCGGCCTGACGGTCGGATTTTAGGCAAACAGTCTGTCATGACACAATTCCCTGCCGAAAATCTGATCGTATGTACAAGGCTTTACAGTAAGACATACCATACCTGCAAAGCAAATACAATAAAACATAGTAAAAATAAAACATTACAATTCTAAAATACAGTAACAATAGAGAGAGAACAATAGATACATAACAATACAGAGCGAACAATAGAGCGGACAATAGAGAGCAAACATAAGTGAGAGAACAATAGTGAGAGACGGAAAATAAAGCCACAACTATTTTGGGCTTTTTTTTGTGTGTTTTTGTATGTTTTTTTTTTTGCACTTTTATTTAAACTGTAAACTGTAACCGTTCCAGTTTAGGGTCTCTCAAAATGTGATGGCCATCTCATCTTTCGAGACCCTGTGTAAGTGTGCCATAGGACTGTGCAATGCTGTTCCCTACGCTAACACTCCACTAGTGTGTGGTAGCATTCAAAACATTCACCAATGCAAAGACCAGGTTGGACAAGACAGGAGTGACAATAAAAGCGAGAGTCATGTCTATATCCACATTTTCTGCAGACATGACATCTTCTTTGGGGATTTCTTTGGTATTAGGTACAGCACCAACAACTAGTTGTTGAGGTCCACCCCTCCTTTTTAAGGTTGTATTCGTGGACAAAGAGGGGGTTTCTCTATAACACCAGTCGTCGTTTGAATTTGGACCGTCGTGTCTGCGTGAAGGGAAGACAGAACAAAATGTATTATTATCCCTCCACTTCACAGCAAGCAAATTATTACATCTCAAGCAGGCTCTCTCCCTCAGCCTAAGACAAAAATCTACAAGCCGCCGTAGTAAGCCCTGGCGATTTCCAACTCACTGTAGTAACAAATGCATTACTACCTCACTACACTGCTGCATACATATGTACTGTATACAGGGCTGGAGTTAGGGGTGTACAACTGGGCAACTGACCAGCAGGATTTCCACTGATCACTTTTGTTTACATGGAGCAGGACAAAGTGACAGCAAGGAGAAAGTATGCCCCACTCCTGGCCCAGTTCCCACTGCTGGTAAGTGGAAGCAGAAGTGGGGAGCAGTTGATCCACTATCCTGCTCTGTTTGGGGCAGCCTTAAGGCAATGCAGAAAAGCCAGCAAGGGGAGTAAGAGTTTAGGGTAAACACTATTAAAATCGGCATGCTTTACATGCAATTGGCAGCTTAAATGGATTTGTGCTGAAATATATTGACTGCATGCTTCATGTAATTATTGTACATTTCAGTGTTTTGCAGTGCCTTGCATTACCAAATATTCTTGAGTTACAATTTGCAGCTCCTTGTAGCTCATTGACTGCTCAATTAGTGAATGGACTGCATTAACACAACACACATTGACATGGATGTGCATGAAGATTTAGTTCTTGAGGCTGTGGTAATGATGCAGTAATATTTGCACACTACCAAAATGCACAGCAGCATGTTTATTGGAATGCAATGTGTTGTGATGACATTTTCTTTGAATGACATTCAAAACACACTACAGCAGACCTGTGTTTTAGCACACCATGACACATAAATGTACTCATGTGTGCCTTTTGGTGCAATGAGTTAAAATGAAGGCTCCAGGACAAAGAGCCACACACTGGAACTAGTGTACACTGGTAGCACTTGGGGAGGGGATTCCCATAGTTGCTTTAAAAAATCACATTTTCTTTTTTGGCATGTCACTGCTTAGCTGTCATATCAGAGCACCACTCTCCTCCCAATAACATCAATGATTAAGGCACAGCTTTCCTACCACTAGCACTAATGATTGAGGCACAACTGTCTCTGCACTGACACTAATACCTGGGGCACAACTTTTCTCCCACTGACACTAATGATTGGGGTACAATCACTAGCACTAAGGATTGGTACACAATTTTCCCACCACTAACACCAATGAGTGGTACACAACTTTCCTACCACCAACACCAATGATTTGTACACAACTTTCCTACCACTAGCAAGAATTATTGAGATACAACTTTTTTCCCACTGACACTAATAATTGTGACACAATATTTCTACCACTAATATCAGTAATTGGTGCACTACTTTCTTACCACTGACACCGAAGACTGATGCACAACTTTCCTACTGCTATCTCCAATCCTATCACTATAACTAATGATTGGTGCACAACCAAGGCTGCCTATAAGGGGGTAGCATCAGTCCTCCTCTACTGGGCCTTGGCCAGCAGGGGGGCCCAGTCAGCAGGGGAATCGGGGGAATTAGATGTGGGCAGGAGAAGAGGTGATTGGTGTGGTGGGGGTAAAACTACAAGATCCAATCCCCTGTGTGTCTCTTCCTGCACCAGCTAAAAGATGTATTTTCCTCCTCTCCCTCCCGTCAGTTTTCAGCTGCTGCAGAGAGAGCCACACAGGGAATAGGTTCCAGTAAGTGCACCCCCTCATCCTCCCAGTCCAGGATTTAATTACCCCTGCTGCTGCCCCCCATGACCTCTCTATCTACCCCCTCCCCCTGTACATCTGTGACCCCCCTTCTAACCCCTCCCCCTGCATATCTTTCCTCTTCTCCTTTCCTGCTGGCTTCTGCTGCTGCTATCAGGATGGAGAGTGTAAGATGGGGCCAGTAAATATGTAATTTTCTGGCATCTTTCTTTTGTGAATGAACAAAATTAGTGATCAGTACCCTTGAGTCACTGTGTTTATTCATAACTGAGGTGTAGTAAACTATGTTTACTAAGCTTCATTTGGAAATGATCAGGCATTTTCTGTTCATTCACTGTCCAATGCAGCTGTGGCTGCAGGGAAAGCCCCCAGTCCCCTTTTCTGTCTCAAAAGTGAGACATAAGAGGTCTATTTAGACTCCTGATATTTCACCAAATAGAAAGGAATTAATATTTTTTACTGCTATCCGATTAATCAGATAGGAAACGCCCCTGTCACACTGTACAAGATATCAATATATGGGTCTTCCACCTTAATTTTTGCCCAGAGCCCATTTTTTCTAAAACTGACCCTGACTGTATAAGTAGAATATTGATGTAGTCCCAGCAGATGACTATATGGTTAATTTCAGCCAAAATTCCTGTGTACAAAAGCCCAAATGTTCAATCACCCCCTCATCTAGCCACTATATATAAACAGTCGGATGGGAGCCTCCTTGTTTCAGGAGAACTTACCCACACATATTCCCGTTGTGGGTGCCAGTGCCCCTATGTCACTCACCAGCATGATCCGTGATTACCAGACACAGCAGATCACAGATCAGGGTACAGATATGCTGTAATTGGCCCTGTACAATGTGATAACTGTGACCAATCCCAGCAATCACATGTTAACACAGGCTGCAGTGCTGCAGCCTGACAAGTTTCTTTTCTCAACATGAAAGGCTGTGAGAGGAGAGAAAGTGTGTATTATCAATTCATACCCTGTGTGAGGACCATGTTTACCCTTGTGTGGATGCACAGGTGTTCAGTGCATCCCCGTTAAAGCAGTTCCATCACGGCACAGCCACTACCCCAATCTGACCCTAGTGCAGGTGCAAAAATCTTTGTAGAAGCAGGGTTTTTCATCCTCATATGAGAATCTCCAGCAAGGAGAACAGTGAATAGCACAGTAATTACATCACATTACAAGTCTCACTCCTAATGTCCTGACAGTAGAATTAGAGGCATTATCATTAGGTGCATTTACATACCAGCAGGTTCTGTTTTTCAAGAGGAATTCTAGACAAAAGGTGCCGCTTTCCAGGCTACTGCTTAGGCACAGTTAACACTTCTACATGGTCCCTGTAACATAGCAAATCAATCTTCTATATCTGAGTTTAGGGCTATCCTAAATAGTGATGGCCGAACGGTTCGCCCGGCGGTCGTTTCGCGGCGAATTTCCGACTTTCGCCGTCCGCGGGTTCGAACGCCTTTTTCCGTCGTTCGCCCCGGCGGACTTACGTGTTTAATGTATACAAGAACTTTAACCTTTCGTGACACGTTTATCATGTGTTACAGGACAACCAATTGAGACATGACAGCTCATGGACACTTGGACATTCCCCCTAACCTATAAATACACCCGATCCGGTGGCCATTTTACATTCTTTCTTCTGTCACTGTAGGGAAAGGATCCTGTGTGGAGTAGGGACAGAGAAAACGCTAGCTATTTGGTACACAAAAGTTCTTTTCAGGACTGGTATAGGTGTTAGGTCAGCAGCCTGAGTTTCTTTTGTCAGTTTAGATAAAGGGACAGAGCGCTGTATGCTGCTATTTTAGGGACAGCTCAGCCAGATTAGTCTTTCTTCATCATCATCATCATCATCATCATTAGCTGTTACTATCAGGTCCACAAAAGAGCTGTTCCAGCTAATCGTTCCAGCCTACTCTTTTTTGCCAATTTGTATAGGGACAGGCAGGAAGCAGTGTGTCAGGCAGTGAGGATAATTTTAAAGACTTGCTGTTACTATTAGTTCCACAAAGGTTCTTTTCAGGACTGGTATCAGTGGTACGGTAATAGGCTTGTACACGTATAATATTCTTTCTTCCAAATATAGAAAGAATATTATACTTGACTGCTGCCCTTCTGCTGCAGTCTGCTAATCATTCACAACTCACTTGTTCCACAAAGCTCTTTATCAGGACTGGTAACTTGGTCTGTCTAGGGTGCTACGGTACATAGGCTTGGGTGCGGTACAGTCTGCTGTTCTGTAAGGACCGCTATCGGTCCACAATACATAGGGTTGCCGTGCACTACTGCTGACCGCTGCCCTATACTGCAGCAGTCCTTCATTGGTATAGGGACTGACGTACAGTCTGCTAATCACTAACACACAACCTGCTTGGTCCACAAAAGTTCTTATAAGGACTGGTAACTTGGTATAGGGTGCTACGGTACATAGGCCTGAGTGCGTTACAGTCTGCTGTTCTGTAAGGACCGCTATCGGTCCACAATACATAGGGTTGCCGTGCACTACTGCTGACCGCTGCCCTATACTGCAGCAGTCCTTCAGCGGTATAGGGACTGACGCACAGTCTGCTAAACACTAACACACAACCTGCTTGGTCCACAAAAGTTTTTATAAGGACTGGTAACTTGGTATAGGGTGCTACGGTACATAGGCCTGAGTGCAGTACAGTCTGCTGTTCTGTAAGGACCGCTATCGGTCCACAATACATAGGGTTGCCGTGCACTACTGCTGACCGCTGCCCTATACTGCAGCAGTCCTTCATTGGTATAGGGACTGACGTACAGTCTGCTAATCACTAACACACAACCTGCTTGGTCCACAAAAGTTCTTATAAGGACTGGTAACTTGGTATAGGGTGCTACGGTACATAGGCCTGAGTGCGTTACAGTCTGCTGTTCTGTAAGGACCGCTATCGGTCCACAATACATAGGGTTGCCGTGCACTACTGCTGACCGCTGCCCTATACTGCAGCAGTCCTTCATTGGTATAGGGACTGACGTACAGTCTGCTAATCACTAACACACAACCTGCTTGTTCCACAAAAGTTCTTATAAGGACTGGTAACTTGGTATAGGGTGCTACGGTACATAGGCCTGAGTGCGTTACAGTCTGCTGTTCTGTAAGGACCGCTATCGGTCCACAATACATAGGGTTGCCGTGCACTACTGCTGACCGCTGCCCTATACTGCAGCAGTCCTTCATTGGTATAGGGACTGACGTACAGTCTGCTAATCACTAACACACAACCTGCTTGGTCCACAAAAGTTCTTATAAGGACTGGTAACTTGGTATAGGGTGCTACGGTACATAGGCCTGAGTGCGTTACAGTCTGCTGTTCTGTAAGGACCGCTATCGGTCCACAATACATAGGGTTGCCGTGCACTACTGCTGACCGCTGCCCTATACTGCAGCAGTCCTTCATTGGTATAGGGACTGACGTACAGTCTGCTAATCACTAACACACAACCTGCTTGTTCCACAAAAGTTCTTATAAGGACTGGTAACTTGGTATAGGGTGCTACGGTACATAGGCCTGAGTGCGTTACAGTCTGCTGTTCTGTAAGGACCGCTATCGGTCCACAATACATAGGGTTGCCGTGCACTACTGCTGACCGCTGCCCTATACTGCAGCAGTCCTTCATTGGTATAGGGACTGACGTACAGTCTGCTAATCACTAACACACAACCTGCTTGGTCCACAAAAGTTCTTATAAGGACTGGTAACTTGGTATAGGGTGCTACGGTACATAGGCCTGAGTGCGTTACAGTCTGCTGTTCTGTAAGGACCGCTATCGGTCCACAATACATAGGGTTGCCGTGCACTACTGCTGACCGCTGCCCTATACTGCAGCAGTCCTTCAGCGGTATAGGGACTGACGCACAGTCTGCTAAACACTAACACACAACCTGCTTGGTCCACAAAAGTTTTTATAAGGACTGGTAACTTGGTATAGGGTGCTACGGTACATAGGCCTGAGTGCGTTACAGTCTGCTGTTCTGTAAGGACCGCTATCGGTCCACAATACATAGGGTTGCCGTGCACTACTGCTGACCGCTGCCCTATACTGCAGCAGTCCTTCATTGGTATAGGGACTGACGTACAGTCTGCTAATCACTAACACACAACCTGCTTGGTCCACAAAAGTTCTTATAAGGACTGGTAACTTGGTATAGGGTGCTACGGTACATAGGCCTGAGTGCGTTACAGTCTGCTGTTCTGTAAGGACCGCTATCGGTCCACAATACATAGGGTTGCCGTGCACTACTGCTGACCGCTGCCCTATACTGCAGCAGTCCTTCAGCGGTATAGGGACTGACGCACAGTCTGCTAAACACTAACACACAACCTGCTTGGTCCACAAAAGTTCTTATAAGGACTGGTAACTTGGTATAGGGTGCTACGGTACATAGGCCTGAGTGCAGTACAGTCTGCTGTTCTGTAAGGACCGCTATCGGTCCACAATACATAGGGTTGCCGTGCACTACTGCTGACCGCTGCCCTATACTGCAGCAGTCCTTCATTGGTATAGGGACTGACGTACAGTCTGCTAATCACTAACACACAACCTGCTTGTTCCACAAAAGTTCTTATAAGGACTGGTAACTTGGTATAGGGTGCTACGGTACATAGGCTTGAGTGCGGTACAGTCTGCTGTTCTGTAAGGACCGCTATCGGTCCACAATAGATAGGGTTGACGTGCACCACTGCTGACCGCTGCCCTATACTGCAGCAGTCCTTCAGCGGTATAGGGACTGACGTACAGTCTGCTAAACACTAATACACAACCTGCTTGGTCCACAAAAGTTCTTATAAGGACTGGTAACTTGGTATAGGGTGCTACGGTACATAGGCTTGAGTGCGGTACAGTCTGCTGTTCTGTAAGGACCGCTATCGGTCCACAATAGATAGGGTTGACGTGCACCACTGCTGACCGCTGCCCTATACTGCAGCAGTCCTTCAGCGGTATAGGGACTGACGTACAGTCTGCTAAACACTAATACACAACCTGCTTGGTCCACAAAAGTTCTTATAAGGACTGGTAACTTGGTATAGGGTGCTACGGTACATAGGCTTGAGTGCGGTACAGTCTGCTGTTCTGTAAGGACCGCTATAGGTCCACAATAGATAGGGTTGACGTGCACCACTGCTGACCGCTCACCTATACTGCAGCAGTCCTTCAGCGGTATAGGGACTAAGAGTTTTGTCACAGGGTCATTTAAAAAATGACATGCAGAGGAAGAGGCAGGCCCTTCCGCAGGGGTGGTAGGGGTAGGGCAGGAGCAACAGGCTTGAGCCAAAGTGGGAAGTTGCAGAAGGTGCGTTCAATTACTTTAAAGGATGCACCAGACTTGGTTGAGTGGCTCGCTCAGCCTTACTCTTCTGCACCCTCCTCATCCTCTCGATCTGCACCCTCTTCTTCACTCTCTGCTATGTGCACCCCCAAAGACACTACCACCAACAACACGACCACCACCACCACCACCACATACCTTCCGCTTGAGTCACTGGAATTATTTTCCGATCCATATCAAGAGGACATTTCTGATGCGCAGCCACTCTTGGTATTGGATCAGGAAGAGGAGGTAGCAACAAGCGCTACTCAGCAGTCTGACGCCAGTACCCAGATCAGCCCAAGGAGGAGGTTGGTCCCCGGTGTTGCTGCCTACTCTACTTATAGCGGTGGGGAAGGTGACGTTGATGATGACGTGTCTAGTGATGTCACGTGGGTGCCCACAAGAGAGGAAGAGGAGGGGAGTTCAGAGGGAGATATGGACCAGCAGATAGGGAGGAGAAGCAGCAATGACTTACATTGCACAGCAGGGACAAAGCAGACTGCAAATGTATCAGGAGCGAGTCATCGACCATGTACGGTCACATCTGGCGCTCCCAGGACACCGGCACATGGCTCCGCAGTGTGGGCTTTTTTTAACGTGTCCGCTGCTGACAATAGCGTTGCCATCTGCAATCTTTGCAGTCAACGCGTTAGTCGCGGTAAGCCCAATACTCACCTAGGGACGACCGCCTTAAGAAGGCACATGAGCAGCCATCACCGAGCCCAGTGGGAGCAACGGAACACACAAAGCCACACTGCAGGCTCTCACCGTCCAGCCTCGTCTTCTACTTCTCCTTCTCCTCTCTCCTCACAATTGTCCTCCACTCCACCTTCCATCACGCCAAGCTCACATTTTTCTGCAAAAAGGCAGGCTTCCGTGGGCCTAATGTTTGAGCGTAAAAAAATGATGACGCCGGATAACCCTCTTGCCCAACGGTTGGCGGCTGGCTTGTCAGAACTCATAGCCCGCCAACTACTGCCATATAAACTGGTGGACTCGGAGGCCTTTCGCAAATTTGTGGCCATTGGAACACCACAATGGAAGGTCCCAGGAAGGAAGTATTTCTCAGAGAAGGGCATCCCAGAGCTATATGGCCATGTTCAGCGGCAAGTGAATGTATCTCTGGCACACAGTGTCGGTGCCAAGATACATCTGACCACAGACACGTGGTCTAGCAAACACGGGCAGGGAAGGTATATCAGTTTTACTGCCCACTGGGTGAACCTTCTGACGGCCGTCAAGCATGTAACCCGTGGCACCCGTGTAGATTTGGTTTTACCGCCACGGATTGCATGCAGGCCTGACTCTTCTTCTCCTCCTCCTACTCCATCCTCCTCCCTCTCCTCCTCAGCTGCCTCCTCCTTTTCCGCTGCTAGCGTCTCTTCCACTGCACCGCCCAAGCTCCCCAGAACCTATTCCACATGCCAGGTGAGACGTTGCCATGCCGTGCTGCGTCTGTTGTGCCTGGAAGCAAAGAGCCACACTGGCCCGGCACTCCTTTCAGCTTTGCGTTCACAGGCAGATGAGTGGCTAACACCGCTCAATTTGACAGTTGGTAAAGTGGTGTGTGACAACGGTGCCAATCTGCTTAGCGCATTGAAACAGGGCAAAATCACGCACGTGCCGTGCATGGCACACGTCTTAAACTTGGTCGTGCAGCGATTCCTTGTCAAATACCCTGGGGTCCAGGACATCTTGCGGCAGGCAAGGAAAATCTCGGCCCATTTCAGAAGATCTTACACGGCCATGGCTCGCCTTGCTGACATTCAGCGGCGACACCATCTGCCGGTCAGACGTCTTATTTGCGATTGCCCGACGCGATGGAACTCAACCTTCTATATGCTTGATAGGCTGCTCCAGCAGAAACGTGCAGTTAACGTCTACCTGTATGAACTCTGCGAAAGAAACGGTTCTGGGGAGCTGGGTTTTTTTTCACCGCGCCAGTGGCTGCTCATGCGCGACACATGCAGACTTCTGCGGCCATTTGAGGAGATCACCAAACTGGTCAGTCGCAGCCATGGCGCCATCAGTGACATGGTACCTTATGCCTTCTTTCTGGAGCGTGCATTGCGTCGTGTCATTGATCAGGCTGTGGAGGAGCAGGAGCGGGAAGATGAGGAAGTCGCAATGCTGGATGAATTCCCAGGGGGGGCTACTCTATCTGAGACAAGTCAACAACAGGAGTCTGATGAGGAGTCAGAGGAGGATGGTGCCGGGGCGGATGAGCAGGAGCAAGAAGAGCATGCTTTAAACCTTTCTGGGATCCCTGTTGTGCGAGGATGGGGAGAGGAGAATGAAGAGGACGACATTATCCTGGATGATGAGCAGGAGCCAGGCCACCACACCGCTTCCACTTTAGTGCAAATGGGGGCCTTCATGCTCCAGTGTTTTAATAGGGACCCCCGTATAAAAAGCATGAGGGTCAAGGACCAGTACTGGGTGGCAACGTACTTAGACCCCCGGTACAAACACAAAATGGCGGAAATGTTACCGCCGTCGCAGAGGGCTGTCAGAATGCAGCACTTCCAGGCCTTGCTTCGAGAAATGCTGCATTCTGCTTTTGCGTGCGCTGGCAGAGGAGCAATTCCCACTCCCAGAGAAGGATTTGCGGGTACCAATCCAACAGCGCCTGCAAGAAGAGGCCGGTTTGAAGATGTGTTGGTGACTTCGGATATGAGGTCATTCTTTCAGCCGACCCATCGACAGGTGTCATCCGGATCCAGCATCAGGGAACGCCTAGACCGTCAGGTGTCCGACTACATTGGGTTAACGGCCGATGTGGACGCTCTGAGGAGTGATGAACCCCTAGACTACTGGGTGGGCAGGCTTGACCTCTGGCCAGAGCTTGCCCAATTTGCAATCGAACTGTTGGCTTGCCCCTCATCCAGTGTCCTGTCCGAAAGGACGTTCAGCGCAGCAGGGGGGATTGTGACCGATAAGCGTACTCGCCTAGCTCACCACAGTGTTAACTACCTCACATTTCTAAAAATGAATGAGGCATGGATCTCGGAGGAATTCAACACATGTGATCAGTAGACCATGTATATGTCTATAAACAATTTTTGGAATCAAGCACACAGACCTTCTTAATTCATTTGGCTCACTTCCCTGACCCAAAAAAGCACACCGTACTATATGCCCCTACCCTCCTCTTTGAAGAGGTTGAGCGGTGTCATATTTCTACTGGGGCTGCTTATTATGAGGGGTTCCCACCATCCCTGTGCTGTGCTGACTTCCTCCTGGGTGTTCTTATTATGAGGGGCTCCCACCATCCCTGTGCTGTGCTGACTTCCTCCTGGGGGTTCTTATTATGAGGGGATCACACCATCCCTGTGCTGTGCTGACTTCCTCCTGGGGCTGCTTACGGTGCTGCTGTCAGCGCTGTATGTCACGGAGCTGCTGTCAGCGCTGTATGTCACGGAGCTGCTGTCAGCGCTGTATGTCACGGAGCTGCTGTCAGCGCTGTATGTCACGGAGCTGCTGTCAGCGCTGTATGTCACGGAGCTGCTGTCAGCGCTGTATGTCACGGAGCTGCTGTCAGCGCTGTATGTCACGGAGCTGCTGTCAGCGCTGTATGTCACGGAGCTGCTGTCAGCGCTGTATGTCACGGAGCTGCTGTCAGCGCTGTATGTCACGGAGCTGCTGTCAGCGCTGTATGTCACGGTGCTGCTGTCAGCGCTGTATGTCACGGAGCTGCTGTCAGCGCTGTATGTCACGGAGCTGCTGTCAGTGCTGTATGTCACGGAGCTGCTGTCAGCGCTGTATGTCACGGAGCTGCTGTCAGCGCTGTATGTCACGGAGCTGCTGTCAGCGCTGTATGTCACGGTGCTGCTGTCAGCGCTGTATGTCACGGAGCTGCTGTCAGCGCTGTATGTCACGGAGCTGCTGTCAGCGCTGTATGTCACGGAGCTGCTGTCAGCGCTGTATGTCACGGAGCTGCTGTCAGCGCTGTATGTCACGGAGCTGCTGTCAGCGCTGTATGTCACGGTGCTGATGTCAGTGCTCTGTATTACGGTGCTGCTGTCAGTGCTCTGTATCTCCTGCACCCTCTTGTTTGCCTACCCTGGTCCCTGACCTTCCCTCTCCTCCATTGCCTTCATTAGCTCCATAGTCCTGAATTGTCAGAACAATTTCCCAAATAAAAAAAAAATGCTTGTAGTTATCGATCCCAAATTCACCTCATACATGTATTATGCTATTGTCCAGGTGGTGGGACTACGTGCTACCCCCTAATAATTACCCCGTGGCCGCAAATTCGACCTAAAGGTTTGCGAAATTCGCCTCCCATTGAAGTCAATGGAGCCCGCGGCGAACGGTCGTTTTCGCGAACGTTTGTGTCCGTTCGCGTTTCGCGTTCGCGAAACGTCCCGTCGGAAGTTCGTCCATCACTAATCCTAAATATATTATTGAAAATGTTTGTTCTATTACTGAAAAACAAACCTCTTTATAATCCTCTAGAAATGTTGTCAGATGATAAAAAAATTACTAGGACGTTTTGCTTTTATAGAAGTAACAAAGGGCAGCATAGCTGTACATAAGGAAACAGGTATATGCACAGATAGTTATCATTTATATATCCCCATGACAGGTAAGGATACAGCGAACAAATAAACAATGTCAGACAGAGACATCAACAAGCAGAAATTAAGAACCAAGAGAATCCTCAGGCTTAATGAAACCTGTGAGTGTGACATGTTTCTGTTCTTTATATATCAAGCAGGCATTAATATCCTTTGACCTATCAATTCACAAAGAAGGAGAGTCATACCTAACTAACTACTGGTTATCAATACTGGTAATAAGTAAACCATTTTATTTGTAAGTAAGTGCATGAGAGAGGTAGATCCTAGACAGAATGCAAAAGTATCACCGACCAGATAGGAAGTTGCCAGGAGAGGAGAGAATGTGAAAAAAACAGGCTGAGTGGAGAAGAAACCCATATATGCATATATACACATATATATAGATATACAGTGCCTTGCAAAAGTATTCACCCCCTTGGATTTTTGTGTTACATTACAGCCTTTAGTTCAATGTTTTTTTAATCTGAATTATATGTGAGGGTTTAGAATACAATAGTCCAAGTTGGTGAAATAAAATATATACATAAAACAATTTTTCAGAAATAAAAAACGGATAATTGTATGTGTGTATGCATTTGTTATGAAGCCCATAAAAACCTCTGGTGCAACCAATTACCTTCAGAAGTCACATAATTAGTGAAATGATATCCACCTGTGCACAATCTAAGTGTCACATGATCTGTCATTACATATACACACCTTTTTGAAAGGCCCCAGATGCTTCAACACTTAAGCAAGAGGCACCACTAACCAAACACTGCCATGAAGACCAAGGAACTCTCCAAACAAGTAAGGGACAATGTTGTTCAGAAGTACAAGTCAGGGTTGGGTTATAAAAAAATATCAAAATCTTTGCTGATCCCTAGAAGCACCATCAAATCTATCATAACCAAATGGAAAAAACATTGAACAGCAGCAAACCTGCCAAGAGATGGCCGAACAACAAAACTCACGGAACGGGCAAGGCAGAGAGGGCGCACAGAGACCTAAGGTAACCCTGGAGGAGCTGCAGAGTTCCACAGCAGAGACTGGAGTATCTGTACATAGGACGACAATAAGCCGATTTGGGCTTTATAACACAGAGGCCAGAAGACATTACTTTCAGCAAAAAACAAAATTGCCCATTTTGAGTTTATGAAAAGGCATGTGGGAGACTCCCATAATGGAGGAAGGTGCTCTGGTCTGATGAGACTAAAATTTAACTGGCCATCAAAAAAATGCTATGTCTGGTGCAAACCCAACACATCACATCACCAAAAGAACACCATCCCCACAGTAAAACAGGGTGGTGGCAGCATCATGCTGTGGGGATGTTTTTCAGCAGTGTGGATTTTTTTTAGCAGTCAGGACTGGGAAACTGGTCAGAGTTGAGGGAAAGATGGATGGTGCTAAATATAGGGATATTCTTGAGCAAAACTTGTACCACTCTGGGTGATTTGAGTTTAGGATGGAGGTTCACCTTTCAGCAGGACAATGACCCCAAACACACCGCTAAAGCAAAACTTGAGTGGTTTAAGGGGTAACATATAATTGTGTTGGAATGGCCTAGTCAAAGCACAGACCTCAATCCAATAGAATATCTGTGGTCAGACTTAAAGATTGCTGTCCTAAACCATCCTACTTGAAGAAGCTGGAGCAGTTTTGCAAGGAGGAATGGGCAAAAATCCCAGTGGTAAGATGTGGCAAGCTCATAGAGACTTATCCAAAGGGACTTGGAGCTGTGGTAGCTGCAAAAGGAGGCTCTACAAAGTATTAACTTTAGGGTGGTGAATAGTTAAGCACATTGACTTTTTCTGTTATTCTGTCCTATTTATTGTTTGCTTCACAATAAAAAAAAAACATCTTCAAAGTTGTGCGCATGTTCTGTTAATTAAATGATGCAAATCCTCAAACAATCCATGTTAATTCCAGGTTGTGAGGCAACAAAACACGAAAAATGCCCAGGGGGTGAATACTTTTGCAAGGCACTATATCGCCATATATACATGAAGGATGACACTGAGGACATCAGAACCAGGCAAGATTCTAGAGGAGAGAGTACCATATGCCTTTAACAACACTCAAAGGAATCTAGGCATAAGAATAGGTAAAATCATGCCAATAAATACAGGTTTTATGGAACTGTTCTGTCCTGTCATTTGCAGAACCAGAGGCTGATTTGTGGATCAATGCTTTGTTTCCAAAAAAGGGACACATGGCATTTAGAAGGTGGATCAAAAGAGATTTCCTATAAAATTTGATTGAGAGTGGGCCGATATCTTGTCAATTTGAAAGATATATCACCTAATTGCTTCCAGAACACACACCATGGAACCCTCCTGTTGATGACACCACCAGCATAATGGAGAAGAGTTTGGGAAAAGCCTAATGCCTAACACAACCGGACTTTTCGACAAAAAAAGGTCTGACAGAATGAATCCGCCGGTCAATTTGATCGTGTGTGGGCTTCATCAGACCTTTGCTGTCGAAAAATCAGACAGACTTTAGATTTAGAACATGTTTCAAATCTTTCCGATGGAATCGATTCCATTCATCTCTATGTTAGTCTGATGGACGAAAACCAACGCTAGGGCAGATATTGGCTACTGGCTATGAATTTCCTTATTCTTGTCCGGTTGTACGTCATCACGTTCAAATCCATTGGAGTTTGGTGGGATTGTGTGAGGTCAAGTCATTCGGAAGCCCATCAGAACTCTACTGAAAAGTCAGTCGGGAAGACCATCGGACCTAGTCTGCCGGAAAGTCTGGTCGTGTGTACGCAGCATTAGTAAAACTTGTGCGACTCCATACCACTGAGATGTCATTTTGAAATTTGTTTCCTGGATTCTGCTCTAAATGGATGTAGCATCATTGAGTCGCAAGATCCTCTTCTGCGGTTCTGTGAAGGTCTTTGTTCTTCAGCTTTAATGCTTTTTTGAATAAATAATTTATTACAATCTGTGCACTTCATTTACCTATTATTTGTCTATTTGTGTTTTTCCTATTTTTACAGCAAAAATTTTTGTGAACACCTTAGCAAGTAACATCCCCATTTCCTATTTGATTTTACCTGCGTTCCAACATACAAACATATTTTTTTAGGGGAATACAATTAGAAAAGAATTACAGCGACAGCATATGCCATGAACATTTAGTGAGAAATCGGCATAAATCTTCTACTTCCATGAACCCCGCTCTAATCAAATGATGATGATGACAGCTAAACTTATCATCATGTTTAATATCTCTGCAATTATATTCAAATATAATAACACTTTCACCGCATCTCTATTTTCATTGCATCATTTTATTGCCGATAAGTGTGTATGGTATATTTCTGTTCATGAGAAATGTGTCAGTGGTTCAATGTCTCTTAATCTTTTAGTCTTTGCTGTGTGAGGCTTATTGATGGGTATCCATATTACCTTCCTTTTGCTTAAATTTACCAATTAATCTACAGAAAGATATGAGGAATACCTGGCAGCTGATCCACACCAAATTTCTACATCAGTAGCACAGTTTTGATAAAAAAAAAAAAAAGAGTATATATTTTCAATGGAATAACCATTATCTCTTAGACATGAGATGAACTAAATTGTGCACTGCAGCCGGCTGATACTGATTTATGCTTTATGTGTCATATTTTGGCTGCAGAAATTTGCATCAATTATTTCCATGTAAGTGACATATCTGAAGATCACACCTATTTGTGGCAGATGCAATGCTGAAACATTCAATGTAGAAAAGATGTTTTTACACATTTCCTGATTGCTAAAACTCTCTGAGGTTTGGAATTTAACATTAATAAATAATAAAGGCAACTTTCTGGCAATATGTCCTTCTACTCGTACAAGATATTCTTGTCATATGCCCTTGCATATCTCAAACTGATTTCAGTGGTATCCTCAGTTGTTCTGTTGTTATGCCAAATAACTTATTTTTTTTATGACATTTTTTTCCTTGTTGGGCTAATTAACTCCTTCAGATCCATGCCATAGCCGAATGAGGGCTACAGCGGGGACCTACTTTGCAATAGATGTGCTCCTGTGCCAGAGCGGCCTGCGTGCCCCCGGCAGTGCGTGCGCGCTCTGTGATCAGCGAGTCTATGAGACTGGGCTGATCACAGATCGGATCCCAACCCCTTACCACGTCAGATGTCAGCCAATGACAGCTGATCATGTGATGTAGACAGTAATCAGCTATTTGTTTCTCCTTGCTCTTATAGCGAGGAGAAAAAAAGCCGATCACCAGCGGCTCTGAGAGGGACATCGGTCCCGATCAAGGAGAGCTGCCGCCAGCTCATTTGTGCCCACCTGTACCACCTGCTAGTGCCACCTATCAGTACCCACCAGTGCTGCCTACCAGTGCCCACCAGCACCACCTACCAATGCCCACAGTGCCACCCATCAGTGCCCACAGTGCCACCTATCATTTCTCACAGTGCCACCTATCAGCGTCACCAATTAGTGCCTTATGAACAGTGCTGCCCATCAGTGTCACCTACCAGTGCCCATCAGTGTCACCTATCAGTGCCCATCAGTGCCACCTATCAGTGTCCATCAGTGCCACCTATCAGTGTCCATCAGTGCCATCTATCAGTGGCACCTATCAGTAACACCTATCAGTGGCCTTCAGTGCCCATCAGTGCCACCCTTCAGGGCCCATCAATGTCATCTTATCAGTGGCCATCAGCGCTGCCTTATCTGTACCCATCAGTACTGCCTTATTTGTCCCCATCATTGCCGCCTTATCTGTGGCTATCAGTGCCCATAAGTGCAGCCTATCAGCGGCCACCAGTGCAGACTATCAGTGCCCACCAGGGCAACCTCATCAGCGCATATCAATGAAGGAAAAAAATTACCTGTTTGCAAAATTTTAAAATAAACTATGAAACATGATTTTTTTTTTTTTCAAAATTTTCAATTTTTTGGGTTTGTTTAGCAAAAAATAAAAACCCCAGCTGTGATTAAATACCCCCAAAAGAAATCTTTATTTGTGTGAAAAAAAATGATAAAAATGTCATTTGGGTACAGTGTTGTATGGCTGCGCAATTGTCATTCAAAGTGCATTAGAGCTGAAAGCTGAAAATTGGTCTGTGCAAGAGGGGGGTATAAGTGCCCAGTAAGCAAGTGGTTAAAAATGTGTCACTTGGTTTATTCACTATGAAAGGACTGCATGAAGACTGCAGATACGTGAAAGCATAAGTGAAATTAGTTTCAAGTAGGTCTGTTCTCATCTCAAATGCAGATCATTCCACAGAAACATCTCAACTTATATTGGTGTTATCTGGTATATATACACTACTGTGTAAATCAAGAATGTTTTCAAAAATAGAAGTGTTTTTAGCTTACTTTTATCAATTAATCACTTCAGCCCTGGAAGGATTTATCCACTTCCTGACCAGGCCATTTTTGAGATACGGCACTGCTTCGCTTTAGCTTTGTACCCAAACAAAATTGATGCCATTTTTTTCCACAAATAGACAAATAGAGCTTTCTTTTGGTGGTATTGGTGGTTTTTATTTTTTTGCGCTATAAACAAAAAAAGAGTGACAATTTTGAAAAAAACTAACAATTGTTTACTTTCTTTTTTTTTTTTTTTTTTCCAAAAAAAGTTTTATTAGAATTTTCACATAAGATGAGAACAACAGTATGGGGTTACAGGAGTACAAATTGGGTACAAATTGGGTACATATTGGTTACAAAACAGACGGCAACTGCAGAGTACAGAGATACTTTCATTAACATCCGTCCCTGTTCATGTTACGAGTTCTTTAGGTAGGTCGGGATATCCTCACTTGAGAATCACGTCTCCAGACAAGGAGAATTTAAAAAGGGGTCTCCTACCAAGGTTCCAGGAACACTTATTGACTGTGAAAATGTGTCTGTAGGAAGAACATGTCTGATAGTGGGGTATAAATCGTTGTGGGAAGCACTGTCATGTTTGGAAATGTCGCATGTGGGTGGTAGATGAGATCGTCGGGAATAAAATCAGGGACAGAGTCGTACTGTCATATGTCTACGGTTAGTTCTCCAATGGCTTGAGACGTCTGTAGCTATAGTGTCGTAACTAGTAAGAGAGTATAACAGAAGAAGAGAGTGTTGAGAAGGAATAGAGGGGTAATAGGAGAATGAGAACAAGAGAGAAGGAAGAGGGGGGGATAAGGGACAGAATAAAGGGATTAGGAGTTAATGTGGAGGGGTGGGGGGTAGGGAGAAATGGTGGGGGCGGGAAGTATCTCCTCGGTCCGCCCCCAGTTCCAGATGCACCTAGAAATGAACAAAAAGAGAAAGTCTGGCAATTGGATAAGAAACATTGGTCAAGAATTCCGTTTCGTTAAAAGCAATGAAGCGGATTGTAGTCTGCCCTGGATCAAATAATAGGATCCAAGCGAAGGATTGTTGTGGGAAATTATGTGGGCACACTACGTGGGTCAGCAGCATTATAATCATTGGGTAGAGGTCTATTAGCTAGGTAGCGCAGCCATTTTTCCCAGGTCCGGGCATATTTGTGTGGGGAGTCTTTTGCGGTGTGAATGAGCTCCTCCATTTCAGCTATCCTTTCTACCCTAAGTAGCCATTCGCGAACGGATGGGATATCGGAGGAACCCCAATGGGCTGGGATGCACATCTTAGCAGCGTTCAGTAGGTGTAGACTAAGGGATTTCCTGTAGATATGCGCAGGGGTATGCGTATGGTGGAATAGCATGCGCGCTGGCGAATAGTCTATGTCAAGGCCCGTAATTGAGGAGGTTATGGCTTGTACTTGGGTCCAGAACTGTTGTATCTTTGGACAAGACCACCAGATATGTAAGAGTGTCCCCACTTCAGTGAGGCACCTCCAACAATGATTGGGGGTTTCCGGTGAAAATTTATGGATGGTGTCAGGTGTGCGGTACCATCTGGAGAGAAGTTTAAAGTTACTTTCTTGAATGTTAACATTTAGTGAACCCTTATGAGCAATCATTAGAATTCTTTCCCAGTCCTCTTCAAGGAAGTTTAAATGAAGTTCCCTCTCCCAGGCTTGACAGGCTTTTCCTTCTTTTGGTGATAGGGATGAGAAAAGTAGAGAGTGAGCTACTGAAATTAAGTGACTTTGAGGTGACGACTGAAAGCACAGATTTTCAAAGGGAGTCAGTCTTCTAGATAGCGAGGCATCTCTGTCAGTGGTCCTAAGGAAATGTCGTAGTTGGAAATAAGTCCATCTAGGGATAGGGGGACTGTCCGGATTAGTGGGAAGAGAAGCGTGGTCGATAAGTTCCCCATTGCTGAAGAACTGGTGGGCTTGAATTTCCTGAGATGGCCATGTTACCTTGAGAAAGTCTCTGGACATGCCAGGAAGAAAAGCAGGGTTCAGCCTAAGGGGTGTTAAGGGTCCTGGGTTAGAGGAAATTTTAAATCGTCTGACCGCGTCTCTAAAGACGTTCAGAGTTGCCCCGATCAGAGGATGATCTCTTAACGTTTGAGGGATGTGAGAGGGTAGGATCCAGGGCGAAGAGTTAAGTGGGGTACTTGAGAACGAGTCCTCTAGTGAGACCCAATCCTTGTTAGGTGCGTGCGTTGACCAGCCTACTATTCTGACAAGATGGCAAGCTAAATGGTAATTTTTAAGGTCCGGAAGGCCGATTCCCCCTTTGTTTTTAGGTTTCGTAAGCTGGGTATAATTTATCCTGGGACGTTTGTGAGTTTACTTTCTGCTCTAAAACATTTCCCAAATTTTTTTTAACAACAAATGTATTCATCAGTTTAGGCCGATATGTATTATGCTACATATTTTTGGTACAAAAAATCCCAATAAGCGTATATTGATTGGTTTGCACAAAAGTTATCGCGTCTACAAAATAGTGGATAGATTTATGTAATTTTTATTATTATTATTTTTTTACTAGTAATGGCGATATTCAGTGATTTTTATCTGAACTGTGACATTGCGACAGACAGATCGGACACCTAACTGACATTTTACACTGTTATTGTACTAATGACACTGGCAAAGAAGGAGTTAACACCAGGGGTTAAATGTTGGTGTATTCTAACTGTATGGGGGATTGTGTGACTGGGGAAACACACAGATCCATCCTCTTGCTTAGCAGAAAGACAGGATTTGTGTGATCTCCCCTGTCATAACTGAGATCTACACAAGCATATTCCCGTTCTGTCACTGCGGGGAACGATCGCGGATGGCCAGCGGACATTAAGTCTGCCAGACCCGCTGATTGGCTCCCTCACTGGCCAATGGGAGCAGGCATGGATGTAGACTGCCCAAACCTTCTGTTTCTTCTTGTAATCTAAAACTCGATAATGTTGAGATCAGGGCTCTGTGGCGCCAAACCACCACTTCCAGGACTCCTTGTTCTTCTTTATGCTAAAGATAGTTCTTAATGACATTGGCTGCATTTTAGTCCTGCCACAGAACAAATTTGGGGCCAATCACACGCCCCTCTTTTGGTATGGCATGATAGATAAGTATCTGCACATATTTTTTTATCATTGAGGACACCATTGATCCTGACAAAATCCCCAACTCCATTTGCAGAAACACAAGCTCAATGCAGCAGCTTGCAAGGAACCCTCGCCATGCTTCACTGTTGCCTGCAGACACTCATTATTGTTCTACTCTCCAGCCCTTCGGTGAACAAACAGCTTCCTGCTACAGCCAGATTTTTCAAAGTTTGGCTCATCAGTCCAAAGCATTCGCTGTCAATTTTCTGCACCCCAGTTCCTATGTTTTCTTTAATAGTTGAGCCTTGTTTCCTTGTTGCTTAGCCTTATTTACACATATGACTTTTAGGCCGCAATTTTTCCTTGAAGACTACTTCTGGTCAGACTTCCCTGGTAGATGAGTGTACCTGGGTCCCACTGGTTTCCACCAGTTCTGTGCTGATGCCACTGCAGGACATCTTCCGATGTTGCAGGGAAGAAAGCGCGATGTGTCTTTCATCTGCTGCATTAAGCTTCTTTGGCTGACTACTCCCTCCACGGTCCTCAGCATTGCCCATTTCTTTGTGCTTCTTCAAAAGAGCTTGAACAGCACATCTTGAAACCTCAGTCAGCTTTGAAAGCTTTTCCTGAGAGAGACCTTGTTGATGTAGTATAACTATCATGTTTCTTATTGCTGGGCTCAGTTTTGACATGGTGTATGACCACCTGTTACATCAAACTGTCTTTCACAACCTCACCTTATTAGAAGAGTTTGGCTGTTCTTCATCCAGTATTAAGCTTCCTACACAGCTGTTTAGGTTTCAGTTAATGACTGTGTTTCAACCTACATATGAAAATGATGAATGTACAAAGTATGCAATTATAAGAATTGATGCTGGTTTGAAGCCAAAGGTAGTCTCTCTAAATATTGATTTGATTTAGATTTTTCTTCTGTTTGCCCACTTTGCATTTTAAAAAAGTGTGTAATTTGAGTGACAGCTCTGAGTCTGCTAAGGCCTCTGACATCAAATTCAAGATGGCGACACCCAGTAGCAGTCTCAGGTATTTTCACTATGCAAGTGAGGCTTTTGCAAGTAAATAGCCTGTATGAAATATGGTAAATTCACATATATTCCTACATTAAGATTATTATTGAAATGAATGGTCTGGTGACAAGGTCTCTTTAACCCTTTTACCACCACTGCTGTAAGGTGAGTGTGTGCACACTCCACAAGCCAACTGTCACCGATCTAATGACAGTTAGAAAGTGATCTGGAGGCTGTAAAGCCACTGAATCACTTGCGTGATTCCCCATCATGCTTCCTGGACACCACTGTCCCACCTGCAGGCCGAGGCCTCACATGGCAGGTACTACCAGGTGGAGGGGAGTGAGACCAGTGTACATCTGTTCACTGATCTCTCCTAGCTAGGATGAACACAGAAGCGATGCAGAAGTAATGTAAAATGGCACTTTCAGTTTCTGGTGACATTTTTCCTGGCCCTTGCAGCCAAGGAAAAAGCTAATGGCATGCGATCTGTGCACTATGGAAAGCATAGGGCGTCAAAGTCCATTGAAAATTAACTTTAATATATTTTTTACTGATATTTTGCACTGTTTTATTTTCCAGAATCTCTGCCTTTAGAAATTTTAAATGTTTGGGGGTTTAACTAATCTTCAGCCATAAAAAAATGGTTCGGGCATAGAAAGGATTAAGGCTTGATTCACACAGTGTAGTTTAAAGATGCATTTTTTTAATTCATTTCAGGATGTATTGACATAAATTTCCATTCCTATCAAAACCTCTATAATGTGCATTGGCTAATGAAAAAATGTAAAATAACTTTTTTTGGTCAAAGCATGTCAGTGTGTAAGTTAGCCCTATAAAAAAAAAAATGGCAAACCTCTGCATTTGTGTTAACATGCTAACATAGGTGCATTAAAATGCATAGGTGTGAATGGGCTTTGGGGATTTATTCTACACTATCACAGTCACAGGGCTTAATTTACTAGAAAACAGGGAATTTTCATTTGGCAAAGTAAATGTTCACTTAGCTCAGCAAATAGGTTGAAGCTGTGCTCAATTCTATCATCTAATGCTGTACAAGAAAAATTGTCTTTTAGTTGCATTGCACATGATTGGGTATTCAAAGTGAATACAGTTTCACTTTATTCATCAAGCTGAGTGAAGATTTACTTTGAACATATGTTTTTTCTTTTATTAAATTAAAGTTAATTATAGTTAATGCATCCTGTGCATTAAGCTGAAAAAACTTCTGCCGCTGACCACCCCCCCAGCCCCCCCATTTTACTCACCTGTGTCCTGTATTCCCCCAACGGAGATGCACTCTTCCTCTCTGCCCGGGGTTCTTGGCTCTTGATTGGATAGATTGATAGCAGCACAGCCATTGGCTGCAGCTGCTGTCAATCAAATTCAATGATGCAGGCACCTGGGGTGGGGCTGAGTCTTACATTCGGGATCTATGGACACCAAATGCTAGCCTCGGGAGCATGCTAGCAAGGTAACCCCCGGGAGAGCGCTTTTCCTAGGGGGTTATACGATGCAGGGAGGAGCTACCAGTGCAGCCGGTGGACCCAGAAGTGGAGGATCGGGGGCCACTCTGTGCAAAATGAACTACACAGTGGAGGTAAGTATGACATGTTTGTTAAAAAAATTAAAACAAAACAAAGTCTTACAATCACTTTAAACCCCACTGCACAGTCATATCACTTCTGCACTACAACTGCAACAATATGTAACCACTTCCTAGTTCAGAGTAGGTTGCTACTAAATCAGAGTACCACAAAGCTATACAGTGCCTTGCGAAAGTATTCAGCCCCCTTGAACTTTTCAACTTTTTGCCACATTTCAGGCTTCAAACATAAAGATATAAAATTTTAATTTTTTGTGAAGAATCACCAACAAGTGGGACACAATTGTGAAGTGGAACGAAATCTATTGGATAATTTAAACTTTTTTAGCAAATAAAAAACTGAAAAGTGGTGCGTGCAAAATTATTCGGCCCCTTTACTTTCAGTGCAGCAAACTCACTCCAGAAGTTCAGCGAGGATCTCTGAATGATCCAATGTTGTCCTAAATGACTGATGGTGATAAATAGAATCCACCTGTGTGTAATCAAGTCTCTGTATAAATGCACCTGCTCTGTGATAGTCTCAGGGTTCTGTTGAAAGCACAGAGAGCATCATTAAGATCAAGGAACACACCAGGCAGGTCCGTAATACTGTTGTGGAGAAGTTTAAAGCCGGATTTGGATACAAAAAGATTTCCCAAGCTTTAAACATCACAAGGAGCACTGTGCAAGCGATCATTTTGAAATGGAAGGAGTATCAGACCACTGCAAATCTACCAAGACCTGGCCGTCCCTCTAAACTTTCAGCTCAGACAAGGAGAAGACTGATCAGAGATGCAGCCAAGAGGCCCATGATCACTCTGAATGAACTGCAGAGAATACAGCTGAGGTGGGAGAGTCTGTCCATAGGACAACAATCAGTCGTACACTGCACAAATCTGGCCTTTATGGAAGAGTGGCAAGAAGAAAGCCATTTCTCAAAGATATCCATAAAAAGTCTTGTCTAAAGTTTGCCACAAGCCACCTGGGAGACACACCAAACATGTGGAAAAAGGTGCTCTGGTCAGATGAAACCAAAATCAAACTTTTTGCCCACAATGCAAAACGGTATGTTTGGCGTAAAAGCAACACAGCTCATCACCCTCAACACACCATCCCCACTGTCAAACATGGTGGTGGCAGCATCATGGTTTGGGCCTGCTTTTCTTCAGCAGGGACAGGGAAGATGGTTAAAATTGAGGGGAAGATGGATACAGCCAAATACAGGACCATTCTGGATGAAAACCTGTTGGAGTCTGCAAAAGACCTGAAACTGGGACGGAGATTTATCTTCCAACAAGACAATGATCCCAAACATACAGCAAAATCTACAAAGGAATGATTCACAAATAAACGTATCCAGGTGTTAGAATGGCCAAGTCAAAGTCCAGACCTGAATCCAATCGAGAATTTGTGGAAAGAGCTGAAAACTGCTGTTCACAAACGCTCTCCATCCAACCTCACTGAGCTCGAGCTGTTTTGCAAGGAAGAATGGGCAAGAATTTCAGTCTCTCGATGTGCAAAACAGATAGAGACATACCCCAAGCGACTTGCAGCTGTAATCGCAGCAAAAGGTGGCTCTACAAAGTATTAACGCAAAGGGGGCCGAATAATTTTGCACGCCCCACTTTTCATTTTTTTATTAGTTAAAAAAGTTTCAAAAATCCAATAGATTTAGTTCCTCTTCACAATTGTGTCCCACTTGTTGGTGATTCTTCTCAAAAAATAAATTTTTTATATCTTTATGTTTGAAGCCTGAAATGTGGCAAAAGGTTGAAAAGTTCAAGGGGGCCGAATACTTTCGCAAGGCACTGTATACCTCTATTTGCAAATATAGAAAACAAATTGTAAAAAAAAAATATTGTGAAGAAAAATAAATGTGGATTAAAAAATGAGTATTACAAAAATATGCTATTGTCCCTTTAAGAAGCAACCACACCAAGCCAGTGCACATTCCCATACCTGTAATGAATCAAATTAAATACATGTGTCGTAAATTCTAAATAACCCCAATTAACAACAATAACAAAGAAAATTTATATATAAGAAAGTCCTTCACATCAGTGTATGTTATAGATCCCACCAATATATGGACACCAATAGTGTCCATATACGATCCACATAATATTTCTCTTCATGTAGTGCTTGTAATCACCATTCCCACTGTGCTGATTCAATAACTCACCAAAGATCTATGCCTCATGTCAAAAATAATTGGCATGAAAATCTCAAATGGTAAATAAGGACTCCAAGCATGTGTTATAGTATATGGTATCGTCTAAGACACTCTCCTTTCAACAGTCACCCACAAAAAAGAAAGGCCAGCAGTAGTAAAGTATCTCTATACCTTCACATTTTAATAAAACCATATAAAATACTCACAAACACATTAGAAAATTACGCCTTTAATAAAATAAAAACAGTCTTCAGTGTGCACGAGTTCCCTGCATGAGCTGGATTATAGGCATGTCACCACCTTGCGGTACAGCTGTCTCAATGCCACTTCTGGGTTAGTGTGCTTGTATCACTTTGGGTAGTATGTGCTGGAATGCCCTGACAAACTTCCTCATAGGGCCAAACCACACCCATCTACTCGTTGGTTTATATAAAAGTTACACAAGGAGAAGTTAACCCCCAGTGTGCCAAGTGCAATACAACCTACTACTTGGTTTGTATAATGCTCCATACACACGGTCGGAAATGCTGACGGAAAAAGTAAGATCGGATTGTGTTGTCGGAAAATCCGATCATGTGTGGGCTATATCAGACTTTTTCCATCGGAATTTCCGACGGTAAAAGTTTGAGAGCTGGATCTAAAATTTTCTGACAACAACATCTGATCGGACTTTTTCCGATCGTGTGTAGAGAATTCGACACAAAAGCGATTGGCTACTGGTCCCGTCGTATGTGATTTACGTCACCTCGTTCTGAACGATCAGATTTTCCGACAACTTTGTGCGACCGTGTGTATGCAACATAAGTTTCGGGCCAAAATCCGTTGGAAAAAATCCAACAGATTTTGTGGTTGGAATGTCCGACTGTGTGTACAGGGCATAAGGCTTCACCAGGAGAAGTTTAAAATCCAGTGTGCCCAATCCAAAACAATGGTGTATCACTCCATTCTATGATGTTTCAATTCCAATACTGCTCCTGTACATTACATTAAATAATTAAAGAGAGACATTTGTCTAAAATCCAACTACTTCAATCCAAACTCCAATATATCAGTATAATATTATATAAAATTACAATAAAATGCTCCCTCCTAACTGATTTCCCACAACACTATCTTCTGTTTATCCACCCCTCCACTTTTCCATGTAACATTAACCCCATACATATTTCAAAATGGAATATTTCAAAAAATAACACATCACTCAAATACACTCCAAAATTATAATCTACAAGCATATTGAATACATGTCTCTCATTATTACACTTATATAAATATAAAAATATATATTTATTGTATATATATAAAAAAGTCTGTATAAGTGGGAGGGTTTATGTATATGCCTTGGTTGGATAACTGTAATAAGGAGAGCGTGTATTCAATATGCTGCTGGATTATAATTTTTGAGCATATTCGAGTGCTCTATTAATATTTGAAATATACTCTGTATGTGGTTAATGTTAAATTGAAAAGTGGATGGGTGGATATACAGAAGATAGTGTTGGGGAAATCAATCACATTTCATATAATATTATTATATTGATATTATAATGTATTAATTTAATGTACAGGAGTAATATTGGAACTGAAACATCATAGATTGGACTGATACAACGTTGTTTTGCATTTGGCACACTGTGGGTTAAACTTCTCCTGGTGCAGCCTTTTACAAACCAACGAGTAGATGGGTTGTATTGCATTTGGCACACTGGGGGGTTAAAGAGGCTGTCCAGCCTGGGTTAAAAAAATGTAAAAGTCAGCAGCTACAAACTACAAACTTCGGGTCAGTATCAGCATGCATGAAGCACACTGCACTTTCTAATTGGCCTGGCAGCGGGGGAAGGAGGAGGGAGGCAAACTTCCAGGAGATCGGGCCGTGGGGAAGGGGACCTGTCCAAACAGGCCCTCTGTTCCCCCCTGAAAGGTGCCAAATGTGGCACCGGAGGGGGGGAGGGAGCGGAACTCTGCTTTAACTTCTCCTTGTGTAGCCTTACATAAACCAATGAGTAGATGGGTTGTATTGCATTTGGCACACTGTGGGTTAACGTCTCCTTGTGTAGCCTTATATAAACCAACAAGTAGATGGGTTCGGTTTGGCCCTATGAGGAAGTTCACAAGGAGGAAAAACACGGCACCATGGCATTAACACACTTAGGACTTGAAGTGATGCAAGAACACTAACCCAGAAGTGACATTGAGATAGTTAGCTGTACCGTGACGTGGTGAGATGCCGGGAATCTGGCTCATGCAGGGAAAGCGGGCACACTGACGTCTGGTTTTATTATATTAAAGGCATCATTGTATAATATGTTTTTTGAGTATTTTAATGGTGGTTTTAATGCAATACTTTTGCTGGCGTTTCTTTTTTATGTTTCAAATTTCTCTTTATTTTATATTTTAAAACTTACATTCAACACTTATCCCCCAAAAAAAAACAAAAAAAACACAACATACATCAAATCCATCCCGTCCATCCCCCCTTCCCTTCTTATTTCAAAAATTCTTACAAATTCCCAGAGGTACCCAATTCCTCCCATCTTTTTCAATACTTTCCAATACTTTGAAATTTTTTTCTCTACATAACCTTCTTGCCTTATTTGCTTTTCCAGAAAAAGCACCTCGCTCATCTCACATTTCCACTCTGTTAGTGTTGGGGCCTCTTCTTTTTTCCAATTATGTGCTATTACAGCTTTAGCTACTGAAGTCATCTGATGCAAAAATTCTATCTCTTTCGGTTTTAATTTATTTGATGTATGAGAGAATAATACTGATTTTATATCCATTTCTATTCTTATACCTGTCACCTTCTGATATAGTTCTATTATCTTAACCCAAAATACTCTTATCTTCCAACAGCTATACCAAATATGTTCTAAAGTACCCTTTTCTATCTTACATCTCCAGCAGATTTCAGAGTTTCCTTTATGTATTCTATTCTTAACCACTGGGCTTCTATACCATCTTAAAATACTTTTATAATTTTTTTCCTGGTATTTAGTAGCTAAAGGTATTTTATATAATCTTGCAAATATCCCTTCCCATTCTTTCTCTGTCATCTCATTCCCTATTTCTTCCTCCCATTTTCTTACTCCTACTATTTTTTTAATATCACCAACAGGAAGTAATAGGTTATATATTTTAAATTATATTATATATTTTATATAAAATATATTTTTTATATATATTAGATAGGCCTTTCTTTTTTAAAGGTGACTGTTGAGAGTGTGGAGGTTGTCTTAGAAGATACCATATGCTGGAGTAAGAGTACTTTAGGATTACATTTGAAGTCATTAACCTCTTCCCACCCAAGGTATGTCATATGACGTCCTTGACTTTGTGAGGGTAAATCTGAATGATGCCTGCAGCTACAGGCATCACTCAGATATCATCTTTTTCAGCTGGTGATTCCTTACACCATAAGAATGATCATAGCGGCTGTTCCACCTCTTGATCGTTCTTACAGGCAATGAGAGGGGAGGTTCCTCCCCTCCCGCAACCCTCCAGTGCTTCTCCCGACTCACCGCTTCCATTGGTGAGTCGCAGAATGGATCTGCCAGCCTCGGATGTTTACCATAGAGATTTCCAGTGGATCATATGGTCGTTGGAGTCTCTATGATCGTTCAGAGGCCGGGCCCAATGTTATGACGTCATGCCCAGCCTCTGCATTCAAACAAATGGCGCCGCCTCAGCTGGGAAGCCGAGATAGTTTATTTGTTTTTTTATTTCAGGCTTCCCAGCCTAGAGGTGAGATGTGGAGTCTTATTGACCCCATATCTCACTGTAAAGAGGACCGATCATGCCATATTCCTATGACAAGGGATGTTTACATGAACAAAAATGAATCAATAAAAAAATATTCATTTAAAGCACCCCTGTCCCCATGCTTGCATGCGGAAGCGAGCGCATACGTAAGTCCCGCCCACTTATGAAAACGTGCTCAAACCACAGATGTGAGGTATCGCAGTGAACGTTAGAGCAATAATTCTAGCCCTAGACATCCTCTGTAACTCAAAACATGTAACCAGTAAAAAAATTTAAAGGGTCGTCTATGGGGATTTTTAAGCACCGAAATTTGGTGCCATTCCACGAGCGTATGCAATTTTGAAGCGTGACATGTTAGGTATCTATTTAATCGGCCTAACTCCATCTTTCACATGCAAATAAATTTGGCTAACTTTATTTTTTTTGTTTGTTTTTTAAAACGTGTTTGAAAAATTGCTGCGCAAATACCATGCAAGATAAAAAATTGAAATCGCCATTGTATTCTCTAGAGTCTTTGCTAAAAAAACATATATAATGGGGGTTCTATGTAATTTTCTAGCAAACAAATTATGAATTTTACATGTAGGAGAGAAATGTCAGAATTGGCCTGGGTGGGAAGTGGTTAATCACCATTCGAGTTTTGCGAGCTGATCATCTTGGATGTAAGCCATAGGCCTCTAGTTAGTCACTGAATCTGCACAGTGGGAATGGTAGTCACAAGAGTGATATTGTGTGGATCATATATGGACACTATTGGAATACCTCCCAACTTTCTGAGATGGGAATGAGGAGCACCTATTAGCAAAAGTATGCAGCCATAGGACACCCCCCACCACACCCCCTCTCCCTTAAAGGAGAATTGTACAAAAAATAATTAGTTAAACCCACAAGTGCTTTTTTAATATTACTCTTCATTTAAATTGGCTTTTGGAATTTACAAACACACCAATTTAGTAATTGTATTAAAGGCTCAGCACTGTAAACACTTTTTGATAGGGAGGAAGGGCATTTTATATATAACTATATAGATCAGACCAAAATGAGGGACAAATAACGAAGAAAGAGGGACAGAGGGCTTTTGTTCTGAATTAGGGATGGTCCCTTTGAAATCAGGGACATTTGGGAGCTTTGGTATTGGTGATCCATAACATACGCTGATGTGATGAACTTTCTTTGGGACTGTTTTTTTTTATTTCATTCTATATATTTGTTTTTCTTACTGCGTCATTTTTGTTAATTGTGTTTTTTTAGAATTTAGTCCACATTTATTTAATGTGAGTCACTACAGATGCAGTGCTACCTAATGTCTGTGTATTTTGGTTAAAGTTTCAGACGCTGGCTTGGCATATTAGTGAAGTGCTTAGTGCAGCCAGGAGCTGTGTGACAGCCAGGAGTTGTACTAAATAACCAGAAGAAAGTACAGTGAAGTCCAACGTTGTGCAATTCTACAGTTTGGGGTATCCTATGCTCCCATCCCTATCCAAGTTACTGTTCAATTAAAAACCCCAAAAGAAAACCCCTAGACTGATTCTTGAGCCAGTGGAAGAATACCAAAAATGCAGTGTGCCTGATTGTGCATGTGTTAACTAGAGGGAAATAGGCCTAATTACCAGTGTCTCCTGCGGGGGTAGCACTATAAATACATAAAGACCATATTTACAACTTTGTGACTTTAAAATATAGAATTTTTTATGTACCCATAACATTATTTGTAATGTATGCTGATAGAAGGTTCTATGCATTCAGATAAAAAACTTTCTGTCTGCAGCAGCCCCCTCAGCCGCCCTAATACTTACCTAAACCTCATCTAGATCCAGCTATGTTGCACGAGAGCATTCGCTGTCTGGGACTCTCCCTTCTGATTGCCTGAGGCACAGCAGCGGGCGCCATTGTCACCCACTGCTGTCAAAGTCAGTGAGCCAATGAGGAGAAAGCCGTGGCTCCATGTCTGAATGGACACCCAGAGATGCAGCTCGGCTCGGGTGCCCCAAAACAAGGTGCTTACTGTGGGGGCCCTCAGCAGCAGGGAGGGGCCAGGATCGCCAACGAGGGACCCGAGAACAGGGGGATCTGGGCTGCTTTGTGCAAAACCACTGTACAGAGCAGGTAAGTATGACAAGTTTGTTTTTATTAAACAAAAAAATTCAAGACTTTAATATCACTTAAAAATACACATCAACCTGCAAGTTTTTTTTTATGTATTTGTACTATGTTAACTCTTGTAATAATCATCTCTGATCTAAACATTGTTTTAAATGATGTATGAATAACAATGTATACATGAAGAAAATGTTAATGATATTGAAATTATCATATTAACTATAAAATAAAACAGTAAACAGTAAAAAAATATTCATAGTTCCAGAGGGTTGACATTAGCTCTAATACCCAGATCTAGTAATTCCTGGTAAAGATTATGAAGTGTAGATGGTGCACAATTTATGACCAAGTCCTACTCCTTCCTGCTAACTATGAGTTTATGGCAGATTATGCCCCTTTTACAGTATACAGTGTGCTAGAAAAAATACTGGTTTGGGGCAATTTTAATTATTTTATTAGCATTTATACATTTTTTTATAGTTTATTTACTGTTTATCTAAAAAAAACGTTATTTTTCTTAAATTGGCATTGTATGTAGGATGTCCCCTATGACACAAATTTATTAGAGTTTTCTAGCTAGGGCATGGTAAAACAGTTTGCTTTCAGGCTGTCTCTGTCCAAATGAAAGTCACTCCTGTGATTAATTATGTTGTATCAAAAGAAGCTTAGAATTATACTTTCTGGCTGGACATCATACATATTCATATGCAATATTTATCTGAAAATGAAATAGTATTAAACATAATAACTAAGTTAGGACAATATGTACAAGAGTGCTGTATATTCCCTTCAACTATTTTTAGTCATCCATTAAGGCAGGTGCACCATAAGACTTGAGAAAAGGTTGTTCTGATGTTCTTTAGTTCTGCCATTACATGAAGTTGAATTTATCTTAAATGTTTTGATAATATAGGGATATGAAACAGAACATCAGCTTCAAGGTATTTTAAAAGAAAGATGTTATGCTGGACATATACAGATGTTAAAGCTGAACTAAAGAACAAAGAAGTGGCATAACCTTAAATTAGTAGAAGCAGAAAAGAAAAAGTATTGCTTAGAACAAGGTCAGCCAACAGTAAGTGAAATAAAAAGCTTAGGATAAACAAAATAAGAAAAAAAAATATTTATCGGCTTTAGGTCTTATATGTTTCCAGGAACACCAGCGATTCTACCATTTGGTCACCCTCCAAATGTTTTTTTTTATATACGAGATCTATATTTTCAGTACATCTGTGAAAAAAAAAGATGCATGTCATTGCTTTGTAAAGAAAGAGTTTGCACATAACTGATACTGAGATGATGCTGAATCACCCATTGGGTTCTTATCTTATCTTATTACAGGATTAACCATGTAGATCTCACTCTTCTTGTTGGATCATTTATCTTGTTTGCACTACAGAAAATGCTGCAGGAGCAACAAGACTGAAGCTGGAGAAAGTAGACTCAATGTCTTTGTTATGCAGAACCAGGCTCTCCAGTTGGGAGATCTCTTTGGTCTTTAGGTCTCTAAGATACAATCCACTGAAAGATTTAAATGATCAGTATCCACACAAAGCTGAACTTTCAGTTTGAGTTAAAGTGGTATTAAAGGTTCAGCTTTTTTTGTAAAATAACAAACATATTATACTTACCTGCTTTGTGTAATGGTTTTGCACAGAGCAGCCCCAATCCTCCTCTGCTTGGGCCCCCCCCGCCCCCCCCCCCCGCTGATGCTCCTGCCTCCTCCCCCTTGACCAGTGCCCCCAATGGAAAGCCACTTGCTATGGAGACACTGGTGCGTGTTTGCTCACGAGCCCTGCTCTATGCATCCAAAAGACACATAGAGCCATGGCTTAGCCCTGTTCTCTCCTCATTGGCTCACTGGCTATGATTGACAGCCAATGAGGAGAGGGAGTCCTGGGACAGGCGAGGCTCTTGTGCACATTTCTGGATTGAGAGGGGGTTCAGGTGAGTATTGGGGGGATGTGGGGAGAACAGCACACAGAATGTTTTTTTTATCTTCATGCATTCTGTGCCTTTAGAATTTAAACTATATTTTGCCCTAATTGGCAAAATAATTGGTTCACTTTATTGTACCCTAAGGCCCCTTTCACACATGCGGACAGTATGTCCGTATTTCATCCATCCGTTTGCGGATGAAATACGGACATACATGCATTCCTATGGGATAGCGGGTGTCTGCGGATGAACATCCGCAGACACCCGTTATCGTCTGCCTCCGCAATTGTCCGATTCTCCAAACGGAAGAAAATCCTATTTTTCTATCCGTCTGCAGAGCGGATCGGATGAACATGGACAGACGGTCCGTGCTCATCTGATCCCCCATAGAGGAGAGCGGAGAGCTGACAGGGCGGTCCCTGCATAGTGTGCCAGGACCGTCCTGTTATCCGCCAACTCAGCGGGGACAACGGAGCGATCCCCGCTGAGCAAGCGGATCATCATGGGGTGGATCATTACTGATCCGTCCCATGTGAAAGGGGCCTAAAGATGATTTGTCTACCAATTCACTCCCTTGTACACCACCTCAATCCACTGCCAAATAGCCTGAGATTTCTAAGCTTTTATTTGCTGGGCACATTGTCCCCACACTCATGTGACAGTAAGTACTGAATTATACTGAAACAGGAGGGCTGACATGTTCCCCTATAGAGATAATAGGTTGTTCCCTGTGATCGATTGAGGTGGTGGGGGAATAAGTGAAAATAAGTTATTTCTTTTAACTCTTGTTTGTTCTTCTTTCAGTAGAGTTAAAGTGGTTGTGAAGCCTCATTTTTTTTAAATTAAAATAAAAAAGATTAAGAGTAGACACCATATCTCAATTTGTCTGAAGAATACATAGAAAAGGGAAAACCACAAGACTTTAAAGGTGTCAGAAAAACAACAAATTGTTTTGTATTATAAGAACATACTTTATTAATTTGTTAATAAACAATAAAATTATTACTGTAAAAAATTCCTTGTTGCATTTCAAATTCATTTTGTGTACAAATACAGACACTACCACTGTACATGTTTCGCTTCGAATGAGCTTCTTCAGGAGATTCTAGAGTGCTATATGAATTGATTACTAGAGAAAAATAAAAAAGAAAACAACAAAAGATAAGAATAATTACATAGAGTGTTAAATGAGACTGTTGCATCTATCATGATATATGTATACAGGTGTACACTTTTCTTAAATTTAGCAAGAATGCTTTACAATCAATGGATATTTATCAATATAATGCAGATTGAAACACAGATGGACCTACAGGGTATAAATGGATTAGAGTGAATCACAAAATAGGTAAGCTTATGAATGTTCCAAACAGATACCTTGTTTAAGAAACTGAGTGACCACAGAGGGGAGATGTAGATAGAGTTCACATATATCCTGTTAGGGAATATAGGCATGTATATATATTTACTTAGTTATTGAAAGTATTTTTAATTGGCCTATCTGTCACTATAGAGAAGCATATTGAAGTATTAATTACCTCATTCACAGTGGTATTGGTGAGATCAATTGATTTGGTATTATCATTAGCCTGAGGATAATAATTGAAAGGGCGAATAAGATTGCCACCAGAGCCCTTTGATGACAAAGTCCAAATTTGTTAGGATGTCTCTCCACTGGAAAATCCCAATGATTTGGCTCTCTTGTATAGATGGAAATCAAGTTGAAATATAATGAAGCCTTTAAAACAATTCAAGTGATAGAAGTTTCATTAATTGAAATATATAGTGAATGGGTGTTGGGCCAAAGAAACGATCATTAAATTATATGGGATACCGAGCCCAAATAGGGCAATATACAGAACTTACCTGTTTGTGACGAGAGATTGAAGAGTACGGAGGGAGAGGAGAGATGTGGACTCTCTCTCTCACACAAACCCTCTGTCAGGGAATGGTGGCGTCTGCCACGTTCATATCTTCCCCCGTTTCGGAAGCATCTGATATCACTTCCCGGAACGTGGACGACTAATTTGGATGCTAGTGTGTGTATGCTGAATACAAAAAGGCAGAAGTGGCATGGTGTGCATTGCGTAATTGCCAGATCCACCATTTTAGAAGCTGACTGCCCATGACTTGTTCCCTATTAGACAAAGGGAACACTGAACAGTGTCCAGACGGGGATCAGACTGAGCTGATAGATGCAACGGTCTCATTTAAAACTCTATGAAATTATTCCTATCTTGTTGTTTTCTTTATTATTGTTTTCTAGTAATCAATTCATACAGCACTCTAGAATTTTCTGAAGAAGCTCATTCGAATCGAAACATGTAGAGCGGTAGTGTCTGTATTTGTATATGAAATGAATTTAAAATGCAACAAGGAATTTTTTTATGATAATAATGTTATTGTTTATTGATAAAGTATATTTTTATAATACAATTTTTTTTTTCATTTTTCTGACACCTTGAAAGTCCCACATTTTTCCTTTTTTCTATGTATTAAAAATAAAAAAGATGTTATACTTACCTGCTCTGTGCATTGGTATTGCACAGAGTAGTCCCTTACCCTCTCTTCTGGAGTCCCTGGCTGGTGCTCTCTGCTCCTCCTATCGTGAAGGTGTCCCCATAGCAAGATGTGTGCTATGGCATCACCTGTGTGGGCATGCTCCCAATCCAAGCTGTGCACATCCAAAGATGCCCCCCTGCTCCCTCCTCTCAGGATTTGACTGACAGCAGCAGAAGCCAATGGCTCCCACTGCTGCCTGAGTCTCCTATAAGTACCAGGACCAAGTACCAGTGGGGGGGGGAGGCGGTGGGGGGGTTAGGAAACAGTTAGTGGAGAGTTTTTTTTTATCTTAAAGTGGTTCTAAAGCCTGATTTTTTTTTTTACCTTAATGCATGCCATGATTACTGATTTCTGGTAACCACGAACCAGATATTGCCACCTGTACTCCATTGTAGATCAAACCCATTCAAATCTAGTCTGTGCCTCAAAGATTTTGCAGCCTGTAAAACTTTTATTGTCACTGTTTCTCAATAAAACTCAATTTTTTTTCCCACTAAACTGAAAAGCTGAATTTTAGGCAAACAGTTTAGAGATATACACAGCCAAGACAGCCAGCCGGTCAATAACCTGGCTTTTCACGAAAGCAATTAATCAACACAGTTTGGTCACCTTCTTCTCCATGGACTGAGACTGGATAGTAAAGGAGTAGTAGAAGCAACTAGATGAGAGCTTACTTTACTTGCATGTTTAAAAATGTAATGATTTTAGAGCTACTGATATATTACTGTGTCTTCCAGAAAAATCCTGAGATGATCGGCAATATGTAATACAAACCATAATCTTCTATATACTGTATGTAATTCCCAGGTTCTTTTTTCGCTACATAAATGCTGCTGTTGTTTTGTCTGCTAAGTGTAAATGTAAGTCATTTTAAAATATATGACTCACTGAGGATGACTCACAGAAACTGACTGTTAAAAAACACTGTGATTACACATTGTAGATATTACAGTAAGCCTGATCCTACCTATTGTTAGTGTAGATAAGTAGGTCAGATGTTTATAATTAAAATCGAAACAGCGCTTAGAACAGAGTTTCCACACTTCAGTACTCAAGCGCAGCAAGGACCCATTCCCTTGGAAGGTGATTTTAAAGTGATTGTAAAGTCTCGTTTTTTTTTCCTATAAAAATAACAAACATGTTATATTTACCTGCTCTATTGGAGTGGATTTGCACAGAGCAGCCCAGATCCTCCTCTTCTCGGGTCCTTCTCCTGTGTTCCTGGCCCCTCCCTCCTGTTGAGTGCCCTCACAGCAAGCAGCTTGCACCCGAGTCACAGCTTCCTGTGTCCATTCAGATATAGAATGCATTAAGATAAAAATCCTTCTGACCTTGCAATCCCTATAACCTCTTCCCATCCTTGCTATAGCCAAATGACAGCTACAGCGCAGACCTACTTTGCCGGGAGGGCGTCAATAGAGGTCCTCCCATGCTCGAGCGGCCTGTGCTCCCCTTTCAGAGCACACACGGTGTGTTCTATGATCAGCGAGTCTATGAGACATGGCTGATCACAGATCGGAGTAAGTGGTCGATCCCAGACCCTTATCAGGTGATCAGCTGACAGCCAATGACAGCTGATCATGTGATGTAAACAGAGCTGAAATCAGCTATTTTTTCTCCTCATGTTGGTAGCGTGGGGAGAAAAAAAAAAGCCGATCACTGGCGGCTGTGAGAAGGACATCAGTCTCGATCGTGGAGAGCCTCTGCAGAGGCTTCTGTGCCCACCTGTGCCACCTGCCAATGCCACCTGCTAGTGCCACCTACCAGTGCACAACCAGTGCACAACAGTGCCGCCTACCAGTGCCCACCAGCGCCACCCACCAGTGCCCACAGTGTCACCTATCAGTGCCCACAGTGTCACCTATCAGTGGCCATAGTGCCACCTGTCAGTGCCCACAGTGCCAACTATAAATGTAATTAATCACTGCCTTATCACCAGTGCTGCCTATCAATGCCACCTACCAGTTCCCATCAGTGCCACCTACCAGTGCCCATCAGTGACATCTACCAGTGCCCATCAGTGCCACCCATCAGTTCCACCCATCAGTGCCACTCATCAGTGTCACCCATCAGTGCCACCTATCAGGGCCCATCAGTGTTGTCTTATCAGTGCCCATCAGTGTCGCATTATCTGTGCCCATCAGTGCAGCCTCAACAGCAAATATCAATGAAGGAGAAAAATTACCTGTTTGCAAAATTTTATAACAAACTATGAAACATGTTTTTTTTCCCAAAAATGTCTGTCTTTTTTTGTTCCTTTAGCAAAAAATAAAAACCCAAGTGGTGATTGAATACCACCAAAAGAAAGCTCAATTTTTGTAAAAAAAAATGCTAAAAAATTTATTTGAGTACAGTGTAGCATGACCATGCAATTGTCATTCTGTGACAGCGTTGAAAGCTAAAAATTGGCCTGGGCAGGAGGAGGTTTAAGTGCCCATTAAGCAAGTGGTTAATGCTGATCCTGTTGCTTCAAAACTTTGAGCCACTAATATAAAACAAATGTGAAACAAAAGATTTTAGCTGATTTTACTGATCTGAATATTTGTTCAAGGTTAGTGATTCAGAAAGTATTGGACCCAATGGGTTAGCATGGGTTAGCATAACAGCCAGTCAACTAGCATTTCTCTGAGAGAGGGCATTTATTTTTCGCACAACTCTGGAGCACGTTCAAGCTTAAGTTTAATCTGCTTGTATTTTACCTTCCCTGTTTCCTACTCCCTTGTACCCTGGCTGTCACGGTCTCTGTTTTCCCCCACCCCACCTCGCTGCAGAGTCATGAGTGCAGAGATACTGTTACTATAGAGTTGTGAGTGGCCCAATTAAGATTTTCCCACCACTCAGAGGAACAGGTCACTCTGTCCTCTGGGAAAAGAATGCTGATGGCTGATGGGAGATGTAGTCTCCATGCTGTGACACAGCCTTGTGGAAAGGAGCAGCAGGAGAGCAGAAAACATTATTCTTTAGGGTGCCTAGAGAGAGGCAGAGCAAAGAGGAGAAGAAAAAGAACTGAGAGTCTTGGTGGAGAAAAGAATACACATGGAGTGATAGAGGTTGCAGGCACAGACTGAAGCTGAAAAGGATCTCTAGCTGGATGCTACTGGAGATAAAGGTCCCAGAACACAGCGTAGGACTCCAGACTGCACACCTGACTGTGTGAGCTGAACTGCTACAGAGAGCAGTGGGTAATGGTGCTTTTTTTGGGGGGGGGGGCAAACAAACTGAAAAAAAAACAAAAACCATCAATTGCAACCTCACTGTGCCTTCAAAAGCAGCCACTTTGCCCATCAAACGCTGCCACTGTGCCCCAAATGCTGCCACTGTGCTCCAAATGTTGCCACTGTTCCCATCGAACGCTGCCACTGTGCCCCAAATGTTGCCACTGTTCCCATTAAATGCTGCCACTGCGCCCCAAATGCTGTCACTGTGCCCCAAATGCGGCCACTGTTCCCAACAAATGCTGCCACCGTGCCCCAAATGTTGCCACTGTGCCCATTAAATGCTGCCACTGTGCCCCAAATGCTGGCACTGTGCCCATTAAATGCTGCCACTGTGCCCCAAATGTTGCCACTGTGCCCCAAGTGTTGCCACTGTGCCCCAAGTGCTGCCACTGTGCCCCAAATGCTGCCACTGTGCCCATTAAGGGCTGCCACTGTGCCCCAAGCGCTGTCACTGTGCCCCAAATACTACCACTGTGCCCATTAAGTGCTGCCACTGTGCCCCAAGTGCTGCCACTGTGCCCCAAATGCTTCCACTGTGCCCCTTAAGTGCTGCCACTGTGCCCATTAAGTGCTGCCACTGTGCCCCAAGTGCTGCCACTGTGCCCCCCACCCACCATCAGCCCGGCACTTACCTTGTCTCTAGTGTGCAGCAGGTGATGGCAGCAGGTGGCGAGCGGTGTCCTCCAAATCCGACTCCAATGTCTTTTCCCGCACTCCTCCTATCGTCTTCTGCAATGGTTGATTTCAGCCAATCAGGTGACAGGTAACACAGACCCGGAAAACCTGATTGGCTGAGAGGCGGGCCCGTGTTAGGGAAGCAATGTATTCGCTTCTCTAATACAACACTGTGTAAACAGCGAGCGCACAGCATTGCGCCCGCTGTTTACCCTTTTGGAAGCCTATTGGAGCCCACGGCTCTAATCAGGATGCCTATTAGAGCCAATAGCTCTAATCAGGTGCTTCCAAAGAAACCCTGCTGCTGTAATTCCGATGCCCGACGCCCGACAACTGAATAGGGGGCGGCAGTGGTGACAATAGATAGATTCATGCAATGCATGAATCTATCTATTGGTGATAGAGTGGTGCAGGAGAGAGGGGACGGGGCTCCTGCGCCTTCTATGACGCACTGCCACTGACAGGGAGACCAGTATTCCAACCTGTTTACTGTTGCATTGCTATAGAACCCAGGGAAGTGAAACAGTGGGTACTAAGACGTTACCTGTGTTTACCCATGATGCCTGTGTGAGAACTGAGGAACTTCCATTAATGTCTGTCAGTCCTGGTCACCAGGACCTGTGTGCAAAAAGATAGCTGGGAACTCTGAGTAAAGTTACTGTCCTGTGCTCATTAGGGACTGCACCACTAAAGGTACTGTGCTATGATACAACTACAGACTCCATGGGTGGAGCAAGCTGCCCTTTTATCCAACACCTGCTTGAGGAAGAAACCTTTCGTGTGCAGTATAACTCTCGCCAGGACTCAAAAAGACATATCAGAATCACTGGAAGTCGTAAGAGGCCCTTTGGCCACTTGTTTAACACTGCCTTTGCTGCAGTTAGCCAGTTAGTTAGTAAATTATTCAGCCTGGCACCCTTTACTTTTCTCCCATTGGAATAAAAATACTCTCCAGTGGGTGATCCAGTGCCCCAGCACTGGGTAACTGTACTCAGACCCACTGACCAGTAGTTTAGATTAAGACCAGGTTCGCAATGCAGATGGACATGGCTCACAGGGGTCCGGTGTATCCCTGTTCTGTTTCAGGGATGAATCATGCCAAGTTTTTGCCTGAATTCGGACCTGAAACTGAACCAAAGATGCACAAGACCTCTGTGCAATTAGCTCTGCAGCCACTCCAGAGATGTGTGAACCAGCTCCATTGAGAGCAGGTCACAATCTCCTGTCATGCCACATCCAATTTGCACTAGTGTGTTCTTTATATCACATTCAAGTCCCCGAGATAGTTTTCTGTTCTTTATAACAAATTAGCATATTGTCACTTTTGTTACTCTATTGAACTGTATTATCATTGTTAGCTGCTCAACTTGTTTTCTTCCCTGCAGTGCTTTTGCTTGTTCATTGAAGCCTATTTAAAGCCGCAGGTGTGCCAGGAAGTGTGGTCCTTCTCTCTAGAGTCGTGGGCACTGGGAATAGGAGACCGAAGGAAACAACGACCCCTTCAAGGGTGAGTGCTACACCCTCATCAACATGCTAATGGATAATTTTTAAATATAACCTTTCTGTTTTTATTACATACCTAGATGTGCCTGCAGACTGCTGTAGATATTCACACAGGGCCAGTGCTACCACTAGGCGAACTAGGCCACAAATTAGGGCGCACTGCCACCTAGGACACAGTCAGGCCAGTTGTTGCTGGCATCCGGCTTAAATACCCAGTAAGCGTCTCTGCTGCCACAGCCACAAAACTCAGCAACAGCGCATGCTGTGCAGCAATTAGAGCTGTCTTTGAATGTATGGTGGCTGACAGCATCCTCCGCTGCTGCCGCTGTCCTCTGTTCTTAGCACTAGGGTTTGGATGTTAGGACCGCCCATGTCCTAGCAACCAATCACGTGCTTACCCCTCCCCCAGGACCCGCCATTCAGAGAAGGAGGAGAAAGTTCCTCCACCAAACCTATCCGGTCCCAGTGCCCAGCCTTCCAGCTTCCACCTACCCTGTAGCTGACTGCTGCAATGAGAAGGAACAGATCCTAATGTAAGCTGGTTTCTACACAATACCCACTCCTCCCTCCACTACCCCAACTATTCTTTTTAACCTTTCCACTCTCCTTACCCCACTCTGCTCTTCCCTTCTAACTTTGGGGACCCTATTGAAAGGGAATGGGCTCTAGGGACCATGATGTAATGTCGCTTTGGGGACACTGATGTAAGAAGGGACTCCGGGTACCCTGATTTAGGAAGGGGGGTTTGGGGGTGTAAGGAGGGGCTATGAGAACGCTGATGTAAGGGGGGACTTTGGGATCCTAATGTAAGGGGAGTCTTTAGGGACTCTAATGAAAATGAGGTCTCTAAAGTAAGGGTGAACTCTGGGGATCCTGATGTAAGTGGAAGAACTCTTGGGACCCTGATTTTTGGAGAGGGGACTTTTGTTACCCTGATGTAAGGCAGGATGACTCTGGGGACACTGATGATAGGAAGGTGGAGCATTGGGGACCCTGGTGTAAGGGGTAAACTCTGATGTAAGGGGGTCAGGCCTAAAGCTGTGTTAGGAGCCCACAAATTTCTGATGGCTGCCCTATTCACCACACACTGTGCTGACGTTCTGCATACTGCTGCAGGATTGGATGATGCTAGCTGGAGATGAAGTCATATCCTGCAAACTTCAGCCAATCCATGAAGAAGAGGTTTTTTTTTGGGGGGGGGGTGGGTTGCAAGTAGTTGGTTATGCCTAGCACGCAACATAGTCTAGTGCCGGCCCTACATACACATGTGATGCTAAACCACAATGACTAAAGTAACTAAAATCCAATGAATGGGGCAGGCAAGGAACAGAGACAGACTTTAAACTGGTGCAGCTTCTAATGCACACTGTGAGTAAACAATTTTAGCACAATAGATGATTGCTGTAAAACTTTGCAAGATTGCAGGGAAGGCTGGAGTTCAGAAAGATCTGGGAACTGCTGGATGAAAATACCCCTAGTAAGCTCTTGGGCTTATTCATACATGTGTTGATTTTGAAGAACGAGGCAATGATCATTAACGCCCCTATAGCATTTTTGATGATTTTTTGTTGTGTTTTTGAAGCACTGAAAAATCATTAAGAATGCTTGCTAAATGACAATAAAAGTGTTTTTCTAGGGAGAAGTGCGTAAAGGGGAAGTGATGTAGAGGAAATGATCTGCTTTAAAGCGGAAGTAAACCCATCCATAAAACAGTTTCATTTCCGGCACATGCCAGAAATGTAACACTCCCATTGATTGTGCTCTCAACCAAACTGTCAAACCATCCAATGGCTGGTGTCATAACTGATCACATGTGCGGCATCATGGCAGTTGTTCCTTGCCTTCAAACGATAGAGGGGTTTAGCTACACTTTATGCATGGTAAGGTTGTTGTGTGATAGCAGGCATTATTGTGAATTCTCTGCAATATGGATTTATATACTTTGATCTCTTTGACACTTGGCTTGGCCCAGCTCAGCTTTGGTGATATAAAAAGCTTTGCCACTAGCAATAATGCAATAATGCTTATAGCTCCTGCTTAGCACTTTTAGTATTGCTGGCTGTCTTGATGCCTTTGTCTGCACACAGAAGCAAATGATGTTACCACAAATAGGAAGTGGAGTTGCTCTGTCCTAGTCCTCTTTTATTTCCCAGTGCATTGTGGGATACATAAACCATCAGCACCTAGCTATAATGCTATAGGTGCTGTAAAGGTTTGGTTACAGACCATTATCACTAAAAATCAATGAAGGTGGCTGACAAGTGTTGATGCCTCATGAAAGTGACATGCTGCTTAATTTTTAACACAATGCTATCACTCTTGTGTGTACAGTACATGGTCCCCATTGTAATATCCATGGCACGTGTTGAAGGTTGTTTATACGTTTTAAAAATGCTGAATAAATGCCGCTTAAAGAGAAGCTCCGATCTTCCAAAAAAAAAAAGAAAAGTCAGCAGCTACAAATACTGTAGCTACTGACTTTTAATAAAAGTACACTTAACTGTCCAGGGATCCAGCAATGTCGGCACCTGAGCCGATTCTTCAACAAGCTTTGGGTGCAGGCACCAGCACTGCAAGTAAAGGAAAATGGCAGAGATGCCTTCCAGCTTCACAGCTGGTTTTCCTACTTTGCTTGTGCAGGTCATGCTGTGCTTTGTGAATGGATACACACAGGTCCCAGAAGGCTGCAGGAGGAAAGAGAAGGGGCCAAACATGCTTGTAGATCGCTGCTGCAATCTGAGCCAGAAGTGGGAGCGGGTACCTGTCAAAACCAAGTTCCCACTCCCCTCCCCAAAAGTGTCAAATGTGGCAGTGGAGGGGGAAGAGTACAAACAAGCAGAGCTTTCCCCTTTGAGTGGAGCTCCACTTTAAACACATGATATTGATGCCCATGTGATTGAGCCTGTGTATATTGGAAAATAGATTTGTTTTCTGACAATCTTCTTGCTTGAGTTTTCAAGTTATGGATTTTGGGTTCAGGCCTAGCCTATATTGTTCTCAGTATAATTATTAATGACATGGATTCCAACAAATGGTAAAACACACTGCTTAATCATTGCACGCTAGACATTTGTAGCAATCATTCACATGTGTACTAAGATAAAAAGAAAAACATTGAGTGTTATTGATTTTAGCTGATCTCTAGTGCGCATCAATGTTTAACATTGGAGTACTAGTGCTTATTTTCTAGACTTTCAGTAGTGCAGGTGTATTAATAATAATGCTTTAAAAGAACCAATTATTTTACCATGACTATAAATTGAGCACTGTTAAAGGGTTAGCCTATCCAAGAGCTGTTATGCTAGTTTTTGGATAGATACTGGTGGTGAGTTGATTCATATAAAATCTCTGTATGTGATTTTTGATGTTTGCAAAGCCACCAGGGAAAGGTTACTCTGGCAGAAAGGCTCAAAAATAGAAATAATGTGTAGTGGGGTGGGGACTAATGATGCAGTAAATCGAACAAAAGGGTGATGTGAGAAGGGTAGTGCTTGATATGATGTCAGTGCACTCAGGTTGCAGACAACAGATTGGCCAAAAGAGTTTTCAATATTCTCCCGAGCTTGGAATAAGATTTTTTGGTTGTGTGGAGTTAGAAAGAGAGTGGGTGGAATTGAGTGGTTGGTAAGAGAGCTTTCTCTCACAGCAGGGACAGGTCTTTAATGGTGTCAAAGATAATAGCTTTTTTAGAAATGTTCTGTTTGGGTGACAGGTTGTTAAATGTAATGGTCACAAAATATTTTTAAGTTTCATGGAAATTTAAGAATGCAGAACTCTTCTAGTTATAGAGAGGTTTGTTATTTGGCTCATGCGTAATCTACTGCTGAGCAGGTTAAAAGTAGGATCATGGTAGTATGGGTGCCCAACTCAGTGTCAATTTGGGAAGCACTGTCCAGGACCTGCTTTATTTGTTCAATGTGCTTTTTAATATTGTTGGTCAATAGCTCTATGTTAAACTTATTACTGGATTTATCAGCATATAACACGCACAGGCGTATAACACGCACCTTCATTTTAGGAGAGAAGTTTCAGGAAAAACCTTAAATTTTAAAGTAAGAACTTTGAAGCAAAATAAGGGTCAGTACCCATCAATGCAGCCTCACCATTGCCCATCTGCAGCCTCACCATTGCCATCAATGCAGCTTGATCAATGTCCATCTGCAGCCTCACAATTGCCCATCAATGCAGCCTGATCAATGCCCATCTACAGCCTCACCAATGCCCATCTGCAGCCTCACAATTGCCCATCATTGCAGCTTAATCAATGCCCACCTGCAGCCTCACCATTGCATCAGTGCAGCCTGATCAATGCCCATATACAAAATCACCATTGCCATGAATGCAGCCTGATCAATGCCCATCTGCAGCCTTAACTGCTGCCTCGGAGGGGACAGGGAGGGGGTGACGAGTGCCATCAGATTACATACAGCAAGAATCTCCTGTTTACTCAGCGGCCTCTTTAATACAAAGTCCCGCCTCCTGGACCAGCTTCTATGATAGACAGAACACTGGTCCAATGCCGGCCCAGGAGACGGGACTTCCTATTACAGAGGCTGCCGAGTAAAAAGGAGATTCTCACTGTATGTAATCTGACAGTGCTCGGCCCGGCCCGCCCCCTCCCCCGTTCCCTCCTATGCAGCCCAAATTGCAGTATCAGCATATAACACACACACACACTATTAGCACCCGATTTTCAGGGTGAAAAGGAGCATGTTATACGCCAATAAATACAGTACTTATTATAATGCAGATGTTATTCTAAATTTACTCTTTTATAAAAGCTGTGGCCAAAACCTTCCACAGATAAATAAGTGCATGATTGGTTTATTTGGAGGGAAAGGGTGGGTGGTAGGAAGGTTAGTGTTTTCCTGACTCCTCAATTTTTTCCTGAAACTGAGCCCTACTTAAGTTGTGTATTTTATACTTTACATTTGCTATTTGTTGTATCCAGTTTGCAGCATCAATAATTGTTGGACTAAGTTATCTTCTGCTACTCTAGGCGAATTGTGACACTGAGCATAGCTAGAATTGCAGGCAAGAAGAAGATCTTAATGCAGTCTCTGGGAGTTTAAAAAAATGACTGGTTGATTTAGCCTACCAGATCAAACCTTAACCCCCTGGCGGTATTCCCAAATCTGGCTCAGGGTGGAATTTTTCTACCAAAAGCGGTAACCCCGAGCCAGATTCGGGACTGCATCGCTGTATGCAGGAGGGCGCTTACTTACCTTGTCCCCTGGATCCAGCGATGTCCCCGCGCTGTACGAGCGGTTCGTCCTCCGCTCGATTCATCACGGAGCCGATCTACGTTCCCTGCGAGGAATTGCGATGCATGGGGACGGAGATTGGCGCCAAATTCAAAAAGTGAAACACACACATTACATACAGTATGATGTAATATTACAGATTACATTGCTGTATGAAATTATTTCACATCCCCTTTGTCCCTAGTGTTCTGCCCAGTGTCCTGCATGCAGTTTTATATTATAAAAACTGTTCTTTATGCCTGGAAACTGGAGATTGTCCATAGCAACCAAAACTGTCACTTTACATCAAAAATGATTTTAGACCAGCTAGAAAACAGCGATAATAAATTGGAATCACTCTCAGAATTGAGCGATAGCGATTTGTGGGGAGATCCGTCATCAAATATTGAAAAGTAATGACAGTGACAATTCTGCAACTGAGCAAATTTCAGGGTTTTTTATTTGATTATATTATTGAATATTTTTTATTATTGTTATATTATTATTTGGTACAATTATTTATAATTATTTATTATATTATAATTTATGATTTCATTTTTCAAACTTTATCATACCCAGGACTACAATATAAAACACCAAATTTTCATGCAAAATAATTGTACCGCTTTTAGCACCTAAAATCTGAAATAATCGTACCGCCAGGGAGGTTAACTCAATTATCAGCTTTAGGTGAGCTGACCCATTACTCACTAAGAAATCGTGCAATGGGTGCTTGTTTTGCCACTGGTTACTTTCACTTTGAGGGCCAAAACTCTCAATACCTATCATAATCTCTGAAAATAGGAATCACAATATACGTTTTCAATAAAAGGTGGGGAAAATGTAATTACAACAAATGCTAACCCGAAAGAAACCCAAGTGATAAAAATGTTATAAAACTATTTTCATGGGAAATGATATAACAATTATTAAAGAACAGCAAATCAATCCAATGTAGTTAGAAATTAATCAGATTGTTTTGTGGCTAAAAAAAATATTCCAAATGCTGCTTGGCAAGTTGGACAGTTTGCATGATCCAATTTGCATTTTTCAAAACTATACTAATAAAAATAAAAAAAACAACTAAAATATTCTGGTATCCCCAGAAACACCTCGTCTGAAATTGTAGAAGTGTAAGAAGCAAAAGCTCCAGGCCAGGAATACATCTCTAATTTCCTTGTCCTTGGGGCAGTTGTTTGCTTATCTGTGGCTTGCACACTACTTGTTGCTGCTGTTGGCTTTCCTAGGTCCTGCTTCCTATGATACTTGCTGATTTATGTTGCCTAATCTACATGGAACCTTCTCTGCATGCAAGCATACAGCTGTGTGGACCATCGCCTTATCTTCTTCTTGGATTGTACTGTCTGTTTATTTTCCCTCTTCCCCTTGTTCTTCCTAGATTCTACAATTGGAGTGTTCATGCAGCTTTCACTGCTTCCTTTTCTGCCATCCTTTCAGGCTCTTCCTAAACCGCAAGCTCCCTTCATCTGCCCAAGTACAAGCACACTTGGTCTCTTTATCCTCCATAGGTAAGCTATGCATGTGAGTATTGGCATGACCAACTCCGAAACTCAAGAATTAACACCGGATACTTGAATTCTTTGTAGAACTATACAACTTGACAATGTGCATAAAGTACATCTGAAAGGGGACTGTTAAAGTTGAAGCATGCCAAGCATTACTTATTCTTAACAGAAATCTGACTTTAACCCCTACCATAAGTTATCACTATGGCATCTAGTTTCAGTCTAAAGTAAAGCCAGCCAGGGATCCATTATAGAACGTGGAGCATGGTATTCTGAGAGATTCCCAAAGTCAGTTTTTTGTGTTTTTTATTCAGTAAGAAACATAGAAAAATGATAAAATACTGGTTGCTCACTGGATACTAATATGATTAAATGAATCAAAAATGTAAAATTATAGAATTGCCTTTGGGCTTTTAAAGCATACTTATCTTTAACATCAACTTACAATAATAGACTGGTTATTGTATGAAACAAACATTCCAAAGATATTTTACTTGGCTTGCATTCCCAATGAATAGTGACCTATTTAAAAAACAAATCTAAGCTACAGGTATTTATCCCGTTCTATGAGAATTAAATATTCATTTAATTGTGCCATATCGGCTGAGCTATACTTAGCAGCAAAGTACTAGAATGGTTTGTTAGCATTCTAGCTGTGTGCATCTCACAATGTATGCAAGGTTAAAACATTTTTGTTTTATTAATGATAATAATATGTGTAAAATATCATGTAAAACAGCACATTATTGTTGGAGACTAACAATGTCAAATTTCTTTAAATGCAACTTGTATTCAAAGAGCGGTGATGTATTTTCCTATATCTGGAATGTAGTGGAATGTATGAACAGTCTGAAAATAATCCATGGAATGGAATGTATAACTGACAGTAAAAGAAGTGAGACCACTGAAATAGAAATATCAACTTATGCATTAATAAAATAAAGTTTCACCCTGAACTTGCACATTATCAGAAATAATGTACCGCTTTACTTAAAAAAAAAAAAAAAAGAGTATTAGCAGTCATCTTGGAGTTACAAGACCTGTGCAATGGGTTTCCTTTGTGAACCATAATATTCTTATATTTCACTGGAGAGGTTAAATTTCATCAGATGTAAAACAATATATATGTGTGAGCATGCTCATCTGCTTTATTGCAGTTAAAGTAGGTGTAAACTCTTAGGCTCCATGCACACTGGTGCTCATAAATGGCTGTTTTTTTAGAGTTGGGACTTTTTTTTAACAAGCCATAAAATCCACTATGTTATCCTATGTGTCCATGCACACATGAATGTTTTTTAGCTTTTATCAGCAGTGGAGTTTATTGGATTTTCTCTGAAAACCTTAAAATCGCATTCAAAGTGCCGTTTTTCTGACCACAAAAACGCAAAAAAAGCCAAACGCCAGTAGACGCGCATAAACGGTCATAAACGTGCATTAATTAACGTTTGCGTTCTATTTTTTCAATGTATTGTGGGAGTTTAGGAATGCATTGTGGGATTTTTGGAGTGTCCTCTGTGTATTTTTATTAAAAACGCCCTTAACTGATAATGCTAAAAAACACACATTAAACGCTCATAAACGCTAGAACAAGCGATATTAAAAGCAAGTTTTTCAACCAGTGTTTTCTGCCAGTAATCTGGCGTCCAGAAAAAAGCTTTTTTGAGCTCCAGTGTGCATGGAACCTAACTGAGTGACATCTAGCTTGCCAAAGCAATGTGTATCATAAACAATTAACTTTTTCAATAAAATACTTATTTTCATATATTTGATATTTTCTTGTGCTGCTAATCTTATGCTATCTTTGTGCAGCAACTTCTAGTCTAAAATTATGAACATCAGTGAGGACTGCATGGTATTTGTCAGGAAGAGTTTTCTGAGGGTGACAACAGTAGATCATGCTTACATAATGCGTGTTGAAACTGCTACTTGTAGACTCCATTAGAAACTTGTTTGACAATGTAGGAGAACAATTGTGAGAGAAGGCAAGAGCAGAATTGCTAGGTACTACTTCAATAAAAGTTGCTGAACTAAAAATACATAAAAAAAAAAAAAAAAAATTTAAAATGTCAGTAACTCATTAAAGCTTAATTGGGATTTTAATTATTGGTTTTCCAACTGTTTTAAGATGCCGCCGCCCATTGTCTAATATATACAGGTTCAGCACATTACATTTATTTTTATTTTTATGGAATAATTGCAAATGAATGGACATACACCCTTATAAACTACTATACAAGAAGTATGGACTGTCTAATAAACTGTTCAATAGCAAATACAATGTACCCAGACTGTCAGTAAGTCTTCAGTGATCCCATACTTTGTGATTCCCTTTGGTATGTTTAATACATGTAAAATCACATCCTCAACTCTACTAGAAACCACCAGCACTTGCATAAAGAATATATAAACCCAAAATTTCCTATGCCTAATAATTGCCTGCAGTACCATGTACTTGTATAAAAAGTATCCTGCTCTCGTTGTATTGGTTTCTTTGTGTGATATCCCTGGTGTTTCTGCCAGTTCCTCTGCTTTCCGATTAAAAAGTGACCACACTTAGCAGGAGAGCACAACAAGGTCAGTTCTCTAACAATGCTGGATACTCAGCCTGCTCTCCTATAATTATCAGACTTGTCATGACCCCCCACCCTATGCGCAACCTTTCACTGGGAAGATTAGTGTGCGGCTGCTTCTCCTCCTCCAGCTCTTATACAGCTGAGAACAGAGGATATGGGATCACTTTTCAAAAAAAGGGTAAAAACTGTATTTATATTGTTTTTTTATATCTCTGCACAAATGTTTAGCTTTTAATTTTTAATTTAAACTGAATGGTTGTCTTACAAGGTAAGGATTTACAAACACTCTACGTTGTTTTCTGTTGCATGGGAGGTTTTTGATTTCTAGTGCGCTTGAACTAATTACTTAATAGCTGCAAAAATATTCAGTCACCTGGTTCAAGGTTTTTTTGGGGAATTTTGGGGCTGTCGTCATTTTGTTGCCCCAGTCTTTTGTTATACAGAGTATCAGGTTTTATATTATTAAAATAAACACTGTCAAGCCAGGTTGGACATTGTTTTTTTTCAAAGTGCATATAAAGGAGAAACTGAACATTAGGCCGTGTACGGTAGAAAACATTTCATTTTTATTGAGTGAAGTGCTTTCTGCTTTCTTTTTGCTGCCTAAAACACTTGGCAACTCTGCCAGTCCCACTGTATCCACTGTACTTTGGGACATAGGGTGACAGCACTGGAATGTGTATATGAAATTTCCAGCAACATTGTAATTTATTTTCCAGTGTTGCACTCCAAGCCCGTATCTTGTGGGGTCCCACCCACGTGGTCATGTCAGGCCAATACCCGCAGCCTATTTACTGCTGACTATGGTTTCAGCTTTGCTTGTTAGTGGATTTACCTGCAAGATATGAGTTGTAACATCAGCAGAACAGACAAACCTCTGATGATACATTCCACAATCGGCCCTTTCCCAGCATAGTAAACTGAAAAGATTGTGGTCACATGCTACAAAATCTAAAATGGTCTTTAGGAGGATATTTAAAATGTACTAATATTAGAACAATGTGTGTTTATTAGTAAAAGTCACATTTTTTATTTTAGTAGCTTGGGTTTACATCTGTCTTATATGTATAGGCCATCTAGTGGCACTATCTTATTTGGAATAACCATAAAAATGGCATGTGGTTTCATGTGATATGTTTGCTGTCCATCCATTAATTGTCAAAAGATCTCAAGATTGAGGCCACTTCATTAACCCATTTGAGCAGAATGATATTGGTTTGATTTATGCCTTTTGAGCAATCCTGGTGTACATGGTTCCATACCAACCACCTTCATCCAGTTAGAGTGTTCATTTTTTGCCTGCCATTCCCAAAACGTATTGGTTGCTTTAATGTATGAATGAATGCAGTGGAACATTGTAGGATCCATTGGGGATTTGTATGGGGTTGTTTGCTGCAAAGGTGTGTAATATACATTGCTATATAAGTGTGTAAAATACATAATCTTCATTGTTTGACATCAGATAGTCTGTATGCATGAAAAAAAAAAAATAGTAGCAATAATATAATTTTCACTTCCAAATAGAAGCATTCAAATACCCTCTGAAATGTTACATTTATATCACAAATATAAATTTAGAATTTCTTTGTGTCTTTAAAATTACATCTTCCATGCCACTTGGAAAAAAAGCCTGCAATTTATATAAGGCAATTACAGATAAAACAAAAAAATCAAATCTTTTTTTTTTTTTTTTTGTGTGTGTTGCAAAGCGAAAATGCCAGGCTGTATTTCTACAGTAGTCCAGATGCATTAAACATCTACATTTGAACAAAGATCTTAATCATTAGTGATTGGTAAAGATTCTGCTTCCCTATCTGAGACATGCAAGGAAGGCCATGAAGAAAGTGTTTCAATCGCAATAGGATAGCTTTATGTAAAAAGCACAGGAGAACGTTTGCTGCATTTAGCTTTTGCTTTGTCACCATACTGTGTTCCATTTCAGGAGAACAAAGAGCGTATGCATACTGAACGTATGCAAATGAAGTGAAATCAGCCATAGCATTGTGCAGAAGTAGAAAGATGAGGGAATTCTGAATTTAAATATTTCATGTCTGTGTATATTTCATCTCTCAAACGCCTTTCAATGGCTTCATACCGAGGTTCTTTAAAGGCCAAAATGAAAACATCTCCTTTTTTTTTTCTTCCAACCTAGGCTGGTGGTGCTATCATTAGCATGGGTAATATTTTATGCATATGCAGATAGCTATAGGTGTTTTGTAGTTTTTAGCTTGGAAATGACGAGCTACTAATAGGCTGTGTTTTTCGCTGAGCTTCTGCTTTTGCCCGACTGCACTCGGTGCCAGCCTCCCATCTCTCAACAATGAAAGATCCTCACAATACAATGAAAGCTGCAACAATATGAATTGCAAATAGATCTTACAGCAAAAGCTTTTATTGACTCTCAATAAAATGAACAACTCCTAAAAATAGCTGGAGCTGTAAATTGCTCTACTATTGATGATGTGCTTTTTCTTTCTGTCTGTATCATTTTATTTATTTACTATTTCACTTATGCATGTTGTACCAACAATATATTCAATTAGGGCGCCACCTTGCAATGACTTACAATTTTAATATAAAATTATTCTCTTTTGCTTGGAATATTTACTCAGTCGTTATCATCTAAATGTTGGACGGATGCCTGCTAATAGGATACATCTAAAACATGGTAGAAAAAAATGATCTAAATATGCATTCAAAATGAAATGTGTTTTTTGGGTCTGAAATGGGAATCTAGTGCATGCAATAAATAAGTTACTAATTTATAAGATTTGGACATGTTTTGGATGCAATTGTAGGTATTTTAATGTTTTAAATATATGATTTAGTTCTAGCGAAACTAACCAGTGATTTTTATTGATTTTTTTTATAAAGGAATGTTTTAAAAAGTTTATATAAAACATCACCCATACTTTTTATTCACTGTCAAATTCAAGTGTGTTTGTACACATTCTGTGTCTCGAGGGTTGTTTATCTCCTATAATGTTATTTGGTTATCTGAATGTTAGATGCATACCTTTACATATAAAAAATCAGATCTAAAAATAAATATGTAATAATATATAAGTTTGTTGAATAGAGCCCCATTAAGGACATAGTGTATTTTCTTAGTGCTGTATGCTTGAAAATGACGGGGCCAGGAACTATGAGGCTGCAATGCTAGCAGAGCTCAGACAGTCAGAGAAAGGGGAAGAAAAGGGAGGAGGCAGAGGGACATGAGCAGTCACAATAACGCATAATAATGCAATGTTAACATTCCTGCATGTCTAATAGCCTAAAATACACGCTACCTCACCTTTGGTGTATATAGCTGCTGATATGGAGTAATTACGTTTTCCATAGCTCATCTACCTAGCCGGCATAATGGCCTAATGTATTTGTGGTTACTATTCAGAAAACATATGAATCACATGGCGATCTACAGATTCAAAGTCATGTGGCAGAAATGCAGAAATTAGGGCAGCAAGTATTCTCCCACCCATACATTAATGATATTCTCTATTAAGAGCAAGGCTTTGCCATTATCACAAAGGAGAAGGCATGTTAAGAGCAAGCTGTGGTTGCTGGGTATTTCAGAGCATCACAGTATTCCACACAGTGAGGGGAACATGGGCAATGTTTATTTAGTGATGCCTATGTCTTTAATGGAATGAATTATCTTAACAAAGAAAGAGATGCTTGTATGTGCTGACGATGCCTACAAGAAAATCACTGCTTTCTGGATTTTGTAAATCCGCAATATATGTACTGGAGGTCTCGAGTTGCTTTTGTTTTCAATGTCTTTTGTAAGCTTTTAGGCTTTTTTCTGCATCAAATGTCAAGTTAATTTACAGGGCGCTACTACTGATATGTTTCCTTGGTTTGTGGTTTGCTGTGAAGGGCAGGCAGCTGAGACCAAGTCTTCAGATAGAGGGGGGAGGGGTGATCACAGAGCCCATAACACATACAGTATGCCAGTGTGTGTAAATTGGCTGCCTATGTGACAGCGGGTTGAGGGAAACCTCAAGCATTCATTTGCATGCTGAAGAATATCTGGGATTAAATTAAACTGATTTTCGTACAGGATTTAGAACGTCCATTTAAAATGCGTTTCACGCAGCTCTTGGAGTCAAAGTTGGCTTGCTGCTTACATATGAATGATATTAGACATGAATATAGAATGAAAGCACTGGATGCATTGTGTTCTTTCATTAATTTATTTGGCATGCTTTTCTCAACAAAAGGTTTACATGTGATCATACCCGTGTGTTGTAGAGATAGTCAAGTCCGTTTGCATGGGTAAATATAATCTCAGCCTTCAATTAGTGAAAACGGTCATAATTTGGAAATACACACACAGGGCTTTATGTGAAGATTGCTGTACAGTGTGAATAAAGATTGACTCATAGGAGTGGGAGACTGGAAAAGTGCCCCCTGCTATCCTGTTTAGCATTTTCCTGTTTTATCTAAAGGAGTTCAGCTTGTTTATTTAAGGAAGGAAACCTAAGTCATATATACTGTTCTCAGTCTCAATTAATCATTAATTTAATTAATTTTGGGATTATAAAGACTTAACAATTGGCTGTCGTGTTTTTATTTCTAAACTCTTTGTTTGTCAATAATGCCAACTATAGCCAACAAAATGATATTACTGGACTGTATAATGTAATAGCCAAAAAGTAGGCCCATTGACAATTCTATGCATTGTTATTTTTCTGCCATCTCTCTTTAAGCTTTTGGTAATTGCCATATAAAACACTTTGATAAATGCATATGAAATATAATCTTATCTTTCTCTTTATGTCTGTATATTGGGTATGTGTGTGTGGTAGAGATCAGTCCACATACAAAAAAACAAATGACACCAAAGGAAATATGAAATAGCATAGCACACACACATATTTATATATATATATATATATATATATATATATATATATATATATATATATGCACATGTGCACATGTGCACATGTATAATCTGTAGGCCGACCATATATGATGCGTGTACTTACTTCTATTCTCTTTGAAGAAAAATGTCTAATCAAAGAGATTTGCCATGTTTTCGGTTTTTATCCCTAGCACCTGAGAAGTTACGCTGGACCCACAGCAACCACCCCCAGCTTAATTAATGAGCCAATTAAACCAGTTGCCGGCGTTTGCAGCAATGGCGGCCAGGATTTGAATGTGTGAATGGGTTAAATTAATTTCCACTTCTAATATCCCTTTCTTATCATGAAAAGCATAAAACGTCATAGCCTATTGTGCTGCTTGTAGTATTGTTGAACCTATTTTTACACTGGCTAATGTGATTGACGAAACAACAATGCAAAATGTGTAATTGATGTTCACCGTTTATTTCCTGATCACTGTAAAAGTTGCACACCGCTCGCTTCTTCAGCACATCCTGCCATATTGCTCATTTCATATGCAGCCAGGCTTTTTGAATATCGCATAGTTATGCGTGGTGTCATTATTCATTATTTCTCTTGCTACTATCTTCCACAGCAGGCATCACTAATTATTTGTAGACTTCCCTGACATCTGCAGAGGCTTTTTAAATACTGGGCAATAGTACAGTACATGGCTATGTACACAGGCGTATGAATATTTTTATTTCTTAAAAAATAAAATGGGCTGATAAGAATATAAACAATTTAAATGCAAAATTAAATCTCTATTGGTTAGCTTAGAATTCTACTTGAAAAAAATATTAGAATGCTTAATATAAAAAAAAGTTAAGACATTCAGTGTTGACTGTTAGCTGTAAAACAAAATATGTATGCCTTAAATTGTGAATGCTTTAGGTTGCTTTCTACCTTGTTATCAGTCAGCAGGGTTTACATGTAGAGTGTAAAGGTGTTTGGAAAAACAGAAATAATTTAATTTGGATTCATTATTCTAAAAACTTTTTTACAAAGAGGTCTCGGTTTACAGATGCAATACATAAAAAAATTGCAATATGGTGGCACAATATTTCATGTTTTGTAGTATATATGGAAAAATATATGTACGCGTGTGGGTGCAAACATATGCATTTACACAAAAGTACTTGCTTCCATGGGCACTTCAATTGCTTTGTGAGCATGCATATAAAAGACAAGCGGAGTTCCTCATTGCATTTGTGCATTTGATTTTTAATGGTATAATTTAAAATTCTCCCAGTTGCGCATATTCCCACGAGAAACGAAAGGGATATTGAAAATACCACAGAAACAAAAAAGCTACAGTATTTGTCACTCCCATTTAAATTGATATATGCTGCTGTCCTATAAACGTCACATTGGATAACCCTGAAAAATTACCATGAATCTCCATAATTACGCATATTCATGATGCTGTTTTGCATAGAGCTGCAAGCAAACTGCATGGGGGAGGAGACTACTGCCAGCAATCTGACAGACTGAAATTATTACCCAAATCATAGAAAACGACAAAAAGAAAAAAAAAAACTAAATGATTTTCTTGCATAAAAAGAGACTCAGTGCATCCTACTAAGGCATACAAAGACCAAAGACACAAGTGAAATAGGGATCAGTTGATTTTTTATATATACACATACACACACACACACACACACACACACACACACACACACACACACACACACATATATATATATATATATATATATATATATATATATATATATTTTTTTTTATATATATATATATATATATATATATATATATATATATATATATATTTATTTTTTTCCCTTCTTTTGTTTTTTTTTACATATTTTTTCTTTTGCTGCAGGATCTGTCAGTCAGCAAGGGGTATGTTCAAATAATGTAACAGCCACTGAATACCTTGCTCAGCTAAATCTTGTAATCTTTTGATGAGCTGTGTGCAAATCAGGGTGGTGTGTTCTTGTTTCTGTGATAAATATAAGTCCTCAAACATACCCATGTAAACTGTTAAAAGACCACAAGGTAGAAAAAGCTTGGTCCTGTGCCTAGTTCAATGGGCTTTTGTGTTGAAGCGGAGAGCAGAGTTAATCAGGGCTCTAGAAGTAATTATCAGCAGAGTTTGGGTAGTACAAATGCTTGGGTAAACAGCGATTGTTCTTTCCACAAGATTTCCAAAAGAAACAACAATACTGGCATTGTCCTCCACTTCTCATTAAGGGGATTCAGGGATAGAGCTGAGCGCTCAGAGGCGCATGGGAAACTGACAGGCAAACTGTGCTCTGAACGAATCTCTCATGATCCCACTACAACGGGTTCTGGCTTTGGGCATCAGCAGTGCCAGCTGCAGCAGGAGAAGCCAAACCTGTCATACCATCTTCACATCAAATCTCTCTGTGTACGGAGGCAAAAGCATAGTTAGGGCTTAATGAAGAAACAAACACAAAGGGGGGACGATTAGGCCTTGTTAACACTTGAATTCTTTTCCCAGTATCAAGGCTGCAGTGCTTAGTTTCTTGTTTTGGGGTTAATGTTGACTAGATTGAACAGCTTCCAAGGATGAGCACATGATAACAAAAACGTAACACAAAAACACACAAAAAGAAAAATAACAACAAAACAGCACTGTATAGATCACATCAGACCTTTAGAGACGAGGCCTGAACCCCTTAAGCTGAATAAAACATTTTAGGTTTAGAATATGTATACATGTATTATTAATATTAAAGGTGTTGGTGCTGTTATAATTATTAATTGATATGGTGTCATCATTTTCTGCAACCCTGTAAAAAGTGAGGACATACTATGGCTAGAACAACAACATGACATACAAACACAAAAAAACTGTAGGAGTGAGAATCCTTCCAATAAATGCTTGCAGTCTAAAGGATTATCATTATTCAGAGTTCCAGCACTGTATGATTATGTGTTTGCATTTATGTATAATTTATTTCCATAGCGCAACCAGTGTATACAGCGTTTTATAAAATTACAGTTCCCAAACATGAGCATAATGTTAGACAAAATACATTACAATGCAACAAGAGGAACCAGTGTTTCCTGTCCACAAGATCTGACGATTGACTTTGTATGATTGTATTCAAGTATATAGGGAAATTAATTATTGGGAAAAAATTCACAATTTAAAACCAGAATTCAAGATTTTGAGAAATTTATATTTCTGTAGGGCTTTTTTATATATAGCTGGAAAGTGCAAAATCAAGCTTACTTCTGCATGGAAACCAATGAGCTTCCAGGTTTTATTACCAAAGCTTAATTGAACAAGCTGGGTTTAGAAGCTCTTTGGTTTCTATGCAGAAGTTAGCCTGATTTTGCACTTTACAGCTACAGTAAATAAACCCAATTGTGTACTTAAAAGTGGGGTATGCCTGTGTATGTGTGTGTGTGTTTTTATATATATTTATATATATATATATATATATATATATATATATATATATATATACATACATACATACATACATACATACATACCTACATACATACACAGCATATAATCTAGTGAAGCAGAACAAGGAAAGCTGCCATGTTTGCTGGGGCAGATTTTCTTGATTTTTTTAAGGCCAGCCTTAAAACTTCACAAACTTCTCAAATGCAAAGCAAATTTTTTTTGGTTAAATACACAAAAACCAAGAGCATCTTTCTTGTCCAGGACTTTCTTGCACAAACGACCACCATATGAACACATTAATGCTTTGTAAATGAATAAAGCGAACTCCAATTATATTTACCTTCAACTTAAAACGTATAAAGGAACAGCTCTAATTGATTTTGAAAAAAAAAATACAATCTTTGGATTTTTTTTTCTAGCCATTTCTAGCTTTGCATATGGTTAGTGTAGGCACTAGGCACTAATTTTACTCTCAATCAATGGCTGTACTGACCAGTCATATTCATTGTACAAGCACATAGCACAACCCAAATATGTGGTGCATCATGCAGCAATATGCAAATAGCACTTATTATGTCTAAACACTATCATTCTGGTGGTGCACCAGAGCTAAAATATTCCACTTTGCATATAAATGTACTGTATTTTGTCATGACAAATGCCTGTGTTTTGTCTGAAAGAACGCTGCATTAAGATTTTTCACTTGAATAATAAAGACAAATACATTTTACACTATAGTCTTATAGATTAGTACTATGCTGCATAATGCATGCCTTTTGTTTTACCATTATGTGCCTTCTTGCGGCTGGTTATAATGGCTAAGCTTAGGCTGGCATTATTTCTGTAAAAAGACACTTCAGATTCATTCAGTAAGTAAAAAACCTCTTACCATAGTAGACAGAACTAACCAGCAAAATGAATGCATACCTCTAAAATACATACCTTTTCCTGGCTTCAGGAAATAGCATTTCCTTGCATTCATTATGCTGCACTGCCACATTGCTGACTCCTAATGACACAAATAAGACATGCTTTATGCAAATGGAATATGCAGGTTATGCAAATAGCAAGTTCATTTTTGATGCAGCTGGGCCTCACACCATTTCATTCCAACCCAATTTTTTCAAAGAATGTTCTCCTTTTCTCATCATAATGAATTATAGCAAACCCCCCCCAAAAAAACAAAAAAAAACAGCAGCTGTCAATATAGCAGATGTAAAAATAAAAAAATAAAAATTGTAGCTTTTAATTGTTTCTGTGTCTATATTTATTGATGTGACAATGCTGCACAACGTGAGATCAGTTACGGGAAAAATCTGCAATTCAGATTTTTTTTTCTTTTGTGCTGATCGTATGTTAATTTAACTGGGTGGCACTACCCCAGCTTTCATACACTAGATCTGTTTGCGTACTTGTGTATTATATCATTGGTATGCTGCCTTTTCTTTATAAGATAGAACATTATAAAAGAATAATAAATATATTACCTTTTAAATGTTTTATGTACCTAAAGTTCAAAAAATAGAATAACAGAGGAAAGACCCTTCTGTTTTACACTAAAAGATTTAAAATGAGAGTCACAAATTTGTTTTTGTTTTTTGTTTTAAAATTTTTATTGGCTGCATTTTAATCCAAGAAGATATCCCAGTTTTTCACTTTAAGTATTTCATTAGGATTTGAATTTTGGTTATATTAAAGGATTATTTTTGCATATTTATTTCGTATTTACGTTTTATGAAAACATATGGGAGGTCAAATGGATCTTACAAAGTTAGACAAATAATACAAGAAATTATTTCATTCATTTTTTTGTTTTTTTTGTTTCAGTCATTCATTTTTTTTTTACCTATTCTAACAGCTTTACAACATTGCCAGCATGATGGGAAAATGTGAATTACCTTCTGAAGAACTTACAGTTTAATTATTACTGCCTGGGGCATTACAGGCAGTTAACTTCCATTTCCATGGTAGCAAAAAAGAGCTGGTGCTGACTTTGCCATGCCACTGTGCAGCCATTTGCCTTAGCCATGCTACCTATTTTAGAATGGCAATGACATCCAAGCGCATAAGAAAATGGGGCCTATTTGTGGTCTCTACAATCATTCAGCCTCTAAGTAACTGTTAAATGAGACCTCAATAGAAAATGGCACACAGTTGCTATAGTGGCAGAATATATTCCTCCAACAGCTAGCACTTTAAAGCTCTGTTATGCACTTCAAATAATTTGTATATGGAATTTGCACATACTTATGGACTCTGGAATCCAACTACCCAATTTGATTGAGTCAATATGCCATATGCATTTTATGTGAGCCCGGAAATTGGCAATGTAAAGAGTGTGATAACTTAAACTTAACTTAAACATAAACTTACAAAATATTAGTAAAAAAAAAAACACATTCATTTCCTTAGCATGTTAGAATCTACCGTAAATGCATCATTATTGCAACTTATTATTAGCATGTGAAGTAGCACAACGCCATAGTAATGATTATGTCTGCAGTATCTTTTCACTCACTACTTAGTGACTTCTTAGGTTAGACTTTGCTATGATGTAATAGCCCTGAATTGAATTTATTGAATATCCTGAATCCAGGGTTGCTATTGAATTTCAACCAAGCAATGGGGGTTATTTACTAAAGGCAAATTCACGTTGCACTACATGTGCACTGCAAGATCCGAGGGGGACATGTAAGGGAAATAAAAAACAGTATTTTAGCTTGAACATGATTGGGTGATAAAATCAGCAGAGCTTCCCTCATTTGAGATCTTCCCATTAGATCTACAGGGACTGCACTTCCAAATGCACTTGCAGTGCAAAGTGGATTTGCCTTTCATAAATAACCCCCATTGTTTTAAAGTGGAAATACAGTTTCATTTTTGCTTCTTATCTGTTCTAGCAGAGTGTGTTCTGACAATAGGATTCAATGTCTTGGCACTTTATTCTGTTTTGCATGAATGCAAGTATCCTTTGGCTTGTAAACGGTTTACTTTCAACTGTTTCAGTGTTGTACACCCACTTTCTATACTGGGTTGCTATCAAATGCACACTCCTTTTGTCTATTTTACTTGCCCCACTGTGGTACCACACACTACAGGCTTGACATCACAACATTAAGGAAGCAGGTCATGGGTGTTACTGATGGTGGAGTTGTCTCCTTAGACTCATGTTTAGTAAAGCCCAACTCACCTCTTGAAACAAGCATCCATGGCATGAATGGGGGGGGGGGCTTTTTATGCTAATTTTAGGACAGTTGTTATTTAAAAAACAATTTTCCTTATACCCTAACCTCCTCACTATCTCACACAGTGAAATGTGCAAGACTAAATGTCTTTTGGGAAATTACAGCATTCAGCTCAGAACCAAATATCAAATTCTGGTGAGCAGAATCTAATCTTTAAAATCTGCAAATGTTACTGAAAGCAGCATTTAAATCTGTATTTTTGTTAAAAGAGTTTATAAATGAGGCAGATAAATCATAAGCAAATATGTGGTGTTATTTGGGAGATATCTGGGTGTATTCAAGATTACCTTTTTTGGACCTAATCTATATGTAGATCTTGCAGTTTATGAAGTTAAAGAGTTTTAGTAATGAAAACATACACATTTTGGTAATAAATCTTATTTCTGGCCAGTCGTTCACCCCACACCACAATAAATTTGAGTACTTCAAGTGCTTAAATCACTTCTTTGAAACGTAGGTGCTTCCAATTGGCTGAGCACCAGTGGGTTGATTGGAGATCCTGAATATTCCAGTGGTGGTTACGATGTTGTTGCATGAGGGGCAGAGAGAAGACTGGTCCAGCAGGCCTAGACTGTAGTGATGTATCTCCAGTATTCACCAGCAAAAGAAGTGCTGCAGAGGGCCAAGTGATGGCTGAGATAGGTAGTGCATCACAGTGGCTTAGTGGTTAGACCTTCTGCCGTGTAGCATTAGATAATTGGTTTGAATTTCAACCAGTATATGGGTTTCCTCTCATTCTCCAAAGACATGCTGGTGGGTTAATTGGCTCCCGACTATACTGTATGCATATGAGATAGGGAGTGTAATTTCTTTAAAGGCAGGGACTAATGTGAACGTATAATTAATGTAAAATGCTGGTGCTATATAAATACACATAATCAAATACATTTTTATTTTTAAACCAATTGGTGAATGGTTGGGAAGGGGGGTAATGAACTGTATTTGTGGCCAACCGCCAAGACGCACCATATTCGATACCCCTTATCAACACTGGGGGGTCACCACCATTTTCTCTACAATAGTCAAACACTATATACAGCTGAGACTGTTTGATTGATTGTATGAAACATTATTGTATACATGGTTTTCACCATACTGTTTTTATTCTCTATTAAACGTTATTTTTAAATATATATTTGTCTAAATCCTTGAGGTACCGAGATCATCCAAATTTACTTTTCCTCACCAGGGGCCCTTCTGAGGTGGCCCCAAGCTGTTCTTTCTATATAACATAGATGATGGTACCCACTCCTATTTATAAAATATCACAATTAAGGCACAATCGTCTAAAATTACATATCCCAACAGACTGAGGCCCCTTTCACACTGGGGAGGTGGGTGCGTTGGTGGTAAAGCGAGCGCTATTTTTAGCGATGCTTTACCGTCAATTTGACAGTGCTATTCAGCCTCTAGCAATGCGCTTTTACCCCGCTACAGGCCGAGAAAGGGTTAAAAACCAGCCACCAAAGAGTTAAAACCACCGCAAAGCGCTGCTGCAGCAGCGCTATGCTGGCGGTATAGCCGCGCTGTCCTATTGATTTCAATGGGCAGGAGTAGCGTAGGAGTAATGTATACACCGCTCCTTCACCGTTCCAAAGATGCTGCTAGCAGGACTTTTTTTAGCATCCTGCAAGCGCACCTCTCCAGTGTGAAAACCCTTGGGGCTTTCAAATTGGAGAGACAACAGTGGCTCTTTCAGGGCACTTTGCAGGCGCTATTTTTAGCGCCGTAGCGCCTACAAAGCGCCCCAGTGTGAAAGGGGTCTAAAGTAGGTATTTTGCCTCATTTGTTCATTTCAGACTGCAAAGCAACAAAATTTGCTTTTTTTAAAAGGGGGGGGGAGGGGCCTGGGGCGATTCTTTTCTATACCCACTGTATATGGCTCCATTCGCCAAAGCTGATAGCATGCAGTATTTAGGTGTCCAGACATATTTTCTAAAAATATCGCATGCAATCCTGAAACGCTTGGTAAATGCCACATGAAAAGGCATTAAAGTAAATTCACAGAAGAAAATAAATAATTAAATGCAGTAATTAAGTAGTGTTCCAGGTATAAGGTATTTAATCATTTCAGCCCCGGAAGAATTTACCCCCTTCCTGGTCAGAGATCTTTTTGCTGCACAGCGTCGCTTTACCTGAAAATTACAATGTCGTGCTACTTTGCACCCAAACAAAATTGACGTCCTTTTTTTTCCCATAAATAGAGCTTTCTTTTGGTGGTATTTCATCACCTGTGCGTTTTTTATTTTTTGCGCTATAAAATAAAGAGAGAATTTTGAAAAGAAAGCAATATTTTTTACTTTTTGCTATAATAAATACCCCCAAAAAATATATATATATAAAAAAAAAAAATTCTTTCTCAGTTTAGACCGATATGTATTCTTCTACATATTTGTGGTTAAAAAAAATCTCAATAATCGTATATTGATTGGCTTATGCAAAAGTTATAGAGTCTAAAAATAGGGGATAGATTTATGGCATTTTGATTATTAATTTATTTTTATTAGTAATGGCAGCGATCTGCGGTTTTTATTGTGACTGCAACATTGTGGTGGACACATCGGACACTTTTGACACTATTTGGGGACTATTGTTATTTATACAGCGATCAGTGCTATAAAAATGCACTGATTACTGTATAAATGACACTGGCAGGGAAGGGGTTAACCTCTCTGGCGGTACGATTATTTCGGATTTTAGGTGCTAAAAGCGGTACCATTATATTGCATGAAAATTTGGCGTTTTATATTGTAGTCCTGTAATTCTTAGGAATAACTCTCTTAAATCTGTCCAAACCAGAGTCTAGCAGACATCCCAGGTATGATAAAGTTTGAAAAATTAAATCATAAATTATAATAAATAATTATAAATAATTGCACCAAATAATAATATAACAATAATAAAAAATATTCAATAATGTAATCAAATCAAAAACACTGAAATTTGCTCAGTTGCAGAATTGTCACTGTCATTACTTTTCAGTGTTTGATGACGGATCTCCCCACAAATCGCTATCCCTCAATTCTGCGAGTGATTCTAATTTATTGTTGCTGTTTTCTAGCTGGTCTAAAATCATTTTTGATGTAAAGGGACAGTTTTGGTTGCCATGGACAATCTCCAGTTTCCAGGCATAAAGAACAGTTTTTATAATATAAAACTGCATGCAGGGCACTGGGCAGACCACTAGGGACAAAGGGGATGTGAAATATTTACATACAGCAATGTAATCTGTAAGATTACATTACACTGTATGTATACTGTGTGTTTCACTTTTTGAATTTGGCGCCGATCTCCGTCCCCGTACGTCGCAATGCTCGCAGGGAACGGAGATCGGCTCCGTGATAAATCGAGCGAGACACGGCTCGCTCGTACAGCGGGGAGACAACGCTGGATCCGAGGGAGAAGGTAAGTAAGTGTCCTCCTGGATCCAGCGATGCAGTCCCGAATCTGGCTCGGGGTTACCGCTTTTGGTATAAAAATTCCACCCCGAGCCAGACTCGGGAAGACCGTCAGGGGGGTTAAACACTAGGGGGTGATCAAGGGGTTTAGTGTGTTCTAAAGAGTGATTCTAACTGTGGGGGGATGAGCTACCACTGACATGACAGCAATCACTGTTCCCAATGACAGGGAGCAGTAGTTCTCTGTCATGTCACTTGGCAGGATGGGGAAATGCCTTGTTTACATAGGCATCTCCCCATTCTAACGCTATGTGACACGGTCGTGGGACACCAGTGGACATCCAGTCCGCGGGACCTGCGGTCACGGTCACAGAGTATGCAGCATGTGTGTGCGTGCCCCGCTGGTGGCACGCGCATCCACAATGCTGCCTCTTAAAGGGGACATAACTGTACACCCATTTGCACAGCCATGCCATTGTGCCAATGTATATCATTGTGCACTGGTCAGCAACCAGTTAAGGAATGTAAAAATATAATAGCCAATTCTGAGTAGTCTCTGAATTTGTGGATCAGTTGTCTCAACAGTAATTCATAGAAACGTACATATGGAAATAATAGGGGTTGATTTACTTAAGTAGAACTAAAGGATTTTTTTTAGTTTTGAATAGAGTGGAGGTGGATTAGAACACCTGTCAGGTTTTTAATGTTGTCTCTGACCCCATTAGATGCACTCTCTCTATTTGTCCTGTTTACCATTTTCACTGAAAGTGATAAAAAATCCCAAATTGTGGAATGTCTCCAGAAAAATAATTGGGGGGGGGGGGGGGGGGGTCGATCTTCCAATGAAGACACAGATGGCAAAAAATGTAAAAAAAAAAAAAACTGTCAGGGGTTATAATCCTTCCTTACACTATACAAAATAAAAAATAAAAATTGTGCCTATAGTTCTACTTTAAGGCAAATGGACAATTTACCAGTTTCTACAGGGCTTGGTACATGAGGTAAGGCTTTACTTTACAAAGAATACCCAATGACATACAAGGGAAAAAAAAACAGCATTTTTACTTGAACTTGATTGGATGATGGAGGTCAGTAGAGGCCCCCCTCATTTACTAAGCTCTGGAGCAACTTTACTTGCAAAGTGCTCACTCTATAAGCCTTTAGTAAATCCATCCCATTACATCTATCTATTTTCTCCGGTCATTTTGCCAGATTTTTAGAGACTTTTTTTGTAAATATACAACATATACGTCATTTGCTGCAAAAAAACTCCCAATCATTCCAAACTTAATACAATGTACATGCATATCACAATGGTCTAATCCCTTGTTAGAACATAAGTCATATATAGTAGATATACTTTACTTTTTCACAATTATTGTTTGTAAATATCTTCCCACTGACAAGTTCCCACTGAGACCATTGATCTTTTTAGCTAGCTATCAGAGGGTTCTTCCAGTGACCATCACACTGATGTATCCTGAGTTGTAGATATAGTAATATTTAGCAGGGGTTTTCTGAGACTTATTGCAATGGTTCCTCTGTGTTTAAAAGGTTGAGAGAAAGGCTGCTTGAATGTGTAACTAAATGCAAAACTTTATTTTTCATTTTGGAATGGAGGGTCAGAATCCGTGTCAGTTTTTGTTTTTGCCACTTTGTCCCATTGGGGAGATTTACCTTCACTTCCTGTCCAATTGCCAAAACAGGAAGTGAGAGGAAATTCCTTGGGGACCCCCAGATCATGAGAACTAGTGTCCCCATTGGAGAATTTCCCCTCTATTGCTTTTCTGGGGACAACACAAAATGTGGGATTTTCTCTTACTTTCACTTTCAATGATCATGATAAACAGAACAAATAGAGAGGTAGAAACTCCCTAATGGGGACACAGACGGCAATAGAAACCTAATAGGTGTTCTAATACCTTTCCACCCTATCCAAAATGAAAAAAAGTTTTTCCTTTAGTTCGACTTTAAGTAAATACAAAATATTTTTATAAATGTCATTTAATGAATGAAAATAGCATTTAAAAAAAATCACAGACTTATATAAATACCTTTCTTCCACCAATAAATAAGACAACGTTGTAGAAGAACATTATTTATATATTTGTGTGATTTTTGATACCATTTTTATTCAATTATTGACATTTTTAAAGATATTTTCTATTTACCTAATTGGACTTAGTTATTTTTGATGCACCGCGTGTGTTCTGTGATAGCAGCTTCCCATTGACTGGTATTCTAGTCATCTTTTTTCTTTTTTATTAATACATATGCTGCAGGGACCCAGGTTGCAGGAAAAATAAATTAGCTTGATTTCCCCATCAGCACAGACAGTGTTGATGTGGGAATCCCTCCTGCCAATTCATTTCCTTCTCATGGTGGGGGGCGGGGAAAGCTGGAGGAGAAGACAGTGATTATTGCTAGTGGCTATAGCAGTCGCTATCGATAATCGTAGGCAAAACCCAGCAGGCTGGTTGTACCCAAGGTAATAGATCTAGCAACTTGGTACATTCAGCCTGCCCATACATGGTTCAAATCTCGGCTGGTTCCTGCTGAACTAGCTGAGATTTGAACTGTGTATGTCCTTAGCATTAAAAACTGTGGGAGTCTAATTCTCCACTGTATCCTTTTCACTGGATATCACATGAGATAAAATACCACATGGTTTAACCACTTAACCACTTCAGCCAAGGAAAATTTTACCCCCTTCCTGATCAGAGCACCGCATACTAGCTCATTATGAAATACTTACCTTAGAACAAGGCCCGACATCTCATCCGATACACGCTAAGGGAGCTGACATGTTCCCTCAGCTAATTTAGACAACCTGAAGGGTCTGGTATGGATATTTGGGGGGGACCTCACGTAATTTAAAAAAAAAAAATGATGTGGGGTTCCCCTTAATATCCATACCAGACCTGAAGGGCCTGGTAATTGAATTTGGGGAAACCCCGCGCTTTTTTTTTTATCAATGACTTTCAATGACTTTTCTCTGTATTACGAGGAGCAATTTATTATAGCCGCGGATGCTTTTAACCACTTCCCACCCGGCCAATGCACATATACGGCCGGGTGGGAGCCGTCTACTCCTGATAGGACGTTCAGGAACGTCCATCAGAAGTAGCGGGATCGCGCGCGTGCGTGCCCGCGCAGCGGCGCGATCCCGATGCGCCCGTGTCACCCGGACACGGCGCATCTCAGATCGGCAGGAGGGCTCTGTGATTGGCCCTCCTGATCACATGACGGCCGTGTCCAATCACGGCCGTCATGTGATGTAAACAAACAGCCGGTTGCTAGGCAATCGGCACCTCCTCTCCTCACACAGAAGTCATCGCTGAGGAGAGGAGAGCGGATCGCTGCAGCCGGCTGATGATCAGTGAGTATGAGCTGTTTTTTACAGCTTTTTACTCACTGATCATCAGTCTAGTGTACACACAAATCACCACACAGTAAACACACCACACAGTATAAACACAATGTCCCCACACATGTCCCCAAAACATACATGTCCCCAAATAATAAAAACACATGTCCCTAATAATAAAAACACATGTCCTCCACATATGTCCCACTAAAATCACATGTCCCAATGATTATCTGCACACATATGTACGTGATCACCTGCACACATATGTACATGATCATTTGCGTACATATGTCCGTGATCACACAAACCAATTATTATACACTTAACGGAATTTTTTTTACCAAAAACATGTAGCAGAATACATTTTGGCTTAAATTTATGACAAAATTAGATTTTATTGGATTTTTTTTAAAATAGAAAAAAGAAAATATTGTTTTTTTTTTCCAAATTTCCGCTTTTTTGCGCTTATATCGCAAAAAATTAAAAACGGAGTCGTGAATAAATACGACCAAAATAAAGCTCTATTTGTGCAAACAAAATGATAAAAATTTCATTTGGGTACAGTCTAGCATGACTGCGCAATTGTCACTGAAAGCGCTAGAGCGCTGAAAGCTGAAAATTGGGCTGGGAAGGAAGGGGGCGAAAGTGCCCTGTATTGAAGTGGTTAAATGACTTTTTTACCTGCAGAATGACACTTTGGGCAGGGACAGTTCTAAGCACGGGAAACATGCGCCCCTTTACAGACATACTATACACACCCCCCCCAGGTATGAAATTTAAAGGAATATTACACTTTTATTGTTTCACTTTAAGCATTATTAAAATCACTGCTCCCAAAAAACCTCAGTTTTTAAAACTTTTTTTGCATTGATACATGTCCCCTGGGGCAGGACCCATTTCCCCAAACACTTTTTAATAACTTGCATATTAGCCTTTAAAATTAGCACTTTTGATTTTGAACGTTCGAGTCCCATAGACTTTAATAGGGTTCTAAAGTTCACACGAAGTTTAGGTCTGTTCGCAGGTTCTGGTGCGAACCGGGGGGTGTTCGGCTCATCCTTAATGGGCATACATGCAATGTTTCTTTTTTTTTTCTTCACCCCATGGGCTGAACAAAAAAAAAAGAACCTAAGAGATTTCTCCATTCACATCTATCGATGTGGATGAAGATATCTCTGCCAAGAAAAGTAAAAAAATATATATATGCAAAAGCATAGGGGTGACCCACCCTCTGTCCACCCCAGCCCCAATGCTTCACCATATATGCTATTTTTTGTAACTGTGGGGGTGAATTCACCTCTTACAGCGCTGGAGACACTGATTTACATATGCTAAAAGCAAACCCTGTTGCTGTCAGAATAAACAGATCAGTGTTGCAGCTGAATGTCATACCTGCAAAGCATACAATGGTTAACAATAAAACACAGTAACAATAAAACATTACAATATAGAACTATAGTATACATGCCTATATCTGCATTTGCTACAGACACAACACATTTTTTGGGGTGCTCTTTGGGTAGGGGTACCAGGGAGGATATCTGGAAATGCCTCTAATGCAGCTGGCTCACTGCATCTGGATTGGGATATTGGGCCACAGCACCTTCTGGATACAAAAGGGCTGTGATGATCTCTTCCTGGAATTTTAGGAAGGATCCAATTCTTCCTGAGGCTTTATATAGTACATAAGCATTTAACAGAGCCAATTGGAATAAATATACAGCCAGTTTCTTGTACCAGTGTCTGGCCTTAGGGGCAACTAAGTATGAAACATCATCTGGTTGTTGAAGTCAACCCCTACCAATTTAAGGTTGTAGTCATGGACACAGAGGGGCATCTCAAGAACACCAGTCGCCATTGCAGTTTGGACTGTCGTATGTGCATGAATGGAAAACAGAACAAAAACGTTCCGTTTGTCCTTCCACCTCACTGCAAGAAATTCATTACTTCTCAATCAGGCTCTCTCCCCCATTTAATTCAGGAATTTGCAAGCTGTTGGGGAAAGCCCCAGTGATTAGATCACACGGTGCCACATGTACCAATTCCAAATTCAAAATAATGTCTAAAAAGTGGCACGCTTGTGTAATAATTGTCCACGTACAAGTGGTACCCTTTTCCGAATAAGGGTGACACCAATTCCCAAACAATCTTGCCGCAGCTCCCTATGTAGTCTGGGCAGCCCTATGTAGTAGGGCTCCACACTGCTATTTTTTCCTTTGTAAACCAGGAAACTCCATGTATAGCCTGTTGCCCTGTCACCAAACTTATACATTTTGACCCCATACTTGCTGGGGAGAAACAGTTTGAAAACCAGGCGGCCAGAAAACGTAATCAGGGACTCATCTACACAGACAGCTTGTTGGGGCGTATACAAGGCTGCACATTTTTGGTTCAAGTGGTTTATGAGGAGCCAAATTTTGTGGAGCCGATCGTATTCAGGGTCACCCCGAGGATGATAGAGTTCATTGTCGATGAAGTGCATAAAGCACAATATTTTCTTGTATCTAGCCTTGGCCATGGCAGCAGAGAACAAGGGCATGTGATGAATTGGGTTAATAGACCAATATGACCACAACTTCCCATGCTGAGGGATAGGCCCAGAAAAGTCTTAAATTCAGAAACCGTGATAGGTTTCAAATTGTCTGGCAAGGGTCAAATTTGGGTTTGGGACAATAAATTCGGCGGGACAGTGGTGTAGTGGGTAGCACTCTCACCTAGCAGTAAAAAGGGTCCCTGGTTTGAATCCCAACCATGACACTACCTGTCTGGAGTTTGCATGTTCTCCCTGTGCCTGCATGGGTTTTCCTCCAGGTACTCTGGTTTCCTCTCATACTCCCACAAAGACATGCTGGTATACGCCCTAGTATATGAATGTGAGTTAGGGACTTTGGACTGTGGGCTCCTTGAAGGTAGGGACTAATGTGAGTGTGCGATGTATGTGTAAATTGATGCCGCTTGGGTTCCTTAAATAAATAATAATATAATAGATGAGCATCTTAATGAGATGCAATGTACAGGGATCGGGATAATTGTAGACACACTCACTCAGGATGGACTGGTGTCTTTATTAAACCTTACAAATTATGTAACTATGTAAATTGGTTGGCATATAAATTGATTTGGTACAATTCAATTGATTTTGTAAAGAACAGCTCAAAAAAAACAAGGAGAGTTAAATCTGATGTTTCCACCTGAATTCTGGGTTGGCCAGTGATTGTGGGAAATACGTACGCTGCAGAATCTGTGGGCTGCCAAGCAGGATTTGCAAGCGCATCAGGAAGGGGACTATGGGCTCTACAGGCCTGTGTTTGAATTCTTGTAGGCTGGGGGACACTACTTGTGCTAGCCACCGCACCAGCTTGAATTGCACTTATGGGACTTGCCATGTCACGTCTACGACCAGGGTGTACTAGGCCTCTGGTGCTCACCAGTTCAGCAGAAGTGAGAGCGGCACTAGTACTTACACTCTTCTTCATGCGAGAATCATGCAATTGTAGAACCTCAGCAACCTAGGAATGGGGTCAGGTACACCTGACCTTATTAGGGACCTCTACTCCATCATCAGAGCTACCTGTCAGGGTGCTCCTGCTCTCTACAGGTTAGATTACTGAGTCTGAGAAATCCCTATTGCTCTCATCTGGCATGCTCAGTATCTGGACAGTGAAGGGACAGATCACCTCTATGCCTTACAACACAGCAGGGATATTTATTGTCAGGCTAACAAACACTAGGGAAAGCAACAGAGCCCAGATTGGCTCACACTGCTAGCCCTCCCTTTTCCTGTTTGAATGCTGCTGTGTGGGGATTGTAATTACAACGTTTATTGAAGCAGAAGTAAAACATATATTCCTGCAAGGTCACCCGTTTTGCAGGTATAGCTACAGTATGTAAAACATTTAAAAATAAGTTTCTATACTGTTTAAAATCCAGTAATACACTGTTTCACCCTGCTCTGCACATGCTCAGTTGCTCTCCCATTTTAGGCATTAGCGGCCGATCTGCTAACAGCCTTAACCCCCATGACGGTCTTCCGGAGTCTGGCTCAGGGTGGAATTTTTATACCAAAAGCGGTAACCCCGAGCCAGACTCGGGACTGCATCGCTGGATCCAGGAGGATGTTTACTTACCTTCTCCCTCGGATCCAGCGTTGTCTCCCCGCTGTACGAGCGAGCCGTGTCTCGCTCGATCTATCACATCGCCGATCTCCGTTCCCTGCGAGCATTGCGACGCACGGGGACGGAGATCGGCGCCAAATTCAAAAAGTGAAACACACAGTATACATACAGTATAATGTAATCTTACAGATTACATTGCTGTATGTAATAATTTCACATCTCCTTTGTCCCTAGTGGTCTGCCCAGTGTCCTGCATGCAGTTTTATATTATAAAAACTGTTCTTTATGCCTGGAAACTGGAGATTGTCCATAGCAACCAAAACTGTCCCTTTACATCAAAAATGATTTTAGACCAGCTAGAAAACAGCGATAATAAATTGTAATCACTCGCAGAATTGGGGGATAGCGATTTGTGCGGAGATCCGTCATCAAATACTGAAAAGTAATGACAGTGACAATTCTGCAACTGAGAAAATGTCAGTGTTTTTGATTTGATTACATTATTGAATAATTTTTATTATTGTTATATTATTATTTGGTATAATTATTTATAATTATTTATTATATTATAATTTATGATTTCATTTTTCAAACTTTATTATACCCGGGATGTCTGCTAGACTCTGGTTTGGACAGATTTAAGAGAGTTATTCCTAAGAATTACAGGACTACAATATAAAACGCCAAATTTTCATGCAAAATAATGGTACCGCTTTTAGCACCTAAAATCCAAAATAATCGTACCGCCAGGGAGGTTAAAGCAGAATTAAACCTACTAACTTTTACAGCCAAGGAAGCTGCGTCTGTTTAAACTGCAACTGCCATGGTGCTGCCCATGTGATCAGTTAAGACACCAGCCATTTGATGGTTTGACAGTTTGGTTGACAGTTAGTAAACCCTGCATTCCAGGAATTTAACTGTTTTTTGAATCTGTTAAATAAATGGGTTTAGTTCCACTTTATCATTTACTAGTGTTTGGGGGCTCTGGGCTTCAGCAAAATGGCAGCCTCAAGCAAGATGCAAGTTGCTATGGGTAAAGTTCTGCTTTAATAAAATTATATTTTATATATTTTTTGCCAGAAGTTTAGCTTAAACGTGTGGACACATTGACATGGTATGTGAGTATGGTAGCTGTGACATGTACCTTTTGTCGTTTTATTATAGTGTTTGGCAATATGTCATTTTTATAAATGGGTTTTTAGGTTATATAAATTGTTGCTGCTGATTCCGATCCCACACAGTAGGAAGGTAGACTGTCCCCACCGCCCTTGTATGTAACAGTTGGATTCCTGTCTCATTGATCTTTACATTTGCTTGGCAGATTAAACTCTAGCCTTTTATATATAAATGTGTTTCTTGACAGATACTTCACCAGCTGGCATTGGCCTGTGTACTGTAATCAGCTCAGGTGGTCTAGTGTTGAAGAGCAAAGAGTGCAAGGGAAGTTCTAATTGTATTTTTAGTAAGCACATTTCTGTGCTATTACTATATTTACCTAAAAAAAAAGTTCTTATGTGACTGCTGTTTTGATGATATACCATAATTTAATGTTTTTATGTTAAATATACACATGTTCACACTTTTCCCCTGGTGGTTATCTGTACATCATGTAATCGGCTTCTCTAGTCGACAACTGCTGGGTAAAACCTTAGTCAAACGCAAAGGTAGGTTTATAAAAATGAGTGGTTGTTTTTAACTTTGCAAAGTGAAAGTTCACTGAGCTTAGTAAATAGAGGGTATATATGTATTGTCATAAATGATCCAACCATGTGCAAAGAAAAATCATTTTTTTTGACTAACATGGCAGAATATGAATGGGTAAAGGTTGCCGATTTATATGCTGTCATGGAGTTAATCAGGAAAGGAAAAATTGTGGTAAGTTTTTGATAATAATTTTCAATTTTCCCTGACTAACTCCATCAGCCCCAGAGAGCGCATTCATTTCAGACTGAAAATGCTCATACTCAACCGATGGATTAGACTTACTTTATATTGGGCAGTTTTTTTTTTTTTAACTCATTTAACCTCTTAAGGACTGCTCCACGCAGATATACTGTTGCAGGGTGGCCCTGCTGCATGAAATCACGTACCTTTATGTGATTTCATGCACAGGGTCTGGGGGGCGCACATGAGTGCTGCCCACGACCCGCTCCCACTGTTATTGGACACAGAGGCAGCCAATCAACAGGTCCGGCTGATGCAATTTTCACCAGGATCCACCGATCGTTCACAGGAGTGGCAGAATGGTGGTCTTCCTATGTAAATAAGGCAGACTGCCGTTCTGTCAGAGAGAAAGATGGAGATCTTGTGTTTATGCTAAGCAAGAACACGGATCTCTTTCTTCCTCCAGTTAAGCCATCCCCACACAGTTAGAAAGCAGTCCCTAGGAGCACACTTAACCCTTTGATCACCTGGATGTTAACCCTTTCCCTGGCAGTGTCATTAGTACAGTGAGAGTGCATTTTGTAACACTGATCCCTGTATTAGTGTCACTGGTCCCCAAAAAAGTGTCAGTTAGGTGTCCAATTTGTCTGCTGCAATGTCGCAGTCCCACTAAAAATCACTGATCCCTGCCAAAATCAGTAAAAAAAAAAAAAAAATTACATCAAATAATCCCATCGTTTGTAGACGCTATAACTTTTGTGCAAACCAATCAATATACACTTATTGTTTTGTTTTTTTAACAAAAATATGTAGCAAAATACATATTGGCCTAAATTGATGAATAAATTAGATTTTTTACATTTTTATTGGATATGTTCTATAGCATAAAGTAAAAAATATATATATATATATATATATATATATATATATATATATATATATATATATTTTTTTTTTTTTTTTTTTTTTCTAAATTGTCAATCTTTTTTGTTTATAGAGCAAAAATACAAACCACAGAGGTGATCAAATACCACCAAAAGAAAGCTCTATTTGTGGGAAAAGACACACATTTTATTTAGGTACATCGTCACGTGTCCGTTAAAGTAACGCAGTGCTGTATGGCAAAAAATGGGCTGGTAAAAAAGGGAGTTAAACCTTCCGGGGCTCAAGTGGCTAATACATGGTAATGAGTGCACATTCTCATGTGCTTTAACATGTGTCAAGAGATTTACACAGCTTAGTCATTGTTTGAAATTGTGCTAACACATCTTTTTGTGATACAATAATGCAAAATTGTTGAAAATGCACATAAAAAGCATGAAAAAACAATACAGAAAGGTGTGAATCCAATATCATGCTTGGAAATTGTTTTATAATGCAGCTCTTATGATGAACCTCTCCTTGTGCCTGATCTTTTGTATTTTTGTAGTACCCTCTAGTGTCTGCTACTAGTGTGAGAGTAGGAAAAACGTTTTCTGGCCAGGAATAACCTGATTCACTGAATTGGGTCAGGGTTGCTAGAGGCCAGGGCTGGATCACTCACCCTGGCAACTCTCTGCCCCCCCCCCCAGTGTCTGGAAGGTTGGAGAACCTTCTAGAATTAGAAGGCAGGGGTTAGGAGGAGCTGCCATGAATGTTTATAGGTCCTCCGCCAATCCCCAGAGGTGGGCTGGCAGGGGGCAGAGACAACTGGGAGGTCTCTATGTGTGTGTGCCAGTTGGGTGGACTAGGAGGAAGATTGGCCAGGCATGGCTGGTAACTAGTTCCACCAGGAGTGAGCAGCAGATGCTGTACAAAGGAACCAAGTTTGTGCAGGAAAAAGGAAAAAAAACTGCTGCCAACCTCACACACAATACAACCAAACTGTATAGTGAACCTAATGCCGCGTACACGCGACCTGACTTTCCAGCAGACTAGGTCCGCCGGTCTTCCCGACGGCCCTTTTGATGGACTTTCAGCGGAGCTCCGACAGACTTTACGAATGAACGGACTTGGCTACGCACGAACAGACTAGGTCCGTTCGAAAGTCCGTTCATTTTGAACGTGATGACGTAAGACGGGACTAAAAAAGGAAGTTCAATAGACAGTAGCCAATGGCTTCCCTTATGCCGTATTTTGTCTGTCGGACCAGCATAAAGACAAATGTTTTTCCCGATAGGAACTGAGTCCATCGGGCAGTTTTGAAACATGTTCTATTTCTAGGTTCGTCAGATTTTTGTAATGAAAAATGATCGGATTAGCCCACACATGATCGGATTGTCCAATGGACTGATTCTGACAGACCTAGTCTGCCGTAAAGTCCGGGCGCGTGTACGCGGCATTGCATGCAGTACAACCTAACCATATAGTGAACCTAACCTATGCAGTAAATGTAGTAACAATGTCATGTGTTGGATTGTGGATATTAACTTTTGTGCAATTGGGGCACAGAACAGATTTTTGCTGAATGGTTGTTTCGAGCTGCAGACATGTATGTAGAATGAGAGTGACCAGATTGTTGTTATTAAAACATTCATTTATTCAGACATTTCCAACATAAATGTGTCTACACTAAGGTCCAAAATGGAATGAGCAAACACCAAAAAATAAAATAAAAAAATTTATTCAGATTTCCTAGCAGTTCCTAATTATATGTGTACAGCTTGACTTCAACCATGTGATTAGCTCGCCGCTGGAAATCCAAATACAATATATATATATATATATATATATATATATATATATATATATATACATTCACACTGGGGTGGGAGCGCTGTCGGCGGTAAAACTGCGCTATTTTTAGCGCCGTTTTGCCTTCGTTTTAGCAGCGGTATTCGGCCACTAGTGGGGTGGTTTTACCCCCTGTTAGCGGCCATGAAAGGGTTTAAAATCACTGCAAAGCACAGCAGCAGCAGCACTTTGCCGGCGGTATAGCCACGCTACACCATTTCAATGGGCAGGAGCGTCACCTCTCCAAAGATGTTGCTAGCAGGACTTTTTTTACTGTCCTGCCAGCACACCACTCCAGTGTGAAAGCCCACTGGGCTTTCACACTGGAGACACAGCAGCGGCTCTTTTAGGATGCTTTGTATGTGCTATTTTTAGCGCTGTATCACCTGAATAAACTTAATTCAATAAAATGTTAGATTTAATATAGCTAACCAATCATGTTCAGGTGAATGTAAAAAAAAAAAAAAAAAGGATTTTGTTTTGTCCAACACATACTTACATGGTTTAAAAAGGTTGTAAAGGCTCAGTTTTTTTTTTTATTATTATTCTTACCTGCTGTGTGTAAAGGTATTGCACAGAGCAGTCCCAATCCATCCCGATAATCCAAGCCCTTATGTATACCCAGGGAAGTGACTAGCCTCAGGTGATACACATATTTTAACTACATCCTCCTACATAAGTTGTACCTGTTTATCTGCTTTAGGAGCTTTCAGAGAGCAGGGAGCGGGGATCTGAAGTTACATTTAGCGAGCAAAGCTAAAGCACACAGGAATAGAGATGAGGGTGTTAATCGGAGCTCCCTCCCCTGTCACCTTTTTACCGCTTTGTGTCAGGAAAATAATGTTACTCATGCAGATAACAGAAGAATGAGGCAGCAGACAGAAATTACATTTAGTGCTCTTGATTGAGACAAGTACACACTCTAGAGTGGAGGGCGGAAACCCATTGATCGTGATCTACCCCTCGATCATGGGTAGGTGAGAAGTAGATTGCATCCCTTCATTGCTAGTTTGTATGCTGTGTCGCTAAGAAGTAGAAGAAAGATAAACCTGGGCAGGAGGGGCTGGCAGGGTGGCATTTGCTGTAACTGATCCCCTGCAATTGTCTCCTGGAACAGCTAAAATCCGGCTTCTCCTCCTCTCTTTTTGATGTCTTTAAGCTGCTGTAGGGGGAGCTAAAGGGGATCTGTTCCAGTAAATTCTGCCCTGTCTCCCCTCCTGGTCAGGTTCTCCTTCCTTCTGCTGCCTGTGCCCCCCTGTGTGCTCCCCTTGTCCACCCACCCTCGCAGTGCTGCCATCTTCCCCTCCTCTCCCTCCTGTCAACTGCTGCGAGAGATCATTAGAGGATAGAGAGTAGGGGAATGGGCCAGTAAATAAGTAATTTATTAGTATTGGTCACTCATAGTTTTCATTTACACCTGAAGCATAGTAAACTGTGTTTACTAAGCTTCAGTTTGTGAATGAACAGGGAGACTGTGTAGAGCTCTTCCTGTTAAATCATTCTGTGCAGCTAAGGCCTACAGAGACAGAGATTGATAATAAAGTCCTCAATTTCCTTTCCCTGTCTCAAAAGTGAGATATCTGGGGTATCCTCTTCTTCAGCGAGTGGTCCGCTTTCAGATAACAGTGGTCTCTGCAGCAGATTCACTGCAAGATCACTTTTATCTGTGGCGGGAGAGGGCCCTCCCCTCCCGGCACTCTCCGATGCCCTCCGCCGCTTACCGAAGCCATCGGTAGTGGCGGAGGCGATTGTATCCTGTCTCCTGTTAGGTATGGAGATGAGTGAGGGAAAGATTGCCCCCACCCGTCTCCATACCATTGCAGGAGGAGGAAGCAACAGGTCAAAACGTCACTTCTGCGCATAGTTCTTAAAACAGCATGTATTTATTTAAATTACATTTAATTTTTTATTTTTTTTTATTGCATTTTAGTGTAAATATGAGATCTGAGCTCTCTTTTTTACCCCAGATCTCATATTTAAGAGGCCCTGTCATACTTTTTTTCTACTACATTCTTTTGTTAAAGAACAGTGTAAAATTAAAAAATAAAAGTTAAAATAAATAAGAAAAAAATAAACTTTTTTTAAATGCACCTTGTCCCGCCAAGCTTGTGTGCAGAAGCAAGCGCATACCTGAGTAGCGCCCGCATATGAAAACAGTGTTCAAACCTCACATGTGAGGTATTGACACAATCTTTAGAGCGTGAGCAATAATTCTAGCCCTAGACCTTCTCCGTAACTCAAAACATGCAACCTGTGGAATTTTTTAATATCACGTATGGAGATTTTTAAGGGTAAAAGTTTGCCCCATTCCACGAGCGGGCCCAACTTTGAAGCATGACATAAACATAACATGACATATGACATATTGGATATAAATTTACTTAGCGTAACATCATCTTTCTCAATATAAAAAAAAAAAAAATCAAGCTAACTTTACTGTTGTCTTATTTTTAATTTTTTTTAATTAAAAAAGTGATAGTGAATTTTTTCACAAAAAAGTGCGCAAATACCATGTGACAAAAAGTATTGCAACGACAGCCATTTTATTCTCTAGGGTGTTATAAAAAAATAATCTAAGTAATTTTCTAGCAAAAGAAAATTATTTTAACTTGTAAACAACTAGTTTGAAAAAATAGTGGTTAAAAGCTGAGAAAAAAAGCTAAGAAAAAATTAAATAATACAAATAAAAAACTACTGCCCTACTGACACCTTCCTATGCCCTACTTCCACTAACCTCTGCCCTACTGACATCGTCCACTGCCCTACTGATGCTGTCCACACATCATCCACTGCCCTACTGACAATGTCCACACACCTTCTACTGCTCTAAGGCCAAGTTTATATTTTTACAATGACATTTGTTTTATTATATTTTTTTTATGTTTTTCTAGTTAAGCCTTGCTAGTTAATATCTTTAAAAAAAAAGAAAGGGCGTCGCACCCAGGTGATCTTTGATCTCTTTCATGTTGTTTAGGTAGATCTGCACCTCACAAGGTTGCCTACCCCTGCTATAGAGCAATACTCTTTGTTCATATTTCATGTTTGAGGTTGACAACCACTTTAATATAGATTGAGAAAGATTAGTTGCGCTCTAAACTATTTACATACTTTTAACAGGCAGCAAAAGTGCTGTAAAACAAGCTCCCATTCACCTATAGGTGATTTTAATATATGCCTTTTCACTCTTAGAGACCCTCCAAGATCACACCAATGACTCAAAAGTTGGGTTTTAGTTGGCTTCTAACCTTTCAGAAACATTTGTTCATTACTTACATTAGAAAGCTGGCAGATTTTTAAGATCTGCTCTATAGAAAAAAGCTAATATTTTGCCGCCTGTGTTGTGCAGTATGAAAACAAATGTCTCAACAACATTTATACTATAAATGCAAAGATGAATAAGAGCCTGTTTTAAAGTGCTTTTTCTGCTTGTTCAGAATATGTTCATACATTAGTGTGTATGATATGAGCACAGGTTCCTTTTACTTTTAGTTTTGTGAACAAAGATTGGATTGATACATTATCTAGCTTTGGCTTATCAGTCCATCAATAATTAAATTAATTTGTGTCTTGGCCTCCCTCTATCGTGACATCATCATTTGTCTATATAATGGTTGCTGCAATTGGGAGAAAATGGGGGAAAATGGGAAATCTGGTCGAAATATCTTCCCTGAGAAATATAAGAAGACCGAAGGAGATTCAATTCATTTGGAGGCATGGGCAACTGAAATGTCAGCATTGGATGGAGTTGCTCTTTAGTGATGGGCAGAACACCCCTGGGTTCTGTTCTACACCATAACTCCAGAACAGGGAAAAAGTTGTGACCAGAACCCAAAACCATATTAAAGTCTATGGAACCAGAACTCAGAGAAATCAAAATCCCCATTTTGAAGGCTTATATGCAAGTTATTGGACAGAAAAAAGGGTATGGGGGTCTGCATATTGCCCTGGGGGACATGTATCAATGCAAAAAAACTTTACAAAAATATTTTAAATGAGCAGTGATTTTAATGATGCTTAAAGTGAAACAATTAAAATGAAAAATTCCTTTAAATATAGTACCTGGGGTGGTATCCTTAATCTGCCTGTAAATTGGCCCATCTGTGCCATGTATACAACCTGCTGCAGCAAAACTGACCTATATATAAAGAAAAAAATGACATTTAGATAGATTTTTCCGGCAAACTTTATTTTGTAAACAGGGGCTTGGGGAGCCAGTTCGTATGATGAGGCCACATTTTAGTGCACTCTGAACAAGATTAGAGATTTTTTGGATAAATTCTGGTGTCTCTTTGGCAGACATTGGATGGAAATAAAAATGTTTTGCACCACAGTGAGCAAGCCTTATGTGAAGAAGTCAAATTATAGTACATTCAGGCCAACATTAAAGATAGTCGTTGTGGACAAGAAGGCAGAATAAGCTGCCCTGCCTGAGGACGGACCATGTCCACCTTTGCTGCTGGCCCCCTCATATTGGCATGAGAATGTTTACCTCCACTTGTTGGCCTCTCAGACATGAAGGGAGGGGCTTATTACACAAATTTATTAGATAATAGGAAATGGGTGTGGATGCACTTTATTTAATGAAATGTGTGAAATGTGGTGTTTGGTGCACTATAAACTGTGTACAATTGGGGACTGCCGCTGACACAAATTGAAAAAACTAAGATATATATATATTCAGGTTCAGTGCTGGGACCCTTACTTTTTAACATCTTTATAAATGATATTGGGTCTGGGATCAAAAGTAATATTTCTGTCTTTGCAGATGACACCAAGATATGCAGTGGAATAACGTCCTTACAGGATGTCTCCAATTTACAAGCCGATCTCAATACACTGTCTAATGTGGCAGATGAGGTTTAATGTTGATAAATGTAAAGTTATGCACTTGGGGCCTAAGAATATGCATGCATCATACATGCTAGGGGGAGTACAACTGGGGGAATCCATAGTGGAGAAGGATCTGGGGGTTTTGGTAGACCATGTTTGCAAAGCGAGCAAAGTCCTTTCTTGTATTAAGAGAGGTATGGACTCCAGAGAAAGAGATATAATTTTGCCCCTGTTCAAATCATTAGTAAGACCTCACCTGGAATATGCCGTTCAGTTTTGGGCACCAGTTCTCAAAAAGGATATCGGGGAACTGGAGAAAGTGCAGAGAAGGGCAACCAAACTGATAAGAGGCATGGAGGAACTCAGCAATGAGGAGAGATTAGAGGAACTAAATTTATTCACTCTTGAGAAGAGGAGATTAAGGGGGGATATGATCAACATGTTCAAATACATTAGGGGTCCATATAGTGAACTTGGTGTTGAGTTGTTCTCTGTACGGTCAACCCAGAGGACACGGGGGCACTCTTTACGTCTAGAGGAAAAGAGATTTCATCTTCAAGTACGGAAAGGTTTCTTCACAGTTAGAGCTGTGAAAATGTGGAATAGACTCCCGCCAGAGGTGGTTCTGGCCAGTTCAGTAGACTGCTTTAAGAAAGGCTTGGATACTTTCCTGATGGTACATAATATAACTAACATAGGTAAAGTTGATCCAGGGAAAATCCGATCGCCTATTGGGGGATCAGGAAGGAATTTTTTTCCCCTGCTGTAGCAAATTGGAGCATGCTCTGCTGGGTTTTTTTTTCGCCTTCCTCTGGATCAATTGTGGGCATAAAATTGGGTATCTGGATTGTACGATTATTTTTTATTTTATTTATTTGTTTTTAGGTTGAACTGGATGGACTTGTGTCTTTTTTCAACCTGACTAACTATGTAACTATATATATATATATATATATATATTAATGAAAAAGTTGGAACACCAGCATCACGGTAAGACAAACTTTGGCTGACAATTTAAAAAAAGGGGCGGAGAACAAAAAAAGGACACAGCGACAAAAAAGTTTGTATACAGCACTAAATGTGATGCTGTTAAACACTGCACTACACTCACACTACACTGACACTACACTAACACTACACTTTACTCACACTACATTGTCACTACACTGACACTCTACACTCAGTTACAATAACACTAACTAGCTATCACTGAGCCCTGCTCATCTCCAACAACACACTGCAAATGGTTCCTGTGGGAAGGAACCTTTTACAGTGTGAGGTGGGACTATAAGCACTAAGCCACATCATGACTTTGTCCAATCAGAGCTCTGACAGTGCTCTGTGCCCTGGTTGGGAAAAGCCTTGCACCTGACCAGCAGCCTGGTGCATTGCTTTAAGTGATTGTAAAGCTAAGTTATTTTTTTTTTAAATAACATGTCATACTAATCTCCAATGTGCAGTTCCTTTTGCAGAGTGGCCCTGATCCTCGACTTCTGGGGTCCCCCGGTGGGGCTGGTAGCTCCTCCCTGCATCGAATAACCCCTTAGGGCCGGTTCACACTGCAGGCGCGGCGAGGCGTCTCCGACTTGCCTCGCCGCGACCTGCGGCGACCTCAGCGGCGACTTGCAGAGGACTTCTGTATAGAAGTCAATGCAAGTCGCCCCCGAAGTCGCCCAGAAGTAGTACAGGAACCTTTTTTCTGAGTCGGAGCGACTCGAGTCGCTCCTCTCAGAACGGTTCCATTGTACAGAACGGGGGCGACTTGCGGGAGCGAGGCGAGTCGTGTCGCCTCGCATCGCCCGCTGTGTGAACCGGCCCTTAGTAGAAGTACTCTCCCGGGGGGTTACCTTGCGGGCATGCTCCCGAGTCCAGCATTTGTGTACATAGACACAGAATGCCAGACTCAGCCCCGCCCCCCGGTGCCCACATCATTGGATTTGATTGACAGCAGCGGGCAATAATGGCTGCACTGATATCAATCTATCCAATCAAGAGCTGAGACAACAGGCAGAGGGGAAGAGCGCATCCCCGGAGTGGGAATTTACGGGGCTCAGGTGAGTAAAACGGGGGGCTGGGGGGTCGGTCAGTGACAGACGTTTTTTTCACCTTAATGCATAGGATGCATTAAGGTGAAAAACATGAGGGTTTACAACTCCTTTCAGGCAATCAGCGCCCTAGAATGCACTGTGCAGCCAATTAAAACAATTAATATTAATATTGATAGCAATTTATTGGGTGTTTAAAGTGAATACAGCTTCACATTATTCACTAACTTTCATTTTGCTAGGTGAGCAGCCTCTACTCCTTTAGTAAATCAATCCCAATGTGCCATGGTATTTTTTTGCAATAGATGACACAAAAGACAATAACCCCCACCAACCAATCACATCACATCAAAAGAGGTGATTTCCTAAGGTATGCTGTGAGTTACTTCACTTTAACTAGATCTGTTCTACTCACAGGGTTTAATACTAGTCATGTCTCCCCATTAACAATCCTTTTCAACTGCAAATAACTCCTATTTTATTTATTTCAATTTGTGTTGTGTCCATTACAAATATTTTTCCATAAATAGAGCAGACAAACACAGTTATTTCCTTTCATTTATTGCAACAAGCCTCTTGCTTGTTAAGAAATGAAATCCTTTTCATACAGGAGATGCACATGAAAAATGTGCCCTAAATATTACTATTTCATGAAGCCTGATACATTTTGAGATATGACCACATGCATTTGTAGCCTGATGTCTGTATATAGGCCAATGAAACAAGAGTTGCAGCTCAAGGATTTGAGGTGACCTGTTAACCTAAATTTCACATCAAAGTCCTTTGGTGCTTTCAACAAAAGCTAAACAAGGATTCACTTCTAAGAAATGCAGAAATGCTATGTTACAACTGCTGGTATCATACAGTATTGCAGAGCTGTACAGTAAAAGATAAGAATGCTGAAATACTATATATATATATATATATATATATCTATCTATCTATCTATCTATCTATCTATCTATCTATCTATCTATATATATATATATATATATATATATATATATATACAGTGCCTTTAAAAAGTATCCACAAGCCTTAACATTTTCCACAATTTGTCATGTTACGACAAAAAACACATACATTTGTTTTATTGGGATTTTATGTGATAGATCAGCACAAAGTGCTACATAATTGTGAAGTGGAAGGAAATGATAAATGTTTTTCAAAATGTTTTACAAATAATTATGTGAGTGTGGCGTGTATTTGTATTCAGTCCCCTGAACCAATACTTTGTAGAACCACCTTTTGCTGCAATTACAAGTCTTTTTCGGGATGTCACTACCAGCTTTGCACATCTAGAGAGTGACATTTTTCAACTCTTGCCACAGATTCTCAATTGGATTTAGGTCTGGCCAGCTTCCCTGTCCCTGCTGAAGAAAGGCATCCCCACAACATAATGCTGCCAAATGGTGTGTTCAGGGTGATGTGCAGTTAGTTTTCTGCCACACATAGTGTCTTGATTTTAGGCCAAGAAATTTGGCTTCTCGCAAACTGTAAACAGGACTTCTTATGGCTTTCTTTTATAATGGCTTTCTTCTTGCCACTCTTCCATAAAGGCCAGATTTGTGGAGTGCATGACTATATAGTTACATAGTTAGTCAGCTTGAAAAAAGACACAAGTCCATCAAGTTCAACCAAAAAAAATACAATCCTATATACACAAACCTACACCCACTGTTGATCCAGAGGAAGGCAAAAAAAAAAAACAGAAAAGCATGCTCCAATTTGATATAGCAGGGGAAAAATGTCCTTCATGATCCCCCAAGAGGCAATCTGATTTTCCCTGTATCAGCTTTACCTATAAATGTCAGTACCCAGTTATATTATGTACATTAATGAAAGGATCTATCCAATATACTGAGATGGCCAGAACCACATCTGGAGGTAGTCTATTCCACATTTTCACAGCTCTTACTGTGAAGAAACCTTTCTGTATTTGGAGATAAGGGATTTTTTCCACTAGACATAAAGCATGCCCCCTTGTCCTCTATGATGACCTTAAAGTGAATAACTCAACACCAAGTTCACTATATGGACCACCTTTGTATTTGTACATGTTGAACATATCCTCCCTTAATCTCCTCTTCTCAAGAGTGAATAAATTCAGTTCCTCTAATCTTTCCTCATAGCTGAGTTCCTGCATGCCTCTTATCAGTTTGGTTGCCCATCTCTGAACTTTCTCCAGCTCCCCCAATATCCTTTTTGAGAACTGGTGCCCAAAACTGAATTGCAGATGAAGAAAGTATTTAATAAACTTTCCTTCTCTTTGTCCCCAGTCACCCACTCTAGATTATTTTGTAAAGGCCTACATGCTCAGACCTGACCTTTTTACTATTAATATATTCAACTAAATTTTGGGGGCTTGTCCTACTATCTTTTGTAATCTGTCTTTCGTATTGAATTGTTGTGTCCTTAATTTCCATTTTACATATTCTGTTATATTCTTTGTAACATTTAAAAGATGATAGTGTTCCTTATTTTTTATATTTGTTCAAAGCTCTTTTTCCCATTATCTATAGCTTTTTTAACTTTGGCGATGAGCCACATAGATTTTACTTTTAGTTCTTCCAGACCAGCTCACGCCTATAGACATCGGTACTTTGAAGAGGGATATAGTTGTTATGGCAGCAGCTAGCTACCATAACCCCAGTTTCTATTCTTCAGTGAGCGGTCCAGTTTGAGTGGTCTTTGCAGTGGATTTTCTGCAAAATCACTTTTATCGGTGGTGGGAGAGGGGCCCCCGCCTCTCTCTGGTGCTGGCTTGGTATAGAGACGAGTGAGGAGAAGATGGCCCCCACCCCGTCTCCATGCCATTTTGAGTGACATCAAAACGTCAATCGGTAAAGAGAGGGGAGGAAGTAACCGGCGTCATGACATGATGCCAGTTTGTTTACATGTGATCATGCTATCAGTGGCCATTTACAGCGATTCGTGATGCGCCGGGTCCCGGATATTTCCGGGTGCGTGCTCCGGGGGGGCATGTGGGAGCATGATTCTGTGAGGACGTCCCAGAATAAGCGGACCATGCTGTAGCCGTCTTTCAGCTATGGCAGCATGTGGTTAAAGGGTAAAAGTTTGTTGCCATTCCACGAGCGGGCATAATTTTGATTTATTATTGACAATTTATTCGGTGTAACATTATCTTGCACAATATAAAAGAAATTGGCTAGCTACTGTTGTTTTGTTTTTTAATTAAAAAAAGTGTATTTTTTCCCAAAAAAGTGTGCTTGTAAGAGCACTGCACAACTACTCTAGGGTGTTAGAATAAAATATATATAATGTTTGGGGGTTCTAAGTAATTGTATAGCAAAAAAAAACTGTTTTTAACTTTAACTTTAACTCAGAGACTCAGTCCTTAAGTGGTTAAACCTATTGCCCATGGGAATATATTTTGCTGTGGGTTTGCATATAGTCTTTTTGAAGAATTCCCATATTTGTTCTGTGTTCATCAATGCCAATATTCCATGGCTGCTCAACCTGTGGCTCTCCTGCTGTTGTCGAACTACAATTCCCAACATGCTTCTGCCTTTGGAGTCATGCTTGTAACTATCAGCCCTGCAATGCCTCTTGGGACTTGTAGTTCTGCAACAGCTAAAGGGCCAAAGGTTGAGCATTGATGCAATATTCCCTCCTAGTCACAGTCTTGGAGAGCAGCCCTCAACCCTGGAAAATGTTGCTCTCTTAAAGTTAAGTGTTTTTATCATTCCCATATGTGTTTCTTGCTTACAGCTAACATTAAATTGAATCATGTTATGGTCACTGTAAAGCCTCATACACACGATAGGACTTTGTACAAACTTTCCCTTGGATTTTTGTACAAAGGGCGTCGGCCCTGAACTTGTATTGCATACACACAGCAGGACTTTTTCAGCCAACTTTCACCAAATCACGTGTTTTTTCTGCTCTTTACCACCACCTTTGGTCAACTTCTGTATTGTTGTCTGATCTTTTACATTGGTTCTGAGCATGCCTGTTTGTACTTTGTACAAAAGTCCTATGGTTTTCTGTACACACGATCAGACTTTGCTCCATCAGACTTTTGTTGCCAGAAGGTTTGTCCGTTCGCACAGCCAACAAAAGTCAGATGAAAACCAAAAAAAGTTTGTCCGATAGAGCGTACACACGGTCGGATGTTGCTCCAAAACAGCTAATTTGCATGTTTGTTGTCAAAAAGTCTGATCGTGTGTATGGGCCTTTACCCAGATGTTCTTTTATATGAATATTGGTAATAAGCTCTGCATGGTTTGAGATTACCTGGTCTAGCAGAGCATCATTCCTAGTAGGGGCCTCAATAAACTGGACCGTAAAATTGTCTTGTAATAGGTTTATACATTTTTGCCCTCTAACTGTCCCAGCAGTGCCATTACTCTTGTCAATTTCTGGGTAGTTAAAATCCCCCATTATTATCACTGTCCCAGCCCTTGCAGCCCTTTCCATTTGTGCAAAGAGCTCAGTCTCCATGTTCTCATTAACACTGGGAGGTCAATAACAAACTCCAATAATAACCTTTGTAGGACGGTCACACATGTACAGTTCCACGCATAATGCTTCAGACTCACTCTCCATGACAAATTTTTCTATCAGTCCATCTAATTGTAGAATCCCCTATTACCACCAACTGTCTAGGCCTACCTGCACTACCCCCACCACCCCTACTAGATGGGCTGCTCTCCCGGCTCCCAGCTATTAGGGGTAGCAGTGACATCTAGGACTGCCATCTCTAAGCTTGCCACCCCACATCTTCACCCAACTTGGCAAATCTGTTAGGGTGCTAAAACCCAGGGCTGGCCTTCCTTTTCTGTGAGCCCCTAACACTCCCTCTAACTATATTAACCCACCTTCCTACCTGATAACCCTGATTTACCCCTCCGTCCTCCCCATTAACCCTACTAGTCAGAAGACACCTTCCAAGTTGCCAGTTTTGCCCAGTGTTGCAATTTGTTCATCCAGATCTCTAATACGAGCTTCCAGAAAGGCAACCTGCTTACATCTGTCTCAGCGGTATCCATCCTGGAGCTGTTGGATAGAAATGGATATAGCACAAATAAAGATGTTACATTTAAAACAACAAAAATAAAGGCAATGGCATGGAGGCTGCTAAATAAATGAAAAAATATATCAAAATGACATAAAGTAGACTATTTTAAAAAGAAAAAAGCACAAATGAAAAAAATCAAGCAACTGTGAAATAATAACAAGAAAGATAATAATAAAAAATAATAAGTATTAAATAATTAAAAATTTAGGCTAGAGCACAATAATAGCACATGATCAGAATAATGAATAAGATAAAAATTAAAAGATTTTGTGAACCGACTGATATGGTAGTGTTGGTTTCTAGTTCCTCCCTAAACCTGGTAGGAGACAGGGGGGTTGATTTTGTATAGTGTACCTAGACATTTCGATAAGAGGTGCATGGACAATCAACAATAGGACTACAAGTGTAGTACTACTACCTGCTCCAAAGCTGAGAGATTTAAAAAGCTTTGTGAACAGGAGATGTTTTGGGTTTTCTCTTTGAATACCCTGGGGTCTAGTGCAGCTCTGCATAGAAACCAATCAGCTTTCAGGTTTTTTGTCACAGATTAATTAAACAAGCTGATTGGCTATCATGCACAGCTGTACCAGATTTTGCACTGTCCAATGTCCTTGCATCTAATTCGCATGTTCGGAGATTGTGACCGGCTCTCAATGGAGCCCATCCGAAGCGAAATGCACAGGAATTCTGTGCGTCTTCTTGTCCAATTCAGGTCCACATTAAGCCAAAATTCAGACTGAAATCGAACCTTAACCACTTAAGGACCACCTCACGTATACACAAGAATACGTATCAGCCTAAACTGAGGAAAAAAAAGTTTTTTTTCTATATGTTTTGGGGATATTTATTATATCAAAAAGTAAAAAATATTGCATTTTTTTCAAAATTGTCACTTTATGTTTAGAGCACAAAAAATAAAAACCGCAGAGGTGATCAAATACCACCAAAATAAAGCTCTATTTATGGGAAAAAAAGGACGCCAATTTTGTTTGGTAGCCACGTCGCACGACCGCGCAATTGTCAGTTAAAGTGACGCAGTGCCGAATCGCAAAAAGGGGCCTGGTCCTTTGGCTGCAAATTGGTCCAGGGCTTAAGTTGTTAAACAGTGAACAGGGATGCACATGTCCCTGCTGTTAACCTAGCCTAAAGAAGAACCTAAAGTGGTATTAAACCCAAAACCAAAAACGTAATATATATTGCAGCTTACCATTAAATGTGGTGCCTGGATTTGTTTTATTTTTTTCCTCTCTGTTTTTACCAGATGATCTGGCCATTCCCTCTTTTATTAGCATGCCTCCACTCTGGATGAGGAAGGGCAGGGGCACAGCAGCATTGGTAATCTAGGGGGAAGAGAGTGTAAGCCCTTGTACACACGGTCCGAGAATCTGTCGGAATGAGTCTTATCGGACCGCGTCGTCAGATAATCCGACTGTGTGTGGTATGCATCGGACTGATTCCATGCGAATCTCCGTCCGATCCAAATTTCCAACATGTTGGAAATATTTCCCGACCAACTGGGCCGGACGGACCTAATCCGATCATGTGTAGAGCATTTTGATCGGACCAAGTGCCACGCATGCTCAGATCAAATTCCAACATCAAAGCTATTGGCTACTGAATGTAGTCCCATCATAACGAAATTACGTCATCACGTTCTGAAAGATCTGATTTTTTGCCAACTTGGCCCGACCGTGTGTATGCAACAGTTTCGGACACAATCCGTCGGACTAAATCCGACGGGCAAAATCCGATGGATTTGGTTGGCAAAATCTCCGACCGTGTGTACGTGGGCTTAGATGTACTAGCAAATTTAGATACACTAACAACATTGAAGCCGAACTCCAGCCCACACTACAGTTACACAAGCAGTTACAGCAACAGTTTTTTCCTTTGAGATAAATATTTTACATGTATACATAAAATCTAATCATTGTAACCACTTCTGTCAGTGGTAAATGGTTTGTCTCCACACTTTTAACTGATATCATTGCAGGAAAGCATGTTCTTTTGAAAAACAACAGACTTACTGGTTGGATCACCAGATGAAAAAAGAAGAAAGAAAGCCTAAAAAAGAAAACAAATGCAGCGATGCCTTTAAAAATTGGTAAGCTGTATGATAATAAATGTTTGCTTTTGGGTTTAATACTTCTTTAAAAAATAAATAGAAAATAGATAGGACTACTTAACAACCAGCAGCTTTTGAGTATGAAAGTATAATATAGCATGTAGAGGTATGGAGTATATAATGTACAGCAAAGTGAATTTAGTACAGCTCACATGATATGTAACATAGGAAGTGCATTGTTCAGGACTATGTAATGGACAGAGTAAAGGAGTTAAGAGTATGTAATATAAAGAGTGCAGGGGTCAGGGCTATGGAACATACAGTCCAGTTATAGGGTGCGGGGGTCAAGAGTATGTAGCATACAACCTAGTGTACAGATGTCAGGGTTATATACTGTACACCATAGTGTATTTTTTTTTTACTTTATTTTTATATAAAATATATAACAAACAAAATACTACCAGTTTTACTTTAAATATTTTTAAAAGTTTACACTTCATAAACTGGTGTTTATATATATCAGTTTGAGCTTTGTTCCAGGTTTATAGCAAAGCTATACCAAAGAAAAGCCCTGGATAGAGAAAGGCTACATTTTAAACTGCACTATGGTAGAAAAGAAATGGCAACCACATCCAAGCAAAAAGCCTTTTGTATTTATTTTATCTTTATGCTTTTTTATTACCACACATACGTTTATATTTATATGTTACTATGCGATACTGCTGGCACAGACCGTGTATGTGACTGGCCTAGCACGTCCTCCTTTTCTGGTGATCTGGACACAAGCAGACAAATTGACTTATCCAAGGTTACAAAGAGCAAATGCTATGATTTGAACAAGATCACTAGCCAGTCTCTTGGCTCTTTCAAGTAATCCAATTTGTAGTCTCATCTCATAGGCAGAGGCTTTTGCATATATTCACATTCGAAAGTCTAGACACCATTCACTTGTCTCTCAGGATCCCAGGAAAGTTATGCTTGACCCAACACATTTATTCTCAGATTAGTCTTTCAGGACCTTGGATTAACAAGGGTCATAATTATGCTTTTTTTTTTTTTCCTTTTCTTTTCTTTCAAGCTACTATACATTTCATTCATGAACAAAAATATGGTCTTTTTATTTGTATTTTTTTTTTTTAACGTTGTAGTACTTAAGCTATTCTGTTATAGAAAATTGTCTACCAGTTATAGTACGGTCTGCTTATAAAATAAACTGTCATTTATGGTTATTGTGACATATGACTTTTCTAAGAAAGTTGTTTGCAATTCTTTGTTCTTCCTGCAATGGATCATGGTCACTATCTACATTATGCAAACTAGCTTTTGGCATGAGAACAGCTACAACTTGTTTTCCCATTCAGAGTCAAAAGTGCGCCTGCAGTGCATTCTGGGAAAAACTTTGTTATGACAAAAGATGATTTAGAAGTAAAGTGAGCATGTATTGTAGTTGGTAAAATGGATTTATATCTACATGCAAATATAGACCTACATGGAAGATGCAGAGGTTAAAGCCCAACTGAACTTTTAGTTTAAATCAGCTAAATACATTTTAGGTCACTTACAACAAAGGGAATTCAATGTAGTATATATATATATATATATATATATATTTTTTTTTTTTTTTTTTTCAAAAAGCAGCAAAAGCCACATTAGAAAAGTCTGTCCCCTGCCAGCATTCTGCAGAGAAGGAATCTTGTTCTTTCTGTGGAAGCAGAGGGCTGATAAACCCACTACTGATAGTTCAGTTGGGCTTTAATGAACAAACTGTGTGGGGTTTTTTTTCAGATAATATGTAGGTTTTGTAAGTGTGAGCTGAGAACGGAGTTTACAGGCCCCACCAAAGTCTAAGCATGTTCATACTGTCATTCATGAGGTTATAAAATATGGGCAAAAAAATGATATAAAATGATTATGAATGTGTAAAAAGCTAGCTGAAATGTGGTTTCTCCATACCATAGTTAATCACATTCTCTGTAATTAAATATAAAGAATCTGGAGTTCTCCTAAAAAAAAAAAACAACTGGTTTTGGCAGTAGAGGACATCTTATATGCAGTATATTGGCTGGGAGGCTCTCACTGCAGCTGTTTCATGCATTTACACAAATGTAGTGCGACCATAGGTGTAAGCAGCCTATTGCATTAGGGTGTGCACCCCAAAGCTGCAGTGGGTGGTGGGTGTGGCCAAACTGGGTTCACAGTGGGAGGGGCTTAAATGGGAGTGGTTAAATAAAACAAAAGCCTTCCTGTACCCATATAATATAATTTTGGTCTTCCCTACCTGAAGTAGGGTGCATTCACACTGATGCTGTATGGTTTAAAATTACATGGTTGCAGTGCAGTGTATCTGCAGTTTCCATGTGGGTTTAGTTGCACATTGCCATAGACTTCTATTATATCCCACAGTTTTGGTGTGCTTTCTGAAAACAAAATCTGAAAGGGTGGTTTTGGTGCGCTTTCAGAAAGCGCACTAAAACCATGGGACATAATAGAAGTCTATGATAAAGTGCAACTAACCCATACGAAAATTGTGGGTACACTGCACTGCAACCATGGTGTGGGAAAACTGCACAGCATTAGTCTGAAAGCCAAGCTGACTGTTTATTAATACTGACATCTGAACTCTCCGTTAATTACCACTGATCCCTGAACTCCGGCTTTACTTACTACTGACCCTTGAACTCCACCTCACTTACTATTGACCCCTGAACTCTGCCTCACTTACTATTGACCCCTAAACTCCATCTCACTTACTGTTGATCCCTGAACTCTGCCTCACTTACAAGTGAAGTCTAAACTCTGCATCACAAAATTCTAACCCCTGAACTCTACTTCACTTACTACTGACCACTGAATTTCACATCACTTACTACTGACCTTTGGGTCACTTCTGAACTCTGCTTCACTTACTACAGAATACAGAGGTCAATAGTGACACATAGTACAGAGTGCAGTAGTATGCAACCCTCTCGCTTTCATTTCTGCACTGCTTACCTGTGTTTGCTTTCACCCTGGACTTTTCACAGCACTCAGGATACTGCAGCACCAGCTCTTCTCCCGCTTCTACTTTCCTCTGGTCCTGTAGGTGGAGCTAAATAAAGTTACTCATAGTCCTGCCTATTGGACCTGGGAATAGGAGAAGGGGGAGGAGCTAGAGTTACAGTATCCTGAGTACTGTGAATAGTCCAGGGAGAGGAACAGAAGCCATTCCTCTTTATGTATCTCTCCTACAACTGCCCTTGTCAAAGACAGCTCTGGGGGAAAGCTGTTTGTTTATGTAGGGGAGAGACAGATACTAAAAGACGACATGGGGAGTAACTATGATTGGCTTATAGATCCGTCCCCACTGCTGCATCGGCTTTAGCACCTACTATATCACCTAATTATAGCCCGGCCTCCCTACGCCACCCTTTAAGACCCACCCCCACCCCCAACGTAAGCAAAGTTTCCTCTGCAGCTTCCTGTGAGAAGCGCAGCTGCAGGAAGCAGAAACAGAGCATTGTTTCTCTGGAGCTGAGTACCAGAACATGTTCCACTGGACCGCCAGTTGGAAGACATGTGCGCAGGGTAATTAGGGTGTGCACGGGCACACCTGGCACACCCTGTGTGCATGCCTCTGAGTGTGAATATTTATTCCAAGTGACCAGTGAATATAGTAATATACTCCAGGAAGAGTTTGAGTATAAGGGCATATAAAGGGAATAGTCCAAAAACACTCTTTTGGTGGACCAAAGCTGATGATGCTTATGGTCATTGGTAAAAGGCTGATGAAATGTATTGTTTATGAAAGCACTGCGTAAACTGTATAATAATAAGTGTTTCAGTGTCTGTTTGGAGTACATGATTAGAGTAGAGCAGGCTTCAATTAATACAGTACTTTTAAAGCAGCAAAAATGTGTTGATGCTTTTTGCATTACGATGCTTAGCCATTGAGCCTTAAGACAAAAAACCATAGGACAAAATGTATTCAAGACATTTTTTCTACTGCAAGGTGCTTAATAAAGCCTCCCAGTGCCCCACTCCATTTGTATATACCTGCATAAGCTTACAGTAAAAGCTAGGCAAAGCTATAGAGTTGCAAACAATGGGAAAAAGTGGTTACAAGCTCATCCTCTAGTGGCAGAGTCTTTGACAGGTAATACTGGGAATATTCTATAAGCCCTCTAACCAAAGAGAGGAGGCGGAGGCGGACCTCCTATCACAATTTGGATTAGCGACAAGGCTGGGAAATGTCATAATGGAAGATTTTAATTATCCAGACATAGACTGGGTGGAAGGAACCATGCATTCGTCTAAGGCTTGCCAGTTCCAAAATGTCTTGCAGACTTGATCACGTAGAAATTAGGCAAATTAGGAAACAACAATCACAGGTAAATTAGTTTCAGTATAAATCAAACTAATAGAAAGGGGAATACAAAGACACTGAATTTCAAACGGGCCAACTTCCCTAAACTACGATCCTTGCTAGAAGATACAAATTGGGATAAAATCTTAGGAACAAAGAACACAGAGGAAAAATGTGTATGCTTTAAAAGCATATTACATTAGGGCATTAGCAAGTGCATTCCAGTGGGAAATAAATTTAAAAGAGCTAATAAATGTCCTGGCTTAACGCCAACGTAAAAATGCATATAAAAGCAGGCCTTCAAAAAATACAAGGCTGAAGGATCATCATCAGCATTCCAACTTTACAAATAATACAAGAAATGTAAAGGTGTAATCAGACCGGCTAAGATAGAACATGAAAGGCACATAGCAGAGGAGAGTAAGAAAATCCAAATAAATTCTTTAAGTACATAAAAAGTAAGAAAAAGAGGTCAGATCATATTGGTCCCATAAAGAATGATGAAGGGAATCTGGTTACTAAGAATGGAGAGATGGCAAAGGTATTGAATTTATTCTTCTCCTCAGTCTTCAGGAGGGAATCTGAGGGGCTTCAGCAGCCAAAACTACAATGTTTATCCTCAAGACACGTCACAGGAAGCACCCGCATAGCTAACAGAAGACAGAATCAGAAATAGACCTTAAAAACGTAACATTAATAAATCACCGGGGCCAGATGGCTTGCACCCGAGGGTCCATAAGGAACTCAGTCAAGTAACTGCCAGACCATTGTTCCTAATTTTTACGAACAGTCTACTGACTGGAATGGTATCAGCTGATTGGAGAAAAGCCAATGTAGAACCAATATTTAATAAAGGGCCAAGATACATCCCTGGGCATTACAGACCAGTTAGCCTAACAACAATTGTATGCAAGCTCTTGGAGGGGATGATAAGGAACTATATAAAACATTTTAGCAATGACAACTGTATCATTAGCAATAATCAGCATGGATTCATGAAGAATCATTCTTGCCAAACCAATCTATTAACCTTTTATGAGAAGGGGAGCTGCCATCTGGATAAAGGAAGGCCCATAGAAGTGGTGTATCTGGATTTTGCAAAAGCATTTTATACAGTTCCCCATAGACATTTATTGTACAAAGTAAGGTCCATTGGCATGGACCATAGGGTAAGTACATGGATTGAAAACTGAATATAGGGGATAACTCAGAGGGTAGTGATAAATGGAGAGTACTCTGAATAGGCAAGGGTCAAAAGTAAAGGCCCCAAGGTTCTGTCCTGGGACCAATCCAATTTAATTTATTCATAAATGACCTGAAGGATGGGATAAACAGTTCAATCTCTGTATTTGTGGATGATACTAAGCTAAGCAGGGCAATGACTTCTCTGCAGGATGTGGAAACCTTACAAGATGATTTGAACAAATTAAGGAGGTGGGCAACTACATGAGTTTTAATGTGGACAAATGTAAAATAATGCATTTGGGTAGAAAAAATATGAATGCAATCTACTCCCTGGGGGGAGAACCTCTGGGGGAATCTAGGATGGAAAAGGACCCGGGGATCCTAGTAGATGATGGACTCAATAATGACATGCAATGCCAAGCAGCTGCAGGTGCAGCAAACAGAATATTGGAATGCATTAAAAAGAGATAAAACTATAATCCTCCCACTCTACAATACTCTGGTCTGGGCGCACCTGGAGTATGCTGTCCAGTTCTGGGCACCAGCTCTCAGGAAGGATGTGCTGGAACTGGAGAGAGTCCAGAGAAGGGCAACAAAACTAATAAAGGGTCTGGAGGACCTTAGTTATGAGGAAAAGTTACGAACACTGAACTACTTCTCTCTGGAGAAGAGATGCTTTTGAGGGGACATGATTTCAATGTACAAATACCGTACTGGTGACCCCACAATAGGGATAAAACTTTTCTGCATAAGGGAACTTAATAAGACACGCAGCCATTCACTAAAATGAGAAAAAAAGCGCTTTAACCTTAAACTATGTAGAGGATGTTTTACTGTAAGAGCGGTTAGGATGTGGAATTCTTTTCCACAGGCAGTGGTTTCAGCTGGGAGCATCGATAATTAAAAAAAAACTATTAGATAAATGCCTGAATGACCACAACATGCAGGGATATACAATGTAATACTGACATAAAATCACACACATAGGTTGGACTTGATGGAGTTTTTTCAACCTTGCCTACTATATAACTATGTGTTTTTTTTCTGCCCATGACCCTATTTGTGACATTTTATACAACTTACAGTCAGCAGGTAAGTGATGGGAAATCTCTCCTGTGATGACATGGACAAAAACAAGAACATGTTCTTGTTGAGTGAGAAAGAGTTAGAACTTCTGAGAACTTTTTTTTATATTCTTCCAGTCCTATAGATCACTGGACTCCCATTTCTTGTACCTCACATGGACAAGAAGTCAGTAAAAATCTCCACAAGTGAGATCACAAGCAAAAATAAAAAAACTGACAATTTTTAACTCTTCCCCACCAAAACTCAAAAGCCCCGTACACACGAGAGGATTTATGTCCGACAGACTTCCGAAGGAGTCCTGCCGGAGTTCTGCCGGAGTTCCGACAGAGTTCTGACGGACTTTTCGACTGAGCGGACTTGGTCACACACAATCACACCAAACTCCGACGGATTCGAACGTGATGACGTATGACTGGACTCGAATAAGGAAGTTCATAGCCAGTAGCCAATAGCTGCCCTAGCGTTGGTTTTAGTCCGTCGGAATAGCATACACACGAGCGAATTTTTGGAAGGGACTGGGTCCGGCGGAGCTCCGTCGGAAAAATTTGAAGCATGTTCCATTTCTAAAGTCCGTCAGACTTTTGCGAATCAAAAGTCCGTTGCAGCCCACACACGATCGCCCACACACGATCGAATAGTCTGACGGAATCAGTCCGTCGGACTTTGGATGTTGAAAAGTCCACTCGTGTGTACGCGGCATAAAAGTCATTTCGGGCAACAAAGTTCAACAAATCAGCTACTAATACTATCCAAAAACATTTTATCTGTGGTAGAACATTCGCTCATCCTACTATAATCTGCAATCATTTTATAGGGTTACTGTGAGTGATCTTCCTGAAATCTGTTCTGTGTAACTATGCCACTCTATCTGTTTCCTATAGTATCAGTCACAGAGCAGTTTTCAAAGAATTTCTGAGTAATTGCCGGCTGTAAAAAAAGTCTTAATATGAACAACGTTTCATCAAGATTTCTGTGTGTCAGAGACAGAGATGAGCCTGCTTTGGGTGGGTTTGGAACTACTTCTCTACATCACAAGCTGGGGTTCACCAGATTAATAACAAAAGACATTCGGGCAAACTGGTGCACTGCAATACCTGGATGAAAGGCAGAAATACTTAAGATGGATTTTTCAATATTGATGAGACTGCACCTTTAACTACAGTTATTTCTCAAGAATGGAATGGGTCACAATTTATGATATTTCAAAACTATATATCTGACTTGTTTCTAAAAATTGAAGGTTTCAGACAGGTCTGTAGCTGTGGTAGCTAAGCAGCACTATGAATGGAACTATAGCTTTGTAAAAAAAATAGGCACATATCATAGATGTATTAGTATGTTACATGGTATACAATTTCACACACATCTCTCTTTCTATGTCTCTCCTTCCCTCTCGCTCATATACTCCATCTCTAATTCTCTCACTAGCATTGTTTTCATTCATTCCTACCTTTATATTATTTGTTTTCCATTTTTTTCATAAATACATCTATATTGTTTTAGCAAATGATGCGTTTTACAATGTATGATTGATTTCTAATGAAACTGTATGGACACCAATTTTTACATTAGCCAAAACATAATATTATGTATAAAATGAAATTCATTAAGCATTCCTCCAAATTGTTTCATTTAAATAAAAATTGAGTCTAAATATTTGCTCAAAGGTGTATTGTTCCAATTGACTGCTTTTTCATTCACATTCAAGTATTTCATGTTTTGAAAGTTTTCCATTTAGAGGAAAAGCATTTATGAATTTTTAAAAAGGCAGAATTATAGTAAAATTTTCAAGGTATCATCAGCCACAGCTTTATTTTTTTTTTAAAAGGTATGTTTTTATCAACTGTATCTTCAAGCATTTCTTCCAAACTGAACTAAAAAAGTATTTTTGTATTTTTGTGTGGCGTATTATTAACTTCCGACTATGCTTTCTCAGTTTTGTGTTCTTATAATTTATCTGTTGAAATGTCCTCTTAATCTTTTCTGTCTCTAACTTGTGATTGATTACCTCAGGACAATTGGGGCACAGGATGCATGTTTCGTCTTGGGTCTATGGATGTATAAAGAATTAACTGAGAGGACCTACTCCTTGCCACTGGTGTAGATGCTTCTCAATAATTGACCTCATGTGTCTGAAAAAACACATGTTGCCACATGACCACTGATCAAATGTTAATTTTCCAAGAATGCTCTGGGGGTAATACAGGCAGTTTTTCCAAACAGACACTTTGTCAATGGACTAACTCCATCGCTGAAGTACATGCATCTAGACAGGAATTTTTTGCAAAGAGGCTGCAAAAGATATTCAGCACTGAGTTGCAACAAAGGATGAAAAAATGTGACAACAAATATTGTATTAAAAAAAAATGGCTATTGTTTTTGATACACAGTTTAACACTAGAGTTGAGTTAGAGTTTACATCTACTTTAAATATATAGAGACAGCACTTTATAAAACCCTTTTTCTGTAAATGTGGTTTATATCATATTGCTCTTTGCCACACACAGATCCCATAACAAAGGCCTTCAAAGATAACAAGGAAATTAAATACCAATAAACCTGTCCTTGATTACAAAATTTCTGTTTAAATGGACAACGGCTCTAAAACACTCCTGAAGAGGCAGTAATGCATGCTTCTAAACATGTTGATTTTTAATTGATTTTATTAAATCTGGAATTTTCTTTTATTCTTTTATTGTGACCTAATGTTTTCTACCCTGTGGATTCACAACATCTAACAGCGCTTGCAGAGAGTTTACTGTTACTTGCAACAGGATCTGGTAAGCCCTTTCCTAAGGATATTTTCTATTATTGATTACAACTACACTTAGATGGTTTATCTTTATCCATCAGTTGTAAAGATTACGGGGAATATATAATATATTCTTGTTATTCAAGTCTGATTGCAAGGATACTTAATTGGTGTTTTGTTGCCTTTTGCCAAGGTGAGTTTTGTACATTGATTTAACTCACCATTTTAAAGCTGCTGGTGCTCTAATGCCACGTACACACGATCGAAATTTCCAATAGGAAGTTTTTCCGTTGGGAAAATTTAGAACATGCGATCAATTTTTTTCTGGCGGGAATTCGGACAGCTAAATTCATACACACGGTCGCATTTTCCGATGAAAAGCTCTCATCAGTCTTTTTCTAGCCGGAATTCCAATCATGTGTACGCAGCATAAGAGGCACTATATCTCTCAGAAGCACTCCATCTTGTTTGGTCAATATAGATGAAAATCATTGAGCTAAACAGCATGGGTACCCCCTCCCAGCCCATTACCGGGCCCTTTGGGTCTTGCGTCTATATTAAGAGGAACCCCTCACCCAAATAAAAAAAAGGCCCTATATACTCTAAACAGCAATATACATATGGTCCCCGGGTTACAAACAAGATAGGGACTATGAGTTTGTTCTTAAGTTTTATTTTGTAACAGGTAAATTTTTTTAGTGTAGCTCCAGCCAAAAAATCTATTTTTAAGTTTTATGGATAACATAGGGAAGGGCTATCACCCCTGTAACATTTTTTTTGCTGTCTGTGCCCCTATTCAGAAGATTTCACCTCACTTTCTGTCCCAATGACAATTGGATTTAGAAAATTTGGGTTTTTTAGGGAAGCAAGGATCGGTGATAAAGCATCAGTGGTGGAGACACCCTTTTCCCATATTTACTCTTAGCCCTTGTACACATGGTCGGACATTCCGACAACCAAATCCGTCGGATTTTGTCTGACGGATTTTGTCTGAAACTGTTGCATACACACAGTCAGACAAAGTTGTCAGAAAATCCAATCGTACTTAACGTGATGATGTTATTTCGTTAGGACGGGACTACGTTCAGGCTAGTGGCCAATAGCTTTGGTCTAGGAATTTGATCTGATTGTGCGTGGCACTTTGTCCGATCAGAATTCTCTACACATTATCGGACAAAGTCCGATCGGATCATGTTGTCGGAAAATTTTATAGCCCAGCTGGAAAACTTGGTCCATCGGATACTCCGATGGAATCAGTCCGATGGAGCCCACACACTGTCAGATTATCCAACAACACGGTCCTATCGGACATTGTCCATCGGAATATCCTTGTGTACAAGGGCTAACAGGAGAGAATTTCCTTTCCTAGAGGTAGGAGTCATTTGGAAGTTGGATGTTTGAAAATAGGGGACCACCTGTATATACTATACGGCCTGCCCTATACACTCTGTGGAAAATTGGGCCTTAGGTGTTAGTGGTACCAGAACCACCTTAGGTGGTGGTAGGAGTGGTGGTGGTGATGGTACAAAACTGTAAAGGCTCACAGATATTCTTGTTGAGTGCAGGTACGGGCCCTGCTGTGAAATATTAGATCAAAAATTGTAATTGTGTGCCCCTGTTAAACAGGGGAAGAAAAATTGGGCCTTAGGCAGTGGTGGTGGTGCCACAACACTGCAACCCCTCACAGATACTCTTGTTGAGTGCAGGAATGAGCCCTGCTTTTAAATATTTGATTAAAAATTTTAATCACATGCACCTGTTAAACAGGGGCAGAAAAATTGGGCCTTAGGCAGTGGTGGTGTCCTGAACCAAAAATATTCTAATAAGCTATCATCATGAAGATTGAGGAGGAATAGGATAGTCACTCAGCATAATAGGATTGTCACTCAGCATATGCAGTCTTCAAGGGATCCCACATCCATAGAAAAATCAATCGGTTACATCAGCATCAGGTGCTTGGTAGCATTTTTATGAATGTGAGCCGATCAACAGAGTCTGTGGACAGGCGCACTCTGTGATTGGTTACAAAGCCTCCAGCAGCACTGATTGTGCATTCAGAAAGAACACTGGATGCAGGATAGGAGAGTAGCTCAATTTCATATTGAGCAAGCTCTGGCCAGTGGTCCATCCTCAAGACCCAGTAACCCAGTGGATGTTCTGTTGGAAAGGTCTCCAAGTCTAATCTTGCCCCTAGATATTCCTGCACCATGTAATTTAGACGCTGGCAATGGTTGCTGGAACTGATCAGACCTTGGCGCTGAGGACTGAAAAATTGTCTGAAGGCATCGGTCAGCCGGCCACCTTTTCCACCGCTCTTTCTGTGACTGAATGAAGCCTCAGCAATGTGGATCAAGAAGGGTTGCCTGCCAGTAATGATCCCTCTCCTTGATACCACAAATCCTAGGGTCCTTTTGCAGGCTTTGTAGGATCGGGTAGGCCATGCAGCATAAGTTTGCAGAGGCATTCGATCCTGAGTCCTCTGGGTCACTAAGGATCACAAGATCCTCCACCACCTCCTCCCAGCCACATACAACTCCACGGGTTTCTGGGGACTGAAAACGATCCCTTGAAGACTGCTGCTAATGCTGAGTGTTATCCTCCACTTCCATGCTGACATAAGCCTCCTCCTCCTCTTCTTCCTGTATGATTGGCAGGCCCACAGGAATACTATAAAGGGGGCCTTGAGAGTTAAGGACATCCTCCTCTTCCTCCCGCTGTTCTGCCTCAAGTGCCCTGTCCATTATTCCATGAAGCGTGTGCTGCAACAGGAAGACAAGAGAGACAGTATCACTGATGCATGCACTGTCACTGTTCACCATCCTTGTAGCCTCCTCAATTAGTGACAGGACAGTGCATGCATCCTTGATCAGTAGCCACTGGTGTGGCGAAAAAAAGACAAGCTCCCCTGACCCTGCCATACTCACATAGGTACTCATTGATGGCCCTCTGCTGTGTGTGCAGCCCCTGCAGCATTGCCAACGTTGAGTTCCACCTGGTGGACATGTCACAAATGAGGCGGTTCTTGGGCAGGTCGCATTCCATTTAAAGGTCAGCCAGCCAAGCACTGGCATTATATGACCAGCGGAAATGACCACAGACTTTCCTGGCGTGCCTCAGGAGATCCTGTAAGCCCAGGTAGCTGCTCAAGAACCGCTGCAGCACCAAATTCAGGATGTGAGCCAAATAGGGAACATGGGTCAAGTGTCCCTGTCAGAGGGTGGAGAGGAGGTTGGTGCCATTGTTGCATACAAAAATTTCCTGGCTGAAGCTGGTGGGGCATCAACCACCTCTGAGCCTGCCCCTGTGGAGCTGACAGAATCTCTGGACAAGTGTGCCTCCTGTCCCCTAAGCAGATCAGCTCTAGCACAGCATGGCATCTTTTTGTCCGAGTGCTTGGGTAGCCCCTTGAACACCTACAGAGCACCGTTGGTTCAGAGGACAAATCTGCAGAGGAAGAGGCCATAGAGTAAGAAGAAGATCGATCCTTCCGCTTACAGTTCGATCCTTCCGCTTACAGTCAATATTGTTTAAGGTGTAGACTGCAATATAAAACAAGATGGGTTCGTGACCACCTCTCAGTTCATATTGTTATCTGTGATCTCAATTTGTACTATGTCTTTCCTTTTTATTAGTACATTTTGTATCGCCTGTTATTGTACTGTTTAAAACCTCAATAAATTCTTTATGGAAAAAAAAAAAGAAGAAGAGGAGGGGTGGAGGAGAGAGCTGTGGCAGAATCACCACTATCATTTTGGAGGCATGGTGGTGGAACAAGCTCCAACAATACTGAACCCTGTCCTGCATCCTTCCCAGCTGCCAGCAGAGTTACCCAGTGCTCTGTGAAATAAAGGAAACATCCCTGTCTGTGCCTGCTGGACCATGAGTCAGCAGTAATATAACCCTTACTGCTGACCGCCCTGTCCAACATGGCCAATACATTGCTTTCCACATGCTGGTAGAGAGTCGGAATGGCGTTCTGTGAAATTAAATGGTGTTTCGTCACTGGAGAAAACTTGGCAGTATGTCCTTCTTGGGCACCTGCCAGCTGCAGAAAAAAAAGGACAAGCGTGTCCCACGGCCACATGCTGAGGATGCTCTGTTGACTGTAGACACAGAGCCTGCTTGCCCTCTTTTAGTGGCATGTGAGCGTCTTCCTCTCCGTGGTGGCCTTTCCGGACATGCTGTAATATTTTGTTTAGCAAAACCACACTACTCTGTATTGTGTACTTTACATTTCTCAACATTAAACCTTATCTGCCACATTGTCGCCCAATTAGGCAGAGCATTGAAAAAGAGAAAGAAATATCTATAAAGTAAGAAAATCCCACCTCCACCAACAACTGTTGCCAGATTAATGTTTTTGGAAGATTTCCCCTCCTTTCCTGTTCCAGTGACAACCACGTGATTTTGTATTTTCCCCACTTTCATTTCTGGGACCATGACTGCACGGATATATAGTTAGGGTGAATCTCCTTTAAAGAGAATGAGCTAGTAATAAATAAATTAAAAAAAACAGCAGTTTTAATCCTTTCTTATTCAATTCAACACTAAAAAAAGGTTTAGCCGCAGTTGCACATTATAGAAGACTCCTAGTAAAGCTACTTCCCAAAAGAAACTTGGGGATAAGCTTCCACAATCAATATCCTGTGGTTAATTGGATTTTTAAAGTCAATTGAATAATTTATTGGTTTAGAAGTAATTAAAAACACCAACACATAATACTATGTTGTATCTGAGCTTTCTCTTCAGAACCTTCACATAAAGAGGCCAGTCCAAGTCTTGGAGCACATCTCCACTATTCACCCAATCATGGGAAACATGCAGCTAGTCAAGGTTCAGGGCTACAGCTGACATTCAGCTGTCGTGTCCTTTTTGTCTCCTGAACTTCTTTCCATTTAAACATTCAAGAGTACTTTATGATAATGACAAAGAAATAGTCAATTGATACCATTACACTTCATGCACACAGAGACTGCAGCCCTGTTCACAACTGTTGAAACAGTCTAACATCATTCTTTGAAAGACCTATTGAAGAAGCAAGACACCCAATTTCTCTCTAAATAACACAGACTAACTTCCTTATTCCAAACATTTAGCTATGTCCTCTAATAGGTTTCCATAGAAAACTTTAATTGAGATAACAGCATCTGCATTTTAATGGCTGGCCATTTGTGTGAAACGGATGATTACCTGAAAAGCCATGCCTCTCCTGCACTACTTTCAATACAAGTGGCAGCTGGGTATAAAGGGAAAGAGAATGGCACAAAAGATGGATTTTAAATACATGGGTTGACATTTTTGCATTAAAAAAAATCAGTTGAAGGAAAGAAACAAAGTTCTGTAGAAAGAAGAAGCTTTCTTGAGAAGCAGTTTGAGAATGTATTAGCACTTGGATGGCTACAGTGTTTCCTCACACAATCGGAGGCACCACCAAATTAGTCTATTTATACTCCTGATGCTTTCTTCTGTTTATTGAAATAAGTGCTCTGTACATAGATGTAAAAAAAAACACGTTGCCCTGATCTGACATGACAAATGGAAAAAAAAGCTTTTTGGCTGCATCAGCTGGACACTAAAATAGAAAGTCTACTGGATGTCAGTGTGCCAATAAAGACACTGCATTTGGGATTTCTATAATTAATGAAGTTTAAATAATTATTTTATCCAAAAAGAAAGAAAGTGAGATAAATATCAGCAAAATAAATGGTTAATTAAGATATAAAGCATCATTCTACTTACCCAGCTGTTATAGCTCATATGTTTCTATAATAATTTACATCTGTTTACTCATATGTTATATAGCTTGAATGTAGATGAGGCTGTAGAGTTGTTTTATGAACAACTTCAAAATGCAATAAATCAAGTAGAGAATCGAGAAATACCGATCATCATGAGGGTATTCAATGTTCAGGATAGGACAGTAAGATATGCATCTTAAGATGCAGTGGTTGGAAAGTATGGCCCAGCAGAAAGGAATTAAAGTGGTTGTAAACCCTCCCCCACAACTTTGTCCCATGTAAATCAGCATAAAAAAAACCTTAATGAACACTGCTTGTAGATATCTCCTTACTTGCATAGTATTGTTGTAATCCTTTTTGTTCTTTAGAATGACATCACTGACCATGCCCAGATCTTCCCCGATTCACAGCACACTCTCTATGTCTTATCTATCTGTTATCAGGACTTCCTACGGTGCACAGCACTGAACTCCCAGGAGGCTGCTAATCACTCAGAGCTTCCTTCAACACACCATGTGACCATGTGGCCTCACATACAGTGTAAAGCAGGGCATGGGACAGAAATAACTGCAGTCTTATGAGCTGAAGCTGATAGGACTCATACAGGCAAACACTAGATAATCAGCACAAGTAAATACTATGAAATAAAACAAGTCAGCTATGAACAGGGAAGCAGGGTTGCCATAGAAACGTTGGATTGAGAAGGAGGTTTGGTTAACAGTACAGGAAGTGCTCAATGTAAGGGCGGAAATACACTCCACTGTGGACTCAGAAAACAGTACTTAAGATGGTGCTGCCTAACCCCTGGGAACAAGATTTTTAAAGTTTCTTTAAACAGTAAGTAATATGCAATTTGGGCTAGATTACAGTGGCTATAGTTTGATAATTACTTATTATAATGGACTAAATGAAAAGAAGCATCAGAGTGGGAGAGTTTACTATTTAACAGGAGATATTGTACAGTTTTCCAAAATAAACAACTGTCTGTCATGAATACACAATTTCAGCACCACAAGTGTCAGCCATACAACCTTTCCAAATTGCATGTATCGTAATCAAATTGACTACACCTGCATAGGACAGAGGTGGAAATCTGCAGTTTTAGCAGCAAGGACTAAGCCAGGAGCTGCTTGTGGAAGAAACTATGAGCTTTTGAAATGCAAGATCAAGGCACTGTAAAGCTTTGCAAGAAGATGATCATTAGATGCCCTCCAAGATATGACATTGAAGATTTCCCACAAGATTACTGGATTAAACTAACCAATAGAATTGCTTTTCTTGAAACAGGAGATAGAGAGCCCGAATGGAACAACAGTAAAACCATAATTAGTGAAGAAGCTGAAAAAATGTTACAGATGAGGGAAAAGCCAAGAAGTCATCCTGGATTTCAGAAGAAACTAGGAAAAAGAAGACAAGCTAAAATTTCCAGTGACTATCACAAGTTAACTGAGCGTTTCATCACCAAGTTCAAAAAGATAAAGAATGATACCTCAAGGATATTTTTCAGAAACATGAAGCCGAGTATGTAAAAGGAAAAACCAGACTAACTTTTCAGGATATTAAGAGGTTGGGGCAGAAAATCCAACCTAGATTGGGGATGCTTAACCACTTCAATACAGGGCAATCTCCCTTCCTGCCCAGGACAATTTTTTAGCTTTCAGCGCTATGATGCTTTCAATGACAATTGCGCTGTCATACAATACTGTACCCCAACTACATTTTTATCATTTTCTTCCTAGAAATAGAGCTTTCTTTTAGTGGTATTTGACCACCACTGGGGTTTTTATTTTTTGCTAAACAAACTAAAAAAGAACATTTAAAAAAAAAAAATACGTTTTTCTTTGTTTCCGTTATACAATTTAGTTTTCTCCTTTACTGACGGGCACTGATGAGGCTGCACTAATGGGCACTGATATGCAGCACTGATGGGCACTGATGAGGTGGCACTGATAAGGTGGCACTGATGGGCACTAATAGGTGGCACTGATGGGCACTGATAGGCGGCCCTGATGGGCACTGATAGGTGCCACCGATGGGCACTGATAGGAAAAGCACTGATGGACACTTATAGATGGCACTGATATGCAGCACTGATGAGGAGGTACTGACAGGCATTACTGATGGGCACTGATTGGCATCTGTGAAGGGCACTGACAGGCATTACTGATGAGCACTGATTGGCACTTTGATGGGCACTGATTGGCAATTTGGGTGGTCATTCTTTGGGATTTGGGTAGGCACTCATTGGCATTGTGGTGGGCACCTCTAATGTGGGCTGTGCTGATAATCAATGTGCTGATTATCAGTGAACACCCCCCCAGACAGGAGAGCCACCGATCAGCTCTCCCTGTCAGCATCAACCGAGGAAAGCTGATTACCGACACTTCCTGATTCATGCTGTGATCAGCTGTGATTGGTCACAGCTGATCATGTGGTAAAGAGTATCTGTCAGAGGGTCTGTCAGAGAGCTTACCCTAGTGGACACTGCGCTGGCCCCTCTGGTGCGCGCCGTGCGTGTGGCGCATGCATTCCTGTGCGCACTCTGTGCGCGCCTCTGTGGACTCTGATGTTCACAATCCTGTGCACGCTGGTGTCTGGGCACATTCGCGGGTGTATGCACGCCTGTGCGTGTCGGTGTGCACACGTGCGCGGCATTTGTCTCCGATTGCCCTATTTTGTTTAGCTTTGCACTCTGCTCGGTGCTGCCTGATCATCAGCTGATACTGAACAATCCAGAGAACATCAAAAAGAGATGGAAAGCCAATACCAAAAATGTACTTAAAAAAATGCAATGTGGATGGCATTGTAGAAACTGAACTGGAAAGTGATGCTGAACATGCACCAAATATTCTAAAGGGAGAATCCATAGCAGCAATTTAAGCAAACAATCATTTTGACTTATTATGACTTATATCAAACAATAAGTCACCAGGTATCGATGATGTTCCATTTGAGTTTATACAAAGGCTCTGAAGATGTTATAATGGGCCTTGCTCAACTGTGTCAATAGTTCTCAAAGGAAAAAACATGGCCAACTGACTGGAGTAGTTCAATGGTCATTCCTATACTGCAGAAAGGTTATGCCAATGATTGTAACAACTACAGAACAAATACATTATTTCCACATGCCAGCAAAGTATTACTGAAAATAAGGCAATAAAGGATACAATCATACACAGAATTACCTGAAGCTAAGGCTGGTTTCAGAGAAGGTTGAGGAACAAGAGACATTATTGCAAATGTTAGCTGGATATTAGAGATTCAGAGAAGAGCAAAGAATACCAGAATGCCATATACTTTTGCTTTACAGATGACATCAAAGCATTTGATTGTGTGGATCATGGTAAATTATGGAGGACTTTGTTGCAAATGGGAATACCTAAACACATCATTTGATAAAGAGTCTCTACAAAATCAAGAAGCTGAAGTGAGAACCGAATACAGAAAACGGATTGGGTTTCAATAACACATGGCGTCAGGCAGGGATGCATCTTGTCACCTTACCTGTTCAATCTATACAGTGTTAATGTTAGAGGCTGAAACGTAAACAACTTGTGTTATGCAGCCAACACAATGCTTGTCACCATCAGCAAAGTAGTTATGCTATACTTATTGAGAAAAGTCAAAGTCAAAAGGCGTGATATGGGATTAGAACTGAATATAAACAAGAATAACATAGAATATGATGATGATATTGAGCTTGATGGCAATAGACTATAAATTGTAAAGCATTTTTAACCTCCTGGGCTCTTTCAAGAAAGCAAATAGTAAAGACGAAATACTTTACAGAATAGCACTTGGTAGCTACATAATGACCCTCAGCGAAATATTCAAAGGTAAAAAATGATGCTCAAAATGAAGATCAGACTTGTCCACGCGCTAATTTTCTCAGTTGTTAATTACTGCTGTGACAGCTGGACACAACGGAAACAGAACAGAAAGAAGAGCAACTAATTTAAAGTGTAAGTTCACCTTTACAGAAAAATCTTTAAAAATCTTTAACTTACACAGGACCCCCTCCTCACGCCCCCCCTCCCCCCGTCCCACTGACCTGGAGCGGAGCAGCAATGTCCCATTCTGAGCCCTACTATAGCCGCGTCATGGGTCCAGGGCTTAGAAATCACCTTGGCTTTCACTCTCCTTCTTTCCCGCTGACAGGACAGGCTATGTGGGTTCTGATTGGTCAGTGCCACCCATGTGACAGCACAGACCAATTAGAATGCTTCTCAACATACCTCCTGATGGGGTAAATTTTGGAGACTAAGCTTTGGGGATCTCTAAGCCCTGGACGCGTGATGGGGCTATAGCAGGGCTCAGAATGGGTGATAACAGTGCTCCAGGTCAGCAGGACTGGGGGGTGAGGAGAGCATCCTGTGTAAGTTCACCTTACAGATTTTTCTGTAAATGGTGAACTTACCCTTTAAGCTTTGGTGCTGAAATACAAGACTGATTTTGTACGGGATCAAACCGGCTACGGTCACTAGAAGCCCAATTGATGACTTTTTATGATTATGACTGTCCTATTTTGGTCATATTGTCAGAAGAGAGAGATAACTGGAGAAGGAAAAAATGTTTGGGAAGATCGAAGAAACCAGGTATAGAAGGAGACCAGCTATTAGGTGGTTGAACACATTGACTACAGCTGTGGGGATGACACTGGAAGATCTTGCCAGACTAGTAAAAAAATTTAAGTCGCTAGGAATCAGACCCAACTTGACAGCACTTAACTATAGCTGGGGTAAATTCCAAGGTGATATACAGATTACTGTTATATCTGTACTTGCCACCAAAACAACTTTAACCTACTTGGCGGCATTACCGAGTGTGGCACGGGGTGAAGTTTCAGTACCATTAGCGGTAACCTTGAGCCAGCGGGTTTGCATTGCTGGATCCTGAAAGAGGTTACTTACCTTGTTCCTACAATTCCATGATGTACTCCCACTGTGTCCGGCAGCCGGATCTTCCGCCTGATGCTCTGTGTGTCCTGGTTTCCATTCCCTGCTAGCATCACAACGCAGGGGGGTGGAACCTGTGTCAAATTCAAAATGTATAAAACACAGCACACACAATACATTGTAATCTTATTGGATTACATTACTGTATCAAGTCATTTGACCTCAGTTTGTCCCCAGTGCTTTGTCCAGTGCCCTGCCTGCAGTTGTACTGTTCTTTCTGACATTCTCTTTGCCTGAAAACTGGAGAAAGACCATGGCATCCAAAAAGTGTGCCTCTATATTAAAAGTGGCTTATGACCTGCTTGAAAACAGTGACAGCGATACAGAATCCCTTGCAGAATTGAGTGATTTGTGGTCAAATTTGTCATCAGACACAGAAAGTGATTTCAGCGACGATCCTGCGACTGAGCTCAGTGATGTGCGGACTTGGTGCTCTATTGACTGCGGTACAGATCATGCAGCGCCCCCATGATTCCCATTTACTTGAGCATCTGGTATGAAAGTGGACATTGAAGATGACAACCCCTTGGCATACCTACACCTATTTCTGATCGATGAGGTTATTGAAAAAATAGTTACCAAGGGCAACAAGCTACTACACATCGGAAGTTTTCAAGAAGTATAAAGTGGGAACCAGTGACCAAAGATGATATGTGGAAATTTCTGGGCCTAATAATACTTCAGGGAGTGGTGGGGAAACCTCTGCAGAAGTGGTATTAGACAACAAATAAATTATTTGCCACTCCATTCTTTGGCACGGTCATGTCAGAGTACAAATTTTTCCTGATCATGAAGTACTTACACTTCGAAAATAACAAAGAATTTGATGAAACTACTCATCCAACACCAAAACTCAAGACAATTTGGGAAGTATATGAAATGATTCTGAAGAATTTCCAACAGAGCTATGTGCCAGATAGAGATATTAGAATAGATGAAGGCTAATAGTCTACAAGGGAAAGTTCAGCTGGATGCAATACATGGCGTCAAAGAGATCATGATTTGGCGTAATATCCTTCATGCTATGCGAATCATTAACTGGTTACATTTGGAATTCTGTCCTATACACTGGAAAAGGAACAAAATTCAACCCAAAATACAGCAACTATGAAATGGCAACATCTTCCGTTCTTTCACTAATTGAGTCATTGCTAAATCAGGGCTATTGTGTAACTACCGCCAACTTTTACACGTCTCCTGAACTTTTTGAGTTTCTTCGGCAGAACAAAACGGATGCCTATGGAACCATTAGGGCTAACCGGCGTGACATGTCACCATAGTTTGGCAATAAGAAGCTCAAGACTGTAAAAATGGTTGCCTGGCAGAAAGGAAAAATTATGGCACTGTGATGGTGTGACAAAAAAGATGTGGGCCTAATGAGTACAGTCCCTAATACCTCCGTTGTTATGGTATGCACAAAAGGTGGGAAAGAAATCCTGAAGCCACAAGTAGTGATATACTACAATAACACCATGGGAGGTGTTGACAGAGCTGACCAAGCAATGAAATTCTATCCAGCAATGCGGAAACAGCAAAAAAAAGTATTACAAGAATATCTTCAGGCATTGAGCAATGTTTGTGGAATGCCTATATTCTACTCAAAAAAAAAAGAGTGACAAGCCTATGATCTATTCTAACTATATTTGGAAAGTTGCCAAACTGATCTTCGTGAATCACCAAACACCAATGGCTGTGAATAGAGCTGGACATTGTTCTGCTGCCGTTGTCAACCTGCAACGCCTTAATGGTCGTCACTTCATGGACTACATCCCCCCAACTGAGAAAAAGTCAGCACTAGGGATGAGCTTCGTGTTCGAGTCGAACATACGTTCGACTCGAACATCGGCTGTTCGTCCATTCGGCGAAGTCCGAACATTTTGGTCCGTTCGCACCAAATTTGTGTGGCGCTCACGGCCCACAATGCACTGCGATGGCGCAGTGCATTGCTGGCTCATGATTGGCCAATCGCAGCGCAAGCAGCGAGCTCAGGCTGTGTAGTGCACGCCCCACACTGTATAAGGCCGCCAGCGCGGCGGCCTTGTGTAGTGTGTTGGCGTCTGAAGCAGTGGGTGTTCTGTGTACCTTCAACACAGCACACACCGATCGTTTTCGGCCGATTTTCGATCTTGCTGTTGTGTAGTGGTTGTTGTCTGCGTGCCCTGACCACAGTATACACCGCTATATTCACCTCACCTATATAGCTAGTGATCTATCTTTTATAATAGAGCTTGCAGTCAGTAGTGTTAGGATCTAGTGTGTGCTGTCTGCGTGCTCTGTACCCAGTACACACCGCTATATCCACCTACATAGCTCTTCTCTATTTGAGACCACTTGCCATCTGCATGAGTTATTGGAAGTTGTGTGTGCCTCCAGCACAGCACAGTATACATCTGTATATACCCCTTTATCTCTGGTGTTCTATAATAAAGGCATCTGCAGGAGTTAGTGGGTGTTGTGTGCCTCTAGCACAATATACACTACCCAACTGCTTTTTTACCCAACACCCTTCAGGCCATTACCATGTCTGGAAGGCCAGCAAGGAGAGGCAGACAGGCGGGAGCCGATAAAAAAGGGCAAGCAGGCTCTGTGTCTAGAGACAACAGTGCTGGTCGTGGATGCGGTGCATTGTCATCAGCACGTGGCCATGGGACACGGTTGTCCTTCTTTTCGGCAGCTGGACATGTTAAGCCGTAACATGCCAATGACTTGGTAGAGTGGATGACCAAGCCCTCTTCATCCTCCTCATCCTCTCTCACCCAGTCTCAGGGTACTAGCAAAGCAGCTGCCAACGCATCGTCTTCCCGCCTCTCAATGTCATCATCAGTGACTCCTTCCCTAGACCCACCACGTCCTCCTGAGGAGTCTCCTGAACTCTTTGAGCACAGTGTTGGGTACATGCTCCAGGAGGATGCCCAGTGTTTTGTGGGCTCTGATGATGACACTCAGCTAGAGGAAGGCAGTAGCGTGAGCGCAGAGAGAGGGGATGCTCAAGAATGACAGCAATCTGGCAGTCATGTTCCACAAGCTGCAGCATACTGCCAGGTTTGCTACAGCGATGAAGAGGGAGGGGATGATGAGGGCACTGACTCCACGTGGGTGCCTGGAAGGAGAGAGGAGGAGGAGGAGGAGGAGGCACATGTCCAACGAGGCAGGATGCCCTCCGGGGGCCAGCTTAGGGGCAGCACACCGACTGAATCACACCGCAGAGCTCCGCCTGTGCAGGGCGCTGCCTCTGCGCCTTATTCTAAAAGTTCTTTGGTGTGGGCCTTTTTTGAGACAAGTGCATCAGATCGCACCGCTGCTATTTGCAACATATGTCTCAAGCGTATCTCGCGTGACCAAAACATCAGCCGCTTGGGCACCACATGCTTGACCAGACATATGTTGACCTGCCATGCAGCTCGTTGGCAAGCGTACCTCAAAGACCCACACCAAAGAACAAAGTGGACCTCTCCTTGCTCCTCATCAGCTGGCATCTCCAACCCCACTAGACCTTCAGTCCTCTCTGAAACCTGCTCTGAGAGGAATGAAGGTGTAGAATTAAGTGTGTCACAGCCAAGTGCTTCCGGGAACTCTGCTAGCGGTACACCCACGTCCGATTATTGCAGGCAAATGTCCCTGCCCCAGCTGCTGGACCGGCGAAAGAAGTTCACTCCCAGCCATCCACATGCCCAGCGGTTGAATGCTAGCTTGGCTAAATTGCTAGCACTTCAACTGCTGCCTTTTCAGTTGGTAGACTCGGCCCCCTTCCGTGAGTTTGTACAATGTGCGGTTCCTCAGTGGCAGGTCCCCAAATGCCACTTTTTCTCACGGAAGGCGATTCCGGCTCTCTACCGGCATGTGGAAGGCAATGTCCTTGCCTCACTGGACAGGGCAGTCAGTGGTAAGGTGCATATTACCGATGACTCATGGTCCAGCAGGCATGGACAGGGACGTTACCTGTCTTTCACGGCCCATTGGGTCACTCTTCTGGCAGCTGGGAAGGATGCAGGACAAGGTGCAGTAGTGTTGGAGGTTGTTCCGCCACCATGCCTCCAAAATGCTACTATTGGTTGTGACACACCTCTCTCCTCCACCCCCTCCTCTTCTTCTTCCTCCATGGCCTCTTCCAGTGCTCTGTCCTCAGAACCAGCGGTGCTTCATAGGCGTTCCAGGGGCTACGCAAGTACGCAGGTGAAACAATGCCATGCCATGCTTGCGCTGGTTTGTTTGGGGGACAGGAGCCACACTGGGGCGGATGTTTTGTCAGTTCTGCAGGGGCAGGCCGAGAGGTGGTTGACGCCACGCCAGCTTAAGCCAGGAATGGTGGTTTGTGACAATGGCACCAACCTCCTCTCCGCCCTCCGACAGGGACAACTGACCCATGTGCCCTGTGTAGCTCACGTCCTTAACCTGGTGGTGCAGCGGTTCTTGGGCAGGTACCCTGGCTTACAGGATGTCCTGAAGCAGGCCAGGAAAGTCTGTGTGCATTTTTGCCGATCATTTAATGCCTGTGCTCGGCTGGCTGAGCTCCAAAAGGAGTTGAACCTGCCCAAGAACCGCCTTATATGTGACATGCCCACCAGATGGAACTCAATGTTGGCCATGCTGCAGCGGCTGCACACGCAGCAGAGGGCCATCAATGAGTACCTGTGCGACTACGGCACCAGGACAGGGTCAGGGGAGCTCGGTTTTTTCTCACCACACCAGTGGGGCATGATCAGGGATGCATGCACTGTCCTGTCACCGTTTGAGGAGGCCACAAGGATGGCGAGCAGTGACAGTGCATGCATCAGTGACACTGTACCTCTTGTCCACCTCTTGGAGCATACGCTGCGTGGAATAATGGACAGGGCACTTGAGGCAGAACAGAGGCAGGAAGAGGAGGACTTCCTTGCCTCTCAAGGCCCCCTTTATCCAGACAGTGTTCCTGCTGTGCCACCCATCACACAGGAAGAAGATGAGGAGGAGGAAGAGGAGGAGGAGGATGATTGTGTCAGCATGGAGGTGGAGGCTGGCACTCAGCATCAGCAGCAGCAGCAGCAGCATCAGCAGCAGCAGCAGCAGCAGCAGCAGCAGCAGTCTTGTAGGGATGATTTACAGTCCCAAGAAACACGTGGACTTGTACGTGGCTGGGAGGAGGTAGCTGCGGATCATGTTGTCCTTAGTGACCCAGAGGACTCCGGACCGAATGCCTCAGCTAACCTACGCTGCATGGCCTCCCTGATCCTGCAAAGCCTGCGGAAGGATCCTCGTATTCTTCGGATCAAGGAGAGGGACCATTACTGGCTGGCCACTCTCCTTGATCCACGGTACAAGGGTAAGGTTGCCGACCTTATCTTGCCATCGCAGAGGGAGCAGAGGATGAGACATCTCCGGGAGGCCTTGCAGAAAGGTCTGTGCAACGTGTTCCCAAAGACTGGGAGGTTAAAAACTCCTGGTCCTGGACAACGTGTTGCTGAGGCATCGGTCAGAAGGAGCGGTGGAGAATCTGACTGATGCTTTCAGACAATTTTTTAGTCCGCAGCCCCAAGGTATGATTGGTTCCAGCACCCATCGCCAGCGTCTGATTTACATGGTGCAGGAATACCTAGGGGCAAGGTCAGACTTGGACACCTTTCCCACCGAAAATCCTCTGGCTTACTGGGTCTTGAGGATGGATCACTGGCCAGAGCTTGCACAGTATGCAATTGAGCTACTGGCCTGTCCTGCATCCAGCGTTCTTTCGGAACACACCTTCAGTGCTGCCGGTGGCTTTGTTACCGATCACAGGGTGCGCCTGTCCACTGAATCAGTTGATCGACTGACCTTCATCAAGATGAATCAGTCTTGGATCACCCACAGCTACCAAGCACCTGAAGCTGATGTAACAGAATAATTTTTTTTGAAATATCACATCCCTTCAAGACTGCCTATGCTGATGCTGAGTGACTGTCCTGTTATGTTGATTGTCTATCCTCTTTCTCCTCCGCTGATATGTTGGAAGAACATTTCTGGTTCTGGTTGATGCCATCAGCCCAATTTTTCTGCCCCTGTTTAACAGGGGCATTTAATTACAATTTTTGATGCAATGCTTTGCAGCAGGGCTAATTCCTGCAATAAAACTAGAGTATATGGCAGAGGTTGCAGTGTGGTGGCACCAGCACCAGTGCCTAAGGCCCAATTTTTCTGCCCCTGTTTAACAGGGGCGTTTAATTACAATTTTTGATGCAATGCTTTGCAGCAGGGCTAATTCCTGCAATAAAACTAGAGTATATGGCAGAGGTTGCAGTGTGGTGGCACCAGCACCAGTGCCTAAGGCCCAATTTTTATGCCCCTGTTTAACAGGGGCGTTTAATTACAATTTTTGATGCAATGCTTTGCAGCAGGGATAATTCCTGCAATAAAACTAGAGTATATGGCAGAGGTTGCAGTGTGGTGGCACCAGCACGAGTGCCTAAGGCCCAATTTTTCTGCCCCTGTTTAACAGGGGCGTTTAAGTACAATTTTTGATGCAATGCTTTGCAGCAGGGCTAATTCCTGCAATAAAACTAGAGTATATGGGAGAGGTTGCAGTGTGGTGGCACCAGCAGCAGTGCCTAAGGCCAAATTTTTCTGCCCCTGTTTAACAGGGACATGTAATTACAATTCTTGATATAATATTTCACAGGAGGGCATCTTCCTGTGCCCACCCAGAGTAACGGTGAGGACTTATAGTGTTGTGGCACCAGCACCACAATCACCAAAGGTCAATTTTTCTACCACTGTTCAACAATGGCATGCAATTACAATTCTTGATATAATCGTTCACAGCAGGGCGCTCCAGCGCCCACCAAGAGTCACTTTGAGGGCTTACAATGTTGTGGCAAAACCAACACCTTATTCCGCCATTTCTGCAGAGCATATAGGGCAGGCCCCTACTTTCAAACATCCAATTTACAAACATCTCCTACTTGCAAACGGAAGAAGACAACAGCAAGTGAGATGAAAAAAGATGGACGACAAAACAAATTATACAGGGGTGATAACCCTTCCCTATGTTTTCCAAAAAGCTTAAAAATAGTTTTTTTTGACTGGAGCTACACTTTAAAAATGTACCAGTTGAAAATTACAAACAGATTCAACTTAACACAACAAACCTACACAGTCCCTGTCTTGTTTGCACCGCCTGTATACTGCTGTTCTGAGTATATAGGGCCTGGGGGCCACACACATTTCCTTTTTTTAATATGGGTACAGGGTTCCCCTTAATATGCGTACAAGACCCAAATAGGCTGGTAATGGGCAGGGAGGGCTACCCATGCCATTTTTCTCAATGATTTTCAACCATATTGCAGGAACCAGATATAACATTAAAACCGCAAGCAGTTTTAAATGGTGTTATTTCCATTTAATGTCATTTTGTGCAGGGACTGTTCTAAACACGGGAAACACGTGGCACTTCACAGGCATACTACAGACACCCCCAGGCACCATATTTAAAGGAATATTTCACCTTTTTTTTCACTTTAATCGTCATTAAAATCAGTGCTCCCGCCAAAACAGCCATTTTTAAAAACATTTTAGGCATTGACCCATGTCCCCTGGGGCAGGAGCCAGGTCCCCAAGCCCTTTTTAGGACAGTATCTTGCATATTAGCCGTTAAAATTAGCACTTTTCTTTCGAACGTTCGAGTCCCATAGACTTCAATGGGGTTCTAAAGTTCGTTCGAATTTGGGGTCCGTTCGAAAGTTCTGGTGCGAACCGAACCGGGGGGTGTTCGGCTCATCCCTAGTCAGCACCAACAAGGATGTGCATGGTTTGTTGCTCCAAGCGAGATGACAGTTCAAAGAAAATCCGAAAGGAAACCAGGTTGCATTGTCCTGATTATGATGTCGGACTTTGTGCAGTCCCATGTTTCAAAATTTTAAATACCCTGGGTGTTGACTGAACCAATATGACTAATAATATTGCACCCTTATTTGGACAAATGTCAGTGTTTTTGATTTGATTATATTATTAACTAAAATTTATTGAATACAATTTATTATTCTTTTTTTAATTGATTTGTTATAATTTATAGTTATTTATTAAATTATATGATATGATATGATTAATAATTCATGATATTGTTTCAAACTTTATCATATCCATGAGTTATTCCTAAAAATTACAGGCCTACAATATAAAACACCAAATATCCATGCAAAACAATGTACCGCTTTCAGCATTAAAAATCAGACATAATCATACCATTTATGGACCCCCTCTACAATCTAATGCAAGCCATTTTAAATGAGCAAAGCTCCAATATTACTGAGCAGTGTTGGAATTTTCCTACTTTGGACACTATCTCACTACTCTCCAGCAGCAGGTATATGTGTAAATAAGTGTTTTGAATGTTCAATATCTATGCTAAGAAGCATGCATATTTGTTGACATATTGTTTTACCAAGACTTCAAAGCATTATGACAGAGTTATATTCTACTTTTCCTGGTGTTTCCAGCTCCATCTAATGTTGGTCACCTGTTACATGTCATATTATCTTAGCTAATGGGAGCGATTAGATACTTTGTTCCTGCACACCAGAATAGGTCCCCCGATCAAGTGCACAGACTTTTAGACAGCACTGGGGAGCCTGGAGGAGCATTTATTTGAGAAAGGTAAGTACATCTGCTCATGACCTCAATAATATATTATGCTATCATTGTTATTAACCAATCATTACCATTTATGTAGTTCGAATTTGTATTTGCCTGTTTGCTTAGAGTTCAATTTTATTTTTATTTTTTATTTTTTTTTATTTTTTTAAGTTTAAAAGATGTTTATTGAAACCAAGACAATACATATATCAAATTGCTCTCACGTAGGAGAGACAGCAGTAAGGCACGTAGTAAACAACAAAAGACAATATGCCAAAGGACAATGAAAAGGGGGATGATGGCGCCCGCGAACCAAAACTACAAGAATACTGGTCAAAAATGCGGGGCACATGTGAATTGGGGGGGAGCGAGTGATGCACACGGGAGTCCCCAGCTAAAAAGAAGTCCAGGGAAGGGGGAGGGGGGAACGGTTTCAGTGGTAAAGGGAGAATTCAATTTCTTTTGGGGAGCCCGGCTTCCAGACACCCCACATGGGCTCAGACTGTGCCCGGAGCTCTGAGCCCCCCAAACCCCTAACCCCCTAGGACTACCGCGTGCATCAAACCTGACATAGAACAACTTAACAAGAATAATGTCAACCAAACAAACTCAGGGACTGAAAACGTAGTAAAAAATGCGATCCGACTCTGGACCCTCCAAACAAGAAACAATGGGAGGGGCCAGAGTAGGGAAGGCCCTATGGGCCACAAGATAACAGTGTCTATGCAGGCCAAAAGGTAGGTCAATCTTGCTCAGTCCAGGCTCCAAACTTGTGCCGCATATCCAACACCTCCCGACGAAAGATTTCGAGGGGAGGGACGGAGTAAAGAGAAGAAGAAAGACAGGACAGAAACAGAGGGGACAGAATAGGGAAAGGGAGAAGGGAAAGGAATGGGTAGGGGAGGTACCCGTGCCAGGGGGAGCTCCTAGGGGAAGGCAGGGATCTCGTTGTGATACAAGTTGTCAAAAATACGCCCTGTTCTAGGGCTAGAGGAGAACCCCCACGTAGCGAGCCCAGGGATTCCAGATTTTCTTGAATTTTTTATATTTATCAATGATGAGACTGGAGGTCTTTTCCTGGAACATAATCCAGGAGATTTTCTGTTTAGCTGCTGGGTACGAGACCTTTGGGGACTTCCAAGCCCGGGCTATGGTCATCTTGGCACTAATCAAAATGTAGTGGATCAAACATTGTTGGTATTTAGAAGTATTAGGGATTGGCTGGTTCAGGAGCGCTATAGCAGGGGTTTGGGGGGCTGCAACGTCAGTGACCTTGCGGATCAGAGAGAAGATTTTGTTCCAGTAGCTTCTTACCCGGGGACACTCCCATAGGATATGGAGAAGGGAGCCCATGTGGCCACAGCCTCGAAAACAAAAAGGCGAGGTCTGTGGGTAGAATTTAGCCAGGCGGGTTGGGACCAGATACCATCTAGTGAGGACCTTAACGTCTGCCTCAATGAGGGAGACATTAAGGATCCCTGTGAAGGCTCTTGAAAAATAGGAGTGCCAAGTGTCCATGTCCCACTCTAAGTCAAGGTCTCGCTCCCAGCTTAGCATATAACTGGATTTCTCCGAGGGGGTAGACAGAGCTGTGTAGATCAGGGAGATTCCCCCCTTCATGTCCATGGCCGAGACACACCACTGTTCATAAGGAGTGACTTCAAGGCGATCTGGGTTGGTGTGTAGGAGAGAGCGTAAAAAGTGATTTATCTGATAAAAATGGAACTGCTCCGTGGGGGGCATGGCAAGTTGGGAGATGCATTGCTTTAAGGTGACGGGACCATTCATATTAAAGAAGTGCCCAATCCTATATAGGCCTTTGTCCAGCCACCATCGAAAAGCTTTAACGTTTAAACCGGGGGGAAGGCAGGATTATTAAAGATATGGGCCAGGGGGTGCCAGCTGGAAGTAACCTTGTTCATCTTATGTAGGGTGTCACAAAGTGCGAAGGAATGGGAGAGAGTAGGGGACATGATCGGGGGTCTGCTTTTTGAGGGGCGCCAAAGGAGAAAGTCAATGGTGAAGTTGGGAATTGCCTGTCTCTCCATCTCGATCCAATCCGGTTTGGATCCTCTCGAGTATACAGTCGAAATTTGGTTCAGGTGAGCAGCTTGATAGTACCAGCGAAGATTGGGTAAGCCCAAGCCCCCTTTCCGTCTGGGGCGGAATAGAGTGTTCTTGGGGAGCCTATGGGTGGAGGACCCCCAAATAAATCGGTTAACGGACAATTGGAGGGATCGGATATGAGATTGGGGGACCAGAATAGGGAGCGAACGGAATAGGTAAAGAATCCTAGGGAGAAGGGTCATCTTGACTGCGTTCACCCTTCCGAACCATGATAATTTGTGGAGGGACCATTGATCTAAATCCGTCTTAAGCTTCTTAAACATAGGGGGGTAATTATGTTTGTAGAGTTGGTCAAATTTTGGGGTGAGGTGAACTCCAAGGTAGGGAATGGAGGAGGTGCTCCAGGAGAAGGGGAAGCGTTCTGTTAGTAGATCTACTGTGGCTTGGGGGGAGGAGATATTAAGGGCCAAGGACTTAGACATATTAACCTGTAACCCTGAGGCGTGTCCAAAGTGGAGAAGAAGTTGGAGGATATTGGGAGTAGAAACAAGGGGGTTGGTAACGAAAAGGAGGACATCATCGGCGAATAACGCACACTTATGTACGGATTGGCCGCATCGAACTCCATGAATGTCTGGGTGATTCCTGATAGCGATCGCAAGCGATTCCACGCCTATGGCAAAGAGGAGGGGGGATAGGGGACAACCCTGTCTGGTGCCTTTGGAGATCGGGAACGGGTCAGAGAGGTGTCCCTGGAGTCTGACTTGAGCCCTGGGCTGTGAGTATAAGGAACTCAGGAGAGTCCTGAAAGGAGAACCGAAGCCCCAGTGCTCAAGGGTACGGAATAAGAAGGGCCAAGTGATAGTGTCAAATGCTTTCTGTAAGTCAAGCGAAAGGAGGAAGCCCTCCTGTGGGGGGCTCCCGTCCCATCGAGCCTGGAGGACAGAGATAATGTCTACAGCTCTCCTTATTTGGTCTGGGCCCTGTCTCCCCGGGATAAAGCCTACCTGGTCTTTGTGGACATAGGAACTTATAAAAGAGCCTAACCTGTTCGAAAGAATTTTTGTCATTATTTTGAGGTCGTTGTTGATCAAGGAGATGGGTCTGTAGTTGCTCACTAGGCTCTGGTCCTTGCCAGGTTTAGGTATGACAGATATGTATGCGAGGTTGGAAGCTGGGTCTACGGGTGAGTTTTGGCCTAGGGAGTTAAAGAATCGGGTCAGGAAGGGGGAGAGGGTTTCCGAAAAGGTTTTATAATAACAATTGGAAAATCCGTCAGGGCCGGGGGCAGAATTTTTTTTCAGGGACTTGATCACCTCGCTTACCTCCTCCTCAGAAAAAGGGGCATCCATGATGGATCGGTGGCTAGCAGAGATTTTGGGGAAGGGGATGCTGTTAAAAAAGGAGTCGATTGTTTGGTCGTTATCTGGGTTAGGGCCAGAGTAGAGGTCAGAATAAAATTTGTGGAAGGCCTCAAGTATTTGTTTGGGGTTTTGGGTCAGAGAGCCAGAAAGGGATTTGATTTTGGGTAAGGCTCTTACTCTATACTTCGGGGAAAGTTTGGCCGCAAGATGGGGGCCAAATTTGTCAGAGTTAAGGTAGAATCTACCGCTTACCCACCGCAGATGCTGTTCCGCGTTGGAGGTAAGAGCTGTATTAAGTGCAAGCCTAGCTGCGTCGAGGCGCGCGAGAGATGGAAGGGAGGGGTTAGCTTTGTGGGCCTGGCTAATGGAGCGGAATTCTTTCTCAAGTTTTACGATGTCTATTCGTTTCTCTCGCTTTAGGCGTGAAGAGAGTTGTATGATTTTACCCCTCATGACCGCCTTGTGGGCTTCCCAAAGAGTACCAGGAGAGGTATCATCGGTGTCATTGTGACGGAAATAATCCTTCAATTCATGTTCAAGCATAGTGCGGTGAGCTGTATTGGATAGGAGAGAGTCCCCAAGGCGCCATTGAGGGGTGCTTGCTTTGTTCAACAGACCTGAAAGCGTTACTGAAACTAGGGAATGATCAGACCAGGGGACCTCGCATATGGTGGCCTGAGAGGCCAAAGATATGTCCGAGGAATGTAGGAAGATATGGTTGATGCGAGCATAAGTGTTGTGTGGAGCAGAGAAGTGAGTGTAATCCCTAGTCGTGGGGTGCAGCTCCCTCCAGGCATCAATCATGCCCATCGAGTGGAGGAGTCGTGCGATAGTGAGGCTCTGCTTGGGCGGTCTTTTGAGGATGGTTTTGTGGAGGGATGATTTATCCAAAAGGAGGTCGAAGGCGACATTTGAGTCGCCTCCTAGGACCACTTTACCTTCTATGTGAGGAGCGAGGGAAGTTAACATTGAGGAGAAAAAACGAGTTTGGCCCTTGTTAGGAGCATAGTATGAGATGAAGGTGAACAAGGTCCCATTCACATGGCCTTTGACAAGAAGGTATCTCCCCTCACTGTCTCTGATTATATGGGAAAGGGTGAAAGGGATATGTTTAGAAATGAGAATGGCCACTCCTCGCTTCTTCTCCTCAGCGCTAGCAAGATAAAAGGTGGGGTAATTGCGATGTAAAAAAGTGGGATTAAAACTTTTGGGGAAGTGGGTCTCCTGTAGTAGCAAAATGTCAAGTTTTCTCGAGTGATAGCTGTGAAAGGTTTTGCGTCTCTTCATTGGGGAATTCAGACCCTGCGTATTGTGCGTCCCTATCCGGAGGGATTGGAGCGTGGGGAGGTCATCAGCCATGGACATGAGGGTAGAGGAGCAAAAAAAACCAGAAGGGTCTCACCTGATCCAGTAGAGAGGATTTCATTGGAAACAGCAGGAGGGATCGATCCCGGTGTCGCTTGGAAGACGGGTGTGGAGCTCCCCTTGGAGGTGCCTGAAGGAAGAGGGAAAAGGGGGCGAGAAAAAGGAGGAAAAGCCAGAAAGGGAGAAGAGAGAGAGAAAAGTGAGAAAAGAGCAGGTCCAGGAAAGAAACTATCCTGGGCTGCATGTCAGCAGGGCTGGGCGGCCAGCACCTGCTCCGGTTCCCTAGACAAAATAGGGAACGGTATAAAGGCATCCCTACGGTGGGATGAAAGCCTGGTGGCATCCCGAGGGGAAATAAGGAGCCCTCGAGATAACAACAGGGGGAGCGGCAAAGAGTACCGCTCCGGCCGTTAGGCATTATACATTTTAAAATAGCAGTGGGACCACCAGGGGTCCGATCCACTTAGGTGAACCATCAGGGTTAATTAGACAGGCTCAAACAGACAATCTATAATGATAAGAGAGATAATGACATAGTTAAAAAAAAAAAAAAGGGTGAAAAAAATGTTCGAAAATAGTTCAAAAAAAGAAAAAAAGGGGGTCCCAAAAAAAAAAAAAAAAAAAAAAAAAAAAAGGGGGGGGGGGGGGGGAAAGTGGGACCTGTCTGGGTGTATAAGTGGATCATTGTTGACAAAAAAGAGAAAAATCCGGCCTAGGCAGAGGAATAGGACCGTTCCCAGCAGGGAACACTGGCCGAGGGATTCATCTTGGGGGGATGGAGTCACGGTATCTCTTCGACTTTTGTTTCATCCACATCGGGGGGAGCGGGCTGGTCGGAGGGGGCCTCTTAGAGGAGCTGGAACGGGTTTCCATCTGGTCATGATCGACATCCTGGGAGATGAGACCAAGCTGGAGAAGTAGGCGTTCGCCATTTTGGAAGTTTGTGAAGCTGTAGGATTTCTCCTTGTGCTGGAATTGCAGGCGAAAGGGGAAGGCCCATCTGTATTTGATGAATTTCTGGGAGAGGACTTCCAGGAGCGGTTTGAGGGATCTCCTCTTCTGGATAGTAGCTGGGGAAATATCAGCAAAAATCTGGATTTTATTGCCGTTCAAAAGTATGTCTTCTCTATTACGCGATCGCTTCATGATTTCCTCCTTGACCCCATAAAAGTGGGGTTTGACAACAATATCCCTGGGGAGGCCATCTTGACGAGGGGCTTGAAGGGCTCTGTGCGCCCTATCCAATTCTAGCCTGTGGTCTGGGATATCAGGGATAAGGTCTTTAATCACGGCTTTGACTGTGTCCTGCACATCTAAAGTGGATTCGGGGATGCCTCTGATACGAAAATTGTATCGTCTGCTTCTGTTTTCCAAATCTTCTAATTTGGACTGGGCAGTTTCAAGTTGATCCTGAAGCGATTGTATACACAGAGTGTTCTGGTTAGTGCGTGCATTAGAGTCATCAACCGCCTGTTCAATAGCATCTATCCTGGCCCCAAGGCTCTGTATATCTGCTTTAATGGATGTAGTAATCTGTGCAGCGTTTTGAGCAAGGCCTGCTGCCAGCATGTCAGAAAAGCTATTGAGAAGCTGTGCCATGTCAGGAGAGTGGATAGCCTGCATGATAGGGGCCTGTGGGGAAGCTAGTATACTGCCCGGTGTGTTACTGAGGGGGGAGAAAGGCGTCCCGTTCTGGAGTCTGCTTAGGAGGGATTCAGTAGATGCCGGGGATGAGAAGGGATGTTGGCCATTACTCACAAGAGGAAGAGGAGTCAGCGGAGGTTCTGCCTCGATGGGGCCTGTAGCGGTGCCGCTGCCTGGATTCAACGCGGCCGCCATCTTGGAAGGCTCAGGGGGAACCAGGCCAAAGTTAAGATGCCGGTTAACGTCCCTCTTGGAAAGCCCCTGCGACATACGGGAGGTGTCTCTGCCGTGTCCGGAGTGCGTGGATAGTCTCGCTGGGAGTTTTCGCTGTCAGATGCGCGGTCTGTATGCCTTAGACGGCCGGAGCGGAGCGGAGCTCCCGGTTAGCGTGGCGATCCGGAAGTCCCGCGCATGCGCACCCTCCTAGAGTTCAATTTTAATGTATGGCAGAAGACAGAAAAATGTAATCTTTCGATCAAGCATAATGTATGTTAACTTTTTGAGTTATGCTATTCAGTGGCACCTATAGCTTTTGAGAATAGAAAGTATAGGCATGGAAAGATTTCCCCTTTTTTTCCAACTATAACATTTTATTGTGACTATTTACATATTGTACCTGTAAGGAGGTTAGGTTTGGTTACCTACAGTAACATTCTGATATGCTGACTGACATGCACTCAATTTACACCTGTGTATTCCCGGTGATTTAGATAATTTTTTTTCAGGCATTTTTCAAAATTATTACAGCCATTTTAGTAGCATTTTGGCACATGTATCAAGGGGAGGAAAGCAGTTATAAAGGAAGAGAGGAATTCTTCAGGTGTAAAAAACTCATGCAAAATGGTCAAAATCGTGTATTTTGTGTTTATTGGTATTCCTATTGAAATCTATGGGATAAAAAACACCTGAATACCTTCTTAAAAACCTCCATGTGGTGTGTAGACCATAGGGCAAAGTGTGAACAGGGACAATTAAAAAAAATGGCATTCTGCATAGTCAGGCATAGTAAGATATAGTTGGGCGCAGTAAGGCATAGTCAGGCATAGAGAAAAGTGCAGAAAGATGCTCAAATTCCACAATGAGCAAAGTTCCTCAGTGGTAGAAGTAGTAGCAGGGCAAACTTTCTCAGGTACAAGCCTGTTTTGGCAAACTGTGCCAGTCCAAAAGTAGTAAAACTGAACAAAGTCCTATGCAGTAGCAAACAGATGAACAAGCTCTTCAGAACACTAGCCAGTGTCCCCTTTGTTCAAACCCTCAGCTGACCACATGGCACACCAGTAAAAGCACAAGTCTACAGATCCTTTAGGATGTCTGTACTCACAAAATGTCTTGGGAGTACTGGTAACCTCCTTCCAACTTCCAAGCAACACTCTATACCAGTGATAGCAGACCAGATCTTGAATAGAGTCATCCAGCTCCCTGTTGAACCAGGGTCACTCTCCCCAACTTCAGCCCCTTTGGCACTCCCATCTTAGGCCACATGGCAGCATACTCAATTCAGGCCCCCAGGTCACCCACCTGAGGTCACATGGCAGCAAGTGCCAGGGGAGGCAGGTCCTGTTAGGAAAAACCAATAGCTTATGTGCTCCTAGAATATAAATTCAGACATCCAGCATTCATAAGGGCACCTTCCCTTGTAATTGGCCAGGGCTGTATGAATATTCATGCTCCCATCTGCATTGTTTCTACCTATTATCCAGCACTTTCCTTAATTGCTTGGAATCAGGGAAACTTCAAGACAGCATGAGCAGCACCAGAGCACACTAAGCAGGCTACACCACTCCCTGTTAAGCAGACAGCAATTTGATTTACCTAGCTGTCTCTCTGTTAAGCAGATAAACCAAAAACTATTCTACACTCATCCTAGCACCTTCCTAGGAGGGTGCTACATTTGATTACATTGGATTTTTGAAAAGCTAAATTTTTTTTTGCTGCCATAGCAAATAAAGAAGAGCTGAGATTTCATTGCTTATGTTGCAAACTTATAAAATACATTTCTTTGCCATACCTATGGCTACAAAATTGAACTCAGGTATGTTTTAAGTGATTTTATGCTTGTTTAAAATATGTGAATATTTTGTGCATAGTCAGACACAGGTTCACTTTAAAGTGATTATAAAGGTTTGATTTTTCTCTATGTAGCAGGCATGTTGTAATGCAATTTCTCCTTTTGGTCACAAGATGGAGACAGATAGATGCTGACTTGTCCTTCCAGTAAACTCAGAGACACAAAGCACACTGGGAAAAAGAGGAGTTTCAGGTTCTGAGGTGAGAGAAAAGAGAGAGAGACAGGTTTTCCACACAGCACTACAGAGTGCTGACAGAAGATCAGAAGATCTGAGGAGGGCTGTCTGACGAGAGTGAGGACAGCTTCTGAGGTACCAGCATCTGATTGAGGGGATAGACATACGCTGACACCAGGGACTGTCTGACCCAACAGATGGAAAGAAAGCCATGCTTCTCTACCGGGCAGAGTTACCATGAGGAGAGGGGATAGAAGACAGGAGTGGTGAGGTGACAGGATTGTGCGGTGGAATTCCACCTAAGAAAGAGAGCGCCACACTGTATACCAGCATCTGAGAAAGAGAGAGAGCCACTGCTCAGGGACCCTGCTCAGCAACTCAGCGCCATCTAGCCCAGCGGAGATAACCCACACACTGCTTCAGGGATCACAAGACCCACCCTGGTGTCCTGTTGGCCTTTGTCCCATCACCCTGCCAGTTCAGCTACCAGCCATCCTGATTGGCTGACAGGAGGTGATCCAGTGCCTTGCAACATTGCCAGAAGCCTGAGCCACCATTTGGGACTTCTGTTGTGCCATCACCCAGAGGATTGGTGAGTGGGTGTAAACCCAACATCTTTCTTAGCACAGTACAGACACTGCATGCAGATACCTATTCCCCTTTCTACTGTCAGAGGATGCTTGTTGGGAGCTGCCACTTTTAGCCATTTTGTTCTTACAAACCACTAGCTAACGGGATTTCCTAGAGGATTACTGTCTCACTTTTGATTGATTAAACCTACTCTCTTTACAAAGAACCCCAACGTTTGCTAGCAGAAGATACTAGTACCCTTCAACTCAGGACCTGTAATGTTACAGAACTGTGCTTACTGTACCTATTAACCCATTTCTTCTTTTTGTATTGTTACTTTCAATGGTGTTTGTGGCCCAGAAGGTGCTGAGAAGTTGATAGATCTTCTCTCCTCCCTCTTACGTCTGTGTTATGGGCATATAGATTACTGCCCTTTTCTAAGTTTACAGTTGCTAAGTATTGAAGGTTGTCTTTTCTAATGTATTAATTCTATGCAGAAAGGTCTAACAGTGCTGTAAGCTTCCATATGTTTTAAACCGTCATAATATATTCAATTTGTTTATCACTACCAGGTGTGTGTCTGTTTTTGGTAATAATCCACAACCAAGATAACAGTATTTTACACATGTGTCTTTAAATGTGTTTGCAGTAATTTAATTTAGCCAGGTGTGCCAGAGGGGCTGAGGTCATTCCTTGGGTTGAGGTGGAGATCAGAGAAACCAAATTTACCAAGCAGCTCTATCAGTGGTGGCGCTACATCTATAAAAATAACAGACATGTCATATTTACCTACTCTGTGAAATGGTTTTGCATAGAGAAGCCCTGATCCTCCTCTTCTTGTGTCCCTCACCAGAGCTCTTGGTTCCTCCCTGTGAGCTGAGTAGCCCCACAGCAAGCCATTTACTTTTGGGGCACTTGTGCATGCTTGCTTTGGAGCCCTGCTCTGTGTATTCATAAGACACACAGAACGGGGTTCTGCCATGCCTTCTGCTCCTTGTCACTGGCTCCCTCTACTGTATCTGAGGAAATGAGGAGCAAGATTGCTGAGAGAGTTGAGAGAGCTTAAGCTCTTATGCACATCACTGGTTCGAGATTGGGCTCAAGAAATTATTTAGGGGGAGCTGTGGGGGAAGCTGCATGCAGGTTTTTTGCCTTACTGCATAGAATGCATAGAATGCAGTAAGGTAAGAAACCTTCAGCCTTTACAACCACTTGAACTCATACTCAACCTAAAGAATATCATTAGAAAAACTTGGCCCACACAGTAGTATAGTAGACATTAAACATGACCAAAAGTACAGTGAAAATTGTCATTATTCAAAGAATCAAGTGCTGTGTTGTCTTGTACCTGCCTTCTCCTTGACAATATTATGAGTAATTACTATTAAAGTTGTGCTTTAACAAGCAAAGATTTCATTTTAAAAGCACTTGCTTGCCCACTAATAAATAAATGCTTAGCTCACCCTATGAAATTACAAAATGGAGAACAGTGATATAGGATGCACAAAAAATCTTTCTTATGTTTAAACATGCACTTTTGAAGTGTCTGCCCTTTCATAAGGTCTGGATTTTGAAAAATGTTAGTGTGATCTACAAACACTTAGTAGGTCAGTCCGAATGAATCATGCACCCAATACGAGAACAGTTAGCATATGGTGTTTTTGGATTATTCTTATAACCTTCAGATGGTGTTTGAGAAAGCTGATAATGCAAACTTAAGAAGTGTTTTATCTGAACATGCAAGTTTTCCCACTGTGATTTTTTAAATTTTACAATACTATTATATTTGCATGCCCTTTGGCTAACCTAGACAAAGGCTTTGCTAAATTCACTGCATGTGGATTTCTTGTTCCAAAGGGAAATGTATTCTTGCTTGGCACTTTGCCTGGCCAAGTAAAGGCTAAACCCAGCTTTATGGTCAACCTTGTATATGTGACTGATGACTGTGGGTGTTTAAGCTAAGCTTCTATGGCTTCAAAGGGAAACACGCACAAGAGATGCTGAGGTTGCCAGGCAACAAGATGCTGAGTGCCACAAAGCACATCCACAATGCATGTCACTGACAGGTAACCCTTTGTATGTTTTCTTCCTCACTACTGAACATCTACAGTGGCATTTACATAGGAGTCTATGGACTAACCCTACATGATAGAATGCAAAAATAAAACCCACAAGAATCAACAAACACACATATGCACTTTGCTTTGCTTTCCGTCACTTGCAATTCCTGGAAACAACAGCTCAGCCTACTTAACCTGGTATTGTCTGTGGAAATAGATTTGACACTAGACACACTCAATTCATTTCCGGTTGCTAGAGAATAGATTAATGCAAAATGCAGAATAGACACACATAACCAAAAAAGACTGACCTTATCTACAAGGAAAGCAAAGGGTATTATTTTCCTTCCAAAACATTTCTACTTCAATTAGTACATGTTATTTCAAAAACACAAGCCAAATATGAGAACACCTGGATTTACAACTTGTATTCACAGCAAATGCTTGTAAAGGTAATGTAACATAGCTTTTTTGATACAGAAGCATGTTTTTAAAAAGGGATATGACTTATATAGAGCTATCACTGTTAGGGGGTCAAGAATGACAGGCTGTGCATTATGTGGGGCAAACATAGGCTAGCATAAAGGGAATGCTGCTGCTTGTATTTTACAGGTGCTAGTGGTCACAGCGGCCGGGACAGCACCTGATTGGAGGATGGGTCTGGCTGGAAGAAGCACGCGGAACAGAAGGTTTTATAAAGGGTCCGTCTGGCCGTTAGCGTCAGTCTGTCGCCACAAGACCGGGACTCCCACAGGACCGTCGGTATGGAGCGTTCGCCTGAGCGAAGAGAGAGCCAGCTGCGCCATCTGCTTGAGAAGGCGGAGTGCTCTGGTGGGGAGGAGTGGCTGTTGCAATGCTTAGAGGCCGGTCAGCCTGATGCCCCGCCTGGTCCTTCCCCTTTACAAGAGGCTTTAGGCATGTCAGATAACATGGAGAATCCCTCTGTGAGCATGCGCAGTCCGCACCAGCAACCGAGGAGGGGGAAGAGGAGAATGAAGACAGCTGCTTCTCCTAGCCACATAAGAGGGAGAGAGCCAGCAGCATTCCTCTCAGGAATGCCTCCCCTCACCAGGAAAACACCAAACAGCAGTCAGCTGCCAGCAGCATGCAAGACAGGAGTTCGCCTAGGGGTGGGACATGCTCTGATATGGTTGTATCTGATTTGAGTACCTTGGTTAAATTACTTTCCAGCCTTGTAAATGATCTTAAAGGGGTACACACTGGTAGTACTGATGTTAAAGTGAATGAAGCATTTGACTCTGAATTTAAGTTGGGTTTGTTACACAAAGCTGGTACTGATTTAAATATGTCTGAGGGAGAACATTTCTCTGGTGCGGTACACAATGCTAGTCACACTATTAATAGTGAAGGGGCACAGCGGTCTGGTGCTATTGTGCAGAATAAATCATATGGTGGTATTAAAGGAACGTAGGGTGCACAGTTTTCTGGTGCTTTTAATAATACTGACCTTAATGCAGTGTTTGAGAGGGCACGTATACATGGTGATAATTGCATGAAAGTAGATGTAGTCAGCCCAGTCTGGCGGAGCTTATCGGAAGTACAAAACACTGCTGCAAATTTGACGGCGGTTAATAGTGGGTTGCCACAAACACTTGTACAGGTACATAAGCCCATTCCCTCTTCACACTTGTCAGATTCAGTTAAGGAGAAAATTTGGAAGGTTGATTTTGTTGAAATAATGTCATTGTTGCCTTCTTCCAGGGAATTCCTTGCTAAGTCTGACAAGAAGCTGCTCTGAGGAAGATAGGAAGAGGTCTGTTCCAACAACTTTTCAAAATTGGCTGCAGGCTTTCTGCATTTATGCAGCCGTGCTGGGTGAACGTTTTCCTGAGAAGTGCTCTGGTTTGTTTCAGCATGTAGATATTATTGCTGAAGCTTTTCGTCACTTTGGTGGAACAGCCTGGTTCACTTACGATGAAAACTTTAGACAGAAGTTGGCGGTACACCCGTCTTTGCAATGGGGTTGCAAGGATGTGGGTTTGTGGCTGAACCTCATGCTGCCGCAGAAGCCGCAATTTGCACCCCGGTCAGTAGCTTCACAGAATACTTTTTGTAAGGGATTTTGTTTCGCCTTTAACGAAGGGCAATGTAAATTCTTTTCGAGTTGCAGATACAAGCATCAGTGCTCTTACTGCAGTGGTGCACACTCCGCAAGCAGATGTTTTCGGAGGTCAGCGGCACCTTCAACCACAACGTTACCTAGGGATGCAAGCAGAAAGGGCCATGACACCAGTGAACTTGCCAAACATGCTGCCGTGGCTAGATCCCTACCCAGACCACATGATGACCCGGTTACTAACTGATGGTTTCACTGAAGGTTTTTTAGTTCCTTCCTTCTCTGGTGAAGGTTGCATTCTAGTCAAGAATTTGCATTCTGCTAGGTTGCTTCCTGATATTGTGCAAGGGAAAATAGATAAAGAGGTCTAATGCCGCGTACACACGACCGGACTTTTCGAGGGACTAGGTCCGGCGGTCTTTCCGACTGAGTTTTGGCGGAGTTCTGACGGACTTTCCGAATGAACGGACATGGCCACACACAATCACACCAAAGTCCGTCGGATTTGAACATGATGACGTACAACTGGACTAGAATAAGGAAGTTCATAGCCAGTAGCCAATAGCTGCCCTAGCATCAGTTTTTGTCCATTGGACTAGCATACACATGAACTGATTTCTTGGTCCGGCGGAGTTCCGGTGGAAAACTTTAAAACATGTTCTATTTCTAAAGTTCGCCGGATTTTTGGCAAGTAAAGGTCCCACACAAGATTGCATTGTCCGACGGACTCATTCCGTCAGACCTTTGCTGTCAGAAAGTCTATTCGTGTGTACGCGGCATTAGAAGGTCGGGTAGCTGGCCCTTTCGACCACCCACCTTTTCCTAACTTTCGGCTCTCTCCCTTGGGCATCGTTCCCAAGCAGGAGTAGGGTAGTTTTAGACTCATCCACCATTTATCGTATCCGTTGGATACTTCTCTTAATGATGAGGTCTCGGAATTGTTGACCCTGGTCTCTTACGCCTCTTTTGATGAAGCGCTGGTGCTATTACAGCATTTCGGCCAAGGGGCATTGTTAGCCAAGGTGGACGTTAAATCTGCCTTTCGCCTGCTACCAGTGCACCCTCAAGGTTTTAATTCCCTTGGTTTCCATTTTCAAAACCAATTTTATTTTGACAAATGCTTGACAATGGGCTTTTCTTTGTCATGCTTTTATTTTGAGGCCTTTTCAAAATTCTTGCACTGGGTTTTGTTACAATGCCTTCCTGAAGGAGGTTTCCTGCATTATCTTGATGATTTTTTGCTCATAGGCTGTTAGGCCGCGTACACACGGGCGGACTGTTCGCCCAACTTTGTCCGCTGAACAGTGTTTGGGCGGACAGTCCGCTCGTGTGTGGGCTTTCAGCGGACAGTTTCAGCGGACAGTTGGACGAACAAGGTTTTTCGGAAATTCCGTAAAACTGTCCGCTGAAACCTTGTTTCAGCGAACAGTCCGCTCGTGTGTAGGCTTGTTCGTCAAACAAAGTTGCACGCATGCTCAGAAAGGATTTTCACGCCGAAAGCTATAATGCAGTGTATAGGACGTCGTATTTTTCGTCCCGTCGTACGTGCCGTTCACGTCATCGCGCACGGTTTCAGCAAACTGTTCGTTCGTCGTGTGTGGCCATGTCCGTCCATGCTAAGTTTGAGCGGACTGTTTGCCGAAACTGTTGGACGGACAAAGTTGGGCGAACAGTCCGCGCGTGTGTACGCGGCCTTAGACTCACCGTTATGTTATAAGTCACTGGATACCTTTTTTTCTTATGTGTAATTCTTTTGGTATTCCCATTGCTCATGAGAAAACGGTTTTCCCATCGTCTACCATTGAGACTGTAAAGGAAATTTGTAGGTTCTGTATATAATTGTATTCTATTTTATATGTATTGCACAATGCCCTCACTGTGCACACGGCACTAACAATGTTTTCAGTACATGTTTTGCATTCTTTTGAGTCCTGATTAGAATTAGCCTGCCTATGTAATGCCCCTTGTTACCATAAACGTACAATTGTAATATTAATGTGATACCTACGTAATCATGTGTATAAAAACCTTCACATGCGTCATAATAAAGGAGAACGGTTATTTGGAAAGATGCTGAGCGTATCTTTTGTGTCTGTTCCCTACTGCAGTAATTATTAATTTGAATCAATCAATATGAGGATAGGAGTTGCCTATCATCAAAATATCCATTTCAGGTGGCGAGCCAGCCCGGAGGGGTTATCAGGTGACCCTGAGTATCCGAAATGAGGAGCTTGAGACGATCTGGGAATTTCTGATAATCAGCCGGCTGAGGTAAGCCTTTTGCTTACATTTGAGTTATCAGACTTCCTTGATCGGTAAGGCATTTTCGGGACAAAGGGTACCTATTTTACTCCCCTTATTCGAACTGTATTGATTGGTGGTTATATGTTATGTTGTCACTGTCTACTGTCCCACGGAGTGTTATAGAGAAAGGGAAGAATAGTGCTGTTCACAGGTATATGTAGTACATCTGCTAGATAAAGTAGTTTAGAGGCAAAAGGGTATAGGCACACGTAGAGAAGACTGGTCAGTCATTATGGGCATTAAATTAAGTAAAGGAATGAAGGGTAAGAGACCCTCAAAAATGCCCAGCGCAAGAGAAGCGCTATATATGAACCGAAGGTGCGGTTCCGCCTATACTGAGCCCCTAGATTAATGGTTAAAGTGGACAGGGATCCACAAAGGGTAACTGGGTTACCACCAAAGTCAACAGGGACAAAGAATCATGCAGAGTATACATATATAACATATATAATACATATATAAAAGAGAGAAATTGAGTAAAATTATATATAACATATATAATACATATATAAAAGAGAGAAATTGAGTAAAATTAAGTAATATGTCCCCCTTTAAGGACATTTATCTGTGCATATATATTAGTGTGTGATATTGAAATTATCATATGAGTATTAATTTCTAATATGAGTTTAACAATTTTATTAATAAATATAGATATATTGAAACTGGTTTAGACAACCTTTGGTTGGAAATGAAATCCAGGTTAATGGGGAAATTGGTAAAAATTGAATTAGTTTAGATTAAGATAACAATTTTGTAATTTTACATTTATTGAGTGGAAAGAAAAAAAAAAGATTAAGATGAGGTTGTTAATTTGAATACAGCTGCAATAATGTTTAACAAAGCCAAGATGAATGGGATACACAAGGAAGTTTTTCTACAGAAATGAAATCTTAAAGTCTGATAATAACTTAATGCACGGTCCATGATGTGAGAGTAATAATAAAATTTAAATATAACAGACCCATCACATCAAGTCCACACACCCTGTTAGGATAGATGCTGCCTGCAGCCAGTTGGTTTATAGTTTTTGATGGCCGAGTGCTTTCTGGTCCGTCATACATATTGTTGGTCCTTTTGTTTTTATGTATTTTTATTTTTGAAATCCAAAGCAGAATGTGTGGATTGTGAAATGATGTGCCCCTTTTCTTGTAAGTGCAGTTGGTATAAGTAGAAGAATATTTTGGATTTATGGACATCTCTGCATGACTGCAGGGTATTCTTATCATTTATTATAATATTGCCAGGAAAAAGTTGTCTTTTTGAAACATGAAACTGGAGTTCTTACACAAACAGCATGATAGAAAAAGCCATTGTTATATTTATGCAAGCTGGACCCAGTAATCAAGGGTTCACTCTGATATATCAGAGCTGTAGCTTTATGCAAAGTTGCTATTAGACAAAGTTACAGATATTATTTTGGTTGAATATTTAATTTTTAATGGTCTGACATTCTGCACAGCAAATATATAGCTAACTAAATGTTTGTCTAATGAAAGGTTCAAAATATGAATTTGTTTTGTTTATGTACAAATCTAACAATGAAAAATGCGTACATTTGAATCCAGCCACCTTATTGCCTCTATTGGAGGAGGCTGGAGACAAAGAAAAAGCACATGTGTTAAATTGATGACGTGGGAATCAGCTGCTGTGAGCCCAGTGCAGGACATACTCCCTGAAGACCCGAGTATTTACTTTTTTGTAGTGTTATTCCTGGTTTTATACCGCGGATGAAGTTTATCACCCAGAAGGATTCCCTGTATTCAGAGTCATTGGATCCTTTTTCCCCAGCTCAAGAAGTAGAGCTCCATGTTTTAGCAAAGCCTGTGAGCTATAAAAAGAGTATATATTTATATAGATAGTCAAGATATAGAGGGCTTTTGGTTCCATTTGAAGGGCCAGAAGTTTGTTTTTACTTCGGCGGGTAAACTAATCAAGCATGCCAAGTTAATTTGATCGGCTGTTTTAAGCCTTCCAGGTTCTTGCTGAGGTAGCCATACTAACAGTAAAACTCACATATGGAAGCAGACAAGGCGACTCTAAGGATGCTGCATTTACAGCCCCGGACACTTGCTGGGTCTGTGCAACTCACAGATTCCACCCTAGTTCTGGCCCAGTATAGCTGGGATTAGTAATTCAACTTTAAGGACCCCAGAACGAGAAGCACAAGTGGTTCACAGAGGGCAACTTCTTACAAAACAAGACTTTGGAAAAGGTGATCATTTATGTCTGTCATACACTCTTTTACCTTCAGCTTGACATGTGGACCGTGTCATCAGTCACAAGTAGTTATGGCTGCCTTAGTAAATGAGCGTGGGATAGAGCCAGGGTTCTCCACAGTTGTTTTTATAACACTTCTTGTTTTACCTGTTACCAAAGGTGTTACCAAAAGCTGAACATCCCTTCCAGAGATAATAAAAAGATATATCCAGATGCCCAAGTCAGGATCTTACGAGTATGTATTTTGTTTGTATAGACATGTTTTCTGGATGTCCAGTGGCAAATGCTACTGCAAAGGCCACAGTAAAAAAGTGTTATCAGAAGTAGTTTGTAAGTACAGAGTGCAGAATCTACAGAGAGTAACAGAGGAAATCATTTTTATAGGAGAGTCCTTATTAGAAGTTTTGAGGTTTTATTTTTACACCCCCTACTAGGGATGAGCCGAACACCCCCCAGTTCGGTTCGCACCAGAACTTGCGAACGACCCCCGCGTTCGGTACGAACGTTAGAACCCCATTGAAGTCTATGGGACTCGAACGTTCGAATTGGAAAGTGCTAATTTTAACGGCTAATATGCAAGATAGTGTCCTAAAAAGGGTTTGGGGACCTGCCTCCTGCCTCAGGGGACATGGGTCACTGCAAAAAAAAGTTTTAAAAACTGCCGTTTTGGCGGGAGCACTGATTTTAATGACGATTAAAGTGAAAAAAAAAAGTGAAATATTCCTTTAAATATGGTGCCTGGGGGTGTCTGTAGTATGCCTGTGAAGTGCCACGTGTTTCCCGTGTTTAGAACAGTCCCTGCACAAAATGACATTAAACGGAAATAACACCATTTAAAACTGCTTGCGGTTTTAATGTTATATCTGGTTCCTGCAATATGGCTGAAAATCATTGAGAAACATGGCATGGGTAGCCCTCCCTGCCCATTACCAGCCTATTTGGGTCTTGTACGCATATTAAGGGGAACCCCGTACCCATATTAAAAAAAGGAAATGTGTGTGGCCCCCAGGCCCTATATACTCAGAACAGCAGTATACAGGCGGTGCAAACAAGACAGGGACTGTGTAGGTTTGTTGTGTTAAGTTGAATCTGTTTGTAATTTTCAACTGGTACATTTTTAAAGTGTAGCTCCAGTCAAAAAATCTTTAAGCTTTTTGGAAAACATAGGGAAGGGTTATCACCCCTGTATAATTTGTTTTGTCGTCCATCTTTTTTCATCTCACTTGCTGCTGTCTCCTTGCGTTTGCAAGTAGGAGATGTTTGTAAGTTGGATGTTTGAAAGTAGGGGCCTGCCCTATATTATAGCGGTATGTACTGGGTACAGAGCACGCAGACAGCACGCACTATCTCCTAACACTACTGACTGCAAGCTCTATTATTAACCACTTGTTAGCCCAATGTTTGCATAAAGTGAAAGATGAAGTTATGCTGAGTAAATAGATATCAAACATGTCACTCTTCAAAATTGCACATGCCCGTGGAATGGCGCCAAACGTCGCTACTTAAAAAATCCCCATAGGCGACGCTTTAATTTTTTTTTTTACTGGTTTCATGTTTTGAGTTGCAGAGGAGGTCTAGGACTAGAATTATTGCTCTCGCTCTAACATTTTCGGCGATACCTCACATGTGTGGCACATGCGAGCACATGGGGACATGGGCGCTTTAATTTTAATTTTATTTTTTTATTGTTCATTTTACTTTATTTATGTTAGTTTGACATTTTTTTCCCCAAAAATATATTTTTGATCACTTTTATTCCTATTACAAGAAATGTAAACATCCCTTGTAATAGGCATATGGGGTGACAGGTCCTCTTTACAGTGAAATCTGGGGGGTCAATATGACCCCACATCTCACCTCTAGGCTGGGAAGCCTGAAATAAAAAATAAAAAAAAGATTCTGGCTTTGATTGTACTGGCGAGTTGGTAGAAGCACCGGAGGGCGGTGAGGGGTGGGGGGCGTCTATGGCTGGGTATTTCAGGGTATCACCGAGTATGGCTGGGTATCTCTGAGTATGGCTGGGTATGGCAATTTATGGCAGGGTATTACAGAGTATTGGCGGGGTACTACAGAGTAATAGCAGGGTACTGCAGAGTATTGGGGGGTACTACAGAGTAATGGCAGGGTACTGCAGAGTATTGGGGGTACTGCAGAGTAATGGCAGGGTACTGCACTGCAGAGTAATGGCAGGGTACTGCAGAGTATTGGGGGTACTGCAGAGTAATGGCAGGGTACTGCAGAGTATTGGGGGTACTGCAGAGTAATGGCGGGTACTGCAGAGTAATGGCGGGTACTGCAGAGTATTGGGGGGTACTGCAGAGTAATGGGGGTTACTGCAGAGTAATGGGGGGTACTGCAGAGTAATGGCAGGGTACTGCACTGCAGAGTAATGGCAGGGTACTGCACTGCAGAGTAATGGCGGGGTACTGCAGAGTAATGGCAGGGTACTGCAGAGTATGCACTGGTATTGCAGAGTATTGGCAGGGAATTGAGGGGTTAAATTCGGTGAGCAGCGATGTGGGCACTGCAGATGCAGCCCACATCGCTTCTGACACCGATCTCTTTCCCCTCCGCTGTACCGATCGGTACAGAGAGGGGAGGGAGGAACAGGCGTCATAACATGACGCCGGTTTGTTTCCAAGTGATCACTCCGTCATTTGACAGAGCAATCACGTGGTAAACGGCCGCTATGAGCGCCCGTTTACCGTGATCCGTGATGCGACCCGGCGGTCACGGATGCTCTCGAGTGCGCACACCTCGGGGCACGCGAGAGCAGAATTCTGGGAGGCCGTTAATTAACGGCCTCTCAGAGTTAAACAACCGCCCTGAAGCCGTTAATCGGCAATGGGCAGTTGTTAAGTGGTTAAAGCTAGATCACTAGCTATATAGGTGAGGTGAATATAGTGGTGTATACTGCAGTCAGGGCACAGACAACAACCACTACACAGCAGCAAGATAGGAAATCAGCCAAAAACGATTGGTGTGTACTGTGTTGAAGGTACACAGAACACCCACTGCTTCAGATGCTAAGTAACACACTACACGAAGCCGCCTCAAAGGCGGCCTTATATAGTGTGAGGCGTGCACTACACAGCCTGAGCTATGATTGGCCACAGGCAGGATGCCTGTGGCCAATCATGGCTCTCCTCGCTGCCGGCGCTGCGATTGGCCAAGCATGCGGGGTCACAGTGCATGCTTGGCCAATCATGGGGCAGCAATGCACTGCGCCACCGCAGTGCATTGTGGTCCGCGCGCACGTCACTCGAATTTTGACGCGAACGGCCCAAACGTTCGGAATTCGCCGAACGGCCGAACAGCCAATGTTCGAGTCGAACGTACGTTCGACTCGAACACGAAGCTCATCCCTACCCCCTACTGTCTACAATGCAGCGGACAAAGTAGAGTAAGAAACTAGAAAACTTTTGCCTGAATGTTTTATTATATTTTATCAAGCCCCTAAGGGGATGTTGGACTCTCTCCTTATGGGATTTGGTTTGGGAGTGTGTTACTCACTTGCTTATATTTTGTCTCAGCAGCTGAAGTCCTCCATTCGGATCTCACAGAGAATGTTGCTGATTTTTTAAGGTTTTTGACAAACTTATTTATGTGTTTTCTCCCCAATTCCAGATCCTAAAAGTTTGGAAGGATCTAAAACTAAAGCCAGGTGACTTGTGGATTGTTAAGAGACATTTATATATAAGGAAATGTTTGGAGACTCAATAAAGCATTTATTTCATGTACAGTTTTGCAAAACTTGAAAGAAAAGTCACCTGGATCCACACCAGACACTGCAAAAATGACTAAATTAAAGAAATCTCTGAGTTTGATTTGTTTCCCTCTTGTGATCACAGTGTAGGGTACTTTTTGATTCAATTACTTTAATTGTAAGGGATATATATATTTGAAAATTAGTTTAGCCATGTTGAAGTCATATTTGTCTTTTGTACCTCTTCCATTGTATGTAGAATTGTCTGTGTTTACATATGCTGATAAGTCAGCATACCAGCAATTAAGCTAGAAGGCCATTCTGGCCACAGGAGTGTACAGCCAGTACTCTGTAAATATGTCTTATCAATCATTTGTTTTTCACAATAAAAAGTCATTTTTGTAATGAAAAAGCTGTTCAGCTATTATTTTCTCCACAATGGAGTTTTTGCCTCTTTGGCCAGGACTACCTCCACCTAAGCGTGTGGAGGTTCCAGGTTTAAGGTGATAGCAGGTATGGTTAGTGATCAAAATATTGATCAAAAGAGAGGAGACTGTAAAGGAAATTTGTAGGTTCTGTATATAATTGTATTCTATTTTATATGTATTGCACAATGCCCTCACTGTGCACACGGCACTAACAATGTTTTCAGTACATGTTTTGCATTCTTATGAGTCCTGATTAGAATTAGCCTGCCTATGTAATGCCCCTTGTTACCATAAACGTACAATTGTAATATTAATGTGATACCTACGTAATCATGTGTATAAAAACCTTCACATGCGTCATAATAAAGGAGAACGGTTATTTGGAAAGATGCTGAGCGTATCTTTTGTGTCTGTTCCCTACTGCAGTAGTTATTAATTTGGAACCACTAATCAATATGAGGATAGGAGTTGCCTATCATCAAAATATCCATTTCAAGTTCTTGGGTATTACTATTGACTCCACACGGATGGAATTTAGGCTACCCGAAGAGAAGTTGCGCCGTATGAGGTTGTCAATTTCCTTGTCTAAACGCAAAGTGTTTTTGAAAGAGGCGCAATCCCTATTGGGTCTTTTTGCATTTGCAGCTAGGATCGTTCCGATAGCCAGAATTTTTTCTAGGTGTTTTGCCATGGCTACTAGAGGTTTTAAAAACCACTACTCCCATGTTCGCATCTCTGCGAATGTCAAGAAGGACTTAAAAATGTGGGATTCCTTTCTTTCCAATTTTAATGGATCCACAGTTTGGCAACAATCTTTTACGGACAACTTTCAATTGAATTTCTTTACGGATGCTGCAGGTTCATTCGGCTTCGGAGCCTTTTTGGACGGCCATTGGTGTGCTTCCAAATGGCACGCCAATTGGCTCCACCAAGAAATTTTGCGGAATATAGTCCTCCTTGAATTATTTACGGTTATAGTCTGAGTTGTGATATGGAAAGAGCATTTTATGAACCGTAGGATTTTGGTGCATACAGATAACAGGGGTGTGCTCTTCGCTATCAATCAACTAGCATCTAAGTCTGAAATGGTTGTTAAGCTGTTACGTTTTTTAGTGTTGCATTGTTTACGTTTCAATATTTGGCTAAAAGCCAGCTACATACCGGGTTTAGAGAATGATTTAGCTGACACATTGTCTCGTTGTCGTTCGAGAAATTCCGGGATTTGACTCCTTCAGCGGATCAGAGAGGCACCCCTTGCCCAGAATTCCTCTGGGGCTTGATTTGGGACTAATAGCTAGTCACGTCCGGAATTCAGTAGCGCAGAAGACATGGAAGGAATATGAATTAGCTTGGTCCAGATGGTATTCCTTTTGCTCGAGCAGGAGTATTGACGTGTTAGAAGTAGATGTGTATGTCTCTTTAGCCTCAGTCCGGCTACAATTAGCAAAATTTTGGCCGGAGTGTAATTTTTCTGAAGTTTTCCGGACGTCCAGCATTGACATCCCTTTTTTCAATTCTTATCTCACTCTTTTAGGATTGGGGCCGCTACTGCTGCCAATCTGCTCGGTTTTCCTATGGAAGGTCAAAAAAGGGTCGGTAGATGGGCTGGTAATAGGTACAAGATTTATGTTCACCCCGAATTATTAAGTTTATGATTTCTTTTTTTTAGATCCAGCTAAAATTGCAATCTGGCCACTCCTTCTTTTTCTGGGCTGGTAAGCAGGCTCCAGAATTTATTCAAGCAATTTAGGCCTGAATATCAAGGACTTTAAAGTTTTATGGTCTGGTGTTCGGGGGTTAAGATGCTGTGATCTTAGAGGCCATTTAATTAATTTATCTTCCATTTGGCCATTTCCTAAGATCCTGGTCATACACCTTGGGGCTATTGATATTGGCAAGGTTAGGACTTGGGAACTGCTTTGTGAGATTATTTTTGCCATTAAAGTGGAGGGCCACCCTGAAAAAAAATATATAAAAAATGAAAAAAAAATGAAAAAAAAAATGAAATGTTCTCTGGGTAATGGGTCGCGCTGTGTTCTGGGAACTGTGTGTCCCAGAACACACCGCGTCCCATTCACAAAGCGATGCGCGACTCGCGCATGCTCAGTAGGAAACGGGCAGTGAAGCCGCAAGGCTCCACTGCCTGTTTCCCTTAGAAGGAATGGCGGCGCCGGGACCAGAGAGCCGAGGGATGGGTCGGCCTCGGGCGGCTGACATCGCGTGTGCCCTGGACAGGTAAGTTGGCTTATTAAGTCAGCAGCTGCAGTGTTTGCAGCTGCTGACTTTTATTTTTTATTTTTTAAACGGCCTTCCTCTTTAAGCTCCTGTTCCCGGGTTCTACCTTGGCCTTTTCGGAGATGGTTCCCTGGCTTCTCTGGTCCCCGTGTGGCAGCTTATTCTATGTAGATAAAATTAGAAGACGGCTGAATCGGACCATTCATAATTTTATAGTTTCATTGGGTGGTTTATCATATCGCCATCTTGAACTGGAGTGTTTTATACCTGGTTTATTTAGAAATAATTTGGTCCACTTATCATAAATTGGAATTTATATATTTAATATGGGTCTGAAAAACCTAATTGAGAGTGCCATGGTTTTTGGGGGACCTCGGTCGGTCGGTCCTGACCGAGGTCGGTGGGGATTAGTCGTCCACCATTGTCTGGATGGACAACGCATAAAAGATATTTGGGTTATTGTGTTATAGCCAAAATGGCTTTATATTATTTTAATTTTCATACCTCAATTTATTAGGTTACCCCTTGAACAACACCAGGGCCAGAAAATATTTACCAAACAAATAAATGGTTGTTAAAAGAAATAAATGTGTCTGTCAATTTGTTGTTATGTTAATGACTCCTTGGTGCTAGCCCATGAATTGTCAAGTTTTTTTTTTTTTTTCCTAGAGTGGTGTATTTTACCAGATTGACTGATATGTTCATAAAAAAGTTTCCAAGATATTAAAGCCTCCATCTTTAGAGAGATTTATATTCTAATAGAGAATGTAATGTTGGAGACACTGCCATGTTATAAGAACTGCTACCACAAAGATACATTGCAATGTTAGAAAGACACCTGTGTAAGTAGAATGTTTTCTTTTGCACCACAACTGCTTCCCTCCCAATACAATCAATGTAAGCAGGTTGCATTGTCCTGATTGTGATGTCGGACTCTGTGCAGTCCCATGTTTCAAAATTTTAAATACCCGGGATGTTTACTGAACCAATATGACTAGTAATATTGCACCCTTATTTGGACAAATGTCAGTGGTTTTTATTTGATTATATTATTGACTAAAATGTATTAAATATAATTTATTATTTAATTATTATTTGTTTAAAGTGGATGTAAACCTTTTATTATGCCCAGTGAAGTAAACAACCTCAAATGATACACAGAGATGAAACACTGTAAAAGCGCTGCGCAGCAATAAAATTTAAGTGCAAAACTCATATATCTGCCTCACAATTGCTAAACCATTGTGCAACAAAATCTAACCATTATGTAACACGGTCTGACATTCAGAGTTCAAATAAAAAAGAAAAAAGAAAAAATAGATATATAGTCAACATTAAGTTCATAAGCTTGCCTAATCTTCTTAGTGGAAATTCAGAACAGCCTTTGATAACATCCCATGAGAGGGATGAAATGTGTCAGCTGACTGTGGGTGGGGACGTAATTTCCAGCAAGGTTGATGTAAAATTATGTACACTTCCAATTTCTGGTTTTAATGCTTTAAAGTGTGTTTATAACATGTGAGTGGATATTATGTGTTTTTTGGAACAAAAAAAATGAATTATGCTATATCCCTTTTTTTCTGCCATTTATTATTACCCATATGTTCGTACTTTGAGGACAACTAGAAAAACAACTAGAAGGACAACAAAGCTCAGCCATCCCCAGACCGGGGATGTCTGTTTACATTGACAGATCCCCATTCTGGCCCTCGTTCCTATGATCACGGGTGGGCAGCGGACATTGCGGGTGGCCGGCGGACATCGCGGCTGCCAGGACACGAGCATCAGGTCCCCCACGTACAGCGGGCATGCCCCTGCTATGGCTCCTTAAAGGAGCCGACGTACACATACAGCGATTTATGGGAACGTGCCGACCTGCCGTTGTATAACGGCACCTGGTTAGCACGTGGTTAAGAAAGCTTATGAACTTAATGTGGACTATATATCAATTTTTTCTTCTTTATTGTTTATTTGACCTCTGAATGTCAGATGATGTTACATAATGGTTAGATTTTGTTGCACAATGGTTTAGCTATTGTGATGCAGATATATGAGATTTGCAATTACATTTTGCCGCTGGGTTTCACAATTTAACCACTTAAGGACCAGGCCTTTTTTTCAGACTCTGTGTTTACATGTCTAGAACTGTTTTTTTTTGCTAGAAAATTACTTAGAACCCCCAAACATTATATATTGTTTTTTTCCTAACAACCTAGAGAATAAAATGGTGGTCATTGCAATATTTTTTCACACCGTATTTGCGCAGTGGTCTTAAAAGCACACTTTTTTGGAAAAAAAAATAAGACAACAGTAAAATTAAGAAAAGAAAGAAACGTGCAATCCCTAATAGTGAATATTAAGGTATAAACACCTCACCCAAAATTGAATATGGACTATATATATTGAATAAAGTGATTATAATTCAATAACACCTATTTTAGAAAAAAGTCTCGTAGAGTGCAAAGTGTTATATAAGAAATCACATCACTATAAATACCCAAACCTATTGTGTGACGTATACTAAACACATTTAACAATACATATGCAACAGTGTCACTAATTACATAAACAGTGAATCACAATAATATTGTGCCGTGTACTGACACAAAAAATAAAAAATGTGCAAATAAATAAATCGCATAAATTGATGATGTGTCCTCATTGTGATAGTTCTTGTAAAAAACAAGATTTTAAATATAAATGCACTAGAAACAAAACACCACGTGTCCCAGATGGCTCCAAGTCTCTGAATCGTGTTCCAACGTAGAACAAACTGAAGTGCACCACCACCAAACAGATAAAATTGGCTCCTTACCAGATATCCTAGTAAGGTGCGCTTTAAGGGGTCAGGTCAGACCATACTTAAATTTAAATCATCCAACCCTGGCTCCACTTTCAAACAGGAACACAACTCGAGAATATTTCAGCAAGGAAGCGAATGGTCCACCATAGGAAGGAAAAGAGCACTCCAAATAGTGTAAAACCATTTATTAAAATAAAAGTAAAAAGAAAGAAATACACTTACAGAATTATTGTAAGGAAAGGCATATCATGATGGGAAGCGTCGGCCGAGCGCAATTCTCCACAATCATATCCTTGTTCTGACTGCTGTTTTAGTGAGGCAAAACGTAGCGTGTCACACCGCCCTACGCGTTTCGTGATAAATCACGTCGTCTTGGGGTACGCAACTTAACAGTAAAATTAGCTTATGTTTTTTATATTGTGAAAGATAATGTTACACCGAGTAAATTGATACCCAACATGTCACGCTTCAAAATTGCGCCTGCTCGTGGAATGGCGTCAAACTTTTACCCTCAAAAATCTCCATAAGCAACATTTAAAAAATTCTACAGGTTGCATGCTTTGCATTACAGAGGAAGTCTATGGCTAGAACTATTGTTCTTGCTCTACCGATTGTGGCGATACCTCACATGTGTGGTTTGACTACCGTTTTCATATGCGGGCGCTACTCACGTATACGTTCGCTTCTGCGCGCGAGCTCGTCGGGACGGGGTGTTTTTAAAAGAAAATATGTTTTCTTATTTATTTTACTTGATTTTATTTATTTTTACACTGTTTTAAAAAAAGGATCACTTTTATTCCCATTACAAGGAATGCAAACATCCCTTGTAATAGAAAAAAGCATGACAGGTCCTCTTAAATATGAGATCTGGGGTCAAAAAGTCCTCAGATCTCATATTTGGACGTAAATGCAATAATAATAAAAAAAAAATTAATTTGAAAAAATTACATTGAAAAATTTTTCCTTTAAGCCCTTGTACACACGGCCGGACATTCCGACAACAAAATCCATCAGATTTTTTCAAAGTTGACGGAAAATCCGATCGTTCGGAACGTGATGACGTTCATTCGTTATGACGGGACTACGTTCAGGCTAGTAGCCAATAGCTTTGGTCTCGTAATTTGATCTGAGCATGCGTGGCACTTTGTCCAATCGGAATTCTCTACGAACGATCAGACAAAGTCCGATCGGATCATGTTGTCGGAAAATTTTATATCCAGCTCTCAAACTTAGTTGGTCGGACATTCCGATGGAAAATGTCAGATGGAGCCCACACACGGTTGGATTATCCGACAACGCGGTCCGATCAGACATTTTCCGTCTGAATTTCCGACCGTGTGTACAAGGACTAAGAGGTATGGGCGTAAGTGAAGTTTTGACGTCACTTCCGCCCTCCTATGGTATAGAGACGAGTGGGGGCCATCTTTGCCTCACTTGTCTCCATACCCAGCAGTGTGCAGGACCCGATCGCCTCCGCCTCTATCGACGGCTCCGGTAAAGCGGCGGAGGGCACCGGAGAGAGGCAGGAGGGGGGTGGCACCTCTCCCGCCACCGATAACGGTGATCTCACGGTAAACCCGCTGTGGAGACCACCATTATCATAAACAGGACCGCCACCTATACAGAGGGATATCTCGGTTGTGGCAGCAGCTACTGCCACTACTGAGATATCCCTCTTCAAAGTACCGACGTATATATACAGGAGGCGGTCCTTAAGTAGTTAAAGGCACGGTCACTTTATAGGAGCAGCAACCCAATTATTGCAATTATTTTGATATATATTGGTGTAGATACACATATCATACTGTATATACATATCAATTCATTGACACATATGAAACAAATGCTATTATATAAATTTTACATGTATATCTGCCGTCTTCAGCTTTCTATATTCTGTAGAAAGTGTACATCATGTTAGAATGTTTACTTCCTCTTTCAGCACTGGGTGTGGATTCTTGCCTTACACTGTGTGACAGTTTATTGGAGGAAAGGCACACACCTCCCTCCACATAGGCAGAGGAACGAAGATACTTGCAGAGCTGTGCTGTGAATAGAGCAGCCCTCTCCTAATATTTTCATAGCAACCTCCCCAACATAAATTTTCAGCTGCTTTTATCTCCTATGTCAGAGAACTTGTCAGAATGTACTATGCTGATAACAGAGAACCGAAGCAGCAGAAAGACACAGGTCTTAGAGGTTTGGAGAGAGATGAGTAAACACTACAGGTATATGTGTACAGGTTTCATGAATTGGGTTTATATACACTTTAAATTAGGTTTATGCTGCTTAAAAGCAGGTCAAATGCAGGTCAAAATGTGGTTGCATATGTCAGTGAACTCTAAATTATCTCAGAAGAATCTCAAATTGATCTCAAGTCCAAGTGCAATGCCATTGCATTTGTCCATCAACACAAGCCCTAAAGCCCATAGACATAGGCTGGCAGGTTTTCACTTTTGTGTTAGATAGCCTGCTATGTTAGAGACCAGCAATAAAAATGTTATTCCACCAGTGATTTGTCTGATCTAATCTGTCAATATACCAAACAGGTCTGGAATTAATACCACATATACTTTTCTTTACTTCTTGTAGCAGTGTAAAAGTAAAAAAATGCTATGGCTAAAGGGCAGCAGGTATGTGCAAGTACCCCGCCCCACCTTTCACTATGCAGATACCAAGTGCTGTGTGTTGCATCATGGAGGGTGTGTCATGAATAATGCCTTACTAATTACAACTAATGCCTGACTTGAACAGTGCTCTTCCATATTTCTGGTGACCAGAAGTAGATAATATAAAGAGTCTTATAAAAATTATGTTAATGTATTATGCAAACTTGTGGCCAGATTATGGGAATACAGTATTTATGTACTTTTAAAAAGCAGACAATTTGCTTTACAACAAGCCTTCATTTACCTCTATAGTTGCAAGTTCACAATCACAGGAAGAGTCCCTAAATGACCAGCTAAAGCCTACCATAAAGCTGGAGGGGGCCGTTTACATGCCACGGCTGCGCTGCTTTGCAACACAGCCGCAGCCACAGTAAATTTAACATGGCATGTATAGTTGGTAGGCAGCACTGCCTGTCAGATTTCCCCATTTAAGTCAAATGCTTGGCATACACTTGCAGCATGTTAGTCCCTTTGAAATTTGCTATTTGAAAAAAAAAAGGGGGGGGGCATTCAGGAGGTAGCAGAATTGCCTCTGAATACCTGACAGTGGCTCAGCCACACTCTGAAAATCTATCCACTGAGGGGTTGAATTTCAGAGAATCAATAAGTGTGAACTTAAAGCTACAAGCACCTCCTGTTTATTAGCAATACAAGGCTGGCAGACTGCCAATAACCCACTGCCAAAGAAATTTGACTGCTTTTATTATAAATTTTGCGCATTCATTTCTCCATAATGCCTGCAGATACAGAGGTCAGAGGTTTTGATTTAATATATATAGATATTCCCCAGCACACCAAGGATCATCAATTTTATCCAAACTTTTTTTAATCAAAGAATGATCACATCACAACATTTTGGAGCCACGCAGGACCACTTCGTCAGGCATGTGAACATCATCACATGCCTGACGAAGGGGTCCTGCATGGCTCCAAAATGTTGCACTACATTGTTTTGTGATGTAATAATTATTTGGCTAAAAAAAGTTTGAACGAAATTGATGATCCTTGGTGTGCTGGTGAATATCTACATATTGCATAGGTTCCAGTATCCAGCTGGCTGTCACTACAGCACCCAATATTCTAAGAGCTTATTCCAAGAACCTGTGCTATGGGAATATGGACTGTGAGGTCTTGATTTAAAGCTCTTTGATAGCTTGTTATAAGTATTGTGGCAGAGCGTTGTCCTGCCAGGGTCTAGAAGGAGGATGTGACCCAGAATTCTCAACCAGACAGGTTGAGGGGCTCCTGGAAGCATGTAACATGAAGAAGAAACTGGCCTTTCAGTTTCCTCAGTGTTTTCTAAAGTCCACTTTGGGACCTGGAGCTCAGGGATTTCTGAGAGATTCGGGTGGGATGGAATCCCTAGTCCTGGGTCCTGATTTTGAGAACAGCCAGCATACTGATTGGTCAGGTGTGTGCTGGGCTTTTGGTGGTGACCTGGGCTCCTCCCTGGCAGATAGGAAGTCTGAGTACCAGGAGCCAGGAGGGCTCGTTGGGGGAGCCAGTGCAGCAAGAGGCTGCTAGCTGCGTGCACCAAGGTGGTCGGTGAAACAGTTTGTACGAGACAGACAAGGGCCTGGAGTGTAAGGCCAGAGCAACAGTGCTGCAAGTGAGAGCTAACTAGGCTGAATATAATTTTGTTGATGAAAAGGAATGCTGAAACCCCTGCGAGGGAAACATCTTTGTTTGTTGGACTTTCTTTTAATAAAAATGGGCAAACAAAGCCCTTAAAAAGAAGAACCAGCGAGTGGCGGTGTCCTTCAAGCTCTACATTTGATACTAATCCTTTACAGTATGTAAATGCTTGAATGTCCATTACCTGGCCAAGGATTCACTTTAAAAATATAATTATCTATGTATGTTGGGGCATTATTTTATAGTCCTACTGTAAATCCTAGTTTACTTTTGACTGAAAACAGAAATAATAATAATAATAATTATCATTATTATTATAGTATCATTTTGTCTTAATACATTATTATTTTAACCATTTACAGACCAGCTGCCGCAGTTGTACTGCGGCAGAATGGCATGGCTGGGCAGAGCGGCGTTATGTAACATCGCTTCGCCCTGTGGCCCCCTGAGCCGGTGCGCATTCTCGGCAGTCACATTCACTGCCGTGCTCCCCGTGATCGCTGATGATACATGGATCTGTGTGTGTAACCACAATTTCCGGTTGTATGAGGGGAGAACAAACAGATCGTCTGTTCATACAGAGTATGAACAGCGATCTGTCATCTCCCCTGCACAGTCCCCTCCCCTTTCAGTTAGAACACACATTGGGAACATATTAACCACTTGATCGCCCCATAGTGTTAACCCCTTCACTGCCAGTGACATTTTTACAGTAATCAATGCATTTTTATAGCATTGATCACTGTATTAATGCCAATGGTCCTAAAAATGTGTCAAAATTGTCTGATGTGTCCACCATAATGTCGCAGTCCTAATAAAAACTAGTAAAAAAATAAATTAATAATAAAAATTCTTTAAAACTATCCCCTATTTTGTAGATGCTATAACTTTTGCGCAAACTAGTCAATAGGCGCTCATTGTGATTTTTTTTTTACCAAAAATATGTAGAAGAATACATTTTGGCCTAAATTAAGGGAAAAAAATTTTTTTTAGATATAGATTTTTGGGGGATATTTATTATAGCAAAAAGTAAAAAATAATGCTTTTTTTTCTCAAAATTATCACTCTTTTTTGTTTATAGCGCAAAAAATAAAAATTGCAGAGGCTATCAGATACCACAAAAAGAAAGCTCTACTTGTGGTAAAAAAAGGCTGTCAATTTTGTTTGGGTGTAATGTCGCACTTGTCAGTTAAAGTGACGCAGTGTCAAAAAGTGCTCTGGTCAAGAAGGGGGTAAAATCTCCCGGGGCTGAGGCGGTTAAAGATAATGGCTAATAAATCTACAGCCTGAATAAAAAAGTGTTTATTTTTTTTATATATCCAGGCATCACTACTACATGTCAGAACTGCATGTAAAAGGTCCATGAACCAAAAGACTTCAAGGTAGAATTTTGGAATGTACATTTTTCTTATACATATATTAGCGGAGGGAGTTAGAATATTTTAGACTTTAGTAGAGCTTTGTAGAGTCTAGGCCTGTGGCCCAAATTTAATCTGCACCTAGAAAGTATGTATACCAATCTTTAACGTGTTACTAAACCCAGGACTCTGCATTCACTATATCTGGTCTTCTACAGTACACAAAACATGGAAAATGGAAATACATTAGTTTTAGTAAATATAAACTGAGAAATACCTTTTTTCATCAGCAGTTATAGCAGTCTTGTGACTTGTATCAGTACCTGCTTAAAGCTTTCTAGAAGGAATTTTCATTCTGCCCTTATCCTCTATCTGGACAGTGCTGATTGGCCCTGTGATGATCACATGCACTCTCCTAAGAACAAAAAAATCTCTAGCAATACACACCGAACTGAGCATGTGCAGCCTGACTCCTTCCTAATGCTCTGTTCTACCAGTGGATGGATTGAAGTCAGTTAAAGAAGGGGTGGATCAAAGAAGACAGGATCACACAGCCTGTATAGACAATGCAAAGGATCAACCCCTTAGGTTATGCAGGTTACTGCATATACAGACTAATTTTACTGTTGTGGGTTTAAGTAAATATGTAATGGTTTGCTATATTTTTTTTATTATGGTGAACATTACAGAAATACTTTTTAAAAATATGTTTTTAGTCAGGTAAATATGAAATATTTCCCTCAAATATTTTGTATTTTGAACAAACAGATTTATATATACAACTCAGATGGATTCATCTCCCTTTTTCTCCTTTTTCCTACTGCATACTTTATCCTGAGGGTACTAAAGAGCATTTTAATCAGAGAGAGAATCTGTGCTCTCTCTTTACCAAACCCTTAATTGGTTGTGGCATCAGTGCCACGGGTGTACGTTTGGCTGGCTTCTGTCGTACAGGCTGCTGTACAAAAATGCAGACGGTTTCTGTTGAACCAGCCAATACCAGCTGATATTCGGCCCGCGTGTACCGGGCATTATGTACATTGTACATAGATTCCTTTAACCACTACATGCAAAACGACGTACCCGTACATCTGTACCTTAACGCTAAATACCGGGGTTATGGCAGCTAGCTAGCTAGTCATAGAATAAAGGTAGTAGGTTGCGCTATGGAACTTATGTAGAAAATATAAGGTAAATAAAAAATAGGGGAAGGAAAAAATAGGTAAGAGCTGCCTCTATTACTATCCACCTGGTGGGGTGGGGAATGTTAGATTGGGGGGTACTATGAATAGATTTGGCGCTATACCTATATATGAAAATATATGTTGCCAAAAACTTAACAGTGTGCTAAATTAAAAGTGTTACATCAACCTGGTGTGTAAGTGCCAATGTGCAATAAATAGTTCTAGTATTGAAATAAAAATGTATATAAACTATAAGCGAAAAAGTTCAAAATGTGTGTGTATAGAATATTTGTCGCATTGGTAAATATTTGCCAGCGTGCTGGCTATAAAATGTAAGATTAGCTTGAGTGCAATAGAGAACCTGAAATAGTGATCACTTCTTAAACTCTAGAACATATAAATACCTTAAACATGTGAACTGCTTAATATATTAGTGGTAAATTAGATAAAAATTATACATATAAAATATGAACCACAAAAATAACCCAGTTGTTGGATTTAAAGTGCACAGATGTGACAATAAGGTCTATGCATGCAGTAATAAAATGTACAATAAATATGTGATAAATATCAGTACATCAAGTGAAACATGCCAAATATTGGGAGTGAAAAAAAAAAAAAAAAAAAAAAATGTTTGTCAAAAAATATAAATAAAATAAAAATGGAAATAAAAATAAAAAAATAAATAAAAATAAAAATAAAAATAAAAATAAAAATTAAATATTTGTCCCAGAAAATGTAAAAATGTATACGAAGAAAAAGTCAAAAAATATAAAAATATAAAAGGTAAAAAAGTAAAAAAGCAAGAAGTCTCTAGTGCAGTGCAATTAATGGGGGATTTCCCGTGGGTAAAGGAAGGGATGTGATGGATCCAAACTATTCTTCATGCATTGTGGACACTTCTAGGTTGTACTCTCACCAGAAAAATAACCCCATCCGGGGTGGATCAGCCTCCACAGTATGAGCTACTGTGTCGCTCTCTGGCTTGCTTCAACTGGGCTGCTGAGGATCCCTCGTTATTTCCAGGTGGAGTGTGCCACAGTATATATATATTAAAAGAGAGGACCATCCATAGTGTGATACCGTATAAATCAATTTATTTATGAAGATACTTAAAACTACTCACACTTTTGGTAGAAGTAATGGCATAAATGGATGCAGTATAAAAGATGCAATGTGAAAGATATGGAAGCTGCTGAGAGCGTTCCGTTCGGCTTCCACGCCGTCTGTATTGGAAGTGTGTATTCGATAGGCCACGCCCTACGCGTTTCGTCACTGGGACGTCATCCGGAGCGGCCATCTTTACACACCTCACGCTCTATATAGGACACAATGCACCTATCGCGCATGCGCGGACAAACGCCGCCATTTTAACTGTGGGAATGCCCTTATGTCGAATGAAGCGCGGTGGTGATTGTGTTCCTATTACCATCCTATGCAGTGTTCTGCCGTTTAGCCCACCAAAGGTTTTTCATGCAGAGCTATGTATGTCTGCTAATTTGCTAGTATGTGATTATGCTGCTTACTAAAACCAAATTTAGATTACACATGAATATAGTAAATATGAAGTTACAAATAAAAATTACTGATAAAAACATAAAAATAAGTGACATTATCAATAGACAAACCGTGTTATAAAAGAATTACTAACCGATCCTAAAACGATAGAGGCTTTGGGCGGATAGAATTTGGATTTAATTGTGTAATACGGAGGGAAAGAGAAAGTATAATAAAACCATGTGTGTGTAATGGATAAAATAGCTGAAAGAATGGGGTGGAAGATAAGAATAAAATATAGAATATAAAAATTGAAAAATTAAAGTTGTAGGATTGGATTGAGATGAAATGAATGATTTTTAATAAGATTAACTTAATGTAGGATGTTTTGGTTTCCCGGCTACGTGAATGTATGTATACAAAAGAGAGGAATATTTCAAGGCTAAATGTGCCCTTCCTTGATTACTATTTTTCTTTTTGGAATAATGGGTTGGAGTGTTCATTAGTTGAATAGGTAACATTCGACCCTCAGTGCTGTAGTTTGCATTCGACCCGAAATTCGACCTACAAACATCTGTACTTATTTCTTCAACGATAATACAAGTGAAATTGTATTCGTGCGATATTAACATTATTAGTTGGTAGGCAACATTCGACCCCAGATGCTATGAACTATATTCGATCAGGAATTCGGCACTGAATAATATATTATCTTTGATAATCGTGTGGATAGGATTGCATTCCTTCTGGATAGATTGTTAAAAAATTAAAAATTAGAAATTAAAAATTGAAGTGTGGGAAAAAATATATTTTTTATATAAAACTATTATATTAAAATAAAAATTAAAAATTGGTTATAAAACAATTCAAATCCAGGTCTATATTCATTCCTGCTGGATGTAAACTTTCTAAATTAAAAATCCACTTTGTTTCATTCTGTGAAATCTTCTTAGTCATGTCTTCACCTCTCCAGTGTCCCTTCACTTTGTCAATGGCATAAAAAATCATTTGGTTGGGATCTTGGTTGTGAAAATCCCTAAAATGCCGCGAGACACTGTGTTTGTCATATCCCTTCCTAATGTTTTTAATGTGTTCACCAATTCTTATATGTAGTTCCCGTGTTGTTCTTCCTACATATTGTTTGTGGCACGGACATTCTATGACGTATGTCACATGCGTGCTTTTACAGGAGATCAATTCTTTTATGGGGAATGTCCTTCCATTGGTAACTGACATGAATTTAGTGGTTTTCCTTTGGGTTTTTTTGCTTTTGCGACATGGGAGACATTGTCCACACTTAAAAAAACCTTTTAGATGTTTACTGATTGTTATATGCCGTGGGGGGTCGATCGTGTTTTTAACCAATTTATTTCTTAGATTAGGGGCCTTCTTATAAATAAACGCAGGATTATTGGGTAATAATTTCTTTAGCGTTTCGTCCGTTTTTAGAATTGGCCAATGTTTTTTTATGATCTTTTCTATTTGTTTATGATGTCTGTTAAAACCTGTGAAGAAGGCCATTTCTATATTTTTCTTGTTCCTGCCGGTCGTTTTGTCCTCTATTAATTTTTTCCTCTCAGTTTTCGTTATAGTTTCTTTGAGGGCTCTGAGGTAGGGTTCTTTATATCCTTTTTGTATGAATCTTCTAATGATAACCTCTGCTTGTGCGTCAAAATCCTCTCTTTTGGTGCAGTTTCTATATATTCTTAGGAGTTGCCCTTTGGGTATGTTGCCCATCCATCTTGGATGGTGGCAACTTGACGTAGGTATATACCCATTTCTGTCCGTAGCCTTAAAAAAGGTTTTTGTACCCAGTGATCCTTCTGACTTAAAAATTTGTAGATCTAAGTAGTCTATACCTTGTGTGTCGCATTTTTCTGTAAATGTGATACCATAAATATTAGAATTTATTTCTTCCAGGAAGGACCGTAGTTCGTCTTGGGAACCACCCCAGACTATTAAAATGTCATCTATATACCTTCTGTACATTTTTAAATTCTCTCTGGGGATTCCATAAATTTGCTCTTCCTCCCAGTGGTCCAGGAATAAATTTGCTACGCTGGGTGCGTATTTAGCCCCCATAGCAACTCCCTTGGTTTGAACATAATATTTGTCTTTGTACCAGAAGTGGTTATGTTTCATCGCCAGATCTAGTCCTTCAAGTACATAGTCTATTTGTTCTTGTTTTAAGTCCGATCTTCTGTGGAGGGCCCATTCTACCGCATTGAGGCCGTCCTTTTGTTTAATGTTGGTATATAGAGAATTGACATCAATGGTGACTAATAAGTCCTTTTCCTCAATCTTAATATTATCCAATTCCTTCAACAGTTGTCTGCTGTCTCTCAAATAGGATTTGCCTTTGGTTACCAGCGGTTGTAAAAAACCGTCCACATATGCTCCCAGTCTTGAAAAAAGGGAGTCGATCCCACTTACTATGGGTCTCCCCGGGGGTTGCGTTTGGCTCTTGTGGATTTTTGGGACATAGTAAATTACAGGAGTTTTTGGTGCTTTTGGGATTAAGTATTGGGCTTCTTTTTTGTTAAGAATCCCTTTATTTAGGCCTTTTTGGACATAGCTCTTCAGTTTGTTTTTATATGCCGTTTTTGGATTTTTCTTTAATTGTAGGTAAGTGTCCGGAATGCTTAAAAGATTGGCCATTTCCTGTTCGTAGTCTATTTTGTTGAGTATGACCAGTCCACCGCCCTTGTCCGCTGGTCTTATGACTATATCCTTCTTTTTTTCCAACTGTTTTATGGTCTTCCAGATGCCCTTCTTCTTGGAGGGTTTGATTGTTAATTCCCTAATATCTCTTTCAACTAATTTTTTAAAAACTTTGATTCCCTCGTTTTGCTGCTGGTTGGGGTTAAAAATTGAATTATTTCTCAGCTCAGAATGTTTAAAATTAGTTTTTTCTTTCTCTTTCCCTGAATTTGTGTTGTTGGCAAAAAACTTTTTAATATTTAATTTCCTAATGAATTTTTGTAAATCGATAAAGGTTTCAAATTTATCCAAATTCTTGTCCGGCGCATATTTTAAGCCTAGGTCAAGTACTTTGAGTTCCTCCTCGCTGAAGGTGGTCCCGCTTAGGTTGTATATACCTTCACCTAATATTCTCGCCTTCTTTTTCTTGAGGCCTCCTCTTTTGCCCCTCTTTCGTTTCCTTCTGCCCACCTTGGGGGTCTGTATTCCCTCCCCTGGTTCTCTCGGTAGTCCTGTTGTGCTGGATATTCTTCTCTCGTGTTTCCTGGGCCTGTCCACCTGGGGTTCCATCCTCCATTCCTCCTCGGAGGTCTCTGATATTGGTTTCTTGTTGGATATCGGAAAGGCCTCCAGCCGTCTCTTGATCCAAATGGGGGATTTCTCGGTGGTCTGTGTCCTTGCCCCCCGTGAAAAGGACCATTTTGATACCTGTTCTGAAAGGGGGTAGTTTGGGGGTGTCTTCTAAGGGGGGAGTACCTATTGTAATGTCTTGGAATATTATAAGGGTCCGGGTGTGGTTGTGGGACATGTCTAGGAGTATCCCATTCTCTTCTGTCCCGGTTTATATTATGGTTGGTTTCTGACCCTCGGTAATTGGGTGTATGAGGTTCTGTCAATCTAATTGCTCTGTTGGGTGTTTGGGTGGGTTGTTGCCATTCTACATCTTCTCCATTTCCTTGGTCTTCGTCTGGGTCATCACCCATGGAAATGTTGTTGTCCTCATCTGTATAAGTGGTGTCCATTTGCCACTTGTAAATTTGCTGATTTTTATAGTCCAATACATCCCTCCGGAATTTTTTCTGCTTTTTTTGTTGGACTTCTTTGTCATATTTCTTGATTGCTTCTTGCAGATTTTTTTCTTTCTCCTTATATTCAGTTGTCTCTTTATAAGGTGACAGTTGTTCTTTAATGTGTGAAATCTCTACTTCAATATTTTTAAGTTTGACTTGTCTTCTTAGTACAATCTTTTGTAATAGCAGAGTTTCACTTTCATTGAAAAATTTAAACCAGTCTTCCATTAAGTGTTTATCGTTAAGGGCATCATTGGGGGAAACGTCCCATCTTAGTCTCCTAGGAGTGATTTTTGCTGAGATATACATCTCCAAGATGGCTATGTCCCACCATACTCTTAGTTGCTTTTCTAAATTGTGTTTTAATTGTTTGAACAGACTGTCTAGATCCTGTTTATTGGCTACATGTTCTTGGTTAAAAATTTCCATAAGATTAATAGCTCTGCTATCAACGTATTTAAAAAGATCCATTGCTGCAACCTGTTATTGGGCGTCAAAAAGGCTCCAAATAAGAGTGAAAGAATAAAGGTAGTAGGTTGCGCTATGGAACTTATGTAGAAAATATAAGGTAAATAAAAAATAGGGGAAGGAAAAAATAGGTAAGAGCTGCCTCTATTACTATCCACCTGGTGGGGTGGGGAATGTTAGATTGGGGGGTACTATGAATAGATTTGGCGCTATACCTATATATGAAAATATATGTTGCCAAAAACTTAACAGTGTGCTAAATTAAAAGTGTTACATCAACCTGGTGTGTAAGTGCCAATGTGCAATAAATAGTTCTAGTATTGAAATAAAAATGTATATAAACTATAAGCGAAAAAGTTCAAAATGTGTGTGTATAGAATATTTGTCGCATTGGTAAATATTTGCCAGCGTGCTGGCTATAAAATGTAAGATTAGCTTGAGTGCAATAGAGAACCTGAAATAGTGATCACTTCTTAAACTCTAGAACATATAAATACCTTAAACATGTGAACTGCTTAATATATTAGTGGTAAATTAGATAAAAATTATACATATAAAATATGAACCACAAAAATAACCCAGTTGTTGGATTTAAAGTGCACAGATGTGACAATAAGGTCTATGCATGCAGTAATAAAATGTACAATAAATATGTGATAAATATCAGTACATCAAGTGAAACATGCCAAATATTGGGAGTGAAAAAATAAAAAAATAAAAAATAAAAAATGTTTGTCAAAAAATATAAATAAAATAAAAATGGAAATAAAAATAAAAAATAAAATAAAAATAAAAATAAAAATAAAAATAAAAATAAAAATTAAATATTTGTCCCAGAAAATGTAAAAATGTATACGAAGAAAAAGTCAAAAAATATAAAAATATAAAAGGTAAAAAAGTAAAAAAGCAAGAAGTCTCTAGTGCAGTGCAATTAATGGGGGATTTCCCGTGGGTAAAGGAAGGGATGTGATGGATCCAAACTATTCTTCATGCATTGTGGACACTTCTAGGTTGTACTCTCACCAGAAAAATAACCCCATCCGGGGTGGATCAGCCTCCACAGTATGAGCTACTGTGTCGCTCTCTGGCTTGCTTCAACTGGGCTGCTGAGGATCCCTCGTTATTTCCAGGTGGAGTGTGCCACAGTATATATATATTAAAAGAGAGGACCATCCATAGTGTGATACCGTATAAATCAATTTATTTATGAAGATACTTAAAACTACTCACACTTTTGGTAGAAGTAATGGCATAAATGGATGCAGTATAAAAGATGCAATGTGAAAGATATGGAAGCTGCTGAGAGCGTTCCGTTCGGCTTCCACGCCGTCTGTATTGGAAGTGTGTATTCGACAGGCCACGCCCTACGCGTTTCGTCACTGGGACGTCATCCGGAGCGGCCATCTTTACACACCTCACGCTCTATATAGGACACAATGCACCTATCGCGCATGCGCGGACAAACGCCGCCATTTTAACTGTGGGAATGCCCTTATGTCGAATGAAGCGCGGTGGTGATTGTGTTCCTATTACCATCCTATGCAGTGTTCTGCCGTTTAGCCCACCAAAGGTTTTTCATGCAGAGCTATGTATGTCTGCTAATTTGCTAGTATGTGATTATGCTGCTTACTAAAACCAAATTTAGATTACACATGAATATAGTAAATATGAAGTTACAAATAAAAATTACTGATAAAAACATAAAAATAAGTGACATTATCAATAGACAAACCGTGTTATAAAAGAATTACTAACCGATCCTAAAACGATAGAGGCTTTGGGCGGATAGAATTTGGATTTAATTGTGTAATACGGAGGGAAAGAGAAAGTATAATAAAACCATGTGTGTGTAATGGATAAAATAGCTGAAAGAATGGGGTGGAAGATAAGAATAAAATATAGAATATAAAAATTGAAAAATTAAAGTTGTAGGATTGGATTGAGATGAAATGAATGATTTTTAATAAGATTAACTTAATGTAGGATGTTTTGGTTTCCCGGCTACGTGAATGTATGTATACAAAAGAGAGGAATATTTCAAGGCTAAATGTGCCCTTCCTTGATTACTATTTTTCTTTTTGGAATAATGGGTTGGAGTGTTCATTAGTTGAATAGGTAACATTCGACCCTCAGTGCTGTAGTTTGCATTCGACCCGAAATTCGACCTACAAACATCTGTACTTATTTCTTCAACGATAATACAAGTGAAATTGTATTCGTGCGATATTAACATTATTAGTTGGTAGGCAACATTCGACCCCAGATGCTATGAACTATATTCGATCAGGAATTCGGCACTGAATAATATATTATCTTTGATAATCGTGTGGATAGGATTGCATTCCTTCTGGATAGATTGTTAAAAAATTAAAAATTAGAAATTAAAAATTGAAGTGTGGGAAAAAATATATTTTTTATATAAAACTATTATATTAAAATAAAAATTAAAAATTGGTTATAAAACAATTCAAATCCAGGTCTATATTCATTCCTGCTGGATGTAAACTTTCTAAATTAAAAATCCACTTTGTTTCATTCTGTGAAATCTTCTTAGTCATGTCTTCACCTCTCCAGTGTCCCTTCACTTTGTCAATGGCATAAAAAATCATTTGGTTGGGATCTTGGTTGTGAAAATCCCTAAAATGCCGCGAGACACTGTGTTTGTCATATCCCTTCCTAATGTTTTTAATGTGTTCACCAATTCTTATATGTAGTTCCCGTGTTGTTCTTCCTACATATTGTTTGCGGCACGGACATTCTATGACGTATGTCACATGCGTGCTTTTACAGGAGATCAATTCTTTTATGGGGAATGTCCTTCCATTGGTAACTGACATGAATTTAGTGGTTTTCCTTTGGTTTTTTTTGCTTTTGCGACATGGGAGACATTGTCCACACTTAAAAAAACCTTTTAGATGTTTACTGATTGTTATATGCCGTGGGGGGTCGATCGTGTTTTTAACCAATTTATTTCTTAGATTAGGGGCCTTCTTATAAATAAACGCAGGATTATTGGGTAATAATTTCTTTAGCGTTTCGTCCGTTTTTAGAATTGGCCAATGTTTTTTTATGATCTTTTCTATTTGTTTATGATGTCTGTTAAAACCTGTGAAGAAGGCCATTTCTATATTTTTCTTGTTCCTGCCGGTCGTTTTGTCCTCTATTAATTTTTTCCTCTCAGTTTTCGTTATAGTTTCTTTGAGGGCTCTGAGGTAGGGTTCTTTATATCCTTTTTGTATGAATCTTCTAATGATAACCTCTGCTTGTGCGTCAAAATCCTCTCTTTTAATGCAGTTTCTATATATTCTTAGGAGTTGCCCTTTGGGTATGTTGCCCATCCATCTTGGATGGTGGCAACTTGACGTAGGTATATACCCATTTCTGTCCGTAGCCTTAAAAAAGGTTTTTGTACCCAGTGATCCTTCTGACTTAAAAATTTGTAGATCTAAGTAGTCTATACCTTGTGTGTCGCATTTTTCTGTAAATGTGATACCATAAATATTAAAATTTATTTCTTCCAGGAAGGACCGTAGTTCGTCTTGGGAACCACCCCAGACTATTAAAATGTCATCTATATACCTTCTGTACATTTTTAAATTCTCTCTGGGGATTCCATAAATTTGCTCTTCCTCCCAGTGGTCCAGGAATAAATTTGCTACGCTGGGTGCGTATTTAGCCCCCATAGCAACTCCCTTGGTTTGAACATAATATTTGTCTTTGTACCAGAAGTGGTTATGTTTCATCGCCAGATCTAGTCCTTCAAGTACATAGTCTATTTGTTCTTGTTTTAAGTCCGATCTTCTGTGGAGGGCCCATTCTACCGCATTGAGGCCGTCCTTTTGTTTAATGTTGGTATATAGAGAATTGACATCAATGGTGACTAATAAGTCCTTTTCCTCAATCTTAATATTATCCAATTCCTTCAACAGTTGTCTGCTGTCTCTCAAATAGGATTTGCCTTTGGTTACCAGCGGTTGTAAAAAACCGTCCACATATGCTCCCAGTCTTGAAAAAAGGGAGTCGATCCCACTTACTATGGGTCTCCCCGGGGGTTGCGTTTGGCTCTTGTGGATTTTTGGGACATAGTAAATTACAGGAGTTTTTGGTGCTTTTGGGATTAAGTATTGGGCTTCTTTTTTGTTAAGAATCCCTTTATTTAGGCCTTTTTGGACATAGCTCTTCAGTTTGTTTTTATATGCCGTTTTTGGATTTTTCTTTAATTGTAGGTAAGTGTCCGGAATGCTTAAAAGATTGGCCATTTCCTGTTCGTAGTCTATTTTGTTGAGTATGACCAGTCCACCGCCCTTGTCCGCTGGTCTTATGACTATATCCTTCTTTTTTTCCAACTGTTTTATGGTCTTCCAGATGCCCTTCTTCTTGGAGGGTTTGATTGTTAATTCCCTAATATCTCTTTCAACTAATTTTTTAAAAACTTTGATTCCCTCGTTTTGCTGCTGGTTGGGGTTAAAAATTGAATTATTTCTCAGCTCAGAATGTTTAAAATTAGTTTTTTCTTTCTCTTTCCCTGAATTTGTGTTGTTGGCAAAAAACTTTTTAATATTTAATTTCCTAATGAATTTTTGTAAATCGATAAAGGTTTCAAATTTATCCAAATTCTTGTCCGGCGCATATTTTAAGCCTAGGTCAAGTACTTTGAGTTCCTCCTCGCTGAAGGTGGTCCCGCTTAGGTTGTATATACCTTCACCTAATATTCTCGCCTTCTTTTTCTTGAGGCCTCCTCTTTTGCCCCTCTTTCGTTTCCTTCTGCCCACCTTGGGGGTCTGTATTCCCTCCCCTGGTTCTCTCGGTAGTCCTGTTGTGCTGGATATTCTTCTCTCGTGTTTCCTGGGCCTGTCCACCTGGGGTTCCATCCTCCATTCCTCCTCGGAGGTCTCTGATATTGGTTTCTTGTTGGATATCGGAAAGGCCTCCAGCCGTCTCTTGATCCAAATGGGGGATTTCTCGGTGGTCTGTGTCCTTGCCCCCCGTGAAAAGGACCATTTTGATACCTGTTCTGAAAGGGGGTAGTTTGGGGGTGTCTTCTAAGGGGGGAGTACCTATTGTAATGTCTTGGAATATTATAAGGGTCCGGGTGTGGTTGTGGGACATGTCTAGGAGTATCCCATTCTCTTCTGTCCCGGTTTATATTATGGTTGGTTTCTGACCCTCGGTAATTGGGTGTATGAGGTTCTGTCAATCTAATTGCTCTGTTGGGTGTTTGGGTGGGTTGTTGCCATTCTACATCTTCTCCATTTCCTTGGTCTTCGTCTGGGTCATCACCCATGGAAATGTTGTTGTCCTCATCTGTATAAGTGGTGTCCATTTGCCACTTGTAAATTTGCTGATTTTTATAGTCCAATACATCCCTCCGGAATTTTTTCTGCTTTTTTTGTTGGACTTCTTTGTCATATTTCTTGATTGCTTCTTGCAGATTTTTTTCTTTCTCCTTATATTCAGTTGTCTCTTTATAAGGTGACAGTTGTTCTTTAATGTGTGAAATCTCTACTTCAATATTTTTAAGTTTGACTTGTCTTCTTAGTACAATCTTTTGTAATAGCAGAGTTTCACTTTCATTGAAAAATTTAAACCAGTCTTCCATTAAGTGTTTATCGTTAAGGGCATCATTGGGGGAAACGTCCCATCTTAGTCTCCTAGGAGTGATTTTTGCTGAGATATACATCTCCAAGATGGCTATGTCCCACCATACTCTTAGTTGCTTTTCTAAATTGTGTTTTAATTGTTTGAACAGACTGTCTAGATCCTGTTTATAGGCTACATGTTCTTGGTTAAAAATTTCCATAAGATTAATAGCTCTGCTATCAACGTATTTAAAAAGATCCATTGCTGCAACCTGTTATTGGGCGTCAAAAAGGCTCCAAATAAGAGTGAAAGAATAAAGGTAGTAGGTTGCGCTATGGAACTTATGTAGAAAATATAAGGTAAATAAAAAATAGGGGAAGGAAAAAATAGGTAAGAGCTGCCTCTATTACTATCCACCTGGTGGGGTGGGGAATGTTAGATTGGGGGGTACTATGAATAGATTTGGCGCTATACCTATATATGAAAATATATGTTGCCAAAAACTTAACAGTGTGCTAAATTAAAAGTGTTACATCAACCTGGTGTGTAAGTGCCAATGTGCAATAAATAGTTCTAGTATTGAAATAAAAATGTATATAAACTATAAGCGAAAAAGTTCAAAATGTGTGTGTATAGAATATTTGTCGCATTGGTAAATATTTGCCAGCGTGCTGGCTATAAAATGTAAGATTAGCTTGAGTGCAATAGAGAACCTGAAATAGTGATCACTTCTTAAACTCTAGAACATATAAATACCTTAAACATGTGAACTGCTTAATATATTAGTGGTAAATTAGATAAAAATTATACATATAAAATATGAACCACAAAAATAACCCAGTTGTTGGATTTAAAGTGCACAGATGTGACAATAAGGTCTATGCATGCAGTAATAAAATGTACAATAAATATGTGATAAATATCAGTACATCAAGTGAAACATGCGGGACCACCTTCAGCGAGGAGGAACTCAAAGTACTTGACCTAGGCTTAAAATATGCGCCGGACAAGAATTTGGATAAATTTGAAACCTTTATCGATTTACAAAAATTCATTAGGAAATTAAATATTAAAAAGTTTTTTGCCAACAACACAAATTCAGGGAAAGAGAAAGAAAAAACAAATTTTAAACATTCTGAGCTGAGAAATAATTCAATTTTTAACCCCAACCAGCAGCAAAACGAGGGAATCAAAGTTTTTAAAAAATTAGTTGAAAGAGATATTAGGGAATTAACAATCAAACCCTCCAAGAAGAAGGGCATCTGGAAGACCATAAAACAGTTGGAAAAAAAGAAGGATATAGTCATAAGACCAGCGGACAAGGGCGGTGGACTGGTCATACTCAACAAAATAGACTACGAACAGGAAATGGCCAATCTTTTAAGCATTCCGGACACTTACCTACAATTAAAGAAAAATCCAAAAACGGCATATAAAAACAAACTGAAGAGCTATGTCCAAAAAGGCCTAAATAAAGGGATTCTTAACAAAAAAGAAGCCCAATACTTAATCCCAAAAGCACCAAAAACTCCTGTAATTTACTATGTCCCAAAAATCCACAAGAGCCAAACGCAACCCCCGGGGAGACCCATAGTAAGTGGGATCGACTCCCTTTTTTCAAGACTGGGAGCATATGTGGACGGTTTTTTACAACCGCTGGTAACCAAAGGCAAATCCTATTTGAGAGACAGCAGACAACTGTTGAAGGAATTGGATAATATTAAGATTGAGGAAAAGGACTTATTAGTCACCATTGATGTCAATTCTCTATATACCAACATTAAACAAAAGGACGGCCTCAATGCGGTAGAATGGGCCCTCCACAGAAGATCGGACTTAAAACAAGAACAAATAGACTATGTACTTGAAGGACTAGATCTGGCGATGAAACATAACCACTTCTGGTACAAAGACAAATATTATGTTCAAACCAAGGGAGTTGCTATGGGGGCTAAATATGCACCCAGCGTAGCAAATTTATTCCTGGACCACTGGGAGGAAGAGCAAATTTATGGAATCCCCAGAGTGAATTTAAAAATGTACAGAAGGTATATAGATGACATTTTAATAGTCTGGGGTGGTTCCCAAGACGAACTACGGTCCTTCCTGGAAGAAATAAATTCTAATATTTATGGTATCACATTTACAGAAAAATGCGACACACAAGGTATAGACTACTTAGATCTACAAATTTTTAAGTCAGAAGGATCACTGGGTACAAAAACCTTTTTTAAGGCTACGGACAGAAATGGGTATATACCTACGTCAAGTTGCCACCATCCAAGATGGATGGGCAACATACCCAAAGGGCAACTCCTAAGAATATATAGAAACTGCACCAAAAGAGAGGATTTTGACGCACAAGCAGAGGTTATCATTAGAAGATTCATACAAAAAGGATATAAAGAACCCTACCTCAGAGCCCTCAAAGAAACTATAACGAAAACTGAGAGGAAAAAATTAATAGAGGACAAAACGACCGGCAGGAACAAGAAAAATATAGAAATGGCCTTCTTCACAGGTTTTAACAGACATCATAAACAAATAGAAAAGATCATAAAAAAACATTGGCCAATTCTAAAAACGGACGAAACGCTAAAGAAATTATTACCCAATAATCCTGCGTTTATTTATAAGAAGGCCCCTAATCTAAGAAATAAATTGGTTAAAAACACGATCGACCCCCCACGGCATGTAACAATCAGTAAACATCTAAAAGGTTTTTTTAAGTGTGGACAATGTCTCCCATGTCGCAAAAGCAAAAAAACCCAAAGGAAAACCACTAAATTCATGTCAGTTACCAATGGAAGGACATTCCCCATAAAAGAATTGATCTCCTGTAAAAGCACGCATGTGACATACGTCATAGAATGTCCGTGCCGCAAACAATATGTAGGAAGAACAACACGGGAACTACATATAAGAATTGGTGAACACATTAAAAACATTAGGAAGGGATATGACAAACACAGTGTCTCGCGGCATTTTAGGGATTTTCACAACCAAGATCCCAACCAAATGATTTTTTATGCCATTGACAAAGTGAAGGGACACTGGAGAGGTGAAGACATGACTAAGAAGATTTCACAGAATGAAACAAAGTGGATTTTTAATTTAGAAAGTTTACATCCAGCAGGAATGAATATAGACCTGGATTTGAATTGTTTTATAACCAATTTTTAATTTTTATTTTAATATAATAGTTTTATATAAAAAATATATTTTTTCCCACACTTCAATTTTTAATTTCTAATTTTTAATTTTTTAACAATCTATCCAGAAGGAATGCAATCCTATCCACACGATTATCAAAGATAATATATTATTCAGTGCCGAATTCCTGATCGAATATAGTTCATAGCATCTGGGGTCGAATGTTGCCTACCAACTAATAATGTTAATATCGCACGAATACAATTTCACTTGTATTATCGTTGAAGAAATAAGTACAGATGTTTGTAGGTCGAATTTCGGGTCGAATGCAAACTACAGCACTGAGGGTCGAATGTTACCTATTCAACTAATGAACACTCCAACCCATTATTCCAAAAAGAAAAATAGTAATCAAGGAAGGGCACATTTAGCCTTGAAATATTCCTCTCTTTTGTATACATACATTCACGTAGCCGGGAAACCAAAACATCCTACATTAAGTTAATCTTATTAAAAATCATTCATTTCATCTCAATCCAATCCTACAACTTTAATTTTTCAATTTTTATATTCTATATTTTATTCTTATCTTCCACCCCATTCTTTCAGCTATTTTATCCATTACACACACATGGTTTTATTATACTTTCTCTTTCCCTCCGTATTACACAATTAAATCCAAATTCTATCCGCCCAAAGCCTCTATCGTTTTAGGATCGGTTAGTAATTCTTTTATAACACGGTTTGTCTATTGATAATGTCACTTATTTTTATGTTTTTATCAGTAATTTTTATTTGTAACTTCATATTTACTATATTCATGTGTAATCTAAATTTGGTTTTAGTAAGCAGCATAATCACATACTAGCAAATTAGCAGACATACATAGCTCTGCATGAAAAACCTTCGGTGGGCTAAACGGCAGAACACTGCATAGGATGGTAATAGGAACACAATCACCACCGCGCTTCATTCGACATAAGGGCATTCCCACAGTTAAAATGGCGGCGTTTGTCCGCGCATGCGCGATAGGTGCATTGTGTCCTATATAGAGCGTGAGGTGTGTAAAGATGGCCGCTCCGGATGACGTCCCAGTGACGAAACGCGTAGGGCGTGGCCTATCGAATACACACTTCCAATACAGACGGCGTGGAAGCCGAACGGAACGCTCTCAGCAGCTTCCATATCTTTCACATTGCATCTTTTATACTGCATCCATTTATGCCATTACTTCTACCAAAAGTGTGAGTAGTTTTAAGTATCTTCATAAATAAATTGATTTATACGGTATCACACTATGGATGGTCCTCTCTTTTAATATATATATACTGTGGCACACTCCACCTGGAAATAACGAGGGATCCTCAGCAGCCCAGTTGAAGCAAGCCAGAGAGCGACACAGTAGCTCATACTGTGGAGGCTGATCCACCCCGGATGGGGTTATTTTTCTGGTGAGAGTACAACCTAGAAGTGTCCACAATGCATGAAGAATAGTTTGGATCCATCACATCCCTTCCTTTACCCACGGGAAATCCCCCATTAATTGCACTGCACTAGAGACTTCTTGCTTTTTTACTTTTTTACCTTTTATATTTTTATATTTTTTGACTTTTTCTTCGTATACATTTTTACATTTTCTGGGACAAATATTTAATTTTAATTTTTATTTTTATTTTTATTTTTATTTTTTTTTTTTTTTTTATTTCCATTTTTATTTTATTTATATTTTTTGACAAACATTTTTTATTTTTTATTTTATTTTTTTTTTTTTTTTTTTTTTTCACTCCCAATATTTGGCATGTTTCACTTGATGTACTGATATTTATCACATATTTATTGTACATTTTATTACTGCATGCATAGACCTTATTGTCACATCTGTGCACTTTAAATCCAACAACTGGGTTATTTTTGTGGTTCATATTTTATATGTATAATTTTTATCTAATTTACCACTAATATATTAAGCAGTTCACATGTTTAAGGTATTTATATGTTCTAGAGTTTAAGAAGTGATCACTATTTCAGGTTCTCTATTGCACTCAAGCTAATCTTACATTTTATAGCCAGCACGCTGGCAAATATTTACCAATGCGACAAATATTCTATACACACACATTTTGAACTTTTTCGCTTATAGTTTATATACATTTTTATTTCAATACTAGAACGATTTATTGCACATTGGCACTTACACACCAGGTTGATGTAACACTTTTAATTTAGCACACTGTTAAGTTTTTGGCAACATATATTTTCATATATAGGTATAGCGCCAAATCTATTCATAGTACCCCCCAATCTAACATTCCCCACCCCACCAGGTGGATAGTAATAGAGGCAGCTCTTACCTATTTTTTCCTTCCCCTATTTTTTATTTACCTTATATTTTCTACATAAGTTCCATAGCGCAACCTACTACCTTTATTCTTTCACTCTTATTTGGAGCCTTTTTGACTCCCAATAACAGGTTGCAGCAATGGATCTTTTTAAATACGTTGATAGCAGAGCTATTAATCTTATGGAAATTTTTAACCAAGAACATGTAGCCAATAAACAGGATCTAGACAGTCTGTTCAAACAATTAAAACACAATTTAGAAAAGCAACTAAGAGTATGGTGGGACATAGCCATCTTGGAGATGTATATCTCAGCAAAAATCACTCCTAGGAGACTAAGATGGGACGTTTCCCCCAATGATGCCCTTAACGATAAACACTTAATGGAAGACTGGTTTAAATTTTTCAATGAAAGTGAAACTCTGCTATTACAAAAGATTGTACTAAGAAGACAAGTCAAACTTAAAAATATTGAAGTAGAGATTTCACACATTAAAGAACAACTGTCACCTTATAAAGAGACAACTGAATATAAGGAGAAAGAAAAAAATCTGCAAGAAGCAATCAAGAAATATGACAAAGAAGTCCAACAAAAAAAGCAGAAAAAATTCCGGAGGGATGTATTGGACTATAAAAATCAGCAAATTTACAAGTGGCAAATGGACACCACTTATACAGATGAGGACAACAACATTTCCATGGGTGATGACCCAGACGAAGACCAAGGAAATGGAGAAGATGTAGAATGGCAACAACCCACCCAAACACCCAACAGAGCAATTAGATTGACAGAACCTCATACACCCAATTACCGAGGGTCAGAAACCAACCATAATATAAACCGGGACAGAAGAGAATGGGATACTCCTAGACATGTCCCACAACCACACCCGGACCCTTATAATATTCCAAGACATTACAATAGGTACTCCCCCCTTAGAAGACACCCCCAAACTACCCCCTTTCAGAACAGGTATCAAAATGGTCCTTTTCACGGGGGGCAAGGACACAGACCACCGAGAAATCCCCCATTTGGATCAAGAGACGGCTGGAGGCCTTTCCGATATCCAACAAGAAACCAATATCAGAGACCTCCGAGGAGGAATGGAGGATGGAACCCCAGGTGGACAGGCCCAGGAAACACGAGAGAAGAATATCCAGCACAACAGGACTACCGAGAGAACCAGGGGAGGGAATACAGACCCCCAAGGTGGGCAGAAGGAAACGAAAGAGGGGCAAAAGAGGAGGCCTCAAGAAAAAGAAGGCGAGAATATTAGGTGAAGGTATATACAACCTAAGCGGGACCACCTTCAGCGAGGAGGAACTCAAAGTACTTGACCTAGGCTTAAAATATGCGCCGGACAAGAATTTGGATAAATTTGAAACCTTTATCGATTTACAAAAATTCATTAGGAAATTAAATATTAAAAAGTTTTTTGCCAACAACACAAATTCAGGGAAAGAGAAAGAAAAAACAAATTTTAAACATTCTGAGCTGAGAAATAATTCAATTTTTAACCCCAACCAGCAGCAAAACGAGGGAATCAAAGTTTTTAAAAAATTAGTTGAAAGAGATATTAGGGAATTAACAATCAAACCCTCCAAGAAGAAGGGCATCTGGAAGACCATAAAACAGTTGGAAAAAAAGAAGGATATAGTCATAAGACCAGCGGACAAGGGCGGTGGACTGGTCATACTCAACAAAATAGACTACGAACAGGAAATGGCCAATCTTTTAAGCATTCCGGACACTTACCTACAATTAAAGAAAAATCCAAAAACGGCATATAAAAACAAACTGAAGAGCTATGTCCAAAAAGGCCTAAATAAAGGGATTCTTAACAAAAAAGAAGCCCAATACTTAATCCCAAAAGCACCAAAAACTCCTGTAATTTACTATGTCCCAAAAATCCACAAGAGCCAAACGCAACCCCCGGGGAGACCCATAGTAAGTGGGATCGACTCCCTTTTTTCAAGACTGGGAGCATATGTGGACGGTTTTTTACAACCGCTGGTAACCAAAGGCAAATCCTATTTGAGAGACAGCAGACAACTGTTGAAGGAATTGGATAATATTAAGATTGAGGAAAAGGACTTATTAGTCACCATTGATGTCAATTCTCTATATACCAACATTAAACAAAAGGACGGCCTCAATGCGGTAGAATGGGCCCTCCACAGAAGATCGGACTTAAAACAAGAACAAATAGACTATGTACTTGAAGGACTAGATCTGGCGATGAAACATAACCACTTCTGGTACAAAGACAAATATTATGTTCAAACCAAGGGAGTTGCTATGGGGGCTAAATACGCACCCAGCGTAGCAAATTTATTCCTGGACCACTGGGAGGAAGAGCAAATTTATGGAATCCCCAGAGAGAATTTAAAAATGTACAGAAGGTATATAGATGACATTTTAATAGTCTGGGGTGGTTCCCAAGACGAACTACGGTCCTTCCTGGAAGAAATAAATTCTAATATTTATGGTATCACATTTACAGAAAAATGCGACACACAAGGTATAGACTACTTAGATCTACAAATTTTTAAGTCAGAAGGATCACTGGGTACAAAAACCTTTTTTAAGGCTACGGACAGAAATGGGTATATACCTACGTCAAGTTGCCACCATCCAAGATGGATGGGCAACATACCCAAAGGGCAACTCCTAAGAATATATAGAAACTGCATTAAAAGAGAGGATTTTGACGCACAAGCAGAGGTTATCATTAGAAGATTCATACAAAAAGGATATAAAGAACCCTACCTCAGAGCCCTCAAAGAAACTATAACGAAAACTGAGAGGAAAAAATTAATAGAGGACAAAACGACCGGCAGGAACAAGAAAAATATAGAAATGGCCTTCTTCACAGGTTTTAACAGACATCATAAACAAATAGAAAAGATCATAAAAAAACATTGGCCAATTCTAAAAACGGACGAAACGCTAAAGAAATTATTACCCAATAATCCTGCGTTTATTTATAAGAAGGCCCCTAATCTAAGAAATAAATTGGTTAAAAACACGATCGACCCCCCACGGCATATAACAATCAGTAAACATCTAAAAGGTTTTTTTAAGTGTGGACAATGTCTCCCATGTCGCAAAAGCAAAAAAACCCAAAGGAAAACCACTAAATTCATGTCAGTTACCAATGGAAGGACATTCCCCATAAAAGAATTGATCTCCTGTAAAAGCACGCATGTGACATACGTCATAGAATGTCCGTGCCGCAAACAATATGTAGGAAGAACAACACGGGAACTACATATAAGAATTGGTGAACACATTAAAAACATTAGGAAGGGATATGACAAACACAGTGTCTCGCGGCATTTTAGGGATTTTCACAACCAAGATCCCAACCAAATGATTTTTTATGCCATTGACAAAGTGAAGGGACACTGGAGAGGTGAAGACATGACTAAGAAGATTTCACAGAATGAAACAAAGTGGATTTTTAATTTAGAAAGTTTACATCCAGCAGGAATGAATATAGACCTGGATTTGAATTGTTTTATAACCAATTTTTAATTTTTATTTTAATATAATAGTTTTATATAAAAAATATATTTTTTCCCACACTTCAATTTTTAATTTCTAATTTTTAATTTTTTAACAATCTATCCAGAAGGAATGCAATCCTATCCACACGATTATCAAAGATAATATATTATTCAGTGCCGAATTCCTGATCGAATATAGTTCATAGCATCTGGGGTCGAATGTTGCCTACCAACTAATAATGTTAATATCGCACGAATACAATTTCACTTGTATTATCGTTGAAGAAATAAGTACAGATGTTTGTAGGTCGAATTTCGGGTCGAATGCAAACTACAGCACTGAGGGTCGAATGTTACCTATTCAACTAATGAACACTCCAACCCATTATTCCAAAAAGAAAAATAGTAATCAAGGAAGGGCACATTTAGCCTTGAAATATTCCTCTCTTTTGTATACATACATTCACGTAGCCGGGAAACCAAAACATCCTACATTAAGTTAATCTTATTAAAAATCATTCATTTCATCTCAATCCAATCCTACAACTTTAATTTTTCAATTTTTATATTCTATATTTTATTCTTATCTTCCACCCCATTCTTTCAGCTATTTTATCCATTACACACACATGGTTTTATTATACTTTCTCTTTCCCTCCGTATTACACAATTAAATCCAAATTCTATCCGCCCAAAGCCTCTATCGTTTTAGGATCGGTTAGTAATTCTTTTATAACACGGTTTGTCTATTGATAATGTCACTTATTTTTATGTTTTTATCAGTAATTTTTATTTGTAACTTCATATTTACTATATTCATGTGTAATCTAAATTTGGTTTTAGTAAGCAGCATAATCACATACTAGCAAATTAGCAGACATACATAGCTCTGCATGAAAAACCTTTGGTGGGCTAAACGGCAGAACACTGCATAGGATGGTAATAGGAACACAATCACCACCGCGCTTCATTCGACATAAGGGCATTCCCACAGTTAAAATGGCGGCGTTTGTCCGCGCATGCGCGATAGGTGCATTGTGTCCTATATAGAGCGTGAGGTGTGTAAAGATGGCCGCTCCGGATGACGTCCCAGTGACGAAACGCGTAGGGCGTGGCCTGTCGAATACACACTTCCAATACAGACGGCGTGGAAGCCGAACGGAACGCTCTCAGCAGCTTCCATATCTTTCACATTGCATCTTTTATACTGCATCCATTTATGCCATTACTTCTACCAAAAGTGTGAGTAGTTTTAAGTATCTTCATAAATAAATTGATTTATACGGTATCACACTATGGATGGTCCTCTCTTTTAATATATATATACTGTGGCACACTCCACCTGGAAATAACGAGGGATCCTCAGCAGCCCAGTTGAAGCAAGCCAGAGAGCGACACAGTAGCTCATACTGTGGAGGCTGATCCACCCCGGATGGGGTTATTTTTCTGGTGAGAGTACAACCTAGAAGTGTCCACAATGCATGAAGAATAGTTTGGATCCATCACATCCCTTCCTTTACCCACGGGAAATCCCCCATTAATTGCACTGCACTAGAGACTTCTTGCTTTTTTACTTTTTTACCTTTTATATTTTTATATTTTTTGACTTTTTCTTCGTATACATTTTTACATTTTCTGGGACAAATATTTAATTTTTATTTTTATTTTTATTTTTATTTTTATTTTTATTTTATTTTTTATTTTTATTTCCATTTTTATTTTATTTATATTTTTTGACAAACATTTTTTATTTTTTATTTTTTTATTTATTTTTTTTTATTTTTTTTTTTTATTTTTTCACTCCCAATATTTGGCATGTTTCACTTGATGTACTGATATTTATCACATATTTATTGTACATTTTATTACTGCATGCATAGACCTTATTGTCACATCTGTGCACTTTAAATCCAACAACTGGGTTATTTTTGTGGTTCATATTTTATATGTATAATTTTTATCTAATTTACCACTAATATATTAAGCAGTTCACATGTTTAAGGTATTTATATGTTCTAGAGTTTAAGAAGTGATCACTATTTCAGGTTCTCTATTGCACTCAAGCTAATCTTACATTTTATAGCCAGCACGCTGGCAAATATTTACCAATGCGACAAATATTCTATACACACACATTTTGAACTTTTTCGCTTATAGTTTATATACATTTTTATTTCAATACTAGAACTATTTATTGCACATTGGCACTTACACACCAGGTTGATGTAACACTTTTAATTTAGCACACTGTTAAGTTTTTGGCAACATATATTTTCATATATAGGTATAGCGCCAAATCTATTCATAGTACCCCCCAATCTAACATTCCCCACCCCACCAGGTGGATAGTAATAGAGGCAGCTCTTACCTATTTTTTCCTTCCCCTATTTTTTATTTACCTTATATTTTCTACATAAGTTCCATAGCGCAACCTACTACCTTTATTCTTTCACTCTTATTTGGAGCCTTTTTGACTCCCAATAACAGGTTGCAGCAATGGATCTTTTTAAATACGTTGATAGCAGAGCTATTAATCTTATGGAAATTTTTAACCAAGAACATGTAGCCAATAAACAGGATCTAGACAGTCTGTTCAAACAATTAAAACACAATTTAGAAAAGCAACTAAGAGTATGGTGGGACATAGCCATCTTGGAGATGTATATCTCAGCAAAAATCACTCCTAGGAGACTAAGATGGGACGTTTCCCCCAATGATGCCCTTAACGATAAACACTTAATGGAAGACTGGTTTAAATTTTTCAATGAAAGTGAAACTCTGCTATTACAAAAGATTGTACTAAGAAGACAAGTCAAACTTAAAAATATTGAAGTAGAGATTTCACACATTAAAGAACAACTGTCACCTTATAAAGAGACAACTGAATATAAGGAGAAAGAAAAAAATCTGCAAGAAGCAATCAAGAAATATGACAAAGAAGTCCAACAAAAAAAGCAGAAAAAATTCCGGAGGGATGTATTGGACTATAAAAATCAGCAAATTTACAAGTGGCAAATGGACACCACTTATACAGATGAGGACAACAACATTTCCATGGGTGATGACCCAGACGAAGACCAAGGAAATGGAGAAGATGTAGAATGGCAACAACCCACCCAAACACCCAACAGAGCAATTAGATTGACAGATCCTCATACACCCAATTACCGAGGGTCAGAAACCAACCATAATATAAACCGGGACAGAAGAGAATGGGATACTCCTAGACATGTCCCACAACCACACCCGGACCCTTATAATATTCCAAGACATTACAATAGGTACTCCCCCCTTAGAAGACACCCCCAAACTACCCCCTTTCAGAACAGGTATCAAAATGGTCCTTTTCACGGGGGGCAAGGACACAGACCACCGAGAAATCCCCCATTTGGATCAAGAGACGGCTGGAGGCCTTTCCGATATCCAACAAGAAACCAATATCAGAGACCTCCGAGGAGGAATGGAGGATGGAACCCCAGGTGGACAGGCCCAGGAAACACGAGAGAAGAATATCCAGCACAACAGGACTACCGAGAGAACCAGGGGAGGGAATACAGACCCCCAAGGTGGGCAGAAGGAAACGAAAGAGGGGCAAAAGAGGAGGCCTCAAGAAAAAGAAGGCGAGAATATTAGGTGAAGGTATATACAACCTAAGCGGGACCACCTTCAGCGAGGAGGAACTCAAAGTACTTGACCTAGGCTTAAAATATGCGCCGGACAAGAATTTGGATAAATTTGAAACCTTTATCGATTTACAAAAATTCATTAGGAAATTAAATATTAAAAAGTTTTTTGCCAACAACACAAATTCAGGGAAAGAGAAAGAAAAAACTAATTTTAAACATTCTGAGCTGAGAAATAATTCAATTTTTAACCCCAACCAGCAGCAAAACGAGGGAATCAAAGTTTTTAAAAAATTAGTTGAAAGAGATATTAGGGAATTAACAATCAAACCCTCCAAGAAGAAGGGCATCTGGAAGACCATAAAACAGTTGGAAAAAAAGAAGGATATAGTCATAAGACCAGCGGACAAGGGCGGTGGACTGGTCATACTCAACAAAATAGACTACGAACAGGAAATGGCCAATCTTTTAAGCATTCCGGACACTTACCTACAATTAAAGAAAAATCCAAAAACGGCATATAAAAACAAACTGAAGAGCTATGTCCAAAAAGGCCTAAATAAAGGGATTCTTAACAAAAAAGAAGCCCAATACTTAATCCCAAAAGCACCAAAAACTCCTGTAATTTACTATGTCCCAAAAATCCACAAGAGCCAAACGCAACCCCCGGGGAGACCCATAGTAAGTGGGATCGACTCCCTTTTTTCAAGACTGGGAGCATATGTGGACGGTTTTTTACAACCGCTGGTAACCAAAGGCAAATCCTATTTGAGAGACAGCAGACAACTGTTGAAGGAATTGGATAATATTAAGATTGAGGAAAAGGACTTATTAGTCACCATTGATGTCAATTCTCTATATACCAACATTAAACAAAAGGACGGCCTCAATGCGGTAGAATGGGCCCTCCACAGAAGATCGGACTTAAAACAAGAACAAATAGACTATGTACTTGAAGGACTAGATCTGGCGATGAAACATAACCACTTCTGGTACAAAGACAAATATTATGTTCAAACCAAGGGAGTTGCTATGGGGGCTAAATACGCACCCAGCGTAGCAAATTTATTCCTGGACCACTGGGAGGAAGAGCAAATTTATGGAATCCCCAGAGAGAATTTAAAAATGTACAGAAGGTATATAGATGACATTTTAATAGTCTGGGGTGGTTCCCAAGACGAACTACGGTCCTTCCTGGAAGAAATAAATTCTAATATTTATGGTATCACATTTACAGAAAAATGCGACACACAAGGTATAGACTACTTAGATCTACAAATTTTTAAGTCAGAAGGATCACTGGGTACAAAAACCTTTTTTAAGGCTACGGACAGAAATGGGTATATACCTACGTCAAGTTGCCACCATCCAAGATGGATGGGCAACATACCCAAAGGGCAACTCCTAAGAATATATAGAAACTGCACCAAAAGAGAGGATTTTGACGCACAAGCAGAGGTTATCATTAGAAGATTCATACAAAAAGGATATAAAGAACCCTACCTCAGAGCCCTCAAAGAAACTATAACGAAAACTGAGAGGAAAAAATTAATAGAGGACAAAACGACCGGCAGGAACAAGAAAAATATAGAAATGGCCTTCTTCACAGGTTTTAACAGACATCATAAACAAATAGAAAAGATCATAAAAAAACATTGGCCAATTCTAAAAACGGACGAAACGCTAAAGAAATTATTACCCAATAATCCTGCGTTTATTTATAAGAAGGCCCCTAATCTAAGAAATAAATTGGTTAAAAACACGATCGACCCCCCACGGGATATAACAATCAGTAAACATCTAAAAGGTTTTTTTAAGTGTGGACAATGTCTCCCATGTCGCAAAAGCAAAAAAACCCAAAGGAAAACCACTAAATTCATGTCAGTTACCAATGGAAGGACATTCCCCATAAAAGAATTGATCTCCTGTAAAAGCACGCATGTGACATACGTCATAGAATGTCCGTGCCGCAAACAATATGTAGGAAGAACAACACGGGAACTACATATAAGAATTGGTGAACACATTAAAAACATTAGGAAGGGATATGACAAACACAGTGTCTCGCGGCATTTTAGGGATTTTCACAACCAAGATCCCAACCAAATGATTTTTTATGCCATTGACAAAGTGAAGGGACACTGGAGAGGTGAAGACATGACTAAGAAGATTTCACAGAATGAAACAAAGTGGATTTTTAATTTAGAAAGTTTACATCCAGCAGGAATGAATATAGACCTGGATTTGAATTGTTTTATAACCAATTTTTAATTTTTATTTTAATATAATAGTTTTATATAAAAAATATATTTTTTCCCACACTTCAATTTTTAATTTCTAATTTTTAATTTTTTAACAATCTATCCAGAAGGAATGCAATCCTATCCACACGATTATCAAAGATAATATATTATTCAGTGCCGAATTCCTGATCGAATATAGTTCATAGCATCTGGGGTCGAATGTTGCCTACCAACTAATAATGTTAATATCGCACGAATACAATTTCACTTGTATTATCGTTGAAGAAATAAGTACAGATGTTTGTAGGTCGAATTTCGGGTCGAATGCAAACTACAGCACTGAGGGTCGAATGTTACCTATTCAACTAATGAACACTCCAACCCATTATTCCAAAAAGAAAAATAGTAATCAAGGAAGGGCACATTTAGCCTTGAAATATTCCTCTCTTTTGTATACATACATTCACGTAGCCGGGAAACCAAAACATCCTACATTAAGTTAATCTTATTAAAAATCATTCATTTCATCTCAATCCAATCCTACAACTTTAATTTTTCAATTTTTATATTCTATATTTTATTCTTATCTTCCACCCCATTCTTTCAGCTATTTTATCCATTACACACACATGGTTTTATTATACTTTCTCTTTCCCTCCGTATTACACAATTAAATCCAAATTCTATCCGCCCAAAGCCTCTATCGTTTTAGGATCGGTTAGTAATTCTTTTATAACACGGTTTGTCTATTGATAATGTCACTTATTTTTATGTTTTTATCAGTAATTTTTATTTGTAACTTCATATTTACTATATTCATGTGTAATCTAAATTTGGTTTTAGTAAGCAGCATAATCACATACTAGCAAATTAGCAGACATACATAGCTCTGCATGAAAAACCTTTGGTGGGCTAAACGGCAGAACACTGCATAGGATGGTAATAGGAACACAATCACCACCGCGCTTCATTCGACATAAGGGCATTCCCACAGTTAAAATGGCGGCGTTTGTCCGCGCATGCGCGATAGGTGCATTGTGTCCTATATAGAGCGTGAGGTGTGTAAAGATGGCCGCTCCGGATGACGTCCCAGTGACGAAACGCGTAGGGCGTGGCCTATCGAATACACACTTCCAATACAGACGGCGTGGAAGCCGAACGGAACGCTCTCAGCAGCTTCCATATCTTTCACATTGCATCTTTTATACTGCATCCATTTATGCCATTACTTCTACCAAAAGTGTGAGTAGTTTTAAGTATCTTCATAAATAAATTGATTTATACGGTATCACACTATGGTTGGTCCTCTCTTTTAATATATATATACTGTGGCACACTCCACCTGGAAATAACGAGGGATCCTCAGCAGCCCAGTTGAAGCAAGCCAGAGAGCGACACAGTAGCTCATACTGTGGAGGCTGATCCACCCCGGATGGGGTTATTTTTCTGGTGAGAGTACAACCTAGAAGTGTCCACAATGCATGAAGAATAGTTTGGATCCATCACATCCCTTCCTTTACCCACGGGAAATCCCCCATTAATTGCACTGCACTAGAGACTTCTTGCTTTTTTACTTTTTTACCTTTTATATTTTTATATTTTTTGACTTTTTCTTCGTATACATTTTTACATTTTCTGGGACAAATATTTAATTTTTATTTTTATTTTTATTTTAATTTTTATTTTATTTTTTATTTTTATTTCCATTTTTATTTTATTTATATTTTTTGACAAACATTTTTTATTTTTTATTTTTTTTTTTTTTTTTTTTTTTTTTTTTTTTTTTTTTTTTTCACTCCCAATATTTGGCATGTTTCACTTGATGTACTGATATTTATCACATATTTATTGTACATTTTATTACTGCATGCATAGACCTTATTGTCACATCTGTGCACTTTAAATCCAACAACTGGGTTATTTTTGTGGTTCATATTTTATATGTATAATTTTTATCTAATTTACCACTAATATATTAAGCAGTTCACATGTTTAAGGTATTTATATGTTCTAGAGTTTAAGAAGTGATCACTATTTCAGGTTCTCTATTGCACTCAAGCTAATCTTACATTTTATAGCCAGCACGCTGGCAAATATTTACCAATGCGACAAATATTCTATACACACACATTTTGAACTTTTTCGCTTATAGTTTATATACATTTTTATTTCAATACTAGAACTATTTATTGCACATTGGCACTTACACACCAGGTTGATGTAACACTTTTAATTTAGCACACTGTTAAGTTTTTGGCAACATATATTTTCATATATAGGTATAGCGCCAAATCTATTCATAGTACCCCCCAATCTAGCTAGCTAGTCATAACCCTGGTATTTTTGGGAACTCTTGGAAATCTTTTTTAGATAAAAGTGGTCTCTGTGGTGGATTCAATATGAGATCACTTTTATAGGTGGTGGGAGTGGTGCTCACTCACCTCCTGCCTCACTCTGCCCTCCCATGCTATGGAGCCTCCGGTAGTGGCAGAGATGATCACATCCATGCCTGGCTGCCGACTGAGGGGAAGATGGCCTCTGTTCAGCTCCATAGCATGGGAGGGCAGAAGCAATGTCAAACATAGCCCTTAAAGCAGAACATTTTTTTTCCAAGTGAATTTATTACAGGTCTTTTTGACCCCAGATCTCATATTTTAGAGGTCCAGTCATTTTTTTTTCTATTACAAGGGATGTTTGGGGGTTCTAAGTAATTTTCTAGCAAAAAAAATAATTTTTGTAAACAACAAGTGTCAAAAAGAGGCTTGGTCCTTAAGTGGTTAAGCCTTACAGCACACTGCCTCAAAACTTCTCTGAAGAATTTCCAACCCGAATGCAAGCATCTGGCTGACTCTTAAGTAGAGTTATGTAAATAACAAAATTGTTTGATGGGTGTTTGTTAGTCTTGATGAGTGGACATTACTAGGCAGTCTGTATTTGCATGCAGACTGCCCTAAGTAATGGCTGTGTGTGATCCTGAGTTTCCTTGATTGAAGAAACTGAAATCCAATGAGTGAAAGGGACAGGCCAGGAACAGACAGGTTATGGAATAAAAGGGCTAGAGAATGCTGGATGGCCTCCATCTATGAAATGAGATGGACTCTATCTGATTTGCTGTACATTCATTTCCTTCAAGCACATGGTTTGCATGGAATCTTTTTATTAACTCAGAAGAGGGAAGGACTCTTATTGATGTGAATACTAGTAATTGAAGGAGTGAACATAGAACCCTCCATGATATGAACTGGCCCCTTGATGGAGCTGTTGGTCCAAGAGGTCGGGGGGAGGAGGAGGAGGAGAATTTGGATTGGTGTTTTCTCTTTTTTTTTTTTTTCTGTAGAGAGGGGAAAAGAAAAAAAAAAGGGGAAGAGAGGAGGGGGTTTGATACCTTAAGTGATGGATACTCTAGGAAGATGAACATGGGGGTAGGTTCTGGGGGACGATAGACATGTGCAGAGTAAAATATTTCATTTCGGAATTTCGTTTTCGTCCGAAAAATTTATTTATTTAGTTACTCCCAAAATTTGTTTTTGTTTATTTAATTTTTCGTTCAAAAATTGCATTAATCCGAAAATCCACATGAATTACGGTCGAATCTGTCTTTGAAGGCTTATGGTGTGTGTCGAATGTATAAAGAAGATTCGACGGAGCTAGTATATAGCATACTTCGTGTGAACTTTAGAACCCTATTAAAGTCTATGGGACTCCAACGTTCAAAATCTAAAGTACTAATTTTAAAGGCTAATATGCAAGTTATTGTCCTAAAAAGTGTTTGGGGACCTGAGTCCTGCCCCAGTTATCGTTTGTCAAAACGAAAACGAAAATAGCTGAAATTCGGACGAAAATGCATTCGGACGAAAACGAATGCACATGTCTAGGGGACGATGACCAAGGCGGGGAAGCTATCTTGACTAATAGATTAGGATAATGATATTATTGACTATGTTGTAGGATAGTTAAATTGTTAAGTTGTGGGACTATTGGCCTGTAATGTGGACTGCAGTATTTTGGCTATGTATGTTCCTACGGAAGGTGTTTCCTTTTTTTCTCAAAAAAAAAAGAATTTGAATAAAATAATAATAATAATAATAATAAAAGAAAGAAACTGATTGGGATTAAAATGATTTCTTTCCGTCTTTGTATCTGCTTTTCATGACGAAATAAAAATGTCCTTATGCACATACCCTAAAGCTGAAGGAGTAGGTTGGTTGGATGAGCTGTTAAAGGTTACTGCACACCACTGCTCAATGCATTATGAACCTACTTGTGTAAGGAGAATCTAAATAAATTGCTTTTAAGTATAATCATGTTGCAGTTCTCCATATTATAAATTATTTTTGCCATTTTTCAGTTCAATGCACAAGCATAATGTTACCTGCTACAAACCTTTACATTATATTTAATTACATTAAATAGCTTGGTTATCATTTGGCTGAAAAACAGGCTTCTGGTATTCTTTTGAAAAATATTCAGTTGCACAGAATTCCTTTGTCATTACGCCTTTGCAAATATTTACCCCCCTTCTTTAATTCTGTCTGCACAAAGAGTATTCGTTCTACATTTATTAAAATTTGGATTTGTTCAAGTTGGTATGTTATATTGTTCATAATTTTATTTTAAGGAAAGAATACAAAAGCTTTGTTTTATTTTTGATTTGTGTGGAACATCTCACAGTGAGGTTCTATGAACTACACATTATATTAAAAAATAGTCTGTAAGGAGCATTATGGCTGACACATTATTCTAAGGGAAAGACAGCTTTAGTTCTTTTGTGATCTGAGTGAAAGCTATGTTTAATCTCTATGGCCCAGCTCTGTGATACAATATTTAATTTAATGATTCAAACTGTGCACTGCACAATCTAACATATGAAAAAAGAATGATCATTATCTTTGGACTTTGGGTCATATTTACTAATAGCCTTGATGCACATTAGCTGTCTGTAGACAATGTTCAGCTGTTCTGGACTGGGCACATGATTGCTGGATCTAAACATTATTGTTAATCCTACTGCTGCATTCTTGCTCCATAAAGCTTCTTCATTTTAATTTTCTGTGTCATTTATTTCACTGGCTAAAGTCAATTAACTCAGTGCTATGCTAGAAGGTTCATGCAATATTCTTTGATGTACCTACATTGGCAATGATATTAACATAATGGGGGTTGCTTTAAAAAAAACAACTGAAGACTGTAGAAACCACCACAGCCAGTCAGATTTCAACTGTCATTTTGCAAGTGTAGACTAGAAAAATGAAGAATGGCATCTGATTAGCTTCTCTTGACAACACCTCTGCAGGAAAAACAAAAATCTCAATATAATTGAGTGGACCTGTGGTGGCCTTGAATGAGAGTAAAATGTTTTGCAATTAGAGTATAATATACAATGTACAATGCTCTGTAATGTGCATATGTGCACCAAATAATGTTCTGGAAGCCAGTCTGTAATTTTGATGTACTGCAAACATTAATGTTCAATATTATGCAATGCAGTGTAGGTATATTATCTTGCAAGATAAACAGCAGGCTATGTGTATACAGCAATATGCACTGGGTGCTGTCTGCATATAGTGTGATACATTGGGATTGATTTACTAAGGGCAAATGGGCTGCTCGCTTTGCAAGAGAAGTTGTACATTGCAAGGAAATTTGCCATAGAGCTTTGCCAATGTTGTGACATTTCCCTTTACAAGGAATATAAAATCACATAAAAAAACAGATTTTTTTGCGTGCACATGATTGGATGATGGGTGTCAGAAAATGAACCCCATTGTGTTCAACTAGAAGGCTACTCATAATTACAGAATTCTTATAAATTGAGCCACAGCTAACGTTTTGCTTTTCAACACAGCATTTATATTTTTTACAAATATATATTATTTTATAAACCTTCTTCTTGGCTCATTATGAATGTAGACCCCATCCTTAATTTACAGGCAGATTGTTCAAGTGTATCTAAACCTAAAATATTTTTTCTCTTTTGGATAGGGTGATCAGGGGTTAGAACCCATTTTTCTTGCTGTTGCTGTTCACTCTCTCTATTTGTCCTAGTGGCCACTGTAATCTGGACAGAAATTGAGAAAAAATCCAAAATTTTGAGTAACCGGAACCAACCAGTTTAACGGGGGACTCTTTCAATGGGAATACTGGTTTTAGTGACAGCTAAGAGTCAATATCCTTCACTTTGGAGAGACTTTCTCTCACTTTCTCCTGTATCTACAAGAGAAGGACATTTCTTAAATGATACTACTAATGATACCACTCTATTAAAAAAAAATACAGTATGACAAAGGAATATATATATATATATATATATATATATATATATGCAAGCCCACTCAGACTGATTTTAGATTGCAAAGTAAGCCTCTACAACATGCTTTGCACCTTATAGGCTGAGTTTAGGATGAATCCCCTGTTCAAATTCAAACGCAGACCCCTGGTGAACGTTGGGACCAATGGTTATTTTACCTGATTTGCTATACTTTCATGAGTAATGTGACACCCAGTCTGTATACCTTAATGATGTTTAATCACCTTCTGCTTGTTTGAAACTGTGTATTGATACGATTTTTTACAATAAAACGTATTTTTGGTAAAAAAAAATAAAAAATACAGTATTACAGTAAATATATTTTCACTGGCTAGGAAAAAGTTCAACTGATATTATAATATCATATATAGCTGTTACTTTTTTCAATAAATCTTTGTTCTTTGCCGACAGAATAGTCTAAAGTCATGTGATTATGTTTGAGTCTTTTAACCCCTTAACCTCCCTGGCGGTACGATTATTTCGGATTTTAGGTGCTAAAAGCGGTACCATTATTTTGCATGAAAATTTGGCGTTTTATATTGTAGTCCTGTAATTCTTAGGAATAACTCTCTTAAATCTGTCCAAACCAGAGTCTAGCAGACATCCCGGTTATGATAAAGTTTGAAAAATGAAATCATAAATTATAATATAATAAATAACTATAAATAATTGTACCAAATAATAATATAACAATAATACAAATTATTCAATAATGTAATCAAATCAAAAACACTGAAATTTGCTCAGTTGCAGAATTGTCACTGTCATTACTTTTCAGTATTTGATGACGGATCTCCGCACAAATCACTATCCCTTAATTCTGCGAGTGATTACAATTTATTATCGCTGTTTTCTAGCTGGTCTAAAACCATTTTTGATGTAAAATGACAGTTTGGTTGCTATGGACAATCTCCAGTTTCCAGGCATAAAGAACAGTTTTTATTATATAAAACTGCATGCAGGACACTGGGCAGACCGCTAGGGACAAAGGGTATGTGGCATAATTACATACAGCAATGTAATCTGTAAGATTACATTATACTGTATGTATACTGTGTGTTTCACTTTTTGAATTTGGCGCTGATCTCCGTCCCTGTGCGTCGCAACGCTCGCAGGGCACGGAGATCAGCTCCGTGATAGATCGAGCGAGACACGGCTCGCTCGTACAGAGGGGAGACAACGCTGGATCCGAGGGAGAAGGTAAGTAAACCTCCTCCTGGATCCAGCGATGCAGTCCCGAGTCTGGCTCGGGGTTACCGCTCTTGGTATAAAAATTCCACCCCGAGCCAGACTCGGGAATACCGTCAGGGGGTTTAAGGACCAAGCTTCTTTCTGAGATTTGTTGTTTACAAGTTAAAAAAATTACTTAGAACTCCCAAACATTATAAAAAAAAATTCTAACATCCTAGAGAATAAAATGGCGGTCATTGCAATACTTTCTTTCACACCGTATTTGGGCAGAGGTCTTACAAGCGCACTTTTTTGGGAAAATATACACTTTTTTGAATGAAAAAAATATGACAACAGTAAAGTTAGCCCAATTTATTTTATATTATGAAAGACAATGTTAGGCCAAGTAAATTGATGCCCAACATGTCACGCTTCAAAATTGCGCCCGCTCGTGGAATGGCGACAAACTTCTACCCTTAAAAATCTCCATAGGCGATGTTTAAAAAATTCTACAGGTTGCATGTTTTGAGTTAAAGAGGAGATCTAGGGCTAGAATTATTGCTCTCACTCTACCGATCAGGTCAATACCTCACATGTGTAGTTTGAACACCGTTTTTGAACACCGTTTTCATATGTGGGCGCTACTCACGTATACGTTCGCTTCTGCACGTGTGCTTGTTGGGACAGGCCGCGTTAAAAAAAAAAATTCTCATTTATTTTACCCTTTATTTTTTATGTTTACACGGTTATTTAAAAAAAGGTGTAACTTTTATTCCTGTTACAAGGAATGTAAACATCCCTTGTAATAGAAAAAAAGCATGACAGTACCTCTTAAATATGAGATCTGGGGTCAAAAAGACCTCAAAACTCATATTTACACTAAAATGCAATAAAAAAAAAAAATTATATGGAGACGGGTAGGGGCCATCTTCCCCTCCCTTGTGTCCATATCGTTATCTACCAGTCACTAGCCCAGCAGTCAGGCAAAACCCCATTCATGTCTGCATGGGATAATGATCTCCAAATTCAAAAAAATTGCAAATGTCCTTTTCCAGAGTCTATAAGGGGATAATGAATATTTCCCTAATATAATCTAACCTTAAAGTGATGACCAGATGGTATCTTACACCTGCCAAATTAGCTCACGTGTATCCCTCTGCAAACCCCTAATGCTTTAGGGGATGTGAAATTACTGGCTCCATGGCCCACATTTGGTGGGAATTTCCCAGAATCAGGCCTTTCTATAAAAGGATGTTCAACCTGATCCAAACAGCGACGGACCCCCAGTTCCCAAGAACCCCTGCAGTAGCACTCCTGAATGCTAATATCCCCAAGATTCATAATTGAATCGCAAATGAATCCATTTCATCCAAGTTGACAACTGCCAAGGATTGGAAACAGCCCAGGGTCTCCTTCATAGCTGCCAAGAATAAAATATCATAGATTATGTCCCAGGAAAAGTGGACCAGTGTATTGCTAGACTCAAAAGCTCAGTTTGAATCCAACTGGGAACCATGGGCCGAACAAATCATCCCCGGGATACAAGCGTAACAAGTAATCTTCATTACTTTACCTCCAACCCACATCCTGTTGATTGGCTTCTTTTTTTTCCCTTTTCTTCCCCCCCCCCACCCTGTCAACCCCCTCCCCTTTGTTATTCCATCTCACTCATGTACACTGTGGCCCTTTATTACACCCATATTGACGGTGTAGATTAAGTGCCTCCAGGCACTTAAGTCTCAGGGCCCCCCTCAGGGCACATAGGCCAGGCATCCAAACCACTTTAGCATACCGTAAATTCATTGCCTACCAATGGTAACGGCTACGCTCCGGGTGTACGGGGGTGGCTTTCTGGGCAAGTTTGCTCCCTACAGGGGTGTTGGGAGAGCCTCCCAGGGCTCTTGGAACCAGAAATTCCACAGCAGGAGTGCTGTAAGGTGCCAACAGAACCGCCTCAGGTTTTTGTTTTAAAAAGAATAAAAATCTTTGAAAGAAAACATCCAAGGTCAAAAGGTCCTGAGGAATTGGGAGACCCCATGAAATGCATCAGCCCATGCAGATCGACCCCACTTATAATCTACTAGAATCCTTAATAAAGCTGGTTGATGTTATGACCTCTGAATATGCAAGTTATGAGAAACAGCTTTTAAACATTGTTATCATTCGTTATGATGGATATACAGTAGTTTTAATTATTGTCAAATAAATATATTTGTAACTAAAGCCGCGTACACACGGGCGGACTGTCTGGCCAACTTAGTCCGTCAGACAATCCGACAGACAGTCCGTCATACTTTCGAATGAACGGAGTTGACCACACACACCACTTTTTGAGCGGACTAATACGGCGTACTAAGTCCGCCATACTATCCGCCCTACTTTTGAAATGAACGGACTCGCCCACACACGCGGAGGAAAGTCCACTCATTTCGAGTGCGTCTCCAGGTAGGCGGGGCCCGCGAAAGAGACGTTGCTGACCCCGCCGCCTGGTATGGACTTAAAGGGGAACCCCAACGCCGAAAAAAATTGGCGTGGGGTCCCCCCCAAGTCCACAACACACCCTTGTCCGAGCACGCTACCCGGCCGGCCAGGAAAGGGGGGCGAGCGAGCGCCCCCCTCTCCTAAACCGTACCAGGCCGTGTGCCCTCAACATGGGGGGGTGCCTTGGGGAAGGGAGGGCCGCGCGGCCCCCCCACCCCAAAGCACCTTGTCCCCATGTTGATGAGGACAAGGGCCTCTTCCCCCCACCCTATGTGAATGAGTATGGGGTACAATGTACCCCTACCCATTCACCTGTAAAATAAAAGTACAAAAAAAAACACAACACACGAAATAAAATACTTTATTGCACAGCTCCGGGGGTCTTCCGTCTGCAGGGGTCTTCTCGCCGGACTCCTCCGCTATCTTCTTGTAGTTCTTTTGCTAGCGGAGGTGTCCGGCTTTCTTCCTCGCCGCCGGCCTCTTCTCCCGACTTCGGGGGTCTTGTCTCCCTCTTCGGTTCTTCTGCCGGGCCACCGCGCCTTCTTATAGCTCTTTTACAGGCGGTGGCCCAGTCTTCTGTCGCCGCCGCCGCCGCCTTCCGTTCTTCTTCTTCTTCTTCTTCTCCAGGAGATGTTGCCTCGACGATCTCTCCGGCCGGAATGCCAGGGACACACTGCGCGGCCACTTATATAGGGACAAGGGGCGGTGTCACATGGCTTTATGTCACATGGGTTGGTCACATGGGTTGATGTCACATGGTGACTATGACATCGTAAGGGGGCGGGGTCACCATGTGACACCAACCCATGTGACATAAAGCTATGTGACACCGCCCCTTGTCCCTATATAAGTGGCCGCGCAGTGCGTCCCTGGCATTCCGGCCGGAGAGATCGTTGAAGCAACATCTCCTGGAGAAGAAGAAGAAGAAGAACGGAAGGCGGCGGCGACAGAAGACCGGGCCACCGCCTGTAAAAGAGCTATAAGAAGGCGCGGTGGCCCGGCAGAAGAACCTAAGAGGGGGACAAGACCCACGAAGTCGGGAGAAGAGGCCGGCGGCGAGGTAGAAAGCCGGACTCCTCCACTAGCAAAAGAGCTACAAGAAGATTGCGGAGGAGTCCGGCGAGAAGACCCCCGAAGACGGAAGACCCCCGGAGCTGTGCAATAAAGTATTTTATCTCGTGTGTTGTGTTTTTTTTGTACTTTTATTTTACAGGTGAATGGGTAGGGGTACATTGTACCTCATACTCATTCACATAGGGTGAGGGGCCGGTATCCAGGGGCCCCCTTATTAAAGGGGGCTCCCGGATTCCGATAAGCCCCCCGCCCGCAGACCCCGACAACCAACGGCCAGGGTTGTCGGGAAGAGGCCCTTGTCCTCATCAACATGGGGACAAGGTGCTTTGGGGTGGGGGGGTCGCGCGGCCCCCCCTTCTTCAAGGCACTCCCCATGTTGAGGGCACGCGGCCTGGTACGGCTCAGGAGGGGGGGGCGCTCGCTTGCCCCCCTTTCCTGGCCGGCCGGGTAGCGTGCTCGGACAAGGGTCTGTTGTGGACTTTGGGGGACCCCCACGCCGATTTTTGTCGGCGTTGGGGTTCCTCTTTAAGTCCATACCAGGCGGCGGGGCCAGCGACGTGTCCTTCGCGGGCCCCGCCTACCTGGATACCTGCTCGAAATGAGCGGACTTTTCCCCCGGGTGGGAAAAGTCCGCTCATTTCAAAAGTACGGCGGACTGGCATACACACGGGCGGATTGTCCGCCGAAATGCGAGTCCGACGGACAGTATTACGGAAATTCCGAAATACTTAGTCCGCCAGACTGCACGCTGAAAAAGTCCGCTGAAGCCCACACACGAGCGGACTGTCCGCTGAAATGTGTTTCGGCGGACTAAGTTGGCCAGGCAGTCCGCCCGTGTGTACGCGGCTTAAGATTTTTTTATGCAGAAATGATAGTTGTAACTCTATCTACCCACCCCATTGCTGAAATAAAATGTACTACGGTACCATGTTTCCGACATTTTTAAGATTATAAAGGCTTATTTTTATTTCTATGGTGATGTGTTTCATTTATCTCTTGTTTTGTATAAACCCCAAAGCTCATGAAATGATTACCTGACACTCCAGTATTTTTATACTGAACTTTTTTGTAAAAAAAAAAAAATACTAATATTAATACAAAGTGTTTCAAAATGACAGATAATTAAACACATCATTGTACAGAGCATTGAAGTCCAAAATACTGATATGATATTGCAGCTGTATACAGTATATTGTAACCCATGTACAATTGAATAAACAACTAAACTAATAAATGTATGACTAAAAATAAAAAATGCATTTCACTGTGTACTGTGAACTGTGTACTGTCATATATGAATAATAAAAATGCAGAAAAAGAAGTTGAGTTGTTATGTTCTGGTTAAGTGGTTTGGAAGGAATCAGGGGCCTAAATAATTCCCTAGACCTGGGAGTTAGCAGCAATGAGGAAATGTGTCACAGGTATCAACAGAGTTCCACCATTCTTCCCAATTTTTTTTCATTCCAGTATTTTTTTTAAAAGCATGACCCTCCTTTTTTATAACATTTTTGCATGAATAAATCTTTCTTTTAGAATTTCTCTTACCATCTTTCTTACTACATCTAGGATGCCCCTTGACATGGCACAATCAGTAATACAGATATAAACTATTTCAATTAGGGAGGTAACTTTTTTTGGTTGGTTCATTTTGTAGAGAGGCAATTGTTAAAGAAGAATTTGCAATTCATTCATGAAGCAAGTACAAATTAGCAGAGCAGAGCTTTCTGAAACCCCACCTACATCCCTCCCTGAAACTCTTCCCACACACAAACATTTTTTTTTTTTTACAGTTTAACAGTCTTCTTCTCTGTCCCACAATGTCCCAAGTCCTTCCTCTTCTCCTGCAGTATCAGCAGTGCGCAGTCCCTACTTAAACCCTTAAATACACTCACATAATGATGAGTGAGCTCCATTTATGCAGTAGTGCAGTAATACTGAGATGATGCACCCTGGGGTGGTGGTGTGTGTTGGGGTGGGGTGGGGGGTGATCATGATAGCCTGGGCTCAGAGGAAGTAGGATGAATGAAGCTGACCGTTATACAATTTGAAAGACTGGCACGTCTAGTGTCAGAAAGAAATTTGTGAAGGGGCATCTCCAAACAGAAGGTTACATTGCAGCAATAGCTACTTTATTTTTTCAGTTTTGATTTAATGCAGTTTTAATTGTAAGCAAAATCTGAAATGTGTTAGTTTTTAAAGCAGAATAAATGGATAATGTAAAAAGGGAAAGCTTTAATGGTTTATTTTTAGCAGAAATTACTAGTTTTCATTGCTCATTTAATCGTTAAGATTAAACTAATTATTATTAGCATCAGTAAGCCACACATTGCTTATGATATAACATTTTGGAGCCAATGCCATTGTTTTAGTACTTCATACAATGCACATGTGATTTGTCAAAGCAACTAAACTTTATCTGCTTCAAATGCACAGCCATTTAAATGGGAATTGAAAAGAAACAGCAAAAATAAGATTTTTTATAGCGAGAGACAAGCAAATTTCCAAAAATCAGCTTTAACAACAATGTTTCCTTTTATAGGGTATTTAATTTATGAAAATGTTCCTCTAGATAGTTTAGATAAGCTACTATTTTTGCCAACTTTATATTGTGATACTGAAAACGTGTGATGACAGACATTTTGTTTAAATTAACCACTTGCTTACTGGGCACTTAAGCCCCCCTCCTGTCCAGACCAATGTTCATCTTTCAGCGATGATGCACTTTGAATGACAATTGCGCGGTCATACAACACTGTACCCAAATGAAATTTTTCTCATTTTTTCCCACAAATAGAGCTTTCGTTTGGTGGTATTTGATCACCTCTGTGGTTTTTATTATTTGTAAAAAAATGTTTAAAAGACAGATTTAAAAAAAAAAACGTTTTTTTTAGATTTTGTAATAAAATTTCGCAAACAGGTAATTTTTCTCCTTCATTGATGTACGCTGATGAGGCGGCACTGATGGTCACTGATAGGGGGCAGTGATGGGCACTGATAAATGGCAATAATGGGCACTGATCAGCACTGGTTGGTTACACTGATAGGCAGCACTTCTAGGTGGCACTGATTGGCACCACTGGTGGGCATTGATAGGTGGCACTCGTGGGCATTGATAGGTGGCACTCATGGGCATTGATAGGTGGTACTGATGGGCACTGGCAGGGGATACTGGTGGCACAGATGAGGCAGAATTGCCTCTTCCTCTTTGGGGCTGATGTCCCTTGCACATAAGCCGATCTGCTTTTTTTTTCTCCTTGCACTGTCAGCGTGAAGAGAAAAAAAAATGATTACCAAGCTTTTGTTTACATCATGTGATCAGCTGTCATTGGCTGACAGCTGATCACATAGTAAGTGGCTGGGATCAGCCCCTTAATCGGATATGTGATCACCCAAGTCTCAGTGACTCGGTGATCACAACGCGTACCACGTGCGCCCTGCAGGGGAGGCCATCACATGACGGCCTCCAGTAAATTCAGGTCCGCGCTGTGGCCATCATTCGGCTATAGCGCGGATGGCAAGAGGTTAAATGAACTAACACAAGTAGCAGTAAACAAACAGAAATGCCTGAATCATTTTACCCAAACAGGGCCTAGTGATGGAGGTTCCACTATAAAGCCCTGTTTGGGTGAAATGTGTCAGAGTGTGGAGGAGCTACATTTTTGCATCACCAGACAAATAAAAGCATCCTTCTTTATGTGTTTTTACACTTGCAATCTGCCACTGTTCTAGATAACCTGATGTGGCGCATACTTTCTTGTCTCTTGTCTGGCTGTCAGCTGATCTATTGTTGTGTTTTTTCTACAAAATTTAAAATCATTCTTTATAAATGTCCTGCAGTGTGAAAATTGTTTGGACAATAAATTGTTGCAGCAAGTGGACCACTACAAATAGTGAGCCACCAAAACAAAATGGACCAGTGACCTGAACAGGTCCAGTTTGAATATTATCACAAACAAATTAATAATTACATTTTTTTGCTTTTAAAAAACAAAAATTTGGAGTTAGACTTTAAACTTTTGGTTTGCGGACCCCTGTAGGAGGCACCCTTGGCCTTGCGCAGCACACATAAAATTAAAATGCTCATGGATAGGCTAGCTCTTAAAACACCATTCAGCTGGTGGATATGCTTAAAACACCATGTCATCTAATCTTACAAATGCCATTATTTGCTTTATAAACCATATTTTATTATTAATTTTATTAACTGTGTTTAATAATGACAGTTTAACCAGCAGTGGGAAGAATAGTTCAAAGGTACATGTGATAAAACAGATAAATATTATTGCACATTTGTTCGCCTTTCTTTATTTGTTGTGAAAATAAAATCTCCCACTGTTGTGTCGCTATCAGAGTAACATTTTAAAACAATATAGTAATTGGTTTCCAACTGCCACTGAAGCTTTATAACAAAACAAATAGACAAGATAATATTTCAAAGTACTGATATCTACTAATTCCAAATAATTTTGGTCCGTTGTGCAAAAGAAATAAAATGTAAGTGAGCACTAGTGTTGAGATTTGAATACGGATCAAACAAAAATTTTACCCAAACTTCCTGGAGTTCAAATTCAATTTCAGTTTTAAAATTTAAATTGCATTGAATTATTTGTTAATAGGAGAACATTTGATGATCTAATTTGACCTTTTGAAGGGCCATTAACAAAAACAACCCATTGTCCCTCAAATGGTAGCAAAAGCCCCCAACAGCTGGGGGAGGAACATTTTAATACAGTTTCATCTAAGTGTCTATTTAGACTTTTTTTTCTGCCAGTTTTTAACATCAAAACATGTTTGTTAAAACAATACTAGGTCTGTATTGACAAGCACAATTACCACTCTAAATGTTTTATTTTTTTTTATATCAGAAAGAAACTGCCATTGCCACTACAGCTACCACTTTATCCATAAAAAAAGTACCAGCCACAACTCCAACTTTTCTGGGAACCACTAAAGTTCTCCCAAAATTCCTCATTGCGATAGGGTTTGATACCCCTAGATACTCTCGCACATAATTGTCACACCACTGTTGTCTTTTATTCTCTTTCTCCACTATAATGTCTTTAGAGACATATATGCATTTGTACTCCGAGGCCACCCTTTTGTTAGCAGCCTTACCAACAGTGGAAACTCCATCACATTACCCATGTCTGGGAGCACATAGGAATCAGGGGCTGTATTGTTTAGATTGCTGTCAGCCAGGAGCAATCCGAATAGGATTCATCATCTATATACAGTATATCTAATAGGCCTTCCCTAATGTCCATTGCAGTGCCCCCTCCAATTATGTTTTGGGTGATTCTAGGCCAGATCTTTCATTAGCAACCCCAGAGGTCTCACCTTCCAGCAGAAATTTGTTTTTTGTAGAGCTGGTGGATCAGTCCTCTCAGCTTTCCAGGGAAGGGGCCCTCTAACGCAGGAATAGCTTGTCCTCAAGAGATCATAATGCAGTTCCACTACTATGACAGTAAAGGGGTTCTTCTGATGAACACACAGAACAAATCTGCAATTGACTATAGAGGCGAGTATGTACACATTTTCAGTGATACATCTCCTACAATTCTACATACTGCATCTCCAGAAGAATCTTGTCCTCTACCATTGGGGCTTCCTGTTCTGAGTTATAGTCTTGAAGGATGGAACCCATCACGGCATTTGGAATCTTCATGAAGCAAAAGCCTTCTTTAAAGCCTTGGGGCTACCCCATCTTCTAGATGAAGCCCTGGCTATGTTACTCCTTAGATCTTGTGCAACAACAACACCAAGCAAGATATGGACACCAAATAAGGCCAAGGTGAAGAAACACCCTCAGGCTCCCTATTGGGACTGTAGGGTAAGTGGGTTACAATATATCTTACTTTTTGGCTGCAATGCTAACATGCCTATCAACCCTTTCCCTTAGGGGAAACCCTCATATACCAATATGGTTTTGTTATTTGTTCACTTAAGTAATATATTCATAATTTAAAATAATATCTGCCTTGTGCTTGATATTGTCATGATCCTCCTTACATTCTACAGAAGTTTTCATGGATTCCTGGTATTTACACTCTTCTCTGGCTTTTGGATAATGCTCTTTTTGTAAAATTGGTCTCCCCTAAACGACAATTATACCTTTAGTTTTCTGTTTGTGTGTTGTGGTTTTATTAATAATGATTATTTACCTTACATATTGTATGTTAGGGTTTGATTATTGATGTTTACTTACCTTACATACTTATGCACTGTCTACCTACACATCAAACAGCCTTTCTCTGTTCAGTCTGATCTTCTTATGCTTTATGCAGTTACTGTTTACAATGTCTTTAATAATAGTGTCACTTAATGTGAAAGGTTTAAACTCCATCAGAAAGTAGTGACTTGCTTTAAAAGATTTTAAGTCCTCCCAAGCAGATGCTTTTATTAGGCTGGCGATAGATTTTGCAAGTTTCTTTCCTTCAACCAAAGATTAAAGGAAAGAAACACTGTCAGTGTGGCGGTTTCCCCACCGCCAGAATAGAATGATCACTGACAGCAGCTATAGCCAACGGCAAAGACCCGACAGACTTGCTGTAATGAGGTTGATCAATAGATCACCTTCAGTACAACCAACCTGCCCATAAATTGAACAAAGCTGAACCAGCTGAATTTTGCTCTGTCTATGGCTAGCTTAGCAAATGCCTGTCCCAAAATTTGTCACTGGACGAGATAATGAGATGTTTCTTTCCAATGACAACACCCAAGAGCAAAGATCTAAGGCAGGGATATGCAATTAGCGGACCTCCAGCTGTTGCAGAACTACAAGTCCCATGAGGCATAGCAAGGCTCTGACAGCCACAAGCATGACACCCAAAGGCAGAGGCATGATGGGACTTGTAGTTTTGCAACAGCTGGAGGTCCGCTAATTGCATATTCCTGATCTAAGGCTTTGGAGGAATATTATAGTCTACACATTGGATTGGTAGTCAAGATGTCCACTTTGTGGGAAACATACAAGACATTCTTTAGACGTCAATGCATCTTTGCTGGCACACGTTTGCAATGAGACTCGTACAAAGCTTAACTTAGTGCAACAACTATGTAACATGTAAGCTCAATTACTCGCCACTACTGTTGCTCACCTCCAAGTGGCTACCTTGTTGTTTTAAATACTCAAACAAACCCCATAAGATGTTAGTAAACAAATGATGGGCCCGACAGTATCAGTCTGCACCTGATTACATTTTTCATCAGGCTGGCACAGCAAATTGTATAATTGTTTGTCTCCAGATATTCATCCCCCTTCAAATCTGAGGATTTTGCTAAATTTATGCCCACTCTTAAAGCGAGGTTCCACCCTAAAGTGGAACTTCCGCTAATCAGAACCCTTCCCCCCTCCAGTGTCACAATTGGCACCTTTCAGGGGGGATGGGGGTGCAGATACCTGTCAAAAACAGGTATTTACACCCACTTCTGGGCATAGACTCCCACGGGAGACTATGCCTCTTCCTGTCCCTGCGCGCTGTCTGCTGGGACACACACAGGTCCCAGAGACAGCGCAGACAAATCCTATTGCGCTGCGTGACTCGCGCATGCGCAGTAGGGAGCCGGGAAGTGAAGCCGCAGCGCTTCACTTCCTGATTCCCTCATATAGAATGGTGACGGCAGCAGCCGAGAGCCGAGCGATCGATCGGCCTCAGCTGCCGGCAACGCTGGACCCCGGGACAGGTAAGTGTCCATTTATTAAAAGTCAGCAGCTGCAGTATTTGTAGCTGCTGGCCTTTAATATTTTTTTCCACAGTGCAATCCCGCTTTAAATTAAACATCTGTAGCTGACATAGCCTCTTTAAATACATATATTACTATGGAAGAACTTGTTGATGTTGTTAAACTCCTCCCTTTGCATAAATCCCCAGGTCCTGATAGTTTCTGTTATGGTTATTATATGTTGTAAGATATTTCTACCCTTTCTGTGTTACCTCTTGCTATCCCTCACACTCTTATTTCCCCCATTTTTATATAACAGTGATTTTGAATCCAAGGAAGCATGCTGCATCACCAGCCAATTATAGGCCCATAGTCGGATTCTTCACTCGGGTGTGTATTTATATCTGTGCATACTGTTCTGATGCTAATTACAATATTCCTTTTTTTCCTGTTGTGTCTAGGGTAGTCCCAGATCTGCTTTTCTAATTGTTTCCACCCCCTTCGTGGATCATACTAGAGGTGTATATGCCTGCAGTCTGACAGATTATTGTCACAGTTTCTTCTTGGAATCTATACTTTATTTATGAAGACAGATTGTATATTGCTCCTTTCTGTTACTGTATGTATATTCAGACACTTTAGAATTGTTTTACCCCAGCTTATACTTTCTCTTCTGTAATTCTGATTTGGAAAAACAAATAACACATATAATTAATTCAAAAAAAAATGTTGTGATGCATGAGCATTTGATTCCAGGTGGATGGTCTGCCTTTTTGCAAAAGTATGTTGACGGAAATTACTGTATACTGCACAGTAACATACTTCAATGCAGTGGAAATTAACATGGGTCATTAAAAAACCTGTTCTGAGAGAAATACAAGCTGCCGCTGTTTACCTTCCTCTGAAAAGGTTAGCTGTCTGGATACCTTCTCTACTGTGCAAAAGATTTAGGCAGGTGTGAAAAAATTGCTATGAGTAAGGCCACAGCAGCTGAAACGCATTAGCATTGTTTTACTGGATGCACTTGTGTAGCCAATAAAGATTTTCAACATTTGAGTCCACCGAGTTGCCAGATTATATCTATAAACATTAAAAGTATTGAGGGACTACACATAACCGCCATGAGCGATGTTTTTCAGCTTTGGATAGCATCATCAGAAGTAGAGCTTGGGTATTGTATTCAGTGACTCTGAGCGTGAAAAAATGCTGTAAATTAAGACATTTCGTCACACCTACCTATAACTTTTTTCACAGAACTTTCCGTATTCCATATTTTGAGTCATTGACCCGGTACCAGCATGCAAATCAAGAGAGTTATTAGTGTTACTAATCTGCATACTTGTTCCGGGTCATTGACACAGAAGACGTGAAAGGCATTGGACACAACATGACAGGCATGAAGAAGGAGGTTAGAAATGGCAGCCTCTATATATTGTCAAGTTTCCTTCAAAGAAAATTAGAAAGATGGTGTGTGCTAATGTTCTCCTTGTGCTAATTATACATATCTGAGCTGCCCTGATGTGAAGATCTAATTCTGTAAGATTCTTTCCCATTCTTTCCCGTTGCTGTTCATGCTGCCTCTATTTCGGTGTCAGAGGTTTTCCATTAAAGTCAAGGGGGGTTACAGAGAGGCTCAGACATCGAGAAGAAATAATGGTATAGAATGAGGCTAGACATTTACTTGCCCAGATGATATGAAAAAAAAACAAGCCATTTGAAGAAGATAAAAATAATACACACCTTTCTATTGAACCTTAGGTCACCAACCTAAGCTGAAAAATTCCACACTATTCAATTAAATAGTCTCACCAAACAAAAAGGAATGCTATGATTCAATATAGCTGTACACGTTTTTCTGCATCTGCAGCCAATAAATCTTTCCAGTTGAAGTGTAGGATTCCTAATTGCTAAGAAGAGATTCACTTTTATAAAAAAAAAAAAAAAAAAAACATGTAAAGACCATTTAGTGTGCATCCTTGAAATTTTGAATTCTGGGGAATAAATATTTATATGTACAGTATAGTATTATTTTTTCATATATATTTACTTATGATTTATCTCTAGACAGGATATCTAATAAAATCTTAAAAATTTGACCTATGTGTTATCTGTTATAATAGGACATGACTATAAATAATAAAGGGTTCAGAAAGTACAATTTCTCTCCTTTCCATCTTTGCAGACTATATTCGACCTCCCCAATCAATGTATTTCCCATACCTACAATTACAACATGCTGCCCAGGCACAATCAGAGGGGTCCCTGTGGGTCCTATCCTCTGCCCCATCTTTCATTATATGACAGAAGTTTCTCCCTTTAAGAGATATATTTCCCTGTGTTCCGCCATGCTTACGTCCATACACTTGAAGGGCTTCCGGACCAATGGGGCACCTCTATGAGAGAGTGAAGTGGGCACATTTGTGGAGATCAGTGGGAGGAGGCCTTACAGGTGGTTCAGCTGTGTTTTCTCAATGTGGCACAACATCTGTCCCAGCTGTACATAGTATTACGGGTACATTTTACCCCCACAAGGCTGTGTAGGATGGGTCTGAGAGAAAACTCTGAGTGTGCTAGGTGTTCCATAGACCATGGTGATCTTATATCCATAGTCCATATCCAGATAAATATTAAGCCCTGTATATTGGGTATTTTAGAATACCTCTCCATTGAGGAAATCCCTAAACAAGCCATAGCCAGAGCACTCTTTCAGGCACGCAAGCTTATCCTTAGACACTGGAAAGGAACGGAACCTCCTACTCTAAGATATTGGACAACACAAATGAGGAACACCTTGCACTTGGAGAAGTACATCTTCCAGCACAGGGACCACCCAGAAAAGTTTAACACTTTATGGTCTTAGCCCAGTGGATTTGGTCTTGGACAGACTGTTTCTCTAGCACTGAGGTTAGCTCTGATCACAATATAGAAAGGTGGCCTTCTGGGCTATCACACTGCATATTACTAAAGAAGTTGAAGCATAGTTGAAGCATAGTTAAAGGGAGGGAAGGGTGGGAAGGAACAGGGAAAGCAGGAAAAAATGTCAATACTTTTTATGGAACCTAAACTGTTGGATTGTATATTATTGTTTACTTCAATAAATCTTTTGAGAAAAAAAAAGAAAGTACAATTTCTCCTAGTCCATGACTGTTACTTCCTTTATTTACTCTCTGAGAACATACAATAGTCTACTGAGTAATGCAGAATTTCCTTTAACGTTACTTCCCTTCCGTACTGTTATCTGTTTCTTGTACAGTAGGTTTGAGTACAACCTTTAAGCAGTCTTATTAAAAATGAAATGGAACAGGAAAACTAAAATTGTGTAAATCAGGTGACTCGTTGCTTTTTAGATACTCTCTTTGCTTCTGAAGTCCTACATTCCAATGCTACATTTTCTGCAGAGATAGTTAATTTCCAAAACAGATGCTATAGTCTCAACAAAACCTTAGTCCTTGCATATATCCAGGGCCCGATAATGCCAGAACAGTATTTGATCTGTCTAGGGCAAAATTTGTCAAAAATGTGGGAAAGAGGGGTGAGGCCTGAGCTGTCATTCCAACTGAGCCATGAATCCAAGGAATCCAAGGATTATTACTGTTGATCTCATTGAATGCTTCACTCTATGTAGAAGCATAACGTAATCACCAATGAAGTCTTATAACACCTTTTGGGAATTGGGTGGGCCAACAGTAGTCTTGTAGGCAGTTCCTTTTTTTCACATAAACTTAGGATGCTTCTGAGATCATTTTGAATTCATTTTCAGGTGCATTTTACCTGCAGATGACCTCTTTCTGACCTGCATTTGACTTTTTCCAAGGACCTTTTGCATTCCCATACCATTGCATGAGGAGAGGAAAACTTCTAACATAAACAAAAGCCCATTGACAAAGACCCTTACTCCCCAATGATATCACCTCTGTTTTAAAAGCTACTCTAATGCCGTGTACACACAACTGGACTTTTCAACAGTAAAAGTCAGACGAAACGAATCCGCCGGACAAGTCAATGGTGTGTGGGCTTCATTGGACTTTTGCTGTCTAAAAATCAGAATAACTTTAGATTTAGAACATGTTTCAAATCTTTCTGACGGACTGAGTCCGGTTGAAAAATCTGTTCATCTGTATGCTAGTGTGACGGACGAAAATCAACGCTAGGGCAACTATTGGCTACTGGCTATGAACTTCCTTATTCTAGTCCGGCCGTACGTCATCATGTTCAAATCTATCGGACTTTGCTGTGATTGTGTGTGGCCAAGTCCTTCATTCGGAAAGTCCGTTGGAACTCTGCCGAAAAGTCCATTGGGAAGACCGTTGGACCTAGTCTGCCGGAAAGTCCAGTCGTGTGTACACGGCATAAGCCAATGTGTGTTATAGTATATAATCAAAGGTATAAGTACATGGGTCACAGCAATGGGAAATAGATTTCGAGGTGATAAAAAGGACATAATTTGTATGCCCAGTGTTATTTATTTTGTACAACTGTAGCATTTGAAGCCTTTAATGGGGTAGGTAAATACGGGTAATAGGTAATGGGGATGGTAGATTCAGGGAGTTTTTTGAGGGTTGAAATGATAAAAATGCAGATGGGTTGGAGAAGATGGAAGTGTAAAAATGTCAAGTGGATCCAAGATTGGGCTGAGGTTCAAGTTCACCGCTACCTTGGATGAATAGCGAATCACTGGGAGTCATAAATTGTAAACTTTGTAAATTGTAAACTTTTGGACAATACCTTTGCAGGTTTTCTGCCAGAAATAATGAAAAAAATACAGTGCAGTGCATTTAGCCTGGTCAGCTCTACCACAAGAGCCAATAATTTCAATGAATGAATAACTCAGACCCCATTTTTCACAATAGGTTGACTCTCGGCAGCAATATTGTTAGTGTGTTTTGGAGAGTTTGACAGTTCTGTGTAGGGAGTAGTTCTGTGTAGGGAGTGATACCTTTCTTATTTGTATTTGTTTTTTTTTAAGGTAGACATTGGTATATATGCCCCATGGCAGTACCTGGCTTCTCCTACTTTAGTGTATAACAACAGTGTGCTCAATAACTCTACGTTTGGCAAGAATTGAATACCTAGATTCATGCCCCATAGCTTTCATTAGGGATTGATGCAAATTTTGTGATTTTTTTAGCAAGATTTGCTTAACTTTTGCAAACCAAACTCACAGTTACCTCTAGGGTTCAGATTTGAAGAACCCTAGTGGTAACTAAATAACCATGGGGATAAATTATGGTAGGTCTGCTTGATTTGAAGTGGGATATATGAGTATGATTTATATTTTTTAAAGTTGTGATTTATATTTTCAAGAGGTGCCTAGGAGCAAGGAGTCCATCATCACGGATAAACTTGAAATCAGCCACTGAACCAACAGCTTCTACAATAATGGAATTAGAATAAAGATCCTGTTAAAATAAGGATCTGCAAGCTCATAAAGTATCATGTGCTATAAATTAGAAAAACAATGTATTATTCAATTGAAGAGTTGTATAAATAAGTAGGATAAAAGTAGAAGAAATAAATCAACATGGGCCTCAAATCCTCTGCAGCATTTTCAACAGCACAGACTCATTGAAAGGGTGGGTGACCCCGCAGCTTCTTGCAGTTTGAAGCTAATTGTTTTCGTCAGTACGAGAATGTCTGAAGTCCACTGCAGTGTCCCACCAGCAAAGCTTTAGTAACTGAGCTGGCCTGTAGAGAATGAAGCCACTTTGTAGCAACACAGTAGGCTCAGACACTACCAATTTTGATCTCCAAACTGTCATGCATAACAACTTTATTGTGCTAAATTGAACTTGAAAGCAACCAAAGGCTAAGAGAGGGTGAAGCTATGAGAAAAGTGTGCTGTCAGCACTGGCAATGACTGACCTGAAGACCAGTTTCTACTATTGTAAAATTAAAGCCCAGGCCCCCTGAACACATGCATTGTTTGACTCTAGCAGAGTATTCTTATATGAGGTGGAGTAGCAAATGTAATGTAAATTTATTTAAATAGATTCTACTGTGTGAAAGTTTGTCAGTCGCTCTTATTTTACTTTCCCAGCTCACTGATTTGCCAGTGACAGTGGGAATACAATAACATAAAGTCATAATTTTCATAAGCTCTTTGCAGGGAGGATCATGCTAACCTGGGACCAGTGATGCATTTTTACACATGTCTCAAGCAACATAGCTGCAAAAGGATTGCACATCTGGTTATAGTTGTTTACTATTTAAATGTGATAACTAGTGTTCTTGATGAAGCTGATAATAGTTATAATAAAATGGATATAAATATTTTATAACAGCATTGCTTGTACTGTGATATTTCTGTTTTACATTTAAAGTGTTATTAAACCCACAACAGTAAAATAAGTCTGTACATGCATTAAACATTACATGTTTGTAATACTTACTGTGGGTTAATCATCTGCAATGTGTAAAAAAAGTGGTTTGATCCTGTATCCTCTGATCCCCCCCTTCTTCCAGAGGCCCCAAACCATCTCCTGATAGTACAGAGGCTAGTTGGCAAGCTGCACATGCTCAGTTTGGTGTGTATTGCTAAAGAGATTTTTTTTCTTGGGAGAGTGGGTTTAGTAACAATTTAAGCCCAGAATTAACCGCTTTAGCCCTGGAAGGTTTTACCCATTTAATTACAGGCCCATTTTTTGCGATACAGCACTGCGTCACGTTGACTGACAACTGCCCAGACGTGCGACATTGTAACCAAACAAAATTGATGTCCTTTTTTTCCCACAAATAGAGTTTTCTTTTGGTGGTATTTGATCACCTTTGCGGTTTTTATTTTTTGCGCTATAAACAAAGACTGACAATTTTGAAAAAAAAACAACAATATTTTTTACTTTCTGCTATAATACATATTAAAAAAAAATATTTATAAAAAAACAAATGTATTCATCAGTTTAGGCCAATATGTATTCTGCTACATATTATTTGTAAAAAAAATCGCAAAAGTTATAGTGTCTACAAAATAGGGGAAAGATTTAAGGACTTACATGCCCCCAGCACCACATGCAAAGACTGATGTACAGGTACATTGGTTTGCACAGCCGAGCCTCCTTGTTGCAGTATATATGCGGAAAGGGGTCGGCAGGTGGTTAATTAAACAAATGTATTAGGCTGGTAACAGCAGCGTAATGGACTGTTCTTTGAGAACAGAAATGCATAGAGAGGGGCACAACACCTGAACTGGTGTATGTCATAGAGAGCTATTTTACCTGCCAAATGATTTGTATTTCTGTCCATTCAGTTCTGAAATCTACACAGCTCTGCATCATATCACCAAGCTGTTTAATATAAGAGGGGCCCTATTTTTTTCTGTTGTAGTTGTATCTGCACTTACAGGCCCCTTCACCATCCTATCATTGAACTATTAAAGGAGAAGCAGCAGCAGACCAATGAGCTCATCTCACTGTAAAGCCTTGTAAACACTGTATGATTGTTGGCCAACTGAGCGTCTGATTTTTGTCAAAAGGGCATGTGCCAGGATCTTGTCTTGCATATTAACGGCAATTGTCGTGCCACAAACACGAACGTAGTGACGTACTATGAGGAATTTCAGCTCTTGAGCGATACCCTTTGGGCCCCTTCTGCTAATTTTGTGTTTGGTGAGCATTGATTCCAAGAATGCGTGTTGGTACTTACGACTTTTGTGTGACGGATTTGTGTACTGACCATAAGAAAATCTGACGTCAAGCCATTGTCCACCAAAATTTACTAGCCTGTCATCCAACATTTGTTGGTCAAAAATTGGACAACAATTGTCAAAAGGAGCATACGAACGATAAGATTTTAGGACAACAGTCTGTCAACAGACAATCCCCTGCCAACAATCATACCATGAGTACGAGGCTTTAGTCTGCTCTCTTATACTTATACTATCAGCATGCTTCTTGCAATGAAGCGCACTGACTGGTTACCTGTACTGGTTCTGGCATACATAATTATGACATGTGTACCTATAATATAGCTCTTTCAGCAAACTGACCCTCTGAAGAAGACCCTTGGTATATGGGTTGAAACATATCAGCCTTATTTTTTGTATCGTTGACATTCTTTGTGTAATGCTGTCGTGCAGTCGATCTCATTTCTTAACTACCATGTCATGGTTTTTTGTACTATAAAACATTCACTTTTTCCACATACTATTGACTCAATATTTTATTTTGCTGCCTAAAAACCCCACTTTGGGGTAATCCTCCCCTTTTCTCTGTACTGGTTCTCTTTCCCCCTCTGTGAGCTCTGCTGTACAAACTGCAAGAGAATGATACTGTGGGGGGGGGGGGGGTATCTGCTTAATAAAATTACTGATCCACTTTCCCCCACAATACCAAGTCAAATTAAGGTTCTTACATTGTTTTCATTATAAAAACACATTCAAGGATGTATTAATTATTACAGAACTACATTTATTGGTGTATTTTTGTCTGTCTGGAGTTCAATTTTAAGTTGTAACATCACATAATGCCCCTCCTTATAATTATTGTGTCATGATTGACTCTAAACTAAAGTTCAACTTTTTCTCATCAATGTACGCTTCCATCCACTGGACAAAAATGTAACAAGTAATGAAGAATAAGGAGAAAGCTTATACTGCACACTAATTGTGCTGGCTAATACATAATGACTTATGTCATGGTTATAATTTCCCCAAGATTGCATAATACATTGGGGTTGATTTACTAAAGGAATACAGCATGTTCACTTTACAAAGTAAATTTTACAGGGGAATTTTCACTTAGCTTAGAGTAGGGGTCTCAAACTGGTGGCCCTTCAGCTGTTGCAAAACTACAAGTCCCATGAGGCGTTGCAAGGCTGACAGTTGCAAGCATGACTTCCTCAGGCAGAGGCATGATGAGACTTGTAGTTTTGCAAAAGCTGGAGGGCCACTGGTTTGAGACCTCTGGCTTAGAGAGTATGGTGAAAATTCAATTTGCAAAGAATATCCAATTGTGGGCAAGAAACATTTTAAAAAAAACAGGATTTTCCTTGCCCATGATTGGCTGACTGAAGTCAGCACAGCTTCACCTCAGTTATTAGACTAGACCAACAAAGTGAGAATGTACTCTGAAACATGAACATGCTCTACTCCTTTAGTAAATAGATTCTGTTTTCCAAGATGTTTTTGTCATAGTTTATTACATTTCCAAGGAAATATTTACTTATCTTCTTGTTGTAGTACATTGATACCCCAGTAGCAATACTCTCAGGGAATTAATAGCAACATTAGATATTGCAACTCAATGAGTTATCGCTCATTCACCCGGCCTGAACGCTAAAATGCTCAGTTTTAGCAGGCAAACAGTTGTCAGTTTTTTGGCTGCAGCGAGCCATGGTGAGGGCTGGTGTGATGAGCATTTCAACAAATCAAACTGTTTACTTTTTTCTTTTCTAAATTAATTTGAAGTGCACAAAGTGACACTTCATTCATGCCTCCGTACAGCAGTGTGGTGCTTTGTGTTGTTGTGTGGTGACATCTGGGGCCTTCCTGTGCTCTGCAGTCAAATGCTATACATTTGCATTTTACTTCAGCTCACTGCACCGCACCTCCAAGCTACCTTGCAGTGCAAACAGAGTAAATAGAAAACAATTATTAATTGGCGTTTATCCAGTGAGATGTGTCAATGACCCCATGATTCAAGGACTGGATCAGACTGGAAGCTGCAGTTATAGTTTTTAGCTGTAGTGACACCTGTTGGTGAATTTTCATGCAGGGTGCATATAGAGATAAAGACGTGATAAATGACCATTGGGTCTGAGGAGCCAGATGCTAGCCATTGGCTATAAAGTCCCTCAGTTATTGGACACCAATAACTTCCAAAAGAAACAGCAAGAAGAAAAACTTTCAACTTTAAACTAGAAATCCTCCTTAATAATTGATTTATCTTATTTATTTTTCTTCTGATAAGTAAGGACAAATACGTTTATATCAAACTCATTTATCTGCATAACCCTATATGCACATAATCTTTATATACCATCATTGTTTATAAAAATACATTTCTAAGATAAAATATATAAATGACAACATCACTATAAATGATAATTACTTTGTCTTATCATTAGCCTCAGTGGCTTGTACGATGGAGCTAATCTAAACAACTGCATAGAACTATTGTCTGATGATTAAATAAAATAAAATGATACCGAGCATTAGGGCTTGAATGGAAGACTTACAAATTAATCTTAAGAGAAACAAAAACCAACAGATACTATCACAGACATTTCTGTCTCAATGTCCAAGGCAATGATGATATCTCAATTGTCATGGAAGATTTCTGTAACCATTTTAGACAGGGATTTAGTTTTTGAGCTGTGATTTCTGTTTGGCTGTTTTTACCCTGGGGTGAAATGTCATGCATGTTTTAAAAGCCCTAGCTGTCTTTCGAAGAGATCTCATTTCTCTATGCTTGAAATGTAGCCATCCAATACAACCATCAACAGTCTCATTTTGTAGAGACATTTCCGTCAGGTGGTATAAATCTTAGAAGACAACCACTTAATGCCAAATGATCATAGTCCTGGATATTTTCCTAAATCATATTAAGGTATGTATTACTGGCTGATGTTTTTAGATGAGAATGAACACTCACCCTCATGATACTGTTTTACAATATGTGAGAATGTAAAGTGTATGCTAAGCATGTCACAGTTTCTTTTTTTTTAACTGAGAACATATAATTGAAATAAGGTGCCACACTCTGAATAACTTCAGATAATTGTGAATATGTTTAAAACATGCTAAATATAGAACACTGAAGTGTAAATCAATAATAAAATCAAACACTGTGAAAAAAGAAAAGAAAGAAAAATTATTAAAACTAAAAAAAAAAAGTCTATAAATTAGTCAAAAAAGACCCCTTTGATAGGGGATTAACTGAGTGAACACCCAATAATGTGAAATATGGATAATTCAATGGAGCCAAACGTTCATCCAAATACACACGGTGCTCAGGCAAATCCCCTCACCGCATGCACATGTCTCTTACCAGAGATAATGAAACTCAGATAGTAGAGATCACATTCACTTGTTTAAATTCCAGAGCACTCAATGGCAGGGCTGGGGAAGAGGTTTTGATTCACCGGTATTCAAGATGATGACTCCATGATAGCCAATGCTTGGAGATTCAGTAGCAGTTATTCTCAATATATGAAGAGAAGAGGAGAGCCTCATAGTGTATTATGTTTGTAAAACTGTCAGGGCTGGGCTCAGCTGTCAGCTAATTGCCAGCTCCCATCTCTCTCCACAGTTACTCAGCTGTTGATGATCCTGCTCGTCAGTCCTGCCTACTTAAGCCATCCAGAGGAGCTCTGCCTTCGCCTTGGTCACATCACAAGAAACTATCTCCTGCATTCCTATTTAAAGACTGGCTTTGCTGACATCCCCTCGGGCTACAGATCCTGCTTGCTGTTCCACTACTTTGATCCCTGACTCCTGGCTTGGCTGATGATCCATTCCAGTTATTGAACTTTGGCTATGTTTTGACTACGTTTGTTCTTCTTACTTTTATTATTAAACAAGTGTGATTTAACTGTACTTCTGTCCCGGTCTAATTTCATAGTTTCTGACAAAAAACACTTACTAAAACAAGTATACGCTTACATCTAGACAGCTTAATGTCAGCAGGAACAAACAAACATGGTGGTGGTCAGCACCAGACTGCTCGTGCGGGAAGATGTCACAAATTATGGCTCCGCCTGATGCATTTCCCCGAAAGAGGCTTCGACTGGGAAAGGAGACTCTTCCCAGGCCCTTCTGGATATTTTTACAAACTTGTTTTTGCATTGATACATGTCTACCTTTTTATGACCAATAACTTGAATATAAGCCTTAAAAATTAGATTTTTCGAGTTCTGGTCCCATAAATTTTAATAGAGTTCTACAAACTTGTTTTTGCATTGATACATGTCTCCCAGGGCAGTACCCGGGTCACCATACCCTTTGTTATGACCAATAACTTGAATATAAGCCTTAAAAATTAGATTTTTCGAGTTCCGGTCCCATAGATTTTAATAGAGTTCTAGGTTTGGGTCTGAACTTTTTCCATGTTTGGAAGATCAGGTGTCGAACTGAACCAGGGAGTGTTTGGCCCATCATTAAAGGATTCCATCAATTTCTTCAGAACAGTAGCGGGAAAGAATCTGCAATGCAGTTTGCTAAATTGTTCTTACTGTTCTTTAAGAAGGGAAACAGTATCTTTTCAACAGAAAATGTACATTTTATTTACATACCTTGCTTGTATGGATAGAGGAACCTATCCATTTTTTTTCTTTCAGCCCACTGAGTGAAGGAAAATAAAAACTATCTATGCACTGTAGTTAATAGTTTCTATAAGTAGCCTTCTGTTTTCTGATAGTGATAAAAATTTGAATATCTGATTAAGATTATCTCATGTAGGACCATTTTGCCATGTTTTGAGGACACATGTTCTTGGAGATTGGCACAGTCATGTTAGCCATTAAGGTTTCCTGTGTGATGACACACATTCATTTCCTTATATTTAAAGTATAATAACTTTTACTAGCTCAAACTACTACAAACCCCACAATTTTACAAATTTGAATTACCCATGTGTTTTTTTTTCAAAATTACATTGCAAGTCATTTTAATGGTATCTGGTGTGATCAGTGGACTAAAGATGAAATGTAATCAGTAGGCCAATGGTTTAGCCCAGTAGTTTTTGCACAGAACCATCTCCAGGATTTTTGTTTGTGGAGCAAAACTCTAATGCCCCGTACACACGAGAGGAATTAAGTCTGACAGACCTCCAAAGGAGTTCCGCCGGAGTTCCGCCGGAGTTCCGCTGGAGTTCCGACGGAGTTCTGGCGGACTTTTCGACCGAACGGACTTGACCACACACCATCACACCAAACTCCGACGGAGTCGAACGTGATGACGTACGACTGGATTCGACGTAGGAAGTTCATAGACAGTAGCCAATAGCTGCCCTAGCGTCGGTTTTAGTCCGTCGGAGTAGCACACACACGAGCGGATTTTTCAAAGGGGACCGGGTCCGGCGGAGTTCCGTCGGGAAAATTTAAAGCATGCTTCATTTCTAAAGTCCGTCAGACTTTAGCTTCGCTAAAGTCCGTTGCAGCCCACACACGATCGGATAGTCCGCCGGACTCAGTCCGTCGGAGTTTGGATGTCGAAAAGTCCGCTCGTGTGTACGGGGCATTAGGCCGCGTACACACGGGCGGACTGTTCGCCCAACCTTGTCCGCTGAACAGTGTTTGGGCGGACAGTCCGCTCGTGTGTGGGCTTTCAGTGGACAGTTTCAGCAGACAGTTGGACGGACAAAGTCTTTCGGAAATTCCGAAAAACTGTCCGCTGAAACTGTGTTTGAGCGAACAGTCCGCCCGTGTGTGGGCCTGTCCGCTGTACTTTCGAAATGAGCGGACTGTTCCCGCTCGGAAAGTCCGCCCATTTCGAGGGCGTGTACAGGTAGGCGGGGCCCGCGAAGGAGACGTCGCGGGCTCCGCCGCCTGGAATGGGCTTAAAGGGGAACCCCAACGCCGAAAAAAATCGGCGTGGGGGTTCCCCCAAAGTCCACACCAGACCCTTGTCCGAGCACGCTACCCGGCCGGCCAGGAAAGGGGGGCGAGCGAGCGCGCCCCCCCTCCTGAGCCGTACCAGGCCGCGTGCCCTCAACATGGGGGGGGTGCCTTGGGGAAGGGGGGGCCGCGCGGCACCCCCACCCCAAAGCACCTTGTCCCCATGTTGATGAGGACAAGGGCCTCTTCCTGACAACCCTGGCCGTTGGTTGTCGGGGTCTGCGGGCGGGGGGCTTATCGGAATCCGGGAGCCCCCTTTAAGAAGGGGGCCCCCGGATACCGGCCCCCCACCCTATGTGAATGAGTATGGGGTACAATGTACCCCTACCCATTCACCTGTGAAATAAAGTACAAAAAAAAACACAACACAGGGAAAAAATATTTTATTGCACAGCTCCGGGGGTCTTCCGTCTTCGGGGGTCTTCTCGCCGGACTCCTCCGCTATCTGTGTGTAGCTCTTTTACTAGCGGAGGAGTCCGGCTTTCTTCCTCCCCGCCGCCGGCCTCTTCTCCCGACTTCGGGGGTCTTGTCCGCCTCTTCGGTTCTTCTGCCGGGCCACCGCGCCTTCTTGTAGCTCTTTTACAGGCGGTGGCCCGGTCTTCTGTCGCCGCTGTCGTCGTCGCCGCCGCCGCCGCCGCCTTCCGTTCTTGTTCTTCTTCTTGTTCTTCTGCTTCTTCTCCTGGAGATGTTGACTCGACGAGCTCTCCGGCCGGAATGCCAGAGCCGCGCTGTGCGGTCACTTATATAGTGACAATGGGGCGGTGTCACATGGTATATGTCACATGGGTTGGTCACATGGGTTGATGTCACATGGGGACTATGACATCGTAAGGGGGCGGGGTCACCATGTGACCAACCCATGTGACATATACCCATGTGACATATACCGCGAAGGAGCACGTCTCCTTCGCGGGCCCCGCCTACCTGTACACGCGCTCGAAATGGGCGGATTTGCCTCCTCCTTACGTGGGCGAGTCCGTTCATTTCAAAAGTTGAGCGAACTGTTTGCCCAACCTTGTTCGTCAAACAGTCCGCTCGTGTGTGGGCAAGTCCGCTCATGCAAATTTTGAGCGGACTGTTTGCCGAAACTGTTTGACGAACAAGGTTGGGCAAACAGTCCGCCCGTGTGTACGCGGCCTTACATATCTAAATGGCAAACTCATGTGTATAGTAGTGCAACAATACAGCTACAGTGAAAGCCTGCATCCAATGATAACTATCTTACCCATTTTAGCATTTTGCACATTAAATAACTAAGCCAATTTTGATCTGATGGGATAAGAGACCTTATTATGGGCACCTTAAAGTAATTATGTAAGTATAAGTGCCTGAAACGAATTATGATGTAATGAGTAGTGCAATTTTGGACTTTGCCTCTTTATCACCCATGGGTTTTCAATGGACTATATCAGTCCAGTGAAAGTTGGATATTATGAGATTGCACAATGTATTACTCTTTGCCTTTCAAAATAAGCCAGTAGAAGCTGCAAGGACAACTGATTTCCAAACATGAACACAGCTAACACACACTAGAATATGATACACTTTTTATAAACTGGCTAAAGCCATCATAAGAAATAACAGAAACCACCCAGAATTCAGTGCTCAGTACATAAGATTATGTAATACCTTGCCAGTTGCATTGTACCTGTCATAGTCTCTGGTCTGATTTTATATTCCAAGAGCAGAACCAAATATTTTACATGCTCAAATTAATGATTGTGATTCCAGTCACATTTCTTATTGTAATTATATTGCTATGGGATATTATAGCTTTAGGTTTCATATGGCACTGTTGTAAAGGGAAACATAAGTCTCTTTTAATGTATGCAGCGCTTGAATTATGTCAATTATGTCCTCTGGATATGGCCAGACGTCCTGCTGTCTCAAGCATGAGAGCAAAGACATAGTCAGTGACTTTTTTTAGCTCTGTGATAAAATAGGGTTAATCAATTACTAAACTACAGCTGGAAAGAAACTGGAAAAAAACCTAATATGATTTAATGGCAAATATATTTTTCCTGTTCACAAATTTTCCCATATTTCGACCTTTATTAACATAAGTTCATTTTTCCCTATGGAAATGGCTCAGAGAGCAGTGGAAGAAAATATCAAGTGTGTGTGTGTTTTTGATAAGATGTGCTGTTTGACTTCATATTGCCTTCCTCAGTATCCTGAAAATTCTAGTAACATTTGTTAAGCTTGGTCCTACTTGAACAGTCAAAGGTAAGAACCTATTGTATTCTAGATGTCTCCGTCTGCTTTTCTGTAACTACAGAAAAATCTCTACATGCCACAGTATAATTCAGGCCACAAATACTGTAAGGAGGAGAGAAAAATGTCCACAGTAGACTTCTTATATATAGTTTTGAACAACAACATGTATATAAAACAGCAGAGGTTAAATTCTAAGGTCTAGCCAATGCACCCACACTGGCTTTTTTGCATTTTTGCATATTTATTTATTTGCTCTTTATGTGGGTGTCACCCTACACTTAAGACTTTTGATTCTGATGAAGTTTTGAAATTTGAATGAACCGGCCAAATTTCGATCCATGTATGAACAAGGAGGTTGTACAGAAGTCGATATACCAATGGACTTCAGTACAACCACCCTGTCAAATTTACCCCTGCTCAATCAGTGTATTCTGATGGTGGGGAAGCCTTCCCACTGTCAGAAAACATTAACTTATTGGGGAAGGTTCCCTTATCCACATCAAATGTGTGGATGAAGGAATTTCATTTTTTTGAGTCAATAGATCCATATATGCATTGTGTATATATGTTGCCTTATATATGTGTTCCCTTTTCACTCAGGAGGGAGGGTGTGGGATTTGGGCCTATCCTGAAGTCTAGGGAGATGATGTGTGGCCATTAGGTTTCTTCATCCCCTGCCTTGGGGGTCTTTCTTTGGGAAAGCCCCCTACCTAGTACTCAGTGATTGTCTTTAGCTAATCACAAGCAGAGGGGTCTATCAGGCTTTTTGGCTAGGTGAACCTGAGTGTGCCTTACCCCTGTCAGGAGCTTTGTGCTCCAGGGGGTCAGGGAGAGGTCCTTCCTCTTCGGGAGGGGAGCAGAGACATGCCCATGTGTACTTTTTTGTTCACTTACTGGTATTTTGATTTTGTGCACTGCAAAAAAAAGAAAGTAGAGGTTAGAGCACATGAAAGCCACACAAAAGGTGGGAAATTCTGTTCCTCCTCACTCCTCATCTTTCCGGTCTACTCCCGCTATGACCTCTTAATAGCCTCGCTGACAGGGATGATGGTATAACAAAGGGTGCCACAGGTCCTTGCAGCATGTTTGCCAGTAGCACACCACCAGCTGTAGACTATAGCAGGCAAATTTCTCTGCCCCATTAGTTACATTGAAAAAAAAAAGTCACTGCACAGCGTCTAAATTCAAGCTTGTCAACACACATTATTTACATATAATAAACATTATTTTATATATATATATATATATATATATATATATATATATATATATCTCCACTGTATCCAGTTTGGCTATATTTGACTGCAGGCCGTTCTTGCTGTACTTTTTCTAATATACTTCAAGCGTTGTACACAGTACTGTGCACCAATAGTGCAGTTGCTACTACTTTTCTGGTGGTGTACACAATACAGTACACCCATAATGTTTATTACACTTCTGTTGGTGTACACAGTACCATGCACCCCTAATGCAGTTGCTGCTACTTTTTTGGTGGTGTACAAAGTACACAATACATACAGTGCACCCGTAGTTGTGATTACACTTCTGTTAGTGTACACTGTATGGTGCACCCCTAGTGCAGTTGATACTACTTTTCTGGTGGTGTACAGAATACAGTACACCCATAGTTGTTATTACACTTCTGTTGGTGTACACAGTACCGTGCACCCCTAGTGCAGTTGCTACTACTTTTCTGGTTGTGTACACAGTACACAATACATACAGTAAACCCATAGTTGTTATTACATTTCTATTGGTGTACGCAGAACCGTGCACCCTTAGTGCATTTGCTAGTGCTACTACTTTTCTGGTGGTGTACACAGTAAATAATACATACAGTACATCCATAGTTGTTACTACACTTCTGTTGGTGTACACAGTACCGTATACCCCTAATGCACTTGCTACTATTTTCCTGGAGGTGTATACAGTACACAATACATACAGTACGTCCATAGTTGTTATTAAACTTATGTTGGTGTACACAGTACCGTGCACCCCTAGTACAGTTGCTACTACTTTCCTGGTGGTGTAGACAATACATACAGTGAACCCATAGTTGTTGTTAAACTTCTGTTGGTTTACACAGAAAAGTGCACCCCTATTGCAGTTGCTACTTTTCTGGTGGTGTACATAGTATACAATAAAAAAGTACACCCATAGTTGTTATTACACTTCTGTTGGTGTACACAGTACCGTGCACACCTAATGCACTTGCTACTACTTTTCTGGTGGTGTACACAGTACACAATACAGTGTAGTGTGGTTTTGCTAAACAAAATTTTCAGCATGTCCGGAAGGCCACCAAGGAGAGACAGACGCTCACAGGCCACTAAAAGTGGTCAAGCAGGCTCTGTGTCTACAGTCGACAGTGCTGGATGTGGACACGGTGCATCCTCAGCACGTGGCCACGGGGTGCGCTTGTCCTTTTTTTCTGCAGCTGGCCGTGTTATTGAGCCACAAAATGCAGAAGAGTTGGGTGGAATGGATAACAAAGCCCGCCTCATCCTCCTCACTCTCTGTCACCCAGGCTCAGAGTAGTTTGCCTACCAATGCAGCTACAGGGTGGTCAGCAGTAAGGTGCATATAACTGCTGACTCATGGTCCAGCAGGCATGAACAGGGATGTTACCTTTCTTTCATGGTGCTCTGGGTAATTCTGCTGGCAGCTGGGAAGAATGCAGGACAGGGTTCAGTATTGTTGGAGCTCACCACGCCTCCAAAATGCTAGTGGTGATTCTGCCACAGCTCTCTCCTCCACCCCCTCCTCTTATTCTTCCTCTATGGCCTCTTCCTCTGCAGATTTTTCCTCTGAACCAGCAGTGCTCCATGGGCGTTCAAGGGGCTACACAAGCACTCAGGAAAAATATGCCATGTGGTGCTTGAGTTGGTCTGCTTAGGGCACAGGAGCCACACTGGGGCAGAGATTCTGTCAGTTCTGCAGGGGCAGGCTCAGAGGTGGTTGACGCCACGCCAGCTTCAGCCAGGAATGGTTGTATGCGTACCCTGGCTTAAAGGTAATTTCCGCCAGTAATCTAATGGCAGTGCTCAGCTGGCTGACATTCAGAGAGAATGCAACCTGCCCAAGAACCGCCTCATTTGTGACATGCCCACCAGGTGGAACTCAACGTTGGTTACGCTGCAGCGGCTGCACATGCAGCAGAGGGCCATCAATGAGTAACTGTTAGAGTATGGCACCAGGACAGGGTCAGGGGAGCTTGGCTTTTTTTTTCTACGCCAGTGGCTACTGATCAAGGATGCATGCACTGGCCTGTCACCATTTGAGGAGGATGGTGAGCAGTGAGAGTGCATGCATCAGTGATACTGTCCCTCTTTCAGCACATGCTTCATGGAATAATGGAGGCAGAACAGCGGGAGGAAGAGGAGAACTTCCTTACCTCTCAAGGCCCCTTTTATCCAGATACTAGTATTGCTGCAGGCCTGCCGATCACGCAGGAAGAAGAAGAGAAGGAGGAGGAGTATTGTGTCAGCATGGAAGTGGAGGATAACACTCAGCATCAGCAGCAGTCTTCAAGGGATCGTCTGTAGTCCAAGGAAACCCATGGAGTTGTAGGTGGCTGGGAGGAGGTGGATGAGGATCATGTGATCCTTAGTGACCCAGAGGGCTCAGGATTAAATATCTCTGCAAACTTACTCTGCATGGCCTCTCTGATCCTGCAAAGCCGGGGGGAAAGGACCCAGGATTCGTGGCATCAAGGAGAGGGATCATTACTGGCTGGCAAACCTTCTTGATCCACGTTACAAGGTTAAGGTTGCAGAACTTATCCAGCCTTTGCAGAGGGAGCAGAGGATAAAACATCTTCGGGAGGCCTTGCAGAAAGGTTTGTGCAATGCATTTCCAGAGCCTGGGAGGTTACAATTTTCTGGTGCTGGACAACGTGTTGCTAAGTATAGCAAAAAAGAAAGACACTGCGCTACTCCAATAAAACTAGCAGCTAACACTCAAGCAAACAAAGTTAAAATAAATGTGAAAACAAAAAATGTAGCGCTAAAAAAGTGAATAGAAAAAGTCTCAAAATGATTTTTGAGCAAATATAAACAACCCGTGTTGAACCAAAGGTAAGTCTCATTGTGAGATAAGTGTAAACAACATTATGTGCAATATGTAATACCCAATGCAATTCAAATACAACTGTACATAAGTGATATAATAGCAGTGGGATTACGTGACGTGGATCCTAAAAAATAGACTATTATCAGTTCATCAGTCTATAAAGGAGTCCTCATATTGTGTTAGACAAGAGTGGCCAATTTTCTCATGTAGACCTTGGACCAAGGCAGCAGAGGGAACAACGACAGCAATCTGTTTGTCTGTAGTAGTATCTGGGGACACAGCACTCTATAAATATAAGGTGGATACTCTTACCGAAAATGTTGGACCCACGTGCCCTACGACAGTGGGTCTAAAATACTTGTAATCCCAGAGGGGTTATATTCCCACTTCTGATGGAATGGATCATGGTATATAATCCTCCTATGGACACCCTCGGTCTCAGATAGAGGTAAGTAATCCCGATAGTCACCGACCAATGTTTTCCACACTCAAGGGCGATGATATTTCGGGAACCTGATATATCCAAACTCCAGTTTCGAATAAGGGCTCATACAGATGGCATATAAAACAAGAAAAAGGGGCTAGGTTAAATTAGATTAGTTCAGTATGTGGTGAAAATTGCCAGTCCTGGAGTCTCATAAATGTCTTCCCTTTGCAGCCTGGGGGCACTGGTGTGATCTTACAGGGATCCAGAGAATGCCGGGAACCAGTAGGCAGGAAACAAGAAGCAGCTGGTCGTGACTTCACAGGAACAGCAAATGTGATTATTCACAGTGGCAAGGAATGGTAATACATTTCGAAGCTACAAGCTTCTTCATCAGACCATAATCATGTTGCTAAGGCATCGTTCAGTCACAGAAAGAGCAGTGGAGAAGGTGGCCGGCTGACCGGTGCCTTCAGACAATTCTTCAGTCCTCAGTGCCCAGGTCTGATCAGTTCCAGCAACCATCGCAAGCGTCTGAATTACATGGTGCAGGAATATCAGACTTGAAGACCTTTCCACCAGAACATCCACTGGGTTACTGGGCCTTGAGGCTGGACCACTGGCCAGAGCTTTCTCAATATGCAATTTAGCTACTGGCCTGTCCTGCATCAGGTGTTCTTTTTGAACACACATTCAGTGCTGCTGGAGGCTTTGTAACCAATCACAGAGTGCGCCTGTCCACAAACTCTGTTGATCAGCTCACATTCATAAAAATAAATCAGTCTTGGATCACCAGCTACCAAGCACCTGATGCTGATGTAAACAATTGATTTTTCTATGGATGTGCGATCCCTTGAAGACTGCATATGCTAAGTGACTATGATATTATAATGAGTGACTATCCTATTCCTCCTCAATCTTCAATATTTCACAGCAGGGCCTGTTCCTGCGCTCAACAAAAGTATCTATGAGGCTTTACAGTGTTGTGCCACCACCACCACCACCGCCTAAGGCCTAATTTTTATGCCCCTGTTTAACAGGGGTGTGTAATTACAATTTTTGATCTAATATTTCACAGCAGGGCCTGTTCCTGCACTTAACAAAAATATCTGTGAGGCTTTACAGTGTTGTGCCACCACCACCATCACTGCCTAAGGCCCAATTTTCATGCCCCTGTTTAACAAATGTTGATATACTATTTCACAGCAGGGCCTGTTCCAGCATCCACCAAGAGTAACTGGGAGGGCTTACAGTGTTCTGGTACCACCAACACCTAAGGCCCAATTTTCCGCACAGTGTATAGGGCAAACCTTATAGTATATACAGGCAGTCCCCTATTTTCAAACATCCGACTTACAAATGACTCCTACTTAGAAATGGAGGGAGACAACAGGAAGTGAGAGGAAATAAACCCCTAGGAAGGAAAATTCTTTCCTCTAAGAGTTAATATAGGAAAAAGGTGTCTCCACTGATGTTTTATCACCAATCCATGTTTCCCTAATAACCCAAAATGTTCTAAATCCAATTGTCATTGAGACATAAAGTTAGGTGAAATCTTCTGAACAGGGGCACAGACAGCAAAACAAATGTTACAGGGGTGATGATAACCCTTCCCTATGTTATCCAAAAAGCTTAAAAATAAATGTTTTGGCTGGAGTTACACTTACAAAATGTACTTTTTCCAAATTACAAACAGATTCAATTTTATCATTTTATCATTTTATTGTTTCACTTAAACATTATTAAAATCGCTGCTCCAGAAAAAACGTCAGTTTTTAAAACTTTTTTGCATTGATACATGTCCCCTGGGGCAGGACCCAGGTCACCAAACACTTTTTATGACAATAACTTGCATATTAGCCTTTAAAATGAACACTTTAGATTTTTCACGTTCGGGTCCCATAGACTTTAACACTGTTCGCGTGTTCGCACAAATTTTTTGCCTGTTCACATGTTCTTCCGCGAACCGAACCGGGGGGTGTTCGGCTCACCCCTATTCTTCACCATAAATTCTCAGTAATAAGTACAGAGCCTGTTCACAGGGCCATGCTGCCACTGATGTATGCCTTATATTAGAGGCAGTGAAAAGTTTAAGGCAAATAAAAACATTACTTTATTACATTAAATCCTTTTAAAGTGGGAGTCCGCCGGGAGTCCGCCGTTTTTTTTTTTTTTTAAGCCAGCAGCTACAAATACTGCAGCTGCTGACTTTTAAAATAATGACACTTACCCGCCCAGCGTGCCCGCGATGTCGGCACCCGAAGCCAATCTCTCGATCGTCTCTCGGGTGCTACCGCCGCCATCTTGGGTATAGGAATCAGGAAGTGGAGCCTTTCGGCTTCATTTCCCGGTTCCCTACTGCGTATGCGCGAGTCGCGCCGTGCAATAAGGATGGTCCCAGCTGTCTCTGGGATCTGTGTGTTTACCAGCAGGCAGCGGGGGACCTTTGGAAAGGGGCGTAGATTCTGCGGAAAGGGGCGTACCTGCAGAATCTACGCCGGAAGTGGGTGCAGATACCTGTACTGTACAGGTACCTGCACCCCCTCCCCTCTGAAAGGTGCCAATTGTGGCGCCGGAGGTGGGGGGGTCCCAATGAGCGGAAGGTCCACTTTAGGGTGGACCTCCGCTTTAAGGCCAGAGTTTATTGAAGCCAAGATGCAAAGATCACATTTAGTAGTGCCATTATACATTAAATAACTAGACAACATCTAACTTTGCCTACCAAAATTATTTTTGTTTTTTAAGGCCATATAAAGTTTGCATGGTATACTGTTTTAATAATAGTTTTTTTTTATTAATATAAGTGGACAAATGGGCAAAACATTTACACAAAAGGAGAAACAACAGTGAATGGCTGTGTTGGAGGGGGGGTCAGGAAAAGTCTGATCATTACAGGAGAGCAGGCTAAGTTCTCACCACAGCTAGAAGAACGTACCATGCTGCGATTCCCTGCCTAGTGTGGTCAGTTTTTGATAGGAAAGCAGAGTGACTGACAGGAACACCAGGGATTTCACACAAAATAAGATATACAGAGAAAAGAATACTTTTTCAGTATATAGTACAACAAGCACATATAAGAAATCTGAAATGTTGGGTTTATATATTCTATACAAGTTAAAAAATATATTTTTTTTTAATATAACACATTTTGTCACACACTGTTTTGAACTTTGGTAGCTCCAGCCATCACCAGGTATCTCTTGGGGCGAGGCACAATGACAGCTGCAGCCAGCAAGTTTGTTTGTATACAAACCTCCTCTGATCACTATGAGTGACTCATGGGGGGTTAATTACTAAAGGCAAATCCATTTTGCTCTGCAAGTGCACTTGGACATAAAGTTGCTGTATATCCGAGGGGGACATGCAAGGAAAGTAAAAAAACAGCATTTTAGCTTGCACATGTTTGGATGATAAAATCAGCAGAGCTTCCACTCATTTCACATGTACCCCTTAGATTTAGAGCGACTGCACTTCCAAGTGCACTTTCAGTGCAAAGTGGATTTGCCTTTCGTAAATAACCCCCATAGTGACCACATAATGAAAATGATGATGATTGCTTCCTGATTGCTGGTATAAGTCACCTGTTAGTTACTCTAGTTCTAAAATGAAACAGATTAATGTTCTCTCAACATAGGGAGCTAGATTTACTAATTTACTGATTGTGGTCGGGAAATAGAGTTGCCACCTCATTCCTTTAAACCTGAACACATAATAATTAGACAGGTTCTGAGGGAAATTTCATGCAGATAAGGCACCAAATGAATTTTTCATTATCACCTTAATCAGCCACAGAACCTGTCTAATGAATATGTGTTCGGTTTTAAAGGGATGAGGTGGCAACCCTATTGGGAAAGGATCAAATTATGTATAAACCCCAAATCTATTTTTTGGTATGTTTGGCATAATGTCTCACTGTATGCAGTTTTTTTTAAGCAAGTATGTTTTTGTGAACCTGTTTCAAAGTTTCTTACCTGGAGATCCCACTACTAACAACATTTCCTATTGAAGGCTGACAACACTCTCTCTCAATTAGCAATGTTGTCAGCCTGCTGTGCAAGCACATAGTTGGCTGTACAGTTATCTATCAGGTCTGCAGGAAGAATACACACACCTGATAGGCAGCCAAACAACCAAATGTAGAAGTGCTCATGGCAGGCTTACAGAGCTGCTACTAATTGTAAGGAAAAGGCTTAGCATTGTCAATCGTCAACAGAAAGACCGGTTCCTGGCAAGATTTCCAAGTAAGAAATGTATTATAGATTTACCAAAAATTATTTGCTTAAGAAATTTTTATACTGCACAGGTAGGCATTATGTGAAAAAATATTGAAATGTATTGTAGATTTAGGGTTTACGGTATATACACTTTAAGGCAACTTTAAAATATAAACACATAAGACAGCATTAATACGTTCTATTCGTGTGTTGTTTTGTACATTTTCCTAGATGTATAAATTTGAAGATAAACTCCATCTAGAGGCATGCGGATTTATTATCTGAACTTTTGATCTTTAATAGAAAATACATCTGTCTTTGCACTATAGTACTAATAATTCCTTCAATTGGAATAAACATTCTCAGATGGTTATTTCTATGCAGGTTGTAGGCTTTAAGTCCTGCGGCCTGCATCTATGTCAATCTCCTAACAGGAAGATCATTAACATCTGACAGGTTCTGTGTAAAAAGAACAGAAAAGCTTGGGAAGTCTAAAAATAAAGATTCTATTTTTATTCCTAATACACAAATAAAGTATGTTTCATATAATATTTTTCTTATCAACAATATATGATTATGAGACAAGCCAAAAGAAAATTGAAGCTGCTTTTTTGGGCTGCATACAGTCATAATAAAAAAATCCAATTTTGTCTTTAACTGATATATAATATACTGTATATATAATATATTTTCTGAAGGCAAAGGCTCTGTAGAATTAAAAGATGGTAGTTGCATTTTTTTTCCACAATATTTGTGCAACTGTTTATCAAACTATATTTTGTTAAAAAAGTTAAATACATTTTAGTGCACACAAACAAACTATAATCCAATCTTTTTGTTGAAATGGTGTTACCAAATTTTTTCAATGGGTCCATTTGCCTTTACAGCCCATAACTTTTGAGGTGCCATAAATGCAAGACCTACTGTATGTATGTTTTATGTACACTGAAAAAAGTGGGAATTAAGTAAGCCCAATCATTAGTGGCAATAGTAGTATCTCCCAACATTGGTGACAGTGGTTGTAATAATAATACCCAGCACTGGGGTCAGTGGATGGAATAGAAACTCCCTGCATTGGTGCCACTGACTGCAACAATAACCCACAAAATTTGGATCAGTGACCACAGTAATAACCCCCAGCATTTGTGTCAGTGACCCTAAAAATAACCCAAAACACTGGTGACAGTGGCCACAATAATAACCCCCAGCAATAACTAAATTGGCTGCTGCAATAAACTTGAGGATTTGTGCCAATGACTGCAATAATAATTCCAAGTACTGGTGTCAGTGACAGCAGTAGATACCCTTAAGACTGGTGTCAGTGGCAATACTCTTAGCTACCCTTAACCCCTTTTCTTCATTTATGGTCAGTAGCAATGTTTGTTAATTATCACATTTGAATTGGTGGTCGGTAGAAAGTGGCAGTGCTGTTTACCCCCACACCATATTTGATGGTAAGTGGCAGGGTTAAAATTAATGCATGCATGTGATTTTAACATGTATGTGAAGATTTTAAAATTGCCCAGGACGGCCAGTGTTTAACGCCCCCACCTTCATTGGTGGTCAGTGGCAATACTCTTAACCACCCTGAATTCTTAATGTTAGATCTCACATTCAAACTGGTGATCAGTGATAAGTGGCAGTACTGTTGACCCCCACACCATATTTGATGGTAAGTGGCAGGAATAAAATTTAACCTCAATTAGTGTTTACACATCACATGCTCTCTTGCAGTTCAATGATGACATCTGGACCAGACTATACTTCTACTCTCAAATAGCAATCACTCAGTTTTGGGTGTAGGAACATAGAGAGAACCCAGGCACCTGGTATCCCACTGCCAGGATACAGCAGACCTCAAATAGAGAGCTGATGGATCTCATGTGGACCGTGGAACATATGTTTGAACATATGTTTGACACCAGGACAGTATACACTTCACCCAAATGTATTCATAAAGACTGGAAAAGATATTAGGAATGTTTAAGTGTGGTTAATAGTACTAACTTTTCTGCTCTTTAACTTATAATGCCACCATGCCAGAAAAACTGCATGTTAGCCAAGAAAAGGTATCATCTATATTTTCATATTTATTTTTAGGGATGAGCCCGATGTTCATCTGGTGTTCGCCCGTTCGCCAAATGTATAACATTATGGGACGTTTGCGGCAAATTTGAGAGCAGAACACCCCATAATGCACTGCAATATGGCAGTGCATTGGCATCTTATAATTTGCCAAAGCATGTGCCTGACCTGCATGCTTTGGCCAATCACAGCAAGCTCTGCTGAGAGAGCAATAATCATCCAATCATGCCCCACACTACATAAGGATGCTGCTTACACAGTGGCCATATATAGTATAATCAATGAAGCGAGATTAGGCAGCTTAGTTAGTAGCATGCAGGCAGTGTATTGATATATATATATATATATATTTATATATATATATATATATATATATATACTCTGCATTTAGTGTAGGTTAGATATTCAGTGTAGAATCTATATTCAGGCAGTGCAGTATATATAATATAGTGTATTGAAGTGGTTAAGGGGAACCCTGCGCCAACATTTAAAAAAAAATGACGTGGGGGTCCCCCCAAAATCCATACCAGGCCCTTCAGGCCTGGTATGGATTTTAAGGGGAACCCTGCATTAAAATAAATATAAATGGCATTGGGTCCCCCAAAATCCACACCAGGCCCTTCAGGTCTGGTATGAATTTTAAGGGGAACCCACCGACAATTTTTTTTTAAATGGTGTGAGGGTCCCCCCAAAATCCATACCAGACCCGAAGGGTCTGGTATGAATTTTAAGGGGAAAAACCCAGATCTAACATACAGGCAAATGCATTACCCATAACCCATTTCATTTGAACAGAAAATTCCCAACATGCAACAGAAACTTTATTTGTTTTGCTTAACTCAAAAGCCATCTACACAACTATATTAAAAAGCTTTAACAGCATCATTTATTTCAATATTGTATGTTTAATTTTATAACCATAATATAGTATAGGGACTCCAAAAATAAAAACACTTTCTGACATGACTGGATTCTTCAGATATTTCCACTTTTACCCTAAATTCTAAGACAAGCCAAGTCTGTAGCTTGTTCAGGTTGTAGTATAGAAGATCAGACTATCTGGAGCGTAGGCTACAGAAGGGCTTTGTTAGTACTATAAGAAGATCCTTGCACACAGGCGGCTAGAAGTCTGATTCCATAAGCACTTCTCAACATGCCTAGTAATGATCTGATCAATTGACCAATATCTCTGGGTATAACCCAGCATGTGTCTATAGCCTGAAGACAGATAAATAGGTTTCTCGCTCTCAGAGCTCCACAGGAAGTAACACTGTCTAAGTGCCCTTTGTCGGCTGAATATCTCTTGGCATTTCCAAGACATGTTTGAAAACCTAGAATATCCTTTATGTATATAGTGGAAGCATATTAAATAAAAAATATATTTTACAGTGATGCTACTATTATACCATTTGTAAATGTAAATAATATCTTTCATTGCTATTTAATTGGCTTTATTTACAAAAGCTTTAATAATACAATGCATTTAATTAAAAGTACATACATATTTGCATGAATACAAAAACAGATAAGTAGTCTTTCACTCTTGCAACTAGTTAACATTACTGAAGACTATATACTGTACACTGGGCCTGGACAAAGAAGAAAGAGAAGAGAGATGTATGACGCTTTACTTTGAACTAAAGATACATGTAGATGAAAACTAACCTGGGGGCCAGACCCAGAGACATCTGGTTGTACAATCTGTTTAAATGTCATTATGATTTAAGAGCAATGACATAGTACAAGGGACTGCATAAACAATCCAATTAATTTATATCCAATCAGTTGTTGAAAAAATTTTTTTTTACTGCAAATACATGTTTTTTTTGAGTTGAGGATAACGTAGGGAATTAGAATCTCTATCACAATTATACTACAATATATTATTGTTTTGTTTGGCATAGCATTTCCCTATTACAGTATATCACAAAGATGGGAAGTGCTATCCCACATTGTCTTGCACTCTGTGTAATTTACTACTTATCAGTGGTCATCAGTGAAACTGGGAGCCTGGGCTCCCCACAGAAACTAGGATGTAGCCCTGTGGTTCAAACTACGAATACTTCCATGCAATGTAAATACACAGTGCTCTGCAAAATCACCAGCTGAGCAGAGTTTGTCATTGTTCTGTTTATTCATTTGAAGATACTCAGAAAAGTTCATTTAGACATGTGAGATTTAGCAGAAATGTAACTAATTAAAGTGCAACTGTGTTTCCCCCATGTTTACATGAGATTCACTTTACAGCTCACCTTTCCAGCCCCCGTTGCACAGCTGACATGTGAAGTAAAGAGTTATGCCACGTACACACGACCGGACTTTTCGACAGAAAAGGTCCGACGGCACGAATCTGTCTGACAATTCGATCGTGTGTGGGCTCCATCGGACCTTTGCTGTCCAAAAATCTGACGGAGTTTAGAAATAGAACATGTTTCAATTTTTTTTGTATGAACTCCGCCGAACCCAGTTCCTATCAAGAAATCCGCTCGTGTGTATGCTAGTCCGATGGACAAAAAACTACGTTAGGGCAGCTATTGGCTACTGGCTATGAACTTCCTTATTCTAGTCCGGTTGTACCTCATCATATATTCGAATATTCTAATCCATCTGACTTTGGTGTGATCATGTGTGGCCAAGTCCGTTCATTCGGAAAGTCTGTCGGAACTCTGCCGAATGTCAGTCGGGAAGACCGACGGACCTAGTCCATTGAAAAGTCCAGTCGTGTGTAGCCCTATATAAGCTCCAAGTCAATCCTTGTTCACCTGCGACCATGCTAATGCCTAAGCCAAAATTCAAAAAGCTATCATGTGAAAGAGGAGTATATCACAGCTCTTCCATATTCAGCAGTACTGAGCATTCCTCTTTGCTTCATTAGGTAGACAAAAAAACTCATGCAGTAATTAAATTAATATTTTTTTTTACTTTTATTTTATTTTATGTGTAGCAAAAGTAGTGGTGCATTTCCCCAGAAAAGGCTGACCAATAGTCAAAACAGTATCTGTGCTCTGACCTGTTTTTAATACATCACATTTTTATTTTGAAATGTAAACACAAAAAGGGGTAATAAAGCAATTCATACTCAATACACAACACACATATACAAGTTTCCATATAAATTAAATAATAAGAACTTACATAGGGTTTTGGAAATAGTAACATGAATTAGCAGCAAAAAGAGAAAAAGAAGGAAAAGTATTTATTTGAGTTTTTAGTTTATTTGAGTTTATTTATTTAAGTTTTTAGTTATTTTGAGATATCTCAAACATTACATGAGACATTAAGGGATATGTGACAAAACTGTAGTTACATAGTAAGTTTTTGTCTACGTTTGTGAATTTAGAGATGTGCTTCACATATGGAAACAAAAATAGACCCTTTCTCCTTAAAATATTTCAGTTGGTAATTTTTTTTAAGTAATTCAGACATCATTCAGATAAACTAGAAGATTTAGGTGATTTCAATGTCTAGAAATAGTTAGCTTAGCAGCTAGAACCAAATACATGGAATAAATAAATGAATACATTTTATTAAATTTAACATTATCTGAGTCTATGTTCAGTATCTGAAATGCCTTTTAGACTCTAAAAAAATGATTTCCTAGGTGTCCCTAATTGAAGATCACATTTGGGGTACAATGACTTAGTTTCCACTTTTTGCTGAAAATGGAAAACATCTGTAAGTAATTTTTAAGGAATACATAAAATAATTAAACTGGAAATGTATTAAAAGGAACAACAGTGCTAAAACTATAAAAGAAAAGCACATTCTAACTCAATTAACTTTATTTGTGTACTAAAATACATATTAGATAAAAAGATTTTAGATATACATACAAATACAATAGGGCATGCTCTACATCGTCACTATCTGTCATAACTGAGCAGAATTCTTTTTTTAATTTTTACATAATTCCAAATGGAAGTGGTTTATGAATACTTGGGATTAAACTATCAGCTGGAATGTTTTGCATTTGAAAGTCTGTGTTGTAAAGCACTTCTCAGTATTATACAGAAAATATAAAATATAAAATAATTATCCCATTTATTTATTTTTTCAGATTATGGAGATCTGTGGATACAATCCAAAGGTTCATATTTCTGTATTTGTAGAAGAAAGTGGACTTTTATTCTGAATCATTATAAATACTAACATGGAATAAAACTACCTTTTGTAAAATTTGACATTTAGGCCGGGTTCACACTATTGTGAATTGGATCCGGGGCAATTCGCAATAGCAGGAGATTGTGACTGACTCTCTATGGAGTAAGTTCCCATATTTCTGATGCTGCTCTGGTGCAAATTTGCAGGAGATCTGTGCATCTTTTGGTCCCTTTCAGATCCGAATTGAGCCCTAAATTTGGTCTGAAATCGGACCTGAAACGGTGGACCAGGACGCACAGGACCCGCCCAGGAGATAGAATTGGAAACACAAATTTTGGATTAATAGAAGAAAAAAAATAAATAGTAAATGTAAATATTACAGACTTGATACAAATTATAGTTGGCTTTGATACAATATTGGTAACATTTCGTGGTAACATTTTGTGTTATTGTGTTCAGGTGAAAAGCACTAGTTGGATCAACGTGCCCCATTTTATTGGATAAAACAAATAGGTGTAGATGGAGGGTATTCAGATTTAATCACTGAGGATATGGGAATCTGCCTGGGAATAGTTGCAGTTTTGAATTTTGTTCAAAGTTTACAAACTTTGTAGTGAACCCCAGTGACGGCTATAGGGTGAGGGGAGTGTAAATTTTGTTTGTTTGTTATTTAATACTGGATACTTGTGGGAATAATAAGCAAGTTATTGTCAATTAAAGGGCATGGGAATCGAGACACTGGCAGGGGAGACATGTACCAATGCCAAAATGAGAAAGAAAAAAGTAAAAAACAGTATCTCTCCCTAAACAGATTTTTTTTAGCTCTAACAATATCTGACAATATGACTTTTGGAAGCCCACAGATAGGGGGCATGGTTATTCGTTCTTGTGACTTGCTGCCAGGTAAAAGTCTATGAACCGCATTATAGGCTGTTCCTTATTTCTCATTACAAACTCATGAACATTGTATACCTTGGGAATTTACCATAAATCCATGGTAGTGATGAACCGGAACCTCATCCTTATTCACTAAAATCCTGTTGTATCCTAGCTAGCAAGACACAGACAGCAATTAAAACCCGACAGGGGTTCTAACTCCTCCAAAAATACAAACATAAAAAAGAATGTTTTGGCTTTAAATACACTTTAAAGATGAATTTAAGGTATGGATATTTTTGCATAGTTACAGTACTTTGGTCCAGCTTGGACCAATATAATTATACATATTCCCTATCTAGCCAATTCCTATGGAAGCAAAGAAACACCACTACCACTACTACAGTGATCCTAGCTGTCCTCCAGATCCCATGCTGCGCAGCTGCCTTCCACTTCCTCAAGGATTGGCAAGGTATGATGTATACAGATTGAGCTGTCTGGCAGACCATCAGAGAGTTTTCCAAGACAAAACTCCATGATATATTTTTGACCCATATGGCTGAAAATCTTCTCAGTCAAATATTTTAGCCAATTAAAAAACTTTATGCAATTAGTTTACTAGAACGTGTTTCAAATAGTCCTGTTAGTCAGGAGTATGGATGAGTTTTGAGTATGGCAGTTATGATTGTTTGTGAAACTAAAATTTTGATTTTGTAATGCTAAAATTTTGATTTATTGCCTATAACCTCCTTGATTCCTCACTCTCTCAAACTGTGGCATATTAATGCTACTTATATTGTCTGAATTTGGTCTGTACAATATTTATTGTTTTTTTCTGTGAAATAATACACTCAAATTTAGATTTTATAATAAATTCCTGCCTGGTATGTCTCTCTAAAACTATGGCCTTTCTATGCTTGGATAGTGTGCATTAGGTCTGCATAATATTTGTGCCTTTTTTATGTAATAATACACATACAATACATTTGGATTTCTTTAGGTTAAAATCTATCTTACACCCACTGAACATGCAGCCTAGTAAAAGTGTTTGCATACTATGCATTGAGTCAGTACAATATTTCTGGATTTTCTGGGGGAAAAAAACCTTTCAATTGATTTTTAAATTTATAAATCTGCCTTTTGTCTCCTGTTCAGCTGCAGGCTTCTAAAGCAAATCACATAGTAATTGTGTACTGAAAAAAGTTTCCAGTCTGGGCACATGCGCAGCTCTCGATCATAGCGGACACACAATATAATTGTTCCACTCCCCATCTGCTTTTCCTCACCTCTGTTTTGCTTCTGACTGCTTTTCTTGCTATGGAGGGTACAGCACCAGACATCTGAATATTCCGAGCACCCCATGGGTAGGATTGGGAGGAAGACAACATCCTCTCCCCTCCACCAGAGCCGTGGCCTCCCCCTACTCTGAACTACTTACTAACTAGGCCTGCATCCCCATCCTTGAGTATGCAGAATGAGTAAGCAGGCCCTAAAACCACTATTCCTCCCTCGCAAACGTCACCCTTTGTAATGTTTTAACTGTAAAATGCTGGATGAAAAGCTACAAGCCCTATTACACAAACTCACACAAAATATGTCTTTGGAAATGGGCAAAATTTTACAGGAACTTAGAAGAAAGATGAGAAAGAAAGCACAAATTGGGGAATGCACTAACAACTTGTATACTGAATTTGATGACCTACTCCAATATGTCCACATACTGGAGGAGGACAAAGTGGCGTTAAAACATATAGTCTCCCAACACTAAATACAGCAGGAATTTTTAGAAAATAAGAAGAGACATAAAAACCTATGCATTAGATGTATCCCAGAATCAATAGGAGATGTTAATATTCAATTATACTTGGTGGGCTTCTTTTTACTGCGTCAATATAAAAGATATAAACTGGCATCTTGGCCTAACTCACAGGACACTGGGCCCTAAACTCTCAGCTGGAGGCCAGACCCAGAGACATAATTGGAAACTTACACTGTTATGACAGCAAAGAAGTCCCTCTCCTGTCAATACTGTCAGGGCTGGCTTAGCCCTTCCTTCTCTGGGCTGGCCGCTCAGCTGTCGGCTAATTGCCAGCTCTCTTTTCTCACCAAATTTACCAGCTGTTCCCGATGATTCTCGTCTGATCTGCCTACTTAAAGCCTTCCAGCTCACTTCACCTCTGCCTTCGCGTTGGTCACATCACAAGGAACCATCTCCTGCGGTTTGTTTCAAGACTGGCTTGCTGAAATCCCTCCTGGCTACTTATCCTGCTTGCAGTTGCTCTACTTGGATCCCTGACTTCTGGCCTGGCTGATTACCCGATCTGGTTATTGAACTTTGGACTGGCTGACTCCCCAATCTGGTTACTTGACTCTGGCTATGTTTAACTATGATTTTTCTATTTAACTTTTTATTTTTATTAATAAACAAGTGTGATTTTATTGTACTTCTGTCTCAGTCTGATTCATGGTTTCTGACAAATACGCAATAAATCACCTATTGACTACAAAGATGACTACATCTCAACACGAAGTGGCTGTAGCCAGAGACCGTTTTAGCACTTAAGATTGTGGAGCGTGTGGTCATGGACAGCTATTTACAAGCACTCCCTGCCACTTTAAGAATATGAGTCAGCTATGGAGACCCTAAGACTCCAGACCAGCTATTGGAACTGGTGGAGAGATGTATTGCAGCTGAGGACCTACTGAGCACATCCATGCACCACCACAATGTCTCATGTGGTATGGTGATAAATGGCCTGGAGGATCTGGTAAGACTGTTTCAGGGTTCAAGGGCTCGGGGAAAAGTTGCAAGACTGTTCCTACAGATGATGAGACTGTGGGCTCTAGACCTGGAGACTGGCCAAATAGGTCAGGAATTCCCTGCGGCTGTTTATAAGACTGGGGGCAGGACCCATAAAATATTATTGTTGCCATACATTAGGTCATATTGCTGCCAACTGTTCCCTAAATGATGAACCAATGCAATCTGATAATGCTTACTTGAAAAAACGCATATCTCTTTTTGCACAGGTGACATGTACTACATCATGTCACAGATGCATAGAAAAACAAATGTGTGTGATTTCAGTTGATGGGAAGCCATCAGGGAGCTCTGCTAGACTCTGGTAGTGTTGTGACCATGGTAAAAGAGGATTTTAAAACCCTGCAAAGTTACTCTCTAGCATCATTGGGGTTATTTGTATATATGGTGGCATACTTGACTACCAGATTACTATGGTTGAGATTAGTACTCCCTGGGGCTCTCTGACACATTCAGTTTTTTGGATTTTTTGTTGCCTCATATTTGCTATACAAGAGGTATCTCAGGTATCTACAGGTTAATCATCTTTTGAACTACTGCATGGTAGACATCCCAGGGGATTTCTAGATGTCACAAATGAAACATGGGACGGAGACACCACGCTCTATAAAAGTGTCATTGAGCATATCTTGCTGATGCATGATAGAATCAAAACTGTCATGCTGCTTGTACTTGAACATATGGGTGCCAAGATCCATACATTCATCTCTGGGGATAGAGTGCTGGTACTAGTCCATACAGTTGAGAATAAATTCCTAGCAAAGTGGTAAGGTCCCTTTGAAATTATGGAAAGAGTAGGAGAAGTAAACCATCAAGTCCACCAGCCAGGGAGAAGTAATCCAGAGCAAATATATTGTGTCATTATTATTATACAAGGTTTATATAGCACCGACAGTTTACGCAGCGCTTTACAATATGAAGGGAGACAATACAGTAACATCTCAATACAAGAGGGATAGAAGGGCACTGCTCCTGTGAGCTTACAATCTAATAGGGAGGGACTAATGGAACAAAAGGTAAAGGCTGCAAGGGATAAACTGATAATAGTAGATTTGGTTATTAGATGAAGGCAGGACAGGCTTCCCTGAAGAGATTCATTTTTAGGGACTGCCTAAAAGTGGACAAGATAAGGAGACAAGGGAGCTAGAGAGCAGGAGATCTAGGGATGAGTGGCGAGGATGGTTTGGTGATATTTGGAGAGGATTGGTGATGTAGCTAGGGGCAGAGTTGTAAATGGCTTTTTATGTCATTGTTAGAGTTATGAATTTTGGAGATATTACAGAGGGGATGTCTGCAAGATTTGAACAGTGAATGGATTTGGTGCTGAAAGGACAAGTCAGAGTTCAAGATCACACCTAGCACCCTGGCATGAGGGGAGAAATTGATGGTTGTATTACTGATCTTGATGGAGAAGTCAGGAGAGGGGACATGGGCTTGAGTTTGAGGAAGTGGTGTGATATCCATGCTGATATGTCAGTTAGTAAGTTAGTAATGCGAGAGAAGACTGAAGGAGTGAGGTTAGCAGTAGAAAGATAGATTTGTACTTCATCAGCATAGCGATGGTATTGGAAGCCATGGGAGTTTATCAAGTGACCAAAGGAGGGGGTGTAGATGGAGAAGAGAAGGGGTCCGAGGACAGAACCATGGGGGGTCCTTACAGAAAGAGGAAGTGGAGAGGAGGAGACAGAGTAATAGGTAACACTGAAAGTATGCTGTGATAGGTAGGAGAAGAACCAGGCTAGAGCAGAGTCTTGAAGACCAAGGGAGTGGAGTTTTTTGAGAAAAAGAGGATGGTTAACACTATTAAAGGTTGCAGAGAGGTCTACTAGTATCAGTATGGAGTAGTGGCCATTAGTTTTAGCAGTTACTAAATCATTTGTGAGTTTTAGTAGGGACATTTTAGTGGAGTGTAGTAAATGAAAGCTGGACTGTAAGGGGTCAAGAAGGTTGTTGTCAGTGAGGTAGTAGTTTAGACAGTTGTAGACTAAGCATTCTAAAAAAGTTTACAGATAAATAGGAGCACGGAGGGGGCATGGTCAAGATGGCGACCTAGGAGGACGTGAGGACCTGGGGCTCCGCACCTGGCTGGCTTAATTATCCGCTTATCCGCTCTGGGATCTATAATCACCCAGACTTGATTTTATGAACTAGTGAACATCGGAAATGCGGAGGGGGAAATGGTAAGAAGCAGAACTCAGCTCCCAAAACCCATCCATTAGTAAGGGGCCTACACATGGACCGCAATCCCAGCATGTTGTCCCAGACCGACCAGGCCGATCCAGCTTCCATAGGAACTGACCAGGTCACTGCCTTGATGCAAGCCATCACGGGTTGCAAGACCACGCTGACTGCCAAGATTGAACTTATGCAGGAGATGGGTTTAATCAGAAGTGACATGGACAAATACCACGACAGGCTCTCAGAGGCGGAAAGGAGGGTGGGAGACACCGAAGACACGGTCCGTGAGCATGATGCATCCCTCCACACACTACAGGTTAAAATTAGAGCACTTGAATCCCGCGCTGAGGAACAGGATAACCGCAACCGTAGAAATAATCTACACCTGGTGGACCTCCCTGAGGGGGCTGAGGGTCATGATCCAGCAGCCTACAAGTAAAAATCTGCTCCACACGCTTCTCCTCACAGGATACCATCGATCAGAGGTATGGCAAGTGCCCCACCACGAACCTTCATATTCCAGCTGCTTAACTTATGAGACCGAGATCTGGTCTTCTGGGAGACGAGGAAACTGGAAGAATTATGCCACGAGAATGTGAAGATCAGGATTTTCCCCGACTATTCACCAGAAAAACAGCACCTCCGTTGGACCATCAATCATGTTAAAGCCCAGTTTCGTCTCAAGGGACTGAAATCCAACATGATGTTCCCAGCCCGGCTGCGTGTTGTGGATGGTGAGTCGATCCGCTACTTTATCTCCCGGAGGTTTTATTACTTATAACGTCTAAAGCGCAAAAATCCCAGCTAGCCCAAACACAATGAGTCATTGAACAGGGGGAGAAGACTGGTAGACTCTTGGCTTGGCTCTCACTATAGCCCGGATTCGGGGAGAAGATAGTACAATGGTGGTAGATCCTGTGGATATCAATGCCTGCTTTGCCTCTTTTTACCCCCGACTATATTACTCCAGAATACAACATTCCAGCGCAGAGCTATTTGAGTTCCTTGACTGAGTGCCATTTCCTGCTCTTACCCCTTCTGCAAGGGACAGACTAGATAACCCGATCAAATTGTAGGAGATCAAGCAGGCATTGAGCTCTTTACAAATGGGTAAGACTCCCAGGGTGGATGGTTTCCCACCAGAATTCTACAAACAATACATGGAAGAGGTGGTACCTAGAATGCACACAATGCTCACGGAAACTTTAAAGGAAGGAGCCCTTCCCCCATCCATGGCCCAGGCCACCATAGTGGTGATACCCAAGTCCGGGAAGGATCCCCAGTTGTGCTCATCATATGGTCCTATTGCCCTGCTTAATACTGACACCAAAGTCCTGACCAAGATTCTCACCAAGCGTCTGAATGAAGAGATACTTCATCTGGTGCATGAGGACCAGTCAGGGTTCATGCCAGGTAAGGGAATGGATATCAACCTTCAGAGACTGTACATGGTCCTGGCTTCTGGAGACGGAGAGGGCTGAGATGCTGTAGTGGCCTCCCTGGATGCCGAAAAGGCATTTGATTCTCTGCAGTGGGAATACCTATGGGAGGTCCTACGCAGGTTTGGGTTTTGACCCGTCTTCCTCTCCTGGGTCAGGGCTGTGTACAAGTCTCCACATCCTTCTCTCTGTACAGAGGAACTAGGCAGGGGTGTCCACTTTCCCTGGGGCTTTTCGCCCTGGCGATTGAACCTATGGCCATTTTACTGCTCTCCACACCTGCAGTTCACAGTATAACTATAGGCCCCCTTTAAGAAAAAGTATCATTGTATGCTGACGACACCCTATTGTAACTCAGGGACGAAGGGGACTCCCTGCAGGCTGCCCTTAAAAAGAGTCAGAGCCTTCCAAATCATATGTTTTTCAGATATCTACAATTATGCCATATTTTCTGCTCCCAATTCCCCTCCCTGGTACTTCTAGAGATATCTGGTCTAGAGCTAGTGCTCCGATCTCCAGAAGACCGGAAACCGATCTCTACCCTGTACAATATACTATCCATTTTGGATACATCTAAGGTATCTCAACTCTATACACGTTGGCAACAAGACATCCCTGATTTAGCAGACGATAACTGGGAGTAGGGTATCCAACAGTTCCTTCCCCTGATGATCTCAGCATGGGATAGGTTCTCCCAGTTTAAATTCTTACATTGCACCTACTACTCTCTGGCCCGCCTGGCGAGAATCTTCCATGACCGCACGGCTCTCTACCCCAAATGTGGCTTAGACAATGTTGATTTCTTCCATGTTGTCTGCTCCTGTCCCAAGCTGGTGAAATTTTGGAGGGAGATACTGGATAACATCAATCTAGTTGGGAAACTAAAACTTCCGTATAGCCCTAACCCCCTTCTACTTGGCCTCTGTGACAATCTTGACGTCCCCCAGAGGAAAAAACTTTTTGTATTCTACGCATCCTTCTATACTAGAAAGGTGATTCTACTTCACTGGAACCAATCTCAACCACCCACTAGTCAACTTTGGAAATCCCTAGTGAACATGGTCCTGCCACTCTACAAACTAACTTATCTATTCAGAAATTGCCCAAAAAAATTTGATAAAATATAGGCAGCATGGGTGGAGGCTAGGCAGTTAACTCTTGAGTAAATTCATGAAACCCCCCTCTGTATTTATAACAGCCCCCTGAGTGTTTAGTATCTTAACCACACTCAGCCCGGTATCCCCAACAGGCTACTCTACTCTGCCTGAGGTGTATATCAGCATAGTCTAGCTAGACTAGACATATTAAAAATTTTCTGCATTTGCTGTATCATTCTACTTCTGCATTCATATCTACCAGTGTTATATGATTACTGTCTGTAATTATTTTTATTTCTTTTATTGGTTCCCCCCTCTTTTTCTTTTTTTCTTTCCTTTGTTTTTGTTTTTATTTTTTGTCAGCTTTGTAATATTCAATAAACTTATTGTTGGAAAAAAATAGGAGTAAGGAGATGAGTCTTAAATTGTTCACACTGATGAGGTCCAGTAAGGGCTTTATAATTATGGGGGTGATCAGCTCATGTTTTAGGGTGGAGTAAGGAAGCATAGGATAGAAGAAGAGGGAGACCATGGTAGTTGTGAGGCAAAAGGGTCCAGCAGACAGGTGGTAAGGATGGCCTTAGGGAAGGGTTGAGGGTGGTTTTATACAGGGTATGTTAAGTTGGATAGTTGTCTGCGCAGTGGAGATGCCCCCACAAATTTCATCAATCTTGTTTTTTAAGTGATTGGCAATCTCATGAGCAGTGAGTGAGTTACGGGGTGGAGGTGGAGAAAGTAGAGATTTAATAGACAAAAGACGATGAGAACTGGATGACAGAGTATTAATGAGAGTGACAAAGTAGTCTTGTTTGGCAGCATAGAGGGAGGAATTGTATTTTAAGAAGGCAGATTTATATAGGGTGTCCTGATATATTATTCATTATATGTTAATCTTTTAAAACCTTGGAAGGACAGAGAGGCTTTGTTGCCAGTACCAACCCCCACAAAAGGACACTGCCCCATGACACCTGAGGTACCCATAACTGAAACCTTGTCAGTGACCCAACAGAATTACGTTTAAGAGTTTGTGAGAAAGAATAGAGACCTGTTCCTCTCACCTGGCTGGACTAACCACAGTTACAGTATACAGCATGACATAATTACAGAACCAGGTGTCCGTGTAAATGTAAAGCCCTATAAAATGACCGAGGCCAGGTGGGAAGCAGTTGCAAATTATGTAAAGTACATGTTATTGGTCAAGTGATTGACCAATTGATTGATTGGTCAAGTCCAATAGTGTTGGTCCCAAAGCCAGCAGAACCATAATGTTTTGTAACAATTTCAGAGAGTTGCGTGTCCACATTTGATACATACCTGATGCCTGATGGATGGGCTTGTTGACAGATTGGGAACTGCCCAGTACATAGATACTTTAAATCTGACTAAAAGTTATTGGCAGATACCCCTAATGGTGTCTGTGAAAGAAAAGATGGCATTCTCTACCACCTAGTATAAGTGGATGCCTTTTGATATGCATCAAACTCCTGCCTCATACCAGAGAATGATAGACAAGACATTAAGACCACATCGCCAATACACAGCTGTCTGTTTGGATGATGTAGTCATCCACAGCCCAATTTGGGAGTCTCATTTTCCATGGGAGCCAGCATTAGTAGATTTCCTTCGGAAAGCAGGACTGCCAACCCCAAAAAGTTTGCGCTAGGCTTGGAGATGGCAAAATACTTTGGCTACATTATTGGTAGAGGACTGATTTAGCCTCAGATCAATAAGATTGTTGTGATTAAAAAGTGGCCCCAACCCATAAATAAAAAGCAAGTTTGGGCATTTCTTGTAATCACCGGATACTATAGGCCCAATTTTTCCACTATTGCAGCCCCACTGAGAGATCTAATGAAAGGTAGAGGGTTTGAGTGAAATCCCGAGGCAGATAAGACATTTCAAATGTTGAAGCAAGCTCTTTGTGCACAACCTGTGCTTGTGACCCCAAATTTTACAAAGGAGTTTGTGGTACAGGCAGATGCCTCTGATGTGGGACTGGGTGCTGTACTATCCCAAATCAGAGATGGGGAGGAGCACCCGATAGTCTACCTTAGCAGAAAGCTTAATAGACATGAGAAACATTATTCATTTGATGAGAAGGAATGTTTGGCTATCAAATGGGCCTTGGATGCTCTCAAATATGACCTGTTGGGGAGACAATTCAAACTAGTCACTGATCATTCCCCTCTCAAATGGATGTGTGATAATAAAGAGAAAAACAGTTTTGTGACAAGGTGGCTTCTTGCTTTGCTAGCATTTAAATTCACAGTGGACCATATAGCTGGGAAACATCAGAATAATATTGATGCCATTTCTCGGGTCCATTGCCTTGTTGGGACAGTTGCTCAGCCTCAGCGGCTTGAGCGAGGGTGGGGGATGTGGGGGTTGTGACACTATGAAAGGCGAGGGGATTGATCTAATTTCTTAAGACCCAAAAATGCAAAAATAGTACAAATGTACCCCAAATGACCTTTTTTTTTTTGGAAAGTAGACAGTGCAAGGTAGTTAGTAAGAGGCATTGCAAGTTTTTGAAGTTGTACATTTTTGTCACAATATTTTGAAGAAATTTAAAAAAATTGTTTTTCCCCCTTTTTTTACATACTCTCTAAAATGTCAAGACAGTACAAATACACCCCGCTTTTTTGGAAAGTAGACAGTCTGGAGAATTTAGTATGAGGCATGGCAAGTTTTTGGAAGATGTAATATTTTATCACAATTTTTTCGAAAATGAAGTAATTTAATACAATTTGTTATTATTTAATTTTTTTTTAAAATACTGCCATCAGTGCAATACAGCATCATCATATGACTGTAAAAAAAAATAGTGTTTTTAAAAAATATTATTTTTTTTTTACAATTTTATTTTCATTTATGACAGCTGTGATTACTAGTGATTTGGGATTGGCTAAAGCTACAGGGTGCTGTGATTGGCCCAGAAACCGGGTGATAGCTGTGGGCCATTCACAGTATAGGAAATACAGCTGTTATGAATGCTTAAAAAACGGCATGGGATCACTCTAAAAAATCCATACTTCAGCAGATTTCTCTATTGGAATATACAAAATTTTGAGTAAATACAGTATGCAGCATCTTATTGCATACTTCCAAATTCTTGAAATGTAGGCATACATTTCCATTTTGGCATATTTTGAAAATTTGGGCATTTCAACCTTAGTCCATGACACTTTCCTTTGTTTTGTCAGTAGATCTTTTTTATCTGCATACATATAATTCTCTAAAGAATGGACTCCTTTACTATATATGTTTACTTTGGCTTGTTTTCAATCCTTGGAAATTGTTTTGTACCTTATTGCACATTGCTGATGCCCTTGCCAGTGAATATGTTTTTAAGAAAATGTATAGATTCTTTTTACTCTTCATCTATTCCGGGTTGCGTGGTCTCCACTTTCACCTCATTTACCTCATTGGTTGAAAGTACAGAGTGGTTTCATGTAAAATAACGCAATAGAGTTTTTTTGTCCTGAATAAGATTTTATTAAATGAGTCCTGTGTCATAATTTCAGGGTTGTACAGGACCCCAGGATGCTCTTCTTATAGAACAGATCAGTAATACGATTTTCATGGGTACTGGCAAGTTTTGTATCCTCTGCGCTGCTTTCCAGGTCTGAAATCTACTATGTTTTCAGTAGAAATTTTATCTGATGACATTTTTAAGGGATAGATTTCTTCTTTCCAAATCTCCAGGGTTCTTGGTGAGCTCTTCACAATTGCTCACACCTCAACAACAATTTTTGTTTTTCACACACTTTCTCATATCTTTTTCAACTGAATATACTATTATACTGTATATCCAAAGAATATAGTTTTTCATCTGTTTTCATATTACCTAGCCCCCCCCCCCCCCCCCCCCCCATTAGACCCACACTATTCTTTTTGTACTTTTGAGGCACAGTCAGCTTATCTTTTTTCCTGAGTAAAGAGTATTTTCAATGAAAATTGTCTTCTTGCATATTTGCAAACTTTTGGACATTTCTTTGAGTCCTTCGTGCAAGTAATTCTATGACGCCTTTGTCTGCAGTGTCATCTCATGCTGTTAGCAGAAACAAGGATTTCAAGATATTTAGTCTTAATTTGGCTTGCAAGATTAAAATGAATACATTTATTAAGCAGGAACTACATCAATATAACTTTTAGGTAGACTTTTTGATTGATTGAAATGTTTTTTTTGAAAATAGTTTCATATTTTGATAACTATATTATATTTACACATATGAAAATTTTTCATTCAGTGCCATCTGTATATCAAAGAACATGAAAACTTTCCCTACTAAAAGTAAATGTATAATTATTTTTTCACATATTGTATTTTGTGAGGTTTAAGCTCTTCCTATTGTTTATCTATTTTATATTTTTTTAACAGAAATTAAAGTGATTGTAAACCTAACTTTTATTATTTTTTAAATAATAACCTTGATATACTTACCTGCTCTGTGCAATGGTTTTGCATACAGCAGCCTTGATCCTCCTTTTCTCAGATCCCACACCAGAACTCCTGACTCCTTTTCTTGTTGGTGTGTCACCATGAGAAACTATTTCTATTGATCCTGAGCTGCACTGTCTGCATCTATTGAAACAAACAGTGCAGCTTGGCAGTGCCCCTCACACCATCATCACATGATATGATTGACAGCAGAAGGAGCCAATGACTCTCACTGATATCAATCTGCCCTATGAGGAGGGAGAGAACCGAAAACCATTGCTTTTGGGGACCAATGCTGGATCGAGATCGTGCTCAGGAGAGTATAAGAGGGATTTGGGAGGGTAATGGCACACAAAATGAATGCATTAAAGTAAAAAAACCTTCTATCTGTTCAACCGCTTTAATATCTCACAGTTACATACAAACGTGATAAACACATTTCAGTGTTTATCTCAGTAACTCAATGACCCTTATCAGACATACAATCCAAGGTTTTATTGAGAGCCTCTAAGCCTGAAAACAAATGGTTATTGCTGTGCTATAATTTTAGCTAATATATAGTGCTCTGGAAATCACATGTAACATGCAGTAAATGTTTCTTTGTTAAAAAATGTTGTACAAATATAATATAAAAGCAAACAGCAGATAAAAAATACATATACATTAGACAAAAAGTAATAATTAAAATGGATGTAAACCTGATTCATTAAATTTGACCTAAGCACATATATCTGTAGTTTTCTTAGCTCTCTCCAAGTCCCGCATTTATCTTGTGTTTTATTGCTCTGTTATCAACACTTCTGACAAGTTTTCCCTCAACCAAGATAAAACCAGCCGGAAATTTGTGTCATGGGAGGTTGTTATAAATAGCTTAGCAGAGAGCTTGTCTTGTCATGGCACAGCTCTGCCCATTCCTTCCTTCTTCTGCCTAAGTGCAGTGGGGGTGTTTGTCTTTCTTCCAATCAGTTGTTTTGGCATATCAAGACAATGGGTTACACATATTATATACAGTACATTAAGCTGGTATGTTTTCAAGTACATGCTTTACATAACCAAGATGATTGCAATATGAGAGAGGAATGCATCTTTTAACTCAAATTGTTTTGTGAATACTTTCACTTCTTCAGTAGTAGATGCCTCCAATAACAGAACAATATACTAAAATATATATCAATTATATTAAAGTACTCCCTAGAAAGACGGGGGTGCCACCATCCTACATATTGATGTTCTAAAAAGGGCCTTACAAACCAGCTGGAACGTAACAAAATGTAGCATCTCCAAAAAGTGACTGCTGCTCAGTGTCTGACAATGACCCAATGGGAAAACTAATGAGGTGGCACAAGAGAGATCATGATTGTACTAAAAATATATAACAAAATACCAAAAACCAACCTGAAAAAAGGGGGAGAGAGTGAAAAGAAATTAAAAGTGTATTAAGTATCGGGGCATGGCTACCGCGCGTTGCTGGATGGTCGGCTGAGTGCAGAGCTCTGCTCCAGTGACGGGAATCCACTGCATCCAGGGGACCCACAAGCCGGCTAATCGCAACCACAACCTTCCGGACAGATCCCTCACCCTCCAGGGATGTCACTCAAAATGAGAGGCGCCGTGCAGCCAAAGAAACTGCCAGATTTCTTCCTGCCGGCAGCCCGCGAAAATAGCCAAAATGGCGCCTGCGCGGGAGTCAGCTCGCAGTCATCTCCAGGCTCCTCTCTGGCCGCTGCACAGAGCCCAGTCTCCAGGGACAGACAGGGCCAGTGCTCACCAGGGACCTCTACACGGCTTTATAATAGCCCTGCTAAGTCAAGGCCACGGCTGTCAGAAGATGCTCAGCAGGTGAGTGCTGAACAAGACTCATTAGATGATACGAGGGAAATAGCGGAATGCATTACTGAGTTCCCCACTACTGACAAACCAGTATCTGAAACCACATTAAAGGACATGCTTATCTCCCTGCGTGCCTCCCTACATATGGACATGATGCAGTGTATTAGCAACTTCAAGTCTGAAGTGGGGCACTGGGTGGGAGACTGGATCATGTTGAAAAGAAAATGGGGGACTTCGCCACCGCGCACAACACGCTAGTGGATGCCCATAACAAACAATCTGACGGCATTGACTGGCTCAAATCCAAGATGGCGGACCTGGAAGACAGGTCATGGCGCAATAACGTTAAACTGAGGGGAATCTCTGAGGCCATACTACCTGCACAATTATCTCAACATGTCCAGGATCTCATGAGAACCCTATTACCTTTGTTGTCGAAGCTAGAACTGATTGTTGACCGCATCCACCGCCTCCCTAAATCTCTGCACCTCCCGGATAATATCACTGGGATATCCTAATGCGGGTACACTTTTTTCACGTCAAGGAGCAGTAAATGTCTTTCAGGAAGGCAGACCAGCTCCCAGAAAAATTTTCACACATACAAATGTATGCAGACCTATCTCAGTATACCATGCAGAGACAGAAAGCGCTCCTACCAGTAACGAAGGCCCTGCGCAAACTATGGGGTCCCTTACAGATGGGGTTATCCATTAAAACTGATGATCACTCATGACGGGAACTCATCTGTGATCACCACACTGGAAGAAGGTCTTGCTCTGCTCCATTCTCTAGACATCCTTCCTGATGAACCCATCAGCAGCTCATCCTCATCCCCGCCTGCAAAACTAGCCACCCAGGAGGACTGGCAAACAGTGTCGCGGAGGAAGAAAAAGAAAACCAAAAAACATAACCCCTGATGCATGCATCTGCAACTTAACCATGCGACCAATGGATTCCAGACACTTGAGGAAATCCAGTGCGCTTCACTTGTTTTCCCCCCAAACAAATGGGCAATTATCCTGCCTTCAGATCCCTAAGTGGATCTCCCTTTTTATTCTATCGCTTACTGAACCTTTTCTCTATACCATTTTTTTTTTCAATTTTAGTTTGCATTACTGGTCTGGTCTGTCCGGTGTTTGAAATGCCCTGCCTCCCTCTGGTCCGGATCATTGGCCCTCTACCACACAGCTCTCTGCTGGAGCAAAACAACACGTAGCATATGAGGTACCGCTTTATCTTTCGATTACTCTGTAACCATGGCGTTCAATTTATTTTCCTTTAATGTACACGTCCTGAACCACGCAGACAAGCGAGCCTCTGTATGGAGGGAGGCACTAAAACTCCAGGCGGATGTGTTATACATTCAGGAGTCCCATCTACTACGGACACGCCTAGGTTTCAGCACAAAAGCTTCCTCTGTATATTTCAGGCCTCAGCCACGGAAAAGAGGAAGGGTGTGGTTATTGCCATAAAGGACACAGTCGCCTTCACCTTGAATACAATACAGGCAGACTCAGACGGGCGATATATAATTCTGTCAGCTGAACTTAATAATAAGCCCTAAACGATTGGCAACCTGTATGCGTCTAATGTGCACCAACTGCCATTCTTGAACAGACGGTTCCACAAAATTAAAAAAACCCGAAAGGGTTCCCTGGTGGTGTGTTGTGACTATAATATGACAGCCGATTATACATTGGACACGACATCCAGGTCCAACCGACCTTTGCCTAAACTCCAACCCTTGTTGACTGCTGAGGATGTTTATGATGTGTGGAGATGTCAACATGCGAGTGAGAAAGGTTTTACATTCCATTCAGCCAGGCACAATACATATTCTAGAATCGATTTTATCTTAGTTGATAAGATGTTGTGGCAGGCAGTGTCTTCCTCCACCATCCATGACATATCTTGGTTGGATCACGCACCAGTCTCCATAACGGTGATGGAAGGACACACTCCGTGCCCTGCCTACTTGTGGAGAGCTAATTCCCGCTTGTTTCAGGCACCCTCGCATGTTGACACTATCTCAACAAAATTGTCTGAGTTCTTTGAGTTGAATGATCTGTGCAAAGTCCTACTACCCTCTGGTGTACCCATAAGGCTTTCATTAGAGGAATTATGGTACAAATAAGCTCCCGGGAAAAGAGGCTAAGAGCACAGAAATTAGACCACATCCTGGGGGAAATTCAGGCCTTAGAATCCATAAACAAGGCAACTCCCAACATTGCTCATAAACTTACTCAGCTCTGTCTCGATCTCAGGCGTCTCCTTATTGAACAATATGATAAATATGTCCACTCACTTAAAGTAACTCGTTACTCATCTAGCAACCGTGCCGGGAAATATTTGGCTCAAAGACTAAGAGCTGTCAGAACCAGAACCAAAATTCCCTTCATATACCACCCCATAGATAAAAAGAAAGAATCAACTCAAAAGAAATAGCCAATGCTTTTGCGGATTATTATTCCTCTTTATACAACCTACACACAGATAAGGATACACCACAACCTACAGATGATAACATACAATCCTTTCTCTCCAGTATTAATCTTCCCTCTCTCTCACAGGACCAACTAGCTACACTCAACATTCCTATTACAAAACCTGAGATCGAGAAGGCTATAAAAACTCTCCCTTTAGGCAAATCACTGGGACCAGATGGTTTAACTAATGACTACTATCATACCTTCCCAGGCTTGCTACCCCCAACGCTGAGTGCAGTTTACACTTAAGCAATGTCCTCTGCCTCCTTCCCGTCAGAGATGCTTAGAGCATATGTGGTCACCATTCCCAAACCAGGCAAGGAACCTAATACCCCTTCCAATTTCAGGCCAACCTCCCTATTAAATACTGATGTCAAGTTGTACACCAAAATACTAGCGCATAGGCTGCATCCTATTCTCCCCACTCTCGTCAAGTCGGATCAGGCAGACTTTACGTCTGGACGACAGGCTTCGGATGCCACAAGGCGCGTCATAGGCATCATTAAATATGCTGGGGCCTGTCGGATGCCTTCTCTGCTCCTTTATTTGGATGCAGAGAAGGCGTTTGACAGGATCCATTGGGGATATATGACCCAAGTCTTGCGAAGATTCGGTTTTGTTGAACCGATCCTTTCTGCTATTCTTGCTCTCTACTCTGCCCCCTCTGCATAGGTTTTCACTTCAAACATGTTGTCGCCCCCCTTCACAATTTCCAATGGCACGAGGCAGGGCTGCCCCCTCTCCCCAACAATCTTCAACCTCCTTATAGAACCATTGGAGGAGAGGATTTGATCCCATCCCCATATTACAGGTGTCTCCTTACAAGATAGCTCCCACAAAATTAATTTATTTGCGGACGACATTATCTTATTCCTCACATCCCCTGCTACTTCACTGCCACATGCACATAGCGTACTCAAAGAGTTCAGTCAAATTTCCTTCTATAAAGTTAATTTCATGAAATCAACCATTCTAGATCTAGGTATTGAGCCTACCCTTCTTGCCCATTTAATCACAAAATTTCCCTATACATGGAGTGAATCCACTATATCATATCTGGGGCTTAAACTTACCAAGGACACATGAAATTTGGCAGATGCTAACTATCCCCTGTTAATCGAGAAGCTGACCAAGGAATCAAACAGACAGACCAATTCTGAATTGTCTTGGTCGGGACGTCTCGCATCATTCAATGTCATGAAGATCCTGCCAGAAATCTGCACCCCAGGCTCTCTGGCTCGGGTCCGCGGGTGTCATAGTGTGCCCAAGAACCTGATCTGAAATACTTACCTGTGATAAAGACCTGGCTTGTCTGTGACCTACCCATTATCTGCCTACACCCGACCCTGGCCTGTCTGTGACTACTCTCCTGCCTGTTCTTTTGTTCCTTTGCCGCCAGCTGATACCTGACCCGGCCTGTCTCTGACTTCTCTCCTGCCTGCTCCCTTGTACCTTGCTGCCAGCCTGATACCCGACACGGCCTGTTGGACGATCCAGTTTGCTGAGCTGATCCTACCTGCCAAACTGATCCAGTCTGCTGAGCTGATCCTACCTGCCAAGCTGTTCCAGTCTGCTAAGCTGATCCAGTTTGCTGAGCCAATCATAGCTAAATTCTGGAAAATAAAGGAGGCACCAAATGCCTCAGAGGTCCTAATGACCACTCATTTACACTATACCTATGAATTAATTCTAGCTAGAAGGCTCCGTTCTAGGAAAAAGTTTGATAAAAATTGGCAAATATGAGAAAACTGGTTTAATAGGAATGTAGGACCCTAAATTCTTGGCAACCCCTTCCAAACCTTGTGGTAGAGATCTGTGGACTATACCAGGGCCATACCAACCCACTTTGGACATATGACAGACCAATGTTGAAGGTTAAATGTTAAATGTTAATTGTTGAGTTTCAGATTATATTTATGTTTAAGTTTGTGCTCTTTCGTTTTTTTTTACCTTTTTGTTAATGTTCCCATCTCGTCCCACTTTGGAGCTCAGGGGACCACTATCATGAATCATTGTACCTCCAAATAACTATAGAATTAGAATTTCACCGAAGTGAACACCCTTTGTGGGTTTTTAGGTTACGGATGATTCAATAAGGGACTATATGGATCACTATCTTACTTGTATCCTGACATGCTTGTTAACAAGTTATCCTTATACATGAATCAGTTGATTGTATGTACAGTATGTTTGAATGTTATACACCTGAGATAACATTATTGGGAATGTACGATAAGTTTGGATTGTACTGTAAAAATATTCTATTTACATTAAAAAAAGTGTATTAAGTACCTCCAGGTACTGTTAATAAAGACAAGAAAATGATCTTAATGTTTTACAATTGAGGTTAGTATGTATGTTAACCACTTTCAGACCGGACCATTTTGCTGGTAAATGACCAGAGGTCTTTTTACAATTTGGCACTGCGCTGTTTTAACTGGTAATTGCGCGGTCATGCAATGTTGTACCCAAACAAAATTTGCGTCCTTTTCTTCCCACAAATAGAGCTTTCTTTTGATGGTATTTGATTGCCTCTGCGATTTTTATTTTTTGCGATATAAATGGAAAAAGACCGCAAATTTTGAAAAAAAATGATATTTTCTACTTTTTGTTATTAGAAAAATCCAATAAACTCAATTTTAGTCATACATTTAGGCCAAAATGTATTCAGCCACATGTCTTTGGTAAAAAAAAAAGTCAATAACTGTATATTTATTGGTTTGCGCAAAAGTTGTCACATCTACAAACTAAGGTACGTTTTCTGGAATTTACGCAGCTTTTAGTTTACGACTGCCTATCTCATTTCTTGAGGTGCTAAAATGGCAGGGCAGTACAAAACCCCCCCAAATGACCCCATTTTGGAAAGTAGACCCCCTAAGGAAATTGATAAGTGGCATGTTGAGCCCATTGAATATTTTATTTTTTTGCCTCAAGCGATTGAATAATGACAAAAAAAAAATTATTATTTTTTTTTTACACAAAGTTGTCACTAAATGATATATTGCTCACACATGCTATGGGCATATGTGAAATGACACCCCAAAATAAATTCTGCTGCTTCTCCTGAGTACGGGGATACCACACGTGTGGGATTTTTTGGGAGCCTAGCCGCGAAGGCCATAAAATGCCAAGATGGCACAAAACCCCCACAAATGACCCCATTTTAGAAAGTAGACACCCCAAGCTATTTGCTGAGAGGCATGTTGAGTCCATGGAATATTTTATATTTTGCCCCAAGTTGCGGGAAAATTACAAACTTTTTTTTTTATTTATTTTTTTCACAAAGTTGTCACTAAATGATATATTGCTCACGCATGCCATGGGCATATGTGAAATGACACCCCAAAATAAATTCTGCTGCTTCTCTTGAGTACGGGGATACCACATATGTGGGACTTTTTGGGAGCCTAGCTGCATACGGGGCCCCGAAAACCAAGCACCGCCTTCAGGCTTTCTAAGGGCGTTACAGTTTTGAAGGCCATAAAATGCCAAGATGGCACAAACCCCCCCCAAATGACCCCCTTTTGGAAAGTAGACACCCCTAAATTTAGGGGTACACTAGTGAGACTAGGTAATAAATGGCGGGTGCCCTGAAACTATAAAAAAATAACTAACCAACCAGCGTCACCTGTAACCGTTATATGGTGATCACTGGTGAAAGGGTTAACTAGGGGGCAATCAGGGGGCTTTATGCGGTAGTATATGGGGGTCCCTGGCGCTATAAAAAGCTGCGGCGAACCTAAATACCTACCTGCCTAACTAGCGTCACCTGTGACACTAATACAGCGATCAGAAAAATGATCGCTTATTAGGCTGGGTTCACACTGGAGCGATGCAGGAACGCCACGAATCCGCGGCGGGTTCCCGCATCGCATGCCTCCCGGCGGCAGTTCACACTGCCCTATGCGAACTGCTGGGAGTGTCAGTGAAATGTTAATGACACCCCCAGATCAGTTCGCATATCGCAGTGCGATCTGCAAACTCGGATCGCATGGTGTGAACACCCATGCGATCCGATTCTGCTGCGGACCAAAAAAAGGGTCCCGTGCGAGTTTGCGGCGGGTGCGACACGAATTCAGCCATACTATCTGTATGGCTGAACTCGAATCGCACAGAGATCGGATGTGATTTGCACTGCAGTGCGGTGCGAATCATATCCGTTCTCAAACCGCTGCAATGTGAACCCAGCCTTAGTGACACTGGCGACGGGGGGTGATCACGGGGTTAAACCTTTATTGGGGGGGTTAGGGGGGTACCTTAGAACTAAAGGGGGCTAGCCCTAACTGCCCTAACAGTTATTACAGTCACAAATGACACCCGCCGGGTGATCAAGGGGTTAAACCTTTATTAGGTAATAAATGGCGGGTGCCCTGAAACTATAAAAAAATAACTAACCAACCAGCGTCACCTGTAACAGTTATATGGTGATCACTGGTGAAAGGGTTAACTAGGGGGCAATCAGGGGGCTTTATGCGGTAGTATATGGGGGTCCCTGGCGCTATAAAAAGTTGCGGCGAACCTAAATACCTACCTGCCTAACTAGCGTCACCTGTGACACTAATACAGCGATCAGAAAAATGACCGCTTATTAGGCTGGGTTCACACTGGAGCGATGCGGGAACGCCACGAATCCGCGGCGGGTTCCCGCATCGCATGCCTCCCGGCGGCAGTTCACACTGCCCTATGCGAACTGCTGGGAGTGTCAGTGAAATGTTAATGACACCCCCAGATCAGTTCGCATATCGCAGTGCGATCTGCAAACTCGGATCGCATGGTGTGAACACCCATGCGATCCGATTCTGCTGCGGACCAAAAAAAGGGTCCCGTGCGAATTTGCGGCGGGTGCGGCGGGTGCGATGCGAATTCAGCCATACTATCTGTATGGCTGAACTCGAATCGCACAGAGATCGGATGTGATTTGCACTGCAGTGCGGTGCGAATCACATCCGTTCTCATAAACCGCTGCAATGTGAACCCAGCCTTAGTGACACTGGCGACGGGGGGTGATCACGGGGTTAAACCTTTATTGGGGGGTTAGGGGGTACATTAGAACTAAAGGGGGCTAACCCTAACTGCCCTAACAGTTATTACAGTCACAAATGACACCAATGCAAAAAAAAAAAAATGCAATTGGTGTCACTGTGACTGGGGGGGGCAGAGGTAATTGGGGGGGTAATCGGGGGGTAAAGGGGGGGTGTGAGTGTGCCTGGCATGTTCTACTGTATGTGTGGTGTGTTGGTGCAACTCACCGATGCTCTCTCCTCGGTGCCGGAACGAAAAATACCGACACGGAGGAGAGAATACATCACTTCCTCTCCTGTGTTTACATTACAGGAGAGGAAGTGATGTCACGGAGGATTTTCATTCGTCGGGAGCGATCGCGAGGGGGTGGCCATGAATGAATGGCCGTCCCCTCGTCCGGGATCGCTCCCGAACGAATGCCGACCGCCGCAGGCACCGGGGGGGGCCCGATCGGGCCCCCCACCCGCGGGAAGGCAGGGACTTATATATACGCCCTTATGCCTGCCCGTGCCATTCTGCCGACGTATATCGTCGTGCGGCAGTCGGCAAGTGGTTAAGGAGATACTAAATGTGTGTTAAATAATGTGTGAAAATAAAAAAGTAAAAAATGTGCAATAGCAATGGAAACAAAGTTTGAAAACCCAATGTTGGTACTGACTGAAGACAAAAATAGACCCACATATGTGTGTGATGTGAGCCAGGAAACTTATTAACAAAGACAAAAAAAGTACTTAGTGTTTACAAAGATGAGTGATGATTCTCCAACCAAACAGATCATGATCTCAAAGGAAAAGAAAAGCCCTCAATTAGCCTCCTCATTTTTTTCCCAGAGAGAAATCTGGCCCTTCCCAATATTAATTACCTCTAGGTACTATGAATATAGTCAGGTAATTGAAAAATATAAACAAAATTAGATCCAAAATAGATCCAAACTAATTTTAAAACCTATTCTGTGTAAGCAGCGCTAGATGATTACACTCTAACTAGATATTAAAAAACGTTTGAATGTATTGTAATCCACTGCAATAATGAGATATGAATCATCAAAGAATTATAAAAAATAGTATTTCCGTATGCAAAAAATGTGTATAGTCCAAAATGCTAAATAAACATATAGTATTAATTCCGGAGGTATGAACAGTCACATAAAGTAATCCTTCCACCGTTATACTGGATAACAGAGGATAAATCCCCCTATAAAATGGATTCTTACCAGACCAAGCTGGATCATAGGCATATATTGGCGGATCAACTGTGATTCTGGATCTCACCCCGGGATACAGCACACAAGGACAGCTGCTGACAGGATGGTCGGATCTCTTGCTAAATTAGCTCATTCACATGGAGAGGAGAAAGAAAAAATAGCTCCATAGTGTGATCCCCTTTCAATATTTTTATTAAATACACATCCCCCATCAGAATTACACTTTTTCAAGATAAAAAGGCATATAACAAAGTTTGCATAGAAAGTAATCAAGTGAAAGTGTCTCTTATGCTGTTGGCGTGGTATTCAAACCCCCGGTATTCAAACACAAGATATCTTTCTCAATGGTTCTCACTCTATTCAATGGAACCAATTGCCTTCAGAAGTCACCTAATTAGTAAATAGAGTCCACCTGTGTGTAATTTAAACTCTGTATAAATACAGTTGTTCTGTGAAGCCCTCGGAGGTTTGTTAAAGAACCTTAGTGAACAAACATCATCATGCAGGTCTCATGAACACACCAGACAGGTCAGGTATAAAGTTGTGGAGAACTTTAAAGCAGGGTTAGGTTATAAAAAATCCCAATATTTGAACATCTCACAGAGCACTGTTCAATCCATCATCCAAAAATAGAAAGAGTATGGCACAAATGCAAGCCTAAACAAAAGGGTGAACTGCTCCAGGTGATGTACTGAAGAAAACACCTTTCTCAAAGTGGGAGCCAGGTGCAGGCTCAGCACGAGCAATATTGAAGAAATGGATTCTGGACAGCCGCACTCCGATAAAAGCCTTGATTGTAATGAATAGTCAATGTTGATGTGACAACAGAAGCAGGACAAACAGCTGACACTTTTTACAACATCATTGTTGCTTAGTCATAGCTAAATGACTACAAATTGTTTGACAAATATATACCAGATTCAAACATGTCACATGAAGCATTCAATGATTTTAAATTGCAAACACATGTGGCCAAAAAATGGGGGGAGGGGAGGAAGAGATACGTACATACATGCGTAGCCCCTGAGAAAACATGCAAAAAATGGAAGACTGCAAACCTACCAAGACATGGCTGTCCATCTAAACTGACAGGCCATTCAAGGAAAGCATTAATCAGAGAAGCAGCCAAGAGGACCATGGTAACTCTGGAGGAGCTGCAGAGATCCACAGCTCAGGTGGGAGAATCTGTCCACAGGACAACTATTATAGTCGTGCACTCCACTAATCTGGCCTTCATGGAAGAGTGGCAAGAAGAAACCCATTGTTGAAGAAATCCAGATTGCTCCTCCCCTAACATCCCCCCCTCCCACACCCTACTTCCTCCTCCTTCCCACATTAGTGGTTGAGTATTGTTTCCCCTACCTTTTTTTCCTTTTTTTTTTTTTTTGTTATATAACTGTTCAACTCAATGTCATATATATTTGTATATCTACTAAAATACAAATATTATTCAAATTAGATCATATATTATGTGAAAATCTTTGTATGTTCTCATAAATGTATTACGTTATGACTTTATCATTGTATTATTGAGAAAAAAAAAAAAAAAAATTTCTTTGGAAAAAAAAAAGAAGTCCCATTTGCAGTTTCTGAGAAGCCATGTGGGGGACACAGCAAACATGTGGAAGAAGGTGCTCTGGTCAGATGAGACCAAAATTTTACTTTTTGGCCTAAAAGCAAAACGCTATGTGTGGCTGGAAAACTAACACTGCACATTACCCTGAACACACTGTGAAACATGCCAGTGGCAGCATCATGTTGTGGGGATGCATTTTTTTCAGCAGGGACAGGGAAGCTGGTCAGAGTTGATGGGAAGATGGATGGAGCCAAATACAGGGCAATCTTAGAAGAAAATCTGTTAGAATCTGCAAAAGACATGGGACTGGTGCGGAGATTTACCTTCCAGCAGGACAACGACCCTAAACATACAGCCAGAGCTACAATGCAATGGTTTAGATCAAAGCATATTCATGTGTTAGAATGGCCCAGTAAAAGTCCAGACCTAAATCCAATTGAGAATCTGTGGCAAAACTTAGAAATTGCTGTTCAGAGATGCTCTCCATCCAATACGACATCTTGTCCCGGTCTTCGAGGGTCTTGTCCCGCTCTTCGGTTTTTCTTGCCAGGCCTCCGCTTTCTTCTTCCACTCTTTTACTAGCATTGGCCTGGTCTTCTGTCACTGCCGCCACCACCTTCTTCTTCTTCTCCGTCTTCTTCTCTTCTTCTTATTCTTCCTTCTTCCGATGTTGACACGACGCTCTCTCCGGCCGTAATGCTGGGGAAGCGTTGTGCGGCAACTTATATAGGGACAAGGGGCGGGGTCACCGGGTGATGTCACATGGTGACCCCACCCCTTATGGTGTCACAGTCCCGGAGGATGCTGGGAATGTGACATCATAAGGGGCGGGGTCACCATGTGACACCACCTGGTGAACCCGCCCCTTGTCCCTATATAAATCGCTACCCAAAGCGCCCCCAGCATTACGGCTGGAGAGAGCATCGTGTCAACATTAGAAGAAGGAAGAAGAAGAGAAGAAGAAGCAGAAGGTGGCGGTGACAGAAGACCGGGCCAATGCTAGTAAAAGAGCTGGAAGAAGAAAGCGGAGGCCCAGCAAGAAGAACCAAAGAGCGGGACAAGATCCCCGAAGACCGGGACAAGACCCCCAAAGTCGGAAGAAGACCCCCGGATGGCGGCGTTGACAAAGGAGAAAGCCGGGCTCCTCCGCTAGTAAAAGAGCTAGCAAAAGAGCAGAAGATAGCGGAGGAGTCCGGTGAGAAGACCCCCGAAGGCGGAAGAAGAGAAGACCACCGGAGCTGTCTAATAAAGTATTTTAAAAAACTGTGTTGTGTTTTTTTTCTGTTCACTTTTTTCACCAGGTGAATGGGTAGGGGTACAATGTACCCCATACTCATTCACATAGGGTAGGGGGCCGGAATCTGAGGGCCGCCATATTAAAGGGGGCTCCCGCCCGCAGACCCCGACAACCAATGGCCAGGGTTGTCGGGAAGAGGACCTTGTCCTCATCAACATGGGGACAAGGTGCTTTGGGGAAGGGAGGCCCATGTTGAGGGCACATGGCCTGATACGGCTTGGGGGGGGGGGGCGCTTGCTCTCGTTCATCCCCACCCATTTTCCTGACCGGCCGGGCTGCGTGCTCGGATAAGGGTCTGCTATGGACTTTGGGGGGACCCCCACACCATTTTTTTGGCGTAGGGGTTCCCCTTTAAATCCATACCAGGTGACAGGGCTAGCGAGGTGTCAATCTCGCCCATGGAGGCGGCGACATTCACTTCCCTTCGCTAGTTCCATCTACCTGGAGCCACGTTCAAAATAAACGAACTTTACTCCATGTGTGGGCAAGTCCGTTCATTTCAAAAGTCCGGCGGACTAGCACACAGACGTGCAGATTATCCGCCAGACTGCCGAGTCCGGCGGACAATTTTGAGTCAAAACTTCTTTCTAAGTCCACTGGAGCCCACACACGTCCAAGTCCGTCTGATAATTTGATTGTGTGTACGCGACATAAGGGGATCTTATTATTTTTATTATTTCCCTTTAAGCATCATTAAAATCACTGTTTCTTTAAAAACTATCCTTTTAAAAAAAATTATTTAATTGATACATGTCCCCCAGGACAGTACCCGGACTCCCATGCCCTTTTTATGGCCAATAACTTGCATATAAGCCCTCAAAATGGGGACTTTTGATTTTTGGAGTTTGGGTCCCATAAATGGACTTTAATCACCTCAATACAGTGCAGTTACACCCCTTTCCTGACCAGACCAATTTTCAGCTTTCAGCGCTCTCAAAGTTTGAATGACAATTACTCAGTCATCCAACACTGTATCCATATGAAACTTGCGTCCTTTTTTCCCCACAAATAGAGCTTTCTTTTAGTGGTATTTAATCACTAGTGGGTTTTTTTTTTTTTGTGCTATAAATAAAATAAAACGTAAATTTGGTGAAAAAAATGCCTTTTTATTTGTTTCTGTCATAAATTTTTGCTAATTAGTAATTTTTCTTCATAAATTTTGGCCAAAATGTATACTGCTACATATCTTTGGTAAAAATAATGCCCATTAGTGTATATTATTTGGTCTTTGTGAAAGTTATAGAGTCTACAAACTATGGTGCCAATCACTGAAAATTGATCACTTCTGATCAGGCCTTCAGTACACCAGGTGTACCTCATTTCTTGAGACACTAACAAGTCAGAAAAGTAAAAATACCCCCCAAATGACCCCTTTTTACAAAGTAGACATTCCAAGGTATTAAGTAAGTAGCATGGTGAGTTTTTTTAAGTTGTCATTTTTTTTCATAATTCTTTGCAAAATTAAGATTTTTTTTATTATAATTTTTTTTACAAAATTGTCATATTATCAGGTTATTTCTCACACACAGCATATGCATACAACAAATTACACCCCAAAATACATTCTGCTACTCTTCCCGAGTACGGCGATACCACATGTGTGAGACTTTTACACAGCCTGGCCACATACAGAGCACCAACATTGATGTAGTACCTTCAGACGTTCTACGAGCAAAAATGACGCATCTCATTTCTCAACCATCTATTACACTTTTGAAGGCCCTGGAGTACCAGGACAATGGAATTTCCCATAAAATTACCCCATTTTGGAAAGCAAACACCCCAACGTATAATCTGTGAGGCATAATGAGTCTTTTGAATAGTTCATTTTTTTCCAGACGTTTTTGGAATATGTGGAAAAAAATTAAAATGCATTTTTTTTTACACAAAATTGTCAATTTATAAGATATTTCTAACACATAGCATGTATATAGCAATAATTACACCCCAAAATACATTCTGCTACTCTTCCCGAGTAGGGTGATACCACATGTGTAGGACTTTTACACAGCCTAGCCACATAGAGAGGCCGAACATTGAAGTAGTACGTTCAGGCGTTCTAGGAGCATAAATGACCCATCACACTTTTGAAGGTCCTGGACCACCAGGACAGTGAAATTACCCACAAAATGACCCCATTTTGGAAAGCAAACACCCCAACGTATATTTTATGAGACATGGGCTGCAAATAGGTACTCGGGTACTCTGATGGGCTGGAGATAGGTACTCTGGTACTCTGATGGCCTAGTGACGGGTACTCTGATGGCCTGGTGACAGGTACTCGGGTACTCTGATGGCCTGGTGACAGGTACTCTGATGGCTTGGTGACTGGTATCTGGGTACTCTGAAGGGTGGTGACAGGTACTCATATGGACTGTGACAGGTACTCGGGTACTAAGATGAACTGTGACAGGTACTCAGGTACTCAGATGAACTGTGACAGGTACTCGGGAACTCAGATGAACTGTGACAGGTACTCGGGTACTCAGATGGACTGTGACAGGTACTCAGGTACTCAGATGGACTGTGACAGGTACTCGGGTACTCAGATGGGCTATGACAGGTACTCGGGTACTCAGATGGGCTGTGACAGGTACTCGGGTACTAAGATGGGCTGTGACAGGTACTCGGGCACTCGGTTGAACCGTGACAGGTACTCGGGTACTTTGATGGGCTGTGACAGCTACTCGGGTACTCGGATGAACCGTGACAGGTACTCGGGTACTTTGATGGGCTGTGACAGATACTCGGGTACTCTGATGGACTGTGACAGATACTCGGGTACTCTGATGGATCGTGACAGATACTTGGGTACCCTGATGGACTGTGACAGGTACTCGGGTACCCTGATGGACTGTGACAGGTACTCGGGTACCCTGATGGACCGTGACAGGTAGTCGGGTAGTCTGATGGGCCGTGACAGGAACTCGGGTACTCTGATGGGCCGTGACAGGTGCTCGGGGTACTCTGGTGGGCCGTGGCAGGTACTCAGGTACTCTGATGTGCCGGGACAGGTACTCGGGTACTCTGATGTGCCGGGACAGGTACTTGGGTACTCTGATGGGCTGGGACAGGTACTCGGGTACTCTGATGGGCCGGGACAGGTACTCGGGTACTCTGATGGGCTGGGACAGGTACTCGGGTACTCAGATGGGCTGGGACAGGTACTCGGGTACTCTGATGGGCTGTGACAGGTACTCGGGTACTCTGATGGGCTGGGACAGGTACTTGGGTACTCTGATGGGCCGTGACAGGTACTCGGGTACTCTGATGTGCCGTGACAGGTACTCGGGTACTCTGATGTGTCGGGACAGGTACTCGGGTACTCTGATGGCCGGGAAAGGTACTCGGGTACTCTGATGGGCTGGGACAGGTACTCGGGTACTCCGATGGGCTGTGACAGGTACTCAAATACTCTGATGGACTGTGACAGGTACTCTGATGGACTGTGATTGACAGGTACTATGAGGGGTGGTGACAGGTCCTCTTTATTGGGGGGGCAATCAGTGTGTGTTGGTGTACACTGTAGGCGGTAACGAGATGTTACCGCAATCTCCTCCTCACACACGATCGGTGTGTGAGGAGGAGAACCCGGTAACATCTCGTTACCGCGGTTTGTTTACATTTTAGTGATCGGCTGTGGAAGCATCACGTGGTAAACAGCCATAACCAATGGCTGTTCACCCCCTTCGGTGGCGAGCGGTGTCTCCGTGACACGCCGCCACAGAAGAAACAGGGATGCGCGCGCACGATCGAGCGCATTCCCTGTTTAAACGGGAGGCCGTCATATGACGGCCTCCCGCCACAATAGGTTTGACCGCCTGGCCGTCATTTGACAGCCGGCGGTCAGCATCTACTTAATAGGGTTCTTGCTTCTGGTACCATCAGTAATTAAATGTAATTTCAATAATTACACGTGTAATTTTAATAACCCTTTTGTTTTAACACTGGTTATATTGATGAAAAATACCCTAAGCAATCCTATCTACACAAATTCTTAAAGTAGTGAGTGAGTGTTGTCACCTGAGGACAAGAAGTGTGTTACTGGAAGGATCACCAGATGAAAATAAAGGGAAAAAAGCCTGAAAAAGAAAATTAACGCAGCCTCGATATCTAAGAATTGGTAAGCTGTAATATTACATTTTTGTTGTTGGGTTTAGCAATGCTTTAAGATTTTATTCTGCCTTAATTTTTTCATTTAATTTAACACAATTTATAATATAAATATGAAGTTTTTTTATATAAATAGTTGGAAGACAGCATATTCATGGCAAATTTCTCCTTACAAAGCACGGAGCATTTTTAGTAGAGAAACAAAATGGTCAGCAGCATGTGTCATATTGTATTTGAATGGGAAGTAATTTATCGTCTCTAAAATAAAAGCTCCTCACTTCTGTGTTTTACTGTCTGCAGCAATCTTTACCATTTATTTGAAAAAAAAGAAGAAAACTGTACCATTATTAGCATATGAATACTTGGCATATCAAATTGCCTGTTCAAAAACAGAAGGACATTTGCTGCTGGCATGTGCACACAGACAAAGCAGCCATTTTGGGAGAAAAAAATAACACAAATGAAATAGTGCAGACTGGTTAACCCATTGTCACCATCATAGGATGCATAATGTACACAAATTAATCATGAATGTTTAAAAAAGGACTCTGAATGAAAAGCTGAATATCATTTTAAAATAAAAACTTGTTAAGACCACTATATTTAGCCAATTAACATATATAGTTCCTAGCTGGCAAAGCAGCTAATAACTAAGTAGCCAATGATCCAATACCAACATATGGTGCCTGTGCCCAACCTCTTCACGCCATAGCACTGGGTGGCAGTACAACTCACATAGAATGCAGGGGCCACTGTATTCTTCTTATAGTGGAACTAACCCCCCCCCCCCCCAACCCCCTACAGCTAAGGAAGCTGCTATTGTAGCCTATTTTTGATCTTTAGATCTTTAGTTGTCATGGCATTGCACATGTTATCAATTATGACACCAGCCATTTGATGGCTTGACAGTTCAGTTGAGAACACAAGCAACTGTGATAGTTATCATTTTCGGCATGCTTTGAATACAACTGTTTTGGGAAGCAGGTTAATTGAGGGTTTAGTATCACTTTAAGTGAAAGAAAGGGCCACATTTATAGTGGAGATGGTATATCAATATCTGCTCTACACTGCACACCAAAGTATTTAATCCACATTGCACTGCACTTTGAAAGTATTATATATCACATGCTGTCAGAAACCATGGATCAGACAGAAGTACAGTTAAATCACATTTGTTTATTAATAATAACAATAATAATAATAATAAAAGCTAAACAGAGTAAACATAGTCAAAATATAGCCAGAGTTCAGGAACCAGAATGGATAGTCAGTCAGTCAAGCCAAAACGTCAGGGAGCCACAGATGAGTGTAGCAGCAAGCAGGATCTGGAGCCAGAAGGAATGTCAGCCAAGCAAGTCTTTAATAGGAACACAGGAGACTGTCTCTAGAGATGTAACCAAGGTGAAGGCAGAGATCATTTGGACTGGACAGCTTAAGTAGGCAGGACTGACGAGCAGGATATCATCAACAGGTGAGTCACTGTGGAGAGATAGGAGCTGGCAATTTGACGACAGTGGCCAGATTTGAGAAGGAAGGGCTGAGCCCAGCCCTGACACATGCAGATTAAATCGGTACCTAATTGTATCTGATCACCACAAACTGAAAACATGATTTAATTCACTTTTATTATTCAAAACAAACTCATTTATCCATCCATGCTTTATTTTGTTGAGAAAATAGTTTGAAAAACATTACTTCCTGGAATCCATCTGCCTGTAGCTTAGACATGCAGGCAGATGGAGTATCCTTAAATGAGCAATCCCCTATTCTCCTCCTGGAATCCATCTGCCCGTAGCTCAGGCATGCAGGCAGAGGTACATGCTTAGATGAGCAACCCCTTACTCTCGTCCTCCAGGTGAAAGAAAAAAAGCTATGAAAACTCTTGGGCTATAAGACATAATTCTGGCATAGACCAGAAACCTGGAAGAAGCTGAAGAAATGTAATACAAATAAATCTAATATAATTTTATATCTATTTGGTAATGATAGCAGTATAAGGATTAAAAATGGTTACAGTTGATTGAGAGAGTTTAGTTCTACTTTAATATCACAGTAGTCACATGAATGTCACCCAACTAAACTTATAAGCATCACTAGTTCTAAATACACACCATCAAGTGCTTATGAATATAAAGAAACACACAAATGATTTCTAAATCTGTTATATTGTCCATACACAGTCCGTGTAATCTTTGCACTCACACCATCTGAAGTGGCCACCATCTGTGCTCAGTTTCAAACCCACCAAATTTGTATGACCCTACTGATATTTCAGGGCTCATGCACTTTGTGGGTATATATCCCTTAATCAATTCTTCTTCACTGTATTCATTTCAGGATGAAGTTCCATGTGACGAAACGCATTGGAAGAAGTGACCGAGACACATACCTGAGTTCCATATAGCTGACTGGAGATGTTGCAGTGGTTGCTCAGGACTGGGTGGGTGAGTGAAGGCTGGTGCAACACAGTTGTAATACATACAGTGGCATAAGAGCTTCATATTCTAATGCTCTGATCAATGTAGTCTATTGCAGCATTACATGTGAATGCAACTGTTAATGGCTTCTCAGTTTGATTACACATTAAGCATTAAATTTTTTTCATATACAGTGTTTTCTAAAAATAAACTATTTGATGTGAACAATATAATATTTGAAGCAGAACCGAGTAAGGGATCATTTTTCCCATAAAGACATTTTGCTGGGAGTTTAAAGACTTTTACATAAGTATATGCACATTTGAAGACAGCAAAGATTATTTATGGATGATATAACACATTTTTAAATAGATATCAGATGTTTATATACACAATGACTTAATGGTGTTTATTGATGTTTATTAATGGTTATAAGTTTAACTGAGCTACATTCATGTGATACTGAGCTAGTAACAATGTTAGAGGAAAAGGTCCATAAGCCGCACATCACGAAGCAGACCCATATGCATGAAGTGAGATAAATGGCAGCTTGTTTCTCTCCGCCATTTGGAGCTCAATCGAGGGGATAAACTCTTTGATTAAGCTCCAAGGGGCGAAGAAAAATGTGTTGGGGGCGTGGCCTGGCTGAAGTCCAGGCTAAGGCTGCCATTCATCTCATTAATGCACATGGGTCTGTTTCATGATGTGTGGCTTATGGACCTTTTCCTTTGACATTGTTGCAGCTTGGAGCTAGGACAAGCTCCCTGTCTCTGCCTGCACTCACAGCAGTCTAGTTGAACTGTATCTCTCTACCTGAGCTACATTTTGTCTTTTTGGGTCATAGTAAGCTAGTAACCTACGTATGATAGACAATGTTTTGAAGGCTTGTTTAGCACGTTCGCTGCAGTATTTAACCACTTGCCGACCGCTGCACGCCGCTATACGTCGGCACAATGGCAGTGGTGGGCAAATGGGCATACCTGTACGTCCCCTTTAAGAGCCAGGGATAGCAGGCACACCCATTGCGTACAGCGTGACGGTGCCTAGATGTCCACCAGTCTCCCGGCGATCGTGTCATGGAGCCTCAGAACAGGGAAGTGCCTATGTAAACAAGGCATTTCCCCGTTCTGACTTGTGTCATGACAGAGATCACCGCTCCCTGTCATTGAGAGCGGTGAACACTGCCATGTGACTTGAAGCCCACCCCCCACAGTTAGAATCACTCCCTAGGGCACACTTAACCCCTTCATCACCCCCTAGTGATTAACCCCTTCGATGCCAGTGTCATTTACACAGTAATCAGTGAATTTTTATAGCACTGATTGCTGTATAAATGACAATGGTCCAAAAATAATGTCAAAAGTATCCGATATGTCTGCCATAATGTTGCAGATCGCCGCCATTGCTAATAAAAAAAATGTAAAATTAAAATGCCATAAAACTATTCCCTATTTTGTAGACGCTATACCGTTTGCACAAACCAATCAATATATGCTTATTTTGATTTTTTTTTAAATATATGTAGAAGATACATATCGGACTAAACTGAATTTTTTTTTATATATTTTTGGGGGATATTTATTATAGCAAAAAGTAAAAAATAATGCATTTTTTTTTTCAAAATTGTCGCTCTTTTTTGTTTATAGCGCAAAAAAAACGGAGAGGTGATCAAATATCACCAAAAGAAAGCTCAATTTGTGGAGAAAAAAGGACCTCAATTTTGCTTGGGTGCAACATCGCACGACCGCGCAATTGTCAGTTAAAGCAACGCAGAGCCGAATTGCAAAAAGTGCTCTGGTCAGGAAGAGGGTAAAATCTTTCAGGGCTGAAGTGATTAAACATTGCATATTGTATGGAGTACAGATTTATCAGGAGTATAAATATTGTTTCAACTTTACAAGTAATTCTTAAAATTCAGGGCATGGAGTAGCACCTGCTGTGTCCCGCAAAATGCTCTGCCTAACACTGCTGAGAGCATGATGATGATTGGGGGAGAGGCTGGTCATATGACATTAAACAAAATATATTCTAATATATAAACTCGCGCTAGAAGAGAGAATGTGAACAAAGATGTTAAATAATGTATAAATTGCAGCTGCTGTACACAAGGTTCTAATCGCTTGACAAATAAAAAAAGGATAGATTATAGCAATATCAATAAACAAATACACAAGTGAAAACAATTTATCGAAGAGTGAATGTCAATATAATGGTGAACGATCTGCTCCAATCAATAAAGTGCAATAGTGCTCCAAGATTCAAGGGGCACCACACCCCCTCCTGTGTCCCCACTCACCGGATGGAATGGACCCCTAGCTTTTCAGTCTAGGAGTTGTACAGGCTTAAAACGTTGGCCAGGGATGGCAGATTCACTTTAAGATGCAAAGAAGATCTCCCATATCAGTCATACTTGGATAATAGTGCCCAAACAGAGATAAAAGAGGAGCCTAATAGTGAAGTGCTGTTTGGCAATTAATTTATTGTACAGATTAAAAATGCGTACTTGCAAAAAGGTAGGTAAAATCAAGCATGTAATGGCAAGAGATCACAATAGGAAACACCACTAGTGGCTTGCGTTCCACCGACAACTGGACGTAGTTTGGACTTGAAACCGGAAATTGCGTCAATGCCTTTTGCCCTCCCACAGGGCATCATCAAGGACCTCAAGGTCCTTGATGACACCCTGTGTGAGGGAAAAATGCATTGAACGTAATTTCTGGTTTAGAGTCCAAACAACATAATTTCCAGTTGTCGGTGGAAAGCCCATGGGAGGGCAAAGCGCGTTAAATGCATTCCTGAAGTAAATCCATCATCCATGGCCGACTTTTTAAGCCTGTATGACTCCTAGACTGAAAAGCTAGTGGTCAATTCCATCAAGTGAGTTGGGGCACAGGAGGGGCAGTAGCTCACCTTGAATTTTGGAGCACTATTGCACTTTATCAATTGGAGCACATCGTTCACCATAATATGGACATTCACTCATCGATTACTTATTTTCACTTATGGATTTGTTTATTGATATTGTTTGCACTATTGTGGTCATATGACTTTGCCAGGTGATGTGGTCTCCTCTTAGTACTTATTTTCCCTTCATTGACATTTGGGGGCCTTTGCTTACTATGGAGCCCTAAATCAAGTGAAGCCCCTAGACACATTTGCAAAGCACACAGAGCTGCTTTATACTTTTTGGGTTTTTATTTTGTTGATTTTTTATTTAAGCAGTAGTATAGGTGCAGAAATTTCATACCTCAGTTTTAAAAGGTGTACTCTTGCCTGCCAAGTGACAGCTGGTTAAAGAAAAATCTATGGAAAAAATATATAAAAAAAAACAAATATATCAAGCATCTTTTCCATCATTTTACCAATATGTGTCCCTATGAGTCAGACTAACGTTGAATCACAATCCCATTTTGCCTGACCGTTAATTTAAATCCCAAACCCTAAATGCGTTCTGTGTTAAAACATGTGTATTCTCATCTAACTTTCTATATTTTTGTGGAATCCAAATAATATTACTCAATTGTGAATTACTAAGTGTATTTTCAATATTCACCCATCTTTTATCACTTTTTTTGTTTACTCTACCATTCCTGCTGGTAGTACCGCATTATAGTACCTTTTAAAATCTGGTATGGCTATACCTTCTTGTGATTTATCTTTACTTAATGAGACCTGTATTCTTAGTTTATTATTTTGCCATATAAACCTTGATATCATTGTCTTTAACATTTTAAATTTGTCTAGGGTAGAAAAATTGGTAAAATTTGGAATTTATACAGGATTTTCGGTAATATTGCGATTTTTACCATATTTTTCCATCCTATCCAAAGTGGTCTTGAAGCTATCTTTTTGGTTCTGCTTTGATCTTGTTTAGTAATGGAATATAGTTTGCTTGGTATATAATTTTTAAGTAAGGTGTTAGTTTTAGTCCTAAGTATTTTAGATCTGTTTTCCTCCATGTAATTGAGAATTCCCTTTGTAAGGCCTGTTCTTTTTTCATGTCCACGTTTATATTTAAGATATCTGATTCTACAGGATTAATTTTTAGATTTGAGAGTTCTCCAAAGTATTTTAACTTTTTTATTAAGTTTGGCAGTGTTATTCTAGGGTTAAAGATGTAGAACAGAATATTGTCGGCATATGCTGCTACTTTGTGTTCCTCATCGCCAATCTTCACTCCTCCTATATTTGCATTGTTTTCGGATACATGTCAATAGTGGTTCTAACAACAGTACATATTGGAGGGGTGAAAGCGTACACCTCTGCCTAGTTCCATTGAACATTTCACAGGGTGTGGATAGGCTTCCATTAATCTTTAGCGATGCTGTAGGGATATTATACAGTAATTTGATCCATTGGGCTGAATGCCAATGCCTCTATTGTACCCATCACCTAGTAACTCAATAGAGATAAGAGAAATTACATATAAAGAGTCTATTACATTCAGTATGGGGAGAGAGGTCCTACAGGCCCCACAGGAACAGGAGAGCTCTCATCAGCAATATCTAACACCCCCAATGTCTGTGTCACTGGCTGGTTTTCGCTACTGGGCATTATAAATTGCACACAAAAAAGGCAAGGTTTATTGCAATGACAGCACACCTCTCACTCCCACCGCAAGCCATGGCTCCAACACGTTTCACCCACACCATTTTTTTAAAAATTTGGCACGGGGTTCCCCTTAATATCCATACCAGACCTGAAGGGCCTGGTATGGAATTTGGGAGGACCCCCACACAATTATTTTTTTTTAAATTTTGGTTTGGGGTTCCCCTTAATATTCATATAATGGACTGTGGGGGAATCCAATGCCGTTTTTTCAATGACTTTTATGTGTATTGCCGGGACCGACAATTCATTACAGCCGCGAGTAGTTTTAAATTACTTTTTTTCCTTTAGAAATGTCATTTTATGCAAGGACTGTTGTAAACGTGGGAAACATGCGCCACTTTACAGGCATACAATAGACACCCCCAGGTATGAAATTGAAAGGAATATTTCACTTTTATTGTTTCACTTTAAGCATTATTAAAATCACTGCTCCCGAAAAAACGTCTGTTTTTAAAACTTTTTTTGCATTGATACATGTCCTCTGGGGCAGGACCCAGGTCCCCAAACACTTTTATGACAATACCATGCATATAAGCCTTTAAGATTAGCACTTTTGATTTCTCCCATAGACTTTTAAAGGGTGTTCCGCAGCTTTCGAATTTGCTGCAAACACCTCAAATTGTTTGCTATTCGGCGAACAGGTGAACACCCGATGTTCAAGTCGAACTTCGGGCTCATCCCTATTGAAAAATCTTCTCTCCGCCCTCTCGGCACCCATGTTATGGGTATATGGATTAATGTTTTTTTTTTATTAAATACTTATGCTAAATATTGAAAGTTGTCACTTCTATTGTATTGGTACTCTGTAGTAAGATTTAACAGTGTTGTAAGTATCCACATATTTTTAACCATGATAATATATTCAACTTGTTTATCACTACTGGTGTGTCTGTCTGTTTCTGGTAACAATCCACAACCAGGCTAACGGTATTTTCTACTTGTGTCCTTAAATAGTGCTTGCGGAGATTTTAGATAACAAGGTATGCCAGTAGGGCTGAGGCCATTCTTGGAGTTGAGGCAGAGATTAGAGAACCCAAAATCACCAAGTGGCTCCTTCGGGGGGTGGCGCTACACTTTTTATTATGTGTTAGGTGGAAATCAGCTTTAAATTGCTAGTCACTTATATAAAGTTTATCTAAATCAACTAGTCCATCCAAAACTACTCTCTCACAGGTTGACAATGTTGCTGTCCAAGGGTGGCTATGTTGGACCTCTATAGATAATTATTATTATTATTATACAGGTTTTATATAGCGCCAACAGTTTGCACAGCGCTTTACAACATGAGGGAAGACATTACAGTTACATTACAATTTGGTACAAGAGGAATCAGAGGGCCTTGCTCGTTAAAGCTTACAATCTAAAAAGGATGGGTCAATTGATACAAAAGGTAATAGCTCTGGGGGGATGAGCTGATGGAGGAAGTAAAACAGTGTTAGTTAGAAGCAGGATAGGCTTTTTTGAAGAGAAGGGTTTTCAGGGATCGCCTAAAGATGGATAGATTAGGGGACAGTTGGACAGATTGAGGTAGGGAGTTCCAAAGGATGGGAGAAGCTCTGGAGAAATCTTGGAGGCGAGCATGGGAGGAGGTGACAAGGGAGCTGGAGGTCTTGGGATGACCGAAGAGAGCAGCTTGATACAGTGAAGAAGTGAATGTAGCCACCTTAGGACAGAGGGGTGTTAATGGCTGATCAATGAATGCAAATAAAGTATTACAAGATTTAAAAAAAAGAATACTAATGCAGCCACCGGATCCAATGATTGGTAAGCTACAATACATTACATTTTTGCTTTTGGGTATAGTTACACTTAACTTATTTGCTAAAAAGCACAGAAAACCTAATTTAACATTTTCTATACAAGCATAAAAAGCATGACCTGTTGGATCAGGATTATTATATTATCACATATTAATTATGTTAATAAGCTAAATAAGGGAATCAATTGTTGTATTTTTCAACTTAATATATCTATAGCCATATTTTTGTTTTCATTTGATCACTGCAATCGTTTTTAACAGGAAAAGGCTAAATTCTAACACACTCTCTGAAATGTTGTTTATTTTCTGTTACAAGCAATGTGCTGCACTTATGTTTCCATGGTAACAGAATAGCATGCCCGGGAGTTATCAGACCTTTTCTTTCTAGTTCAATGCGATATTCAAAGTATGAATCTCAAACTCTTATAATTGCATATCAAACTGCTCAATAAAAGAAAAAGAAACATTCTAGGTAGTAGCTGATATTTTAATGGCACTAGCAGCACAAATGACATATTTCTATCTAATCAAGAACACACTTTACTTTAAATGCGCTTTGCATACAGCTTCTTTCCATGGCATTGGTAGTCAAGTACTGTCTAGTAGCCTGTGGAACAACAACAGTTGCATTATAATGTTTGCTTTGTATTTTTTATTTATTTTTATAGTTTTGCATTAAATGCGTTGAAAAAGTTAAAATTGGCTTCTTAGCCATTTATGTCTAATATAGGATTATTATTGTGATAAAGAACATTTTAGCAGCAGGAATCTCATTGTTAATATCGCAATTTGTTCCTGCACTCAGAGACGTGAAGGTATGAGTCCACCAAGTTTGCTATTTTACCTAGATTAAGCTAACTTGTTCAAGTTTGTATGCATACTTTTGGGAGTCTACATAATTGTAGATACCAAAACTTTTCTTTAATTTTAACCACTTCAAGCCTGCACACTTTTACTCTCTTCCTGCCCAGGCTATTTTTCAGATTTCAACGCTGTTACATTTTAAAAGACAATTATTCAGTCATGCAATACTGTACCCAAATGTATTTTTTTTAATTTTTTGAGACAGATTAGAGCTTTTTTTTGGTGGTAGTCAATCAATTTTTTTCCTATATAAACAAAAAAAGACTGAAAATTTTGAAAAATACATTGTTTTTCTTAGTTTCTATTACAGCATTTGGCAAATAAATAATCTTTCTTCATACATTCAGCCCAAAATGTATTGTGCTACATTACTTTGGTAAAAATAACCCAAATCAGTGTATATTATTTAGTCTGTTTAAAAGTTCACAAACTATGGTATATTTATTTAAAAAGTAAAAAAAATAATCAATCCTGATTTATTGACTGTCTATCCCATTTCTCGAGGTCTTAAAATGCCAGGACAGTACAAACATCCACAAAATGACCACTTTTTGAAAAGTAGACAGTCCAACATATTTAGTAAAAGTTATGGTACGTTTTTTGAAGTTGTATTTTTTGTCACTATTTTTTGGGGGAATGAAGAAATGAAATAAAATCTATTTGTAAAGTTATTTCTCACAGACAGCATAGGCATATTTACAATTACACCTCAACATGATTTCTGCTATGCCTCCTGAGTATGAAGATACCACACATGGGAGACTTTTTCACAGCCCAGATGCATAGAGGGGCCCAAAATCAAAGAAACACCTTTGGGCGCTCCAGAGACATAAAGTACACATTTCATTTCCTGACTACCTTGGAGCACCAGGACAGTGAAAACATTCACAAAATTACCCCATTTTGAAAAGCACTCTAAAGTATTTTATAAAAGACATAATGTCTCTTTTGAAAATATAATTTTTTGGCACAAGTTTTTGGAAAATGCAGGGAAAAAATGAAATTGTATTTTCTTACACAAAGCTGTCAAAAAATAAGATTTTTCTAACACAGATCATATAGGTACTTTGAATTACAACCCAAAACATATTCTCATACACCTCCTGAGTGTGGCAATACTATACGCGTGAGACTTTTTCACATCTTTGTCACATAGAAGGACCCAAAATCAAAAGAGTACCTTCAGACATTCCATGGGCATAAATTACACATCTAATTTCCTGACTACCTATTACATTTTTGGAGGCCCTGGAGCACAATGACAGTGGAAACACACTTTTTTGTACCACATTTTGTTGAGTGAACTCCCCAAGGTATGTTCAAGAGGCATGGAATGTCTTTTGAAGAGTTCTTTTTATTGCCACAAGTTTATGGGAAATGAAAATAATTCATGCAAGTTCACTGCAATTAGTTAAAGAAGTTGAAAGCCAACGCTGCAGAGGAATGGCATGCATGGGTGTCGTACATGAAGGAAGCCTCTCCTTAAGTCCATGCACAAAAAAGCCCAACTAGAATTTGCCAGGGCCCATGCTGAAAAAGAGGAAGACTACTGAGACTCTGTACCCTGGAGTGATGAGACCAAGATAAATGTTTTTGAAACTGGTGGCTTCAAAACTGTATGGTGTCGTAAAGGTGAGGAGTACAAAGAAAAATGCATGGTGCCTACAATGTAATATGGTGGTGGTAGTGTCCTTCTGTGGGGCTGCATGGGTGCTGCTGATGTCAGGGAGCTGCATTTCATTGATGATATTATGAATTCACAGATGTACAGCTCTGTACTGAGACAGAAGATGCTACCATCACTCCATCCCCTTGATCGTCATGCACTTTTCAAACATGACAAAGATCCAAAACACACATCTAAAGCCACTGTTGCATTTCTGAAGAAGAACAATGTGAAAGTGATTCAGTGGCCAAATATGTCTCCTGATCTGAACCTAATTGAATACCTATGGGGAATTCTAAAGATACAAGTTGAGCATCACTCTCCATCCAGCATCCAGGCTTTAATATGTGTTGTTTACCTTAATGCCTTCCCTGCATTAAGGTAAAAAAATATCCCAACATTTGTATTGCCCTTACCCTTCTAAATACTTACCTGAGCCACTGGCTCCTGCTGCTGTCAATCAAATCATATAGGAGCCTATAGCATCGCATAGGTAATCCAGAAGAGAAGATTTAAGGCTGCTCTGTACAACACTATTGCACAGAGCAGGTAAGTATAACATGTTTGTTATTAAAAAATAGCCTTTGCAACTGCTTTAATATAAAGTGCTCTGTGTTTGGGCAGGGGGAGGAAAAGGGCAGGCACAGCAGCAGCATACAACTCTGCAGCCTCTGGAGCTGAGACCAGAGGGTCCAGTTTGGAAGTACTGGAAGAATAGTTATGCTCCTGATGCTCAAAGAAATATATAAACTGAAAATTAAAGGTAAAAGTTCACTAGGTGGCATGCACCTCTTTGGACTTTAACCCTACTAATCCAGAGCATTTTACATAGTTGTATTCTTGGAGTTCCGTTTTAAGCTTTGAAAATTAAAGCTAGAAGCTGATTGATAGCCATGCACAGCTGCTCCAGATTCTGTCTGCTTCAATCTTTGTAAATCTCCTCTATGTATTTTGCATGCTCTATCCCAAAGCCAGTCAGGAAGAACTTCTGAAAACATACAAGGGATGATTTACTAAATCTGGAGAGTACATAATCTGGTGCAGGTCTGAATATAAAGGGTGGCACAGTGGTGTAGAGGTTAGCACTCTCACCTAGCTGTAAAAAGGGTCGCTGGTTCGCACCCCAACCATGACACTACCTGCCTGGAGTTTACATGTTCTCCCTGTGCCTGTGTGAGTTTCCTCCGGGTATTCTGGTTTACTCCCACACTCCAAAGACATGCTGGTAGGTTAATTGGCTTCTGTCCAAAATTGGCCCTAGTGTATGAATGTGGGTTGGGGACCTTGGATTGTGGGCTCCTTGAGGGTAGGGACCAATGTGAGTGTGCTATGTATGTGTAAATTGATAGTGCTTTATGGGTACCTTAAATAAATAATAATATAACAGATGAGCCTCTTAATGAGATGCAATGTACAGGGATCGGGATTATTGTAGTCACACTCACTCAGGATGGACTGGTGTCTTATTTCAACCTTACTAACTATGTAACTATGTATATAAACCAATCCGCTTCCAGCTTTTTTTTTTTTTATGTCAAAGCTTAATTGAAGAAGCTGAAGTTAGAAGCTGATTGGCTACCATGCACAACTGCACTAGATTTTGCACTCTCCAGTTTTAGTAAATCAACCCCACAGTATTAAATATGCAATCATTGCAGGGGCAAATATGTGTCACCTGCTCTCTGCAAAGTTAGCTTTCCATATCCCTCAGAGCTCCAGCAATACTGATTAATGTGCTTTTTAACCACTAGTTTGCTACACAGTTACTTATTGCCAATAATTAATTGGCATTACTAACCATTACTAAATTACCACCTTTTTATGACAAGAAAAGGGTTCATTTTCTACTGTAGGTCAGCAAACATTGGTTGTATCCTAACTTGCTATTTAGCTAACATTTATCAGGCCACAATTGCAAGAGTTTTTTTCTTGCAATGTCTACCAATCAAATAAAATTGATATTTCTGTAATAGCGGTAGGAAAAATGCAAAAATCATATAAGTATAACAATTATATTATATATTATCATATTAATATATTATAACAACAACATCCAAAGCTTTGCCATTGGTGTTTATCAGCCAGGTTCTCCTAAATTCCCAACTGAACTAATTTTACGATTTATTTTTTTATTGCAGTGGTAGCTGATGTATTGAAATTTTGGCAATAAAGAAGTTATCTTCCAAAAACTCCCTCTTGTAGATTCTATCGATAACAGCTCTTCTTGCAGCACCCCATAACCAAGAATTTTTCAGCTAGTAAATTGTATGTGTACTGTATATGAATTCAGGTAATATTTTTTTGCTAATCTCTGTTAAAAACTACCAAAATGTTATACTGCTTTGCAGAATACACAAGACTATTGGAATGTGCACGTGCCCAAATGGAACACATACCAACTAACCTAATAGTTTGTTGAATTTTAGCAGTAGTAGAATGCCTATGAGAAAATAGAACAAAACTGAAGGGAACAAAATTAGTGATGTAAACATTGCCATACTAGGCTAATTTACTACATCTAGGCATTACTTACAACAGACAGGGTAGGATTGAGCCATGGATGAATTTCCAAAAAGGGCAACAATCAAAACAAGGGAGCCTCTGAGAAATTTTGGAGCTCCTAGATATCATACACAAAGGCCTTTTCATTCTTAGCACTACATCAAGCTAACAAATATTGCAGTGCTGGTACAATATATTTAAGTAAAAACGTTGCTACAGAAAGTGCAATTCTACAGCACAGTTTGTACCCAAAAGTATAATAACAGTGAAATCCAGTTGGTGAACACAATTTCCTTATCATTTGAAATCTTGTCCTTTTTTTCCTTCTTTATCATTGCTTTTTTAACCACTTGACAACAGGGCACTTAAACCCTCCTCGTGACCAGACCAATTTTCAGCTTTCGGCACTCTCACACTTTGAATGACAATTGCTCAGTCATGCAATACTGTACCCAAATTAATTTTTTGTCCCTTTTTTCATACACAGAGATTTTTTTTGGTGGTATTTGATCACCTCTGTGTTTTTTATTTTTTGTGCTATAAATGAAAAAAGACCGAAAATTTAGAAAAAAAAAAACAAATTTTTCTTTGTTTCTGTGATAAAATTTTGCAAATTATTAATTTTTCTTCATAAATTTTGGCCACAATTTATACTGCTACATATCTTTGGTAAAAAATAACCCAAATTAGTAGATATTATTTGGTCTTTGTGAAAGTTAGAGAGTCTACAAGCTGTGGTGCAAATCATAAAAAACTGATCAGACATGATGTACTGGTGGTCTATCTGATTTCTTGCGACCCGAACAAGCAATGAAAGTACAAATACCCCCCAAATGACCCCTTTTTTGAAAGTAGACATTCCAATGTATTTAATAAGAGGCATGGTGAGGTTTTTGATGTTGTCATTTTTTCCCACAATTCTTTGCAATATGAAGATTTTTTTTCCACAAAATTGTCATTGTAATAGGTTATTTCCCCCATATGGCATGTGTATACCACAAATGACGCCCCAAAATACATTCAGCTACTCCTCCTGAGTATTAAAATACCACATGTGTGGGACTTTTCCTCAGCCTAGCCACATAGAGAGGCCCAACATGCAGGGAGCATCATCACGTGTTCTAGGAGCATAAATTACACATCTAACTTGTTGTCTACCTAATTCACTTTTGAAGGCCGTGGAGAACCAGGACAATGACATGTGACACTGACGTGGCACTGATGACAGATGGCACTGATACATGGCACTGATGACACGTGGCACTGATGACAGATGACACTAATACGTGGCACTGATGACATGTGACACTAATATGTGGCACTGATGACAGATGGCACTAATACGTGGCACTGATGACAGATGGCACTAATACGTGGCACTGATGACACGTGACACTGATGGCAGATGGCACTGATACGTGGCACTGATGACAAGTGACACTGATAACAGATGGCACATGACACTGACAGGTGGCACTGAAGACAGATGGCACTGACACATGGCACTGGTGACAGATGGCACTAATATGTGGCACTGAAGACAGATTGCATTATGTGGCACTGACGGCACGTGACACTGATGACAGGTGGCACTTATACGTGGCACTGATGACAGATGGCACTTATATGTGGCACTGGGGACAGATGGCACTGACAAGTGGCACTGGGGACAGATGGCACTGACAGATGGCAATGGGGACAGATGAAACTGACAGGTGGCACTGGGGACAGGTGGCAATGACAGGTGGCACTGGGGACAGGTGGCAGTGGGGACATGTGGCAGTGGGGACACATGGCAGTGGAGACACAAGGCAGTGGGGACACATGGCAGTGGGAACACAAGGCAGTGGGGACACAATGGGGACACACGCTGCCTCTGTGTGAGGAGGGAGAGCCGGCGATGAGAGATGATCTCATATGTTTACATATGAGATCATCTCTCATTGGACATGCCAATCACGCTGTAAACGGCCGCTGTGATTGGCCATTTACAGCGATCTGTGACTGGCTGTGTCCAAGGGACACGGCTAGCACAGAACTTCCCTGATGCATGCCTGCGGGAGCGTACATTGCGGACGTAAACAGGAGGACGTCCAGGGACGGCCTCCCGGAAATTGGCATCCGCGCTGCAGCCGTCTTTCGGCTATAGTGCGGACGCCTAGTGGTTAAGAAGCTAGTAAAAGCTGTTCCTGTCATTGAAGATAAACCATTGTGCAGTAGTGGTATATTTCTACAATTATAGATACTTGTGATATTACAGTATATGTGTGTTATCATTTTTTTTTTTTTTGTTAGCTCTTTGTGTGTTAAAAAACTGAATTGTCTTCTTAAAAAGACACTACTGACAGTTAAAAGATTGTTTTCTATTTGAGTAAATATGACACAGTGAATATATATATTTTGTATGTATACAATTTTTGTTTTACAAATAATCATTTAATAAATGAAAAATGATTCCCAGAGCACTATGGCTCATCTAAAGAGGTCACTCCAACTATAGCACGGTATTGAACCTTATTCATGGTCTGACCACAAAAAGGGAAGCAAATATGTACAAAACTTCTAAACAATACCTTTAAATGGTACTAAAATCTGTGAATTGAAAATAGTAATAATGACTCTTGGAATTCTTTTTCAAGCCTTAAGTCCTGTAATTGACTCCGGTGAAAAGAAAAACTACAGGACAGACTTGCTCTATCCTTGGTACAGTACAAAGTAAGGCATAATGCTGCTTGTCATTATAACTCTAGTCCTGCTGGGTATGGTAATTCAGGTGTTCATAATTTTGCCAATTCGTAATGAAATTTTGCACTAGAATATCTTTTTATTTGCTTGGCATGTAATATATATGTGGAAAGAAAACATAATAACAAATGTCTGTGTAATCATATTTAATAACATTTATTATCTTTTTTCATTTCAGTACAATGGCAGTTTAATAAATTCTCAAAAACAATATAAATACCTCTAATCTAAAACAACATCGCTTGGAAAACATGTATTGAAAATACGAAGAATCACATAAAAAATTAAGGGCAGCATTCTATTTAAACATTAAGAAACCATGCAGAACAAATTAGTGTAGATATTATTTAATTTACCTCTAAAATGCTTGTTAGCAAATGATATCTAATAACAGTAATCCTGCTGATCCAATTCATAGCAACCATGTTTTCTGCAAAATCAAACTAAGAAAAAATAAAAAATATTTTCCACTGTTAAATACTCTGAATTCAGTAGCATTCAGTGTTAATGAAATTAAACCTGTTGCCTAAGGCCACTTATATTTCAAATTTGGGGAGATTGGTGCACAGATGTGGCACCTTGAAACACCATTTACATTTTAACACCTGATATCCTTACTCATCCCACTTGCAAACATCTCCTTGTTCAGTTTCTTTTTACCAAAGTGAGATGTCCTAACCAGACATACAGTATCTAACAAAAGTGAGTACACCCCTCACATTTTTTGTAAATATTTTATTATATCTTTTCATGTGACAACACTGAAAAAATGACACTTTGCTATAATGTAAAGCGGTGAGTGTACAGCTTGTATAACAGTGTAAACTTGCTGTTCCCTCAAAATAACTCAACAAACAGTCATTAATGTCTAAACCACTGGTAATAAAAGTGAGTACACCCCTAAATGAATATGTCCAAATTGGGCCCAATTAGCCATTTTCTCTCCCTGGTGTCATGTGACTCGTTAGTGTTAGAAAGTCTCAGGTGTGTTAAATTTGGTGTTATCGCTCGCACACTTTCACACTGGTTACTGGAATTTCAACATGGCCCCTCATGGCAAAGAACTCTTTGAGGATCTTAAAAAAGATCTGTTGCTCTACATAAAGATGGCCTAGGCCAGTCATGGCGAACCTTGGCACCCCAGATGTTTTGGAACTACATTTCCCATGATGCCCTGGCACTCTGCAGTGTAGTGGAGCATCATGGGGAGTGTAGTTCCAAAACATCTGGGGTGCCAAGGTTCCCCATCACTGGCCTAGGCTATAAGAAGATAGAAAAGGGGAAAACACTGCGCTATGGTTTGTAAAAAATGGCCACAACAGCCAAAACAGCCGCCAACACTAAAAACAAACAAAGTTCAACAGATGGAATAATAAAAACAGTGTAGCGCTTCAATAATAATAAGTGTAATCAACACAAATTAAAAAAAAAAAAAAAAAAATAACAGGACAAAAAATCGCACAGAACTAGATGCCTGAAAGTAAAAGTCCAACATAAGGCACTCATTCCACTATGTTGATGGCATAGGAGTGGCCAAACCGTCACATGGAAGGAGAATGGTGTGCTAGACGAATATGTTCATGCAGGTAGACTTGATTGTAACAATAGTAGATAAATACTTCTTACCGGAACAGTTGGACTCACGCAATCATATGACGGCTGAGTCTAGAAGGCTTGGGGTCACAGTCAAGGACCAAAGAGTGTGAAGAGAGAGGTCAGTTGAGCTGGTGATGGAGCTCCAGGCGGTTGTAGGCTCAAAGATGGGTCCTTTCAGATGGAACATCAAAGGTCGAAGTGGTCAAGCTCAAACGCAGCCCGTTGGACCAATACTCCAGCCTCCCCCGAATGGGGAGGGGGGTGTTTGTGAGGTTTTAAACCAAAACCATGGAAAGAAGGGAAAAGAAAAAAAGGCTCCACATGGTGCGGGTCAAACGATATAAAAACGTTGGTTTATTGAAGTCAAAAGGTAACAAATGACTTAGTGATCACATAAAAAAACAAAATGAACTTAAAAGCAATGTGGGGTACCAACAGCTCGCCCGACGCGTTTCGACATATGTGTCTTCAACTGGGGCATGTTGGAACCCACCACATTGCTGACAAATATATAGAGAATGAGAGAGAGGTTCCGCCTATCAAGAGGCGGGACATCCAATCTCAGACAGCCTCTTAAAGCGACAGTATACAATTCAGTCAAACCAAAGTATACCAATTCAGACACTATAAGCAAATGCAAATAACATCTCAAAATACCACACATGCAGAATGTTAGCTGGGTATTGATGACAAAAAAATATAAAAAAAATATAAAAAATAAATAAAAAATATAAAAATAAGCCACCATGCTCACGCATGGATAACACTAAATAGATTACATTATTCATAGCCTAATCAGATATATGGATGCAACATAATACAAATCACTTATGAAGCATATGCAAGGGACACATCAAGCAATAATACATAAAGGTAACACCTGCATTGTTAGTATACATGGAATACATTAAACATTTACCAGAGACTGTCAGTTTGTATTTGCATAGTTCACAGTCTCATCAGACTTATGAATTGCAAACAGCCCTAGTGCTCATACAGAGCGCATACAAAAAACACATCCAGTCATGGTACAAACGATCAGATCTGCACTGTCAATTGTACATAAGCTGCACTATACCAACCCAAGAGCAAGCTGATTTGTATATATTATAACAAAAACAGAGCTATGAAATTCTCAGCGGTGATATCTAATAGAGCTCTATCATTAAATGTCTCTTACTTGTTATGCCAGCAATGTGTGACCTGGAGATGTGTATAAGTAATCATGGTGAAACTTGATACGTAATGATCGGTTTAGTAAAGTTTAGATCAGATAATCTAAACTGTCATAACATGAGATGACACAGAAAGGACTGAACCAATCATTAAGTGCGTGTATCATGTGGTTAGATGTGGGAGTGGTTGAGAAAAGCTCAAGTCTGTGAAGTAGGGGCGTGTATATTTGCATATCATTGGGCAAAAGTGTGAGGAGGAGGTATCTTTCAAAGCCTGGCGCCAAATTACTCATTATTATGCGTTCCATGCTGCAGAACACAGCAAACTTAATGAACGCCTATAGGTGCATGCCGGCGAAGTGGGGCGTGTGCATACGAACGTCACATATTGCGTATTCGTGCAGAGACTGAATAAACAGAAGGGGGCGTGTGAGATGTGGAGGAGGGAAGAGCCTTTCAATCTGGCGCCAACTTCCCACATGGAAAGCGTCACACGCCACTGGGCGTGGCCAGCAGCAAAAGGGCCAATCCAAGGGTCTATCAATATACACATGCGCCCTGACTAATGACGTAATTACGTCATGTCATGCGCAGTGATGGATCAAGGGTGGAAGCAACGAGATGATCCCGGGGACTATGGGAGATGTGACGATATCACGTCACATCCAATAATAGAGCCCGACGTAACCGTGGTAACCACGGAAGTGTCACCGCTTTTAAAGGCAAAAGGATACCGCAAATAAAGGAACGCAAGTACACAAATAAAAAGAAAAGACAAATATCACTAAACAGTCAGATTATACTTCTTACTGTGGAAAATTTTGCCACTAATAGCCAAAGGTTATGTGAAGTGGAAAATTGGGAATAATCGCATGGGTCAGATGTAAAGCGCCCAAATTACGCACATATTAACCTGAAAGATATAAATTTAAATTTTGAGGTACCAGAAACCCAAAAAGAAGGACCTTAAAATATAATGAAAATGGCATATTCTCAACTAATGCCAAAAGTGAAGTTGGACATAAAAGTGAGAATGTGAAAGGAACTCGGTCCCAGATCCCACATGATCTAGAAAAATGCGTAATAAACGCATATAACCAGATTCAAGCAGAGATCTGAAAGGGAGATATGTGAAAGAAAAAAATTATGTAAGAAAAAATATATGATGGGGACGCAAGGTGTGTACGGTGAATTGAGAATTGTGTCACAGAGAGCGCGAATTTAGGAAGTGAAAGTGAAAAGTAAAGTGCCCGATGAATGGATAATAGGTATATTGGTGTATAATACCGAGGAAAAGGAGGACTAAAGAAGTAGTTAGGAGTATAAAACAAATCAATAATAAAAATGATAATATATGGCACTAGTGATCCATAATAAGATGGATTAGGCCTGATTAATAAAGCTGTTAATGTCCCAATCTGTGTTCATGCCAAAGGGGGAGTAACACCTCAATTCATAGATCCAAAATGTCTCGAGACGCGAAACCCCCCTCAGGCATGAGTCTCCCCTCCAGTTTGGGACAAATTTGTCAATGATTTGAAAACGGGTGCCCGTAGGATCTCTGTTGTGTTTTTCAAGATAATGTCTCGGAACAGGGTGTTTATCGCACCCTTTTTTGATTTTACTAAGATGTTCGTTGACTCTAATGGAGAAATTACGAATAGTGCGGCCAACATATTGTTGGTTGCAAGGACAGGTGATCAAATAAACAATGTACCTCGTGACACAAGTGGTAAAGTGTTTCATGAGGTATCTACGTGCAGTGGATGAAGATGTAAAGGAGTCACTTTTGCCCTTACCCAGCATATTATGTAGGCAGACATTGCATTTTCTGCAGGGAAAGTAACCCTTACTCTGGGGGAAAAATTGTATTGATTTAGGAATATCTATTACATTAGGAGCGATATCATTTTGTATGGATCGAGCTCCCCTGTAGATAGTTCCAGCTTTATTTGGAATCATTCCACCCAAAATTTTGTCACTTTGTAGTACCTTCCAGTGCCTGTTAATAATTCGCTTTATGTCATTGTGTTGTGTGGAGAAAGTTGTAAAGAAAGACCATTTATATTTATCACTTGTTACTGTTTTGACTTTCTTCTGTGTAAGAGAGGCCCTGTCGGTGTGTAAAGCTGCCTGGATCTCGACATCAAGAGTACGTGGATCATAACCCTTGTCCAAGAACCTCTTACGGATGGTGTAAGATTGGGAAATATAGTCACTGACATTCGTGCAGTTGCGCCTGAGCCTGAGAAACTGACTGCGTGGGATGGAATTAAGCCATTGACGATGATGGCAGCTGTCAACAGGAATATAACCATTCCGATCCGTTGGTTTGAAGAAAGTCTTCAGGACCAGGCGTTTCTGCACTATAGTAACCTCTAAGTCAAGAAAGTGGATGTTAGTTGTACTGGCCTCAAAGGTCAACTGAATGCCGCGATCATTGGCATTGAGGGTTGCCATGAAGGAGTCAAGAGAGGGCCGGCTGCCCCTCCATAGGAGGAGGATGTCGTCTATATACCTAGCCCACAGCACCAGTTCAGGCCTGTTAAGGGCATAGACGACATCCTCCTCCCACTGGGCCATAAACAGATTGGCCAGGCTGGGTGCATATTTGGCCCCCATGGCAACCCCTCTGTTCTGGGTATAAAAGGTACCCTTTTATTTGGTGCATATTTGGTACCCTGGAACCAGAAATAATTATGAGACATAGCGAACCCCCGCCTAGGCCCAGCGGACCTCCTAGAACAAATAACTATGCATATAGATCCCCTGCCCAAGCCCAATACCCTAACCTCCAAGGGAAAGGCTCTAAACCTTGGCATAAGGGTAAAGGGAGAAATAATCAGGGTTATGGCCCAGATAGACATCATGGAAATAACAATGGTGGTCACCAATACACTTCCCGTGAATATAGTAGAAATCGGAGGGATGACAATTATGGTCACAGTAGGGAGGACTACTCACATAGTACTCCAATTCGCACTTATAATCGTTATCTACCCCTTAGGGAAGAGGACCATTTTGATTCTCAACGCGACCCTCCTCCTTACATGACTTACAATGATGAACCTCCGTTTAGACCCCCATATAACCGCAATCATCCATCAGGGCCCCCTTATTATCAGGATTTTCACAGGGATACCCCCATACGTGGAGGAAACCAAAAACCAAACGAGGCACCAGAGGGGGGAGGCGCATCCAGCACAAAAAGAAAAAGGACACAGTAGGTGCGGGCATTTTTAATTTAAGCACAGCAACATTATCAGCAAGTGAAAAAAGTATTCTAGATAAGGGCCTTAAATTCGTCCCACCTAGAAAACTCAACAAATTTAACACATTCATTGATGTGCATAAGTTCATCCGTAAGCTACACATCCAGAGACATTTTTTGTCTCTTCCAAGTGTAACCAATAAAATTTCTCATCCTACATCAGTTAGACACTCTGGTTTGAGCAATCCATCTTTGTTCAACCCAGGTATCTTACCTCCATCTATTAATGTTTTTAAAAATCTCGTTTTAAACGATTTAGACCAGTTACCCATAAAAAGGACACATCAAGACCCTTCTATAGCACAGGGCCTTAAATCTTTATGTGAAAGGAAAAATCTCATCATTCGCCCTGCAGACAAAGGGGGGGGTATAGTGGTCTTAGATAAATCTCGTTACATAGGGGAAATGAATAGATTATTGAGCGATGTCACTACTTATAGCCCTCTACCAGGTGACCCTACCCTTAAATACAAAAAAACACTTATACAGATCATAGACGAAGGTTTTTCTCTGAATATTCTAAATAAGAAAGAAAGAGAATTTATGATCCCACTGGCTCCACGCATTCCGACAATATACCAACTTCCTAAGATACATAAGGACTCTGCCAATCCACCTGGCCGCCCTATTGTGAGTGGTATAAATTCCATCACCTCGCGAATAGGGAAATATATAGATTCCTATTTACAGCCCCTAGTAAGGAATATACCTTCCTACTTACAGGATACAGGTGATACTATTCGACTACTTGAGAATATTGAGTACCATGATGATCTTATTCTTGTTACAGCAGATGTTTCTGCACTATATACTTGTATCCCACAAGATTTAGGCCTGAGAGCTGCTGAATTGTTTCTCTCCAGGGATTCTACACTTCCTGTGATACACAGGAATTTCCTTATGCAGCTATTAGAGTTCGCTATGTCTCATAATTATTTCTGGTTCCAGGGTACCTTTTATACCCAGAACAGAGGGGTTGCCATGGGGGCCAAATATGCACCCAGCCTGGCCAATCTGTTTATGGCCCAGTGGGAGGAGGATGTCGTCTATGCCCTTAACAGGCCTGAACTGGTGCTGTGGGCTAGGTATATAGACGACATCCTCCTCCTATGGAGGGGCAGCCGGCCCTCTCTTGACTCCTTCATGGCAACCCTCAATGCCAATGATCGCGGCATTCAGTTGACCTTTGAGGCCAGTACAACTAACATCCACTTTCTTGACTTAGAGGTTACTATAGTGCAGAAACGCCTGGTCCTGAAGACTTTCTTCAAACCAACGGATCGGAATGGTTATATTCCTGTTGACAGCTGCCATCATCGTCAATGGCTTAATTCCATCCCACGCAGTCAGTTTCTCAGGCTCAGGCGCAACTGCACGAATGTCAGTGACTATATTTCCCAATCTTACACCATCCGTAAGAGGTTCTTGGACAAGGGTTATGATCCACGTACTCTTGATGTCGAGATCCAGGCAGCTTTACACACCGACAGGGCCTCTCTTACACAGAAGAAAGTCAAAACAGTAACAAGTGATAAATATAAATGGTCTTTCTTTACAACTTTCTCCACACAACACAATGACATAAAGCGAATTATTAACAGGCACTGGAAGGTACTACAAAGTGACAAAATTTTGGGTGGAATGATTCCAAATAAAGCTGGAACTATCTACAGGGGAGCTCGATCCATACAAAATGATATCGCTCCTAATGTAATAGATATTCCTAAATCAATACAATTTTTCCCCCAGAGTAAGGGTTACTTTCCCTGCAGAAAATGCAATGTCTGCCTACATAATATGCTGGGTAAGGGCAAAAGTGACTCCTTTACATCTTCATCCACTGCACGTAGATACCTCATGAAACACTTTACCACTTGTGTCACGAGGTACATTGTTTATTTGATCACCTGTCCTTGCAACCAACAATATGTTGGCCGCACTATTCGTAATTTCTCCATTAGAGTCAACGAACATCTTAGTAAAATCAAAAAAGGGTGCGATAAACACCCTGTTCCGAGACATTATCTTGAAAAACACAACAGAGATCCTACGGGCACCCGTTTTCAAATCATTGACAAATTTGTCCCAAACTGGAGGGGAGACTCATGCCTGAGGGGGGTTTCGCGTCTCGAGACATTTTGGATCTATGAATTGAGGTGTTACTCCCCCTTTGGCATGAACACAGATTGGGACATTAACAGCTTTATTAATCAGGCCTAATCCATCTTATTATGGATCACTAGTGCCATATATTATCATTTTTATTATTGATTTGTTTTATACTCCTAACTACTTCTTTAGTCCTCCTTTTCCTCGGTATTATACACCAATATACCTATTATCCATTCATCGGGCACTTTACTTTTCACTTTCACTTCCTAAATTCGCGCTCTCTGTGACACAATTCTCAATTCACCGTACACACCTTGCGTCCCCATCATATATTTTTTCTTACATAATTTTTTTCTTTCACATATCTCCCTTTCAGATCTCTGCTTGAATCTGGTTATATGCGTTTATTACGCATTTTTCTAGATCATGTGGGATCTGGGACCGAGTTCCTTTCACATTCTCACTTTTATGTCCAACTTCACTTTTGGCATTAGTTGAGAATATGCCATTTTCATTATATTTTAAGGTCCTTCTTTTTGGGTTTCTGGTACCTCAAAATTTAAATTTATATCTTTCAGGTTAATATGTGCGTAATTTGGGCGCTTTACATCTGACCCATGCGATTATTCCCAATTTTCCACTTCACATAACCTTTGGCTATTAGTGGCAAAATTTTCCACAGTAAGAAGTATAATCTGACTGTTTAGTGATATTTGTCTTTTCTTTTTATTTGTGTACTTGCGTTCCTTTATTTGCGGTATCCTTTTGCCTTTAAAAGCGGTGACACTTCCGTGGTTACCACGGTTACGTCGGGCTCTATTATTGGATGTGACGTGATATCGTCACATCTCCCATAGTCCCCGGGATCATCTCGTTACTTCCACCCTTGATCCATCACTGCGCATGACATGACGTAATTACGTCATTAGTCAGGGCGCATGTGTATATTGATAGACCCTTGGATTGGCCCTTTTGCTGCTGGCCACGCCCAGTGGCGTGTGACGCTTTCCATGTGGGAAGTTGGCGCCAGATTGAAAGGCTCTTCCCTCCTCCACATCTCACACGCCCCCTTCTGTTTATTCAGTCTCTGCACGAATACGCAATATGTGACGTTCGTATGCACACGCCCCACTTCGCCGGCATGCACCTATAGGCGTTCATTAAGTTTGCTGTGTTCTGCAGCATGGAACGCATAATAATGAGTAATTTGGCGCCAGGCTTTGAAAGATACCTCCTCCTCACACTTTTGCCCAATGATATGCAAATATACACGCCCCTACTTCACAGACTTGAGCTTTTCTCAACCACTCCCACATCTAACCACATGATACACGCACTTAATGATTGGTTCAGTCCTTTCTGTGTCATCTCATGTTATGACAGTTTAGATTATCTGATCTAAACTTTACTAAACCGATCATTACGTATCAAGTTTCACCATGATTACTTATACACATCTCCAGGTCACACATTGCTGGCATAACAAGTAAGAGACATTTAATGATAGAGCTCTATTAGATATCACCGCTGAGAATTTCATAGCTCTGTTTTTGTTATAATATATACAAATCAGCTTGCTCTTGGGTTGGTATAGTGCAGCTTATGTACAATTGACAGTGCAGATCTGATCGTTTGTACCATGACTGGATGTGTTTTTTGTATGCGCTCTGTATGAGCACTAGGGCTGTTTGCAATTCATAAGTCTGATGAGACTGTGAACTATGCAAATACAAACTGACAGTCTCTGGTAAATGTTTAATGTATTCCATGTATACTAACAATGCAGGTGTTACCTTTATGTATTATTGCTTGATGTGTCCCTTGCATATGCTTCATAAGTGATTTGTATTATGTTGCATCCATATATCTGATTAGGCTATGAATAATGTAATCTATTTAGTGTTATCCATGCGTGAGCATGGTGGCTTATTTTTATATTTTTTATTTATTTTTTATATTTTTTTTATATTTTTTTGTCATCAATACCCAGCTAACATTCTGCATGTGTGGTATTTTGAGATGTTATTTGCATTTGCTTATAGTGTCTGAATTGGTATACTTTGGTTTGACTGAATTGTATACTGTCGCTTTAAGAGGCTGTCTGAGATTGGATGTCCCGCCTCTTGATAGGCGGAACCTCTCTCTCATTCTCTATATATTTGTCAGCAATGTGGTGGGTTCCAACATGCCCCAGTTGAAGACACATATGTCGAAACGCGTCGGGCGAGCTGTTGGTACCCCACATTGCTTTTAAGTTCATTTTGTTTTTTTATGTGATCACTAAGTCATTTGTTACCTTTTGACTTCAATAAACCAACGTTTTTATATCGTTTGACCCGCACCATGTGGAGCCTTTTTTTCTTTTCCCTTCTTTCCATGGTTTTGGTTTAAAACCTCACAAACACCCCCCTCCCCATTCGGGGGAGGCTGGAGTATTGGTCCAACGGGCTGCGTTTGAGCTTGACCACTTCGACCTTTGATGTTCCATCTGAAAGGACCCATCTTTGAGCCTACAACCGCCTGGAGCTCCATCACCAGCTCAACTGACCTCTCTCTTCACACTCTTTGGTCCTTGACTGTGACCCCAAGCCTTCTAGACTCAGCCGTCATATGATTGCGTGAGTCCAACTGTTCCGGTAAGAAGTATTTATCTACTATTGTTACAATCAAGTCTACCTGCATGAACATATTCGTCTAGCACACCATTCTCCTTCCATGTGACGGTTTGGCCACTCCTATGCCATCAACATAGTGGAATGAGTGCCTTATGTTGGACTTTTACTTTCAGGCATCTAGTTCTGTGCGATTTTTTGTCCTGTTATTTTTTTTTTTTTTTTTAATTTGTGTTGATTACACTTATTATTATTGAAGCGCTACACTGTTTTTATTATTCCTCTAGGCTATAAGAAGACCCTGAAACTGAGCTGCAGCATGGTGGCCAAGACCATACAGTGGTTTAACAGGACAGGTTCCACTCAGAACATGCCTCACCATGGTTGACTAAAGAAGTTGAGTGCACATGCTCAACGTCATATCCAGAGGTTGTGTTCGGGAAATAGACGTATGAGTGCTGCCAGCATCACTGCAGAAGTTGAAGGGTTGGGAGGTCAGCCTGTCAGTGCTCAGACCATATGCCACACACTGCGTCAAATTGGTCTACATGGCTGTCATCCCAGAAGGAAGCCTCTTCTAAAGCTGATGCACAAGAAAGCCCGCAAACAGTTTGCTAAAGACAAGCAGACTAAGGGCATGGATTACTGGAACCATGTCCTGTGATCTGATTAAACCAAGATAAACTTATTTGGTTCAGATGGTGTCAAGCTTATGCGGCGGCAACCAAGACAAGTGTGGTCTGGGGCTGCATGGGTGCTGCCGTCTCAGGAGAGCTACAGTTCATTGAGGGAACCAACATGTACTGCAACATACTGAAGCAGAGCATGATCCTCTCCCTTCGGTGACTGGATGGCATGGCAGTATTCCAATATAACGACCCCAAACACACCTCCAAGATGACCACTGCCTTGTTAGAGAAGCTGAGGGTAAAGGTGATGGACTGGCCAAGCATGTCTCCAGGCTTAAACCCTATTGAGCATCTGTGGGGCATTCCAATGGAAGGTGGGGAAAAATACATATTGGCCTAAATGGATGAAGAAATTTGTTTCTTTACATTTTTTTTTGGTAATTCATTATAGCAAAAAAGTTAAAAATATTATTTTTTTGTCAAAATTGTCGGCCTTTCTTTGTTTATAGCGCAAAGAATAAAAACCACAGAGGTGATCAAATACCCCCAAAAGAAAGCTCTATTTGTGGGGAAAAAAGAACATCAATTTTGTTTGGGTACAATGTCACACGACCGCAATGTTAGTTAAAACGACGCAGTGCTGTATCACAAAAAATGGCCTGGTTATAAAGGGGGTAAATCCTTCTGGGGTTGAAATGGTTAATAATGTAAAACAACTGACAATTGTGCAATAATTAAAGTGGGTCTAAAGCCTAGGCATTTTTTTTTATTATTTTACACTAAAAAAGCTGACCATACATTTCTATCATTGCTTGAAATTTTAGCAACGAGAAAAATAAAAAATAAACCTCTTTATGTCACTTCTCAAATCATAAGAAGCTAATGCCGTAGCCAATACAAAGCATAAGAAAAGGGTACCACTAAGAGAAGGGATGTCCAGGAAAGGACAAAGGTAGCTACTTATGGCTATAGCAGGAATATATATATATATATATATATATATATATATATATATATATATATATATATATATATATATATATATATATATATATATATATATATATATATATATATATATATCCAAAAAGTTTATTTCTATTACAAATAAATTATGTACAAATAAAACTGACAAACTGACTATAGATATTTTTCCAAATTTCTTATTTGTCCGCTATAGCCATAAGTAGCTACGTTTGTCCTTTCCTGGACATCCCTTCTCTTAGTGGTGCCCAGAAAGGAAAAAAACCCTTTTCTTATTCTTTTGAATTATACACATGAAGTAATGGGGTAAAATTTCAATTAGAAATAAATGTACATTTTCAAAGGTTTTCTATGCTATACTTTTTGGACACAATGGGGGTTATTTACGAAAGGCAAATCCATTTTGCACTACAAGTGCAAACTACAAGCGCAAAGTGCACTTGAAATTACACTGAAAGTGCACTTGGAAGTGCAGTCGCTGTAAATCTGAGGGGTAGATCTGAAATGAGGGGAAGCTCTGCTGATTTTATCATCCAATCATGTGCAAGCTAAAATGCTGTTTTTCCACCTCAACTGACAGTCCCATACATGTAGATGAAAATCCAACCACAACACGGCCACAGAATCATATTTTTCTCTGACGAGCCTCCGTACAGGTATGACTGACAGCCCAACCCCCGGAGGAATATTTTTAAACCTATCCCTCCTACATACATTCACGGGCACGCCTCCCACCTACCCCCCAGAGTCGATTTCGGTGTGTAATTGCCCACACCGTATGACTGGCTCATAGTCACTTAAAAGTGCCTCTGAGCCAAGACTCACAAAGGGTTTCGTTACCTTACACCCCCTAACCCAAACCCACCCCATCGCTCCCACTTAGCTGACAAACTCGCCCGCTACTTTCCCTTCCTTGTGAACCCCCCCTCTACCTCCATCCAACCTCCTCTACCACTCCCTTTCCACCCCTCCCCCCCCCTTTTTTTTTCCTTTTTATCGGCTGTACACGAACACAACTCTAACACCCTCCTAATGGCACACATAGCAATTATCCCCAAGCCAGACAAGGACCACACAGACTGTGCGAACTTTAGGCCAATATCCCTCTTAAACATTGATATCAAATTGCTGGCAAAAATCTTGGCTAATAGATTGAGACCCCTACTCTTGAAAATTATAGGACCAGAGCAAGTGGGCTTTATGCCTGGCAGAGAGGCCAGGGACAATATTATCAAATCTCTGAACCTGATCCATTACGTACGTGACTCTAAACTCGAGGGCCTTCTGGTATCCACGGATGCCGAGAAGGCCTTCGATAGGGTTTCCTGGGAATATATGTTTGCCACATGCACCCATGTTGGACTAGAGGGCAATATGTTAAACTGGATAAAAGCCTTCTACCAAACACCACAGGCCAAAATAAAAGTCAACAATACATTCTCAGATCCGATTCATATACACAACGGCACCAGACAGGGTTATCCCCTCTCACCACTTTTTTTTATCTTAACACTCGAACCACTTATTAGAACTATAAATCTGTCCCCCGACATCAAAGGCTTTGAATTACACAAAAGAGAATATAAAATAGCCGCCTACGCGGATGACCTACTATTCTTTGTTACCCCATCTGTCCCTTCCCAACCTCATAAAAATCTTCTCAGCCTTTGGACATATATCCAATTTTAAAGTGAACCAAACCAAGTCTGAGGCACTCAACCTAAACCTCCCACATGAAAAGCTTAACACTTTCAAGGGAAACTACAAATTCAAGTGGAAATTTGACACACTTAAATATTTAGGAATCAAGTTAATGCCTAACATAGAATCCCTCTATTCAGCCAACTTCACTCCCCTGTTGAGCTCCATAACCAAAGACCTCCGAAACTGGTCCTCTAAAGGGTTCTCTTGGTTCGGTAGAGCCTCAATATTAAAAATAACGATACTCCCAAGATTGCTGTATTTCTTCAGTGCACTGCCCATCCCAGTACCTAATTCCTTTTTCTCCAAATTATTAGCAATACAAAGACATTTTCTATGGGTCAACAAAAATCCCAGGACAAACTTTCGCCTTTTAACATGGCCCAAACACAAAGGAGGGCTTGGTCTGCCTGACTTCAAAAAATATTATCACGCCACGCACATTGCCAGAATGATTGATTGGCATTGCCATAACAAGACGAAAGACTGGGTACAACTTGAATACCACCATGGCAAACCACAATTACTATATTACCCCTGGTCCGAGCATTCTAAAACCACCAGACACATTACACACCCACTGGTAGCCAACACATTAAAAATATGGCATAAAATTGCTCCACAACACCGCCTTGCCACTATCCCGGGCCCGTTGACCCCGCTAGCCAATAACCCTGACTTTTTGCCAGGTCTCAACCAGAAAACACTTCCAACCCCAGGCCACAACTCAAGATTCTTAGCCATGCACTGCATGTGCGGAAACAAGATCAAATCACTAGATACTCTAAAATCAGAGCTAGGTGACTCCTCCCCGAATCCCTGGTTTTACCTACAGATAAAAGACTTTCTACTCAATAACAAACACAAATCATCATTCTATCAGAGGTTGACTCCACTAGAAGACATATGCTATAAGGGCTCCCAAACCTTCAGAACAACGTCCATAGCATACAAGTGGCTTGCCACCCCACCACCAAATAGCAGAAGCAAACATAAAGAAAAATGGGAAACAGACCTAGGCATTGTGATAAATGACACTCAATGGGAAAAAGCGTTCATTTTAACACACAAATGCTCCCTTAGCTCAAGATATCAAGAAATTTCCTACAAAATACTCACACAGTGGTACATGACACCGGTCAAGACTAAAAAATTGTATCACACATCCTTAGACATATGTTGGCGCTGTGAAAAAGAAATAGGCACATTTGTGCATGTGTGGTGGGAATGTCCCCTGATCCATGACTACTGGAACAAAATTATTTATTGGATTAAACACATTACAAATACTAAGATCAACCTTGATGCTGCCGCTTGTCTGCTACATATTAACTCTTTTCCAATCAGTAAATATAAGAGGTCCTTATCTAGGCACTTATTGACCGCAGCTAAGAGTTTAATTCCATTACACTGGAAATCCACACATGTTCCAGGGGTTAGGGACTGGCTGGACAGGGTCCACTATATGTATAAAATGGAAGAAGTGGTGGCAATGAAAAAGGAAAACTGTACCAACTTCCATGAAATGTGGCAGCCCTGGTTATTATTTACTCTTTCGAGTGAATACCTATCTATATGGTCATGAAGATTGGAAGAATTACATTATGTAACCCTAGCACGAGAGCCTTTGTTTTGCATAGACCAAGTCATATGAGATGACAGCATCATACTCCTGGGCTCCTCAGAGCCCAAATCAGCTATCCACCCCAACTTCTGGTACAGCACTTATATTGTTCTTAATTTCATTGTTTTCTACAATATCTCCACCCCCTTTTTTTTTTTTTCGTCCAACCCCTACTCCTCCCTTACTCCTACCCTTACCACCCTCCCTGTCCATATCCTCCCCTACTTACCTATCCCATATCCCCCCATCCACCCTTATCCCCTCCCCCCAAGCACTATATAATTGCCTTATATAGTCCAGTCAAGGACACAATAGTAATGGAATATGCTATAATATTTTATTGTTTATGACGATAGAATTTCATCTTTTTCCATGTTTTACGCCTTTTATATGTATACCTCTGGTTTATTTTCCAATGTTTGTTACATTTTTACTCAATAAAAACATTTGATTGTGAAAAAAAAAATGCTGTTTTTCATTTTCCTTGCATGTCCCCCTCAGATCTACAGCGACTTTACTTCCAAGTGCACTTTCAGTGCAATTTCAAGTGCACTTTGCAGTTGTAGTTTGCACTTGTAGTGCAAAGTGGATTTGCCTTTCGTAAATAACCCCCAATCTTCTAACACCCAATACATAAACGCACATGCTGTGACACTTATTGTACAATGGGGTTTATTTACGAAAGGCAAATCTACTTTGCATTGCAAGTGCACTTGGAAGTGCAATGAAAGTGCACTTGGAAGTAAAGTCACTCTAAATCTAAGGGGTAGACCTGAAATGAGAGGAAGCTCTGCTGACTTTATCATCCAATTATGTGCAAGATAAAATGCTGTTTTTTATTCCCCTTGCATGTCCCCTTCAGATCTACAGCGAATTTACTTCCAAGTGCACTTTCAGTGCAAAGTGGATTTGCCTTTAGTAAATAACCCCCAGTGTGTCCATATTAGGAAATATCAATGTAGTGATGTCAATTTTTCTGTTTATAGAGATTATCAGGATCATTACTTGACAGAGAAAATAAAGGACAAATACATTTATACTGATCTTTTCCTACCACAATTTGCAAAATGCACAGCAAAACTTTTTTTTAAGACTGATGTGTGAAACATAAGTTAGCAGTGAATACTAAAAATGTTGTGTTTATCTGATGGCATACACATTATTAGCTCTTATGTGTTGGTAATCAAAGTCATGTAAGATTTTTTTCATTAAGCTAAGCTTTTATGTGAAATCTCATGTTAAAGCTTTAAGATTAATGTGACATTTTAACAACTTCCCCTAAAAAAAGTATTTACCAATTCTTAAAAGCTTCTCACACATCCCTTGAGCGAACGTCAGTCCATTAACACCATGGGCTATGTCCAATAAATTAAAGCTCACGGCTTGAAACCCAGAGATAAAAAAGTAAAAAATAATCTTCTGCCTAATGCCATCCTTCAATATGGTATTTTTATGGAGTGCTAACACACAATTTAACTATATTGGTGTCATAATATTATATGTATTGGACATTGCTTCTACTGAATAAAGTTTTGTATGCCACAGTCATCCTGAAGTAAATCATTTTTCTTCCCAGTATTAATATGTCAGTTGTAGGTGGATTTTGGTACACTAATTCATCTACTGACCTCCTATGTCTGTAAGAGACTCTGGCAGCAAGATATGCCCAGTGGTCCGCTTCTCTTCCCCATCATGATGCACCCACTGGCTGTTGTGACCAATTCCATTTTTGATAGCGGTATGCAGAGTGCACCATGCAAGACCAGATTTACCATTACACTAGTAATCCTGAGCCTAAAGGCATCAGAAGTTGTCTCCCTCTTTATAGCTAATTGCCATACATATTTTATTATCATAGGTAAGAGTCCTCCCATATGGTAAGTTTATTTATTTAGCGTTTTCTGCAAGCAGAGGGTTGATGCTTTGGACTCTAAAAGTAATATGCCTACAGGCTTTGCTGATGCTACTTAAAGCCCAATTCCAAGTTGGGTAGCCCCCTATCTCCCTTTTGTTTCATGTGTTTTCTGGATGACATATCTTGAAATACTCCTCTTGTTTTCCCTTTGGTATAAATTAGTGGTCCTCCATGCTGTAAAGAAAGGGGCTTATTTAATAACACCCTTCTATTTAGCAATCTCCTGTGAGCCCAGATATAATGCACTCCCAGGGTGTGTGTCAATGACATTCTGGGCTTACAGAAAGTGGGTTGAAAGATGCTGGGTGTCAATCAACAAGGAAAAGGAGCAGTGCTGGTGAGGAATAGCACTAGGGAGAAGAAGAATATTGCAGTAATAGTTGCATTTCTTATTATTTGTTCTTGATTGGTTATTTAAAAAAAATAAAGTTTAATTGGATAAATTGCACGTAGCATATAAAAAATAACTGTTGAGCTGTAAGAAGGTTATAGCTAATGTATGCTAATGATCATATTAGCAGACTTCTGAAGGTCCCTTCTGAAGGAACCTGTTGGTTTAGAAAGATTTATTGAGTGCTGCGTGTATATTTATTGATAAAGCAAAGATTACTAAAGACACCCTTTCAATAAAAAAGAGGTTGCCCACATGTGCCATATAACATATGTCCAACTTGAGTGAATGGAGCATCATTTGAGTGTCCGCTGTGAACAATAGGATTTCTTTGAATATGGCCAGCTTAAGGCATGGGGCTCACTGTAGGACTTTCTCATAGATTTAATGCATAGCCTCCAATGAAAAGAAACGGCATCCAATAGGCACTGGAACTTTGATATGAGTTTAAAAAAGGTAGTGTGAAGGCAAGAAACATTTTAAGGGCCCACTGGCTCAGGTAAGGCTGTTCACAACAGGCAAGGCTACCCTACTCCAGCAGGTTACCAGGAAAAGATGTGCATATTTGCAAGGAGCTCCAGGCCAAAAAAAAAAAAAGTGTCCAAATTAATTTATTGATGTTGTGTTAAAAGACAGCCAGCATGTTTAAAGGACCACCCCCCTTCATTAGGGCTATAATAAAGCATAATGTAATGGAAAAATAATTGTGACTGAAAAAGTCACTAGCCTAACATTTTAAAATATATGTTATCCATATTATGGATAACATACATATGTATTTGTGCACACATATGTGCATCCAAAAATACCTAAATATTCACAAACATGCATACATGCAATGGAAGGAACATGAAGAAATGAAGATGGTGCAATGGCATCTACTAACCACGCGGAATCAGAACAACCACAACCTGACACTGAATAGGTATACTATAATAGGTAGACCAACTTAAATTTCAGCCACAACTGCCAGGAAAATTGTTTGGGATGCAAAGAAAAACCCACAAATAATTTCAGGTAAAATACAGGACTCTCTGAAAACATGCGGTGTGGCTGTTTCAAGATGCATAATAAGGAGGCACTTGAAGAAAGATAGGCTGCATGGTTGAGTGGCCAGAAGAAAGCCATTACTACACAAATGCCACTCCATAATGGAAGCACATGTATTCTGATGGATAGATGGAGGGCAGGTGCACTGAAGGGAGCCCACCCCTTCTTAAAAGTACAGGGGCACACTGAACACCCAGCAAATCGCACAATGGCTGCAAAGGTGTCAGTGCAATGCCTGACCAATATAACAGTAATACAAGATGAATGCAGTATGTTATCAAAAAATACTGGAGTAACATTTGCATTCATTAGCCAGGAAGATGCACATGGGACGTACTTGGACATTCCAACATGTCATTGGCTACAGCAAAATAAAGTGAAGGTTCTGGTGTGGCCATCTCAGTCTCCTGACCTCAATATCATTCGATATCGATATATATTTCAAACATGCAGTTCATGCAAGACAGCCCAATAATTTACAGGAACTGGAGGCATGGCTCATCTACCATCTGAGAAGATAAAGAGCCTCATCCACAAATACCACATAAGACTTCACGCTGTTATTGATGTTAAAGGGGCTAATACACGGTATTAAGAACTTATAAAGCAGTATTAAACTCTAAAGCAAATATATGTATTTCAGCTTACTAATTCCTAAATGTGGTGGCTGCATTATCTTTTTTAGTGTTTTTTAGCCTTTATTCCCTTATTTTCACCTGTATTTTCTGTTTTAGGGTCTCCTCACCCTGGATAGAGAAGTAAAGGAGAAACCTTTCAACATCAGACCTGTCAATTTGGGGAGAGATTAGTGTTTGATGCACTAACAAATTAAAGCTGAACTCCACTTAACATTTTTAAAGCAAATAGAGCAACAGTTTTGTTTCCTGTTGGATAAAGGTTTTACGTAAATTAATAATAACTGACCGTTTCATTTTTTTTTTGTCTATTCTATTCTATTCCATTCTATTCTGTTCTGTATTTTCTATCCTATGTTGTTCTGTTTTACTCTATTGTGTTATATTATTTTATTTTCTGTTATATTCTTTTTATTCTATTCTATTTTTTCTATTCTATTTCTTTATTTTCTAGTCTATTTTATTTGAATTTGAAAACTTTTCGAATTCGAAAAACGTTTTGAAATTTATTCAAAAACTTTTCAAATCGTTCCGAATTCGAAAAATGTTAATCAATTTTAAAATTAATAAACATAACGAATTCTGAAAATGAATTAAATGAGTGAAACTAATTTAACAAAAAAAAATGTATGTAACTAACAAATCAAAACTAAATTAAACTAAACACATTTTTTTCCTGCTGCGCATGTCTATAATTTTCCAAACTGTATGTTCACCTTATTAGGTCAGTAAATAAGGTAAACTTATGCTCACATTAAATAGCAAATCAAGTGCAAAGGAAATGTAAAAAAAAATAGTGTTTGTTGCTAGCTCTTGATTGCGTACTAAAAGTAAATGACTCCTTAGGATCCATGCACATTGGCTTAAAAAACTTTTCTTCGACAGGAGTTTTGTGTTCTGCCTGTAAAAGCAGCTCAATGTTATCCTATGTGTCCATACACATTAGGATGATTGCAGGCATATTTTGAGATCAACGTTTAGAGGCAGGAAAAAAAACAAAATGTTCGATCCGCTTTTCTGATTGGAGCTCACTAACAGAAAAAACGTAAAACTCTCCTAAACTTGTCTAATGCTGTCTAATGCTCTATATGAGCGTTTTTTACTTCCTAGAGAACAGATTTTTCAGTGGGCCTGGAGCCTAAAGCATTATTGTAAACAGACTCTACAATGGATCTCTAACATCTTCTCCTTCAGTTCTGACCTTTGGCCAACACCACTATCACCCTTCCGCTTCACTCCATGGCTGCATCTTGTGTGGCTAAACAGTTTATTAATGATCTCTGACATGAAGCTACAATGGCAAAACATAAACAATGGCAATCACCCAATGTCATTCCTGTATTGCAGTCATTACGTCTTGGCAGTCATTAAAAGTCATAGGAGTTTTGGTGTTGGAAATGTTTATCAAATCATGTGACCAATATGGTGATACTGGTTTACAAAAGAAATAATATGTTTTTTTTTCAAATAAGTTTGATGGAGTTGTAAAGTCAGAAGGTTTTTTTATCCTAATGCTTTCTATGCATTAAGATAAAAAGCCTTCTGTTAGCAGCAGCCCCCCTCAGCCCCCCAAATACTTACCTGATCCCCATCTCTGTCCAGCAATATCCATGAGTGTCTCGGCTGTCTGAGACTCTCCCTCCTGATTGGCTGAGACACAGCAGAGGTGCCATTTGCGGTCAATCAAAGTCAGCCAGCCAATCAGGAGAGAGAGGGGGGCGGGGCCGGGCCATAGCTCTGTGTCTGGACACAGGGAGCTTTGACTCAGGTCAGGTGCCCCCATAGCAGGGGAGGGGCTAGAAGAGCCAAAGAGGGACCTGAGAAGAGGAGGATCTGGGCTGCTCTGTGCAAATCCACTGCAACAGAGCAGGTAAGTTTAACAGGTTTGTTATTTTTATTGGGAAAAAAAACAAGACTTTACAATCACTTTAACCACTTCCCGACCAGCGCACGACGATGTACGTCGACAGAATGGCACGGGCAGGCATATTGGCGTACAGGTACGTCCAATATTCAATGCCGCCCTGCCATCGGGAGCGCGCCGCGCGCTGCCATCGGGAGCGTGAGTCCGGTCGCGGGACCCGCGGACTCGATCACCGCGGGCATCCCCGTGATCGTCTCACGGAGCGGCCGAATGGAGGAAATGCCGTGTAAGCAGCATTTTTCCATTCTGCCTAGCAACTAGTGACGCTGATCTCTGCTCCATGTGATTGGAGCAGAGATCAGTGTTCACTAAATGAAAGCCCAACCCCCCCCACAGTTAGTAACACACCCCTAGGAACACTTAACCCCTACACTGCCACCCACTGGTTAACCCCTTCACTGCCAGTGTCATTTACACAGGAATCACTGCATTTATATAGCAGTGATTACTGTATAAATGACAATGGTCCCAAAAATGTGTCAAAAATGTCCGATGGGTCCCCCACAATGTCACAGTCACAATAAAAATCGCTGATCGCCGCCATTACTAGTAAAAAAAAAAAAATTATTAATAAAAATGCTATAAAACTATCTCTATTTTGTAAACGCTATAACTTTTGCACAAACCAATCAATAATCGCTTATTGCGATTTTTTTTTACCAAAAATATGTAGAAGAATACGTATCGGCCTAAACTGAGGGAAAAAAAATGGAAAATTTATATCAAATACTTACCGTAATTTTCCTTTCCTGATGGGCTCCATGGCAGCATACTTGTGGGTTAGCCCCACCTCCATAATTACCCAATAGGACCTCTACTCCCATAAATCTTTGCTCCAAGCTGCTATCCGTGTTCCGTAACTAGCCTACTCCAACATTTGGGAGGGAACTCCTGCTGCCATGGAGCCCATCAGGAAAGGAAAATTACGGTAAGTATTTGATATAAATTTTCCATTTTCCTGACAGGCTCCATGGCAGCATACGTGTGGGAAATAACTCGCCAAACACACCCGGGTGGGCTAAAAATGTTGAGCAAAGAAACTAGAATTTTATTTTTCATTGTCCACTGACAATACTTGTAAACCAAAATTAACAGAAGAAAGCGCAGCTGGCTCTACACAATAATGGGAAACAAAAGTATTAATTGAAGACCAGGAAGCTGCTCTACAGATAACTTCTGGTGCGACATGTCGAACTGCTGCCCAAGAGGTCGAGATGCCCCGAGTTGAATGAGCCGTTACTGCCTCAGGAGGAACCATGCCCTTTGCCTTGTATGCCCTTTGAATCGTTTGGACCACCCAAGATGAGATTGATCTTACTGATGCTCGCATCCCTTTATTTTTGCCATGGAGAAGGACAAAAAAGAAAGTCTGTTCGTCTGAACGAGGCTGTAGCGTCCAGATATTGCTTCAAGGTGCGACCAACATCCAGGGGATTAATCTCTTGGTTGTCTGACATTCTAAACGTAGGTAGCACGATCTCCTGATTTTCATGAAATACTGATGTAACTTTTGGATTTGACCCAAGCATAGGGATCAGGACCACTCTGTCCGGAAAGAAAGTTAGAAATGGTTCAACAGACCCAAGATTCCTAATTTCCGACACTCTTTTGGCTGAAGTTATTGCCACCAGAAACACCGTTTTGATAGTGAGATCTCCTAAAGACAGGGGAGCATCCAAACCTTTCCCAAGATCAGAAAGAAAGTCCAATACTAATGGAAGGTCCCATTTGGGAAGCCTGGGCCTTTTTTGAGGCCTAAGCCTGATGGCTCCTTTAAAGAATTGTTGAATTAAGGTATGATTCGCCCACGAAACTCCTGTAAAGGCTGAAATGGCTGAAACTTGTACTCTAAGAGAACTAACTGCCAGAGACAAGTCTAACCCTGACTGAAGGAAAGACAAGATATCTTGAACTGCCGGAGAATTATATGAATTTGACCTAGAAGACATGTGGCCCATAAACCTGGCCCATATACGTTCGTACATTTTATTGGTACTCTTCCGTCTGGCACTAAGAAGGGTTGGAATCGCTTCTTCTGGGCAACCCAGAGCTTCTAGCCTTCCCCTCTCAAGAACCATGCCCTGAGGTGTAGACAGGATGGGCACGGGTGTAACAGTGTGGTCTGAGACAGTAGATCTGGCCTGAGAGGCAGGGGAACTGGGTCCTGATAGCTGAGGAGCAACAGCAGAGGAAACCAAGGCCTGTTGGGCCAGAATGGTATTATCGCAATGATCTCCACCTTCTCCCCTCTGAGCCTCCGAAGGAACTGTAGGATTACAGGAACTGGAGGGAAGGCATAGGCTCTCTGGAACTTCCAACAATCCGTGAGAGCATCTATCCCGAATGCCTGAGGATCCCTGAACCTCGAGTAGTATCTGTGCATCTTGCGATTGTACGGCGAAGCGAACAGATCGACCTCTGGAGATACTCCCAGAGTCAGAAGCCACTCGAAGACATCCCTGTGAAGGGACCACTCGTTGTTGTCTATTTTGACCCTTGACAGAAAATCTGCTTGAACATTCTGGACCCCTGGGATGTATACAGCAGAAATGTTGACCACATTCTTCTGAGCCCAGTTCATTATCGGTTCTACTTCTCGTAATAGAGACCAACTGCGAGTCCCTCCTTGTTTCTTTATATAGGCCACCGCAGTTGTGTTGTCCAGTCTTAACATTACTGACGACCCTGCCACCAGATGGCGAAATGCTATGAGTGCTTGAAAGGCTGCTCTCAACTCCAGGATGTTGGAGACCAGACACAGCCACGGGAACGACCACCTTCCTTGAGCTACTTCCGTAAGGCAATGAGCGCCCCAACCTTTGTTGCTGGCATCTGAGGTTACTATTACCCAGGAAATGGGGACTATCGAATGATGGTTGCGTAGATTCTTCCCTTGAAGCCACCAGAGGAGAGACATCCTCATCGCTGGTGTAAGGAGTATGCGCTGTGTTTGATTGGACGAGTCCCACTGTTGCAGAAACCCTTTCTGGAAGGGACGAATGTGCCACTGGGCCCACTTCACCATAGGGATGGTGGCCGTCATTGTGCCGATCACTTTCAAGCAATGTAGAGCCGAAAGATGAGATGATTCCCGAGCCTTGTGAATCCTGTCCCGGATCACACAGATTTTTTCCTCCGGCAGAGAGATAGTGCCTTTTAATGTGTCGAACTGAGCCCCTAGAAACACGATCACTTGAGTTGGAACCAGATGGCTCTTCTCTAGGTTCAGGAGCCAACCAAACATCTGCAGAGTGGAGATGACTAAACTCTTGTGTTCCAGAATTTGATCTCTGAGATAATAGGAGCAAATCGTCCAGATAATGATGGAGACGAACTCCTTTGACTCGTAAAAGAGCTACTATCGCTAGGAGTACCTTGGAGAAGACCCGAGGAGATGTTGTCAACCCGAATGGGAGACAGGTAAACTGGAGGTGTTGATCGCCAACTGCGAAACGGAGAAATTGCTGGAAATCCCTTGCTACTGGCACGTGAAAGTATGCGTCCTTCAAATCAATTGAGATTAACCAATCCCCTAGCTGCACCGACTGTTGGATTGTAAGAAGAGACTCCATCTTGAACTTTTCCTTGCGAATGAAGGAATTGAGGAGGGTCAAATCTATCACCGGTCTCCATGCGCCATTTCTTTTCTGAACCATAAACAGAGGAGAATACATGCCTTCGCAACGTTCGTCTTCCGGCACGGGCACAGCTGCGCCTTGATCCAGCAAACAACTTACGTAGGTCAATAGGACCTGTTTCTTTTCCTCTGAGCCTGGAATTGTTGTGGGACCGAACCTTAATCTCGGAGTGTTGATGAAAGTCCATTTGTGACCCGAGGAAACCGTCTTGACGGTCCAATAATCTTGAATTGAGGCCGCCCAAACATGCCGGTAGTGAAGAAGGCGAGCCCCCACCTGACAAGTTTGAGCGGGCCCAATTTCAAAAAGATTTGGTAGAATTTTGATTACCTGCGGAAGCCCCCTTTGAGGTTTTCTTAAGGGAGGATTGTCTGGACCTCCAAGATCTAGAGAACTCCCTGCCGGGTCTATAACTGCGCGCTTCTCTAGCGCGATCCGAGGTCTGCCTTCTTGGAAAAATACGTTTTTGGTTTTGAAGACGTCTGTCTTGAGGGAGGAACCCAGACCTCCCACCTGTGGCCCGGGATATGGCGCTATCTAGTTTATTACCAAACAAGGAGGTTCCCTCAAATGGTATACGACACCATGGCTGCTTAGATGTTGGATCCGCCAACCAGGGACGGAGCCACAAAGCACGGCGTGCCGAGACTGCTGCCAACATAGCCCGAGACAGAAGGCGGGTAATGTCAATAGATGCCTCCCCCAAAAAGGCTGATGCCATTCTGATCTCCTGAATAGCCGTCTTTAGCCGTATTCACTGAGATACCTCTCAAGAACTCTTCAACATTGTCGGCCCATGTTTCAATAGCCTTTGAGACTGCGGCTAAAGCCAAAGTTGGTTTACAAGCCATCCCTGAAGTTAGATAAATTCTTTTCAGATCTGAGTCAATTCTTCTCTCTAACGGATCTTTGAAAGATACCGTGTCTTCCAAAGGGAGAGTCACGTATTTGACTAAAGTGCATAAGTACATAAGTGCTGCGTCTACCAGAGGAGCTGATTCAAGGTGCTTCACATCATCCTCCTTAAAGGGGTACAATTTAGACACCTTTGATTGCATGGAGCTCTTCCTATCAATCTTGTTCCACTCTTCAGTAATGATTTCTCCCAATTCAGATAGGAAAGGAAAATGTTGCCGTTCCTTTTTGAGTTGTTTGAAAAACTTTCTTTGTTTGGGGAGGGGAGAAGTAGTGGGTTCTTCCCATTTTAAAGCTTCTTTCACTGCCTTGACAAGAGCAGGTACTAAAGCATAATCAAATCCTACTCCTGGATCCTCTGGATCCGATTCGCTGTCAGACAAGAGCACAGAGTGGTGGCTTGGTTGAGAAGATTCCCCAGTCTCTTGTAAGAGCCCTTTACCTCCTGAAGGACATAATGGGTCTGAGGGGGATTCCATAGCGTGATGAGCTTCCCTCTGCTGCAGGGATTCCTTTACCACCCTTCTCACCATAGATTCCAAGCGTTGATCCGCACCATCTCTTTCATCTGCGACTTTAGAGAAACAATGATCACAGAGCGATTTGTCTGATGGGATGGGCATCTTACAGCCCCAACATGAATTATCTGGTCCTCTGCTTGAGTGCGAGTGACCACTGCGTTGTTCAGATCTGGAAGACCTACGGTAACCAGACTTTGACGATGATTTGCGGTGGTGCGATTTTGACGATCCACTGCGACTATGCGCACTGTAATGCGGTTCAGACCTAGAAGGGCTATAAGGAAATATACAAGAAAGAGAGAGAGATACAGACCAGGCTGGTATCAAATGCTAAGGAATACTCCACAAATACACAGCAATCCAGCCATGTACATACCTGTTACAAGCGGGCAGGTCACTAGTAGGCAGTGAGGCATCCATAACTAAAGATCGCTGACTGTAACAACAATAGACCCTCATAAGCAGCCATACAAAACACAGGAGCAACAATACATCAGAGCAGATTATAACCTACCTTACACCAACCAGAGAATGGCCCCGGGAAGTAGCTGAATTCCCTGCAATCATTCCCAATTCTGACATCTCTCACTGTGTTTTTAAATATGGCGCTCATGACGTCATCAGCGGCGTCAGACATGAGATGCCCGCGCGCATGCGCGGGAACCAAGCCTCGCTTTGGATTTGGGTCCGCGCATGCGCAGAACGCAGCGCTGGACCCGGAAACAGGGGGAGAAAGGCTGCTGGAACGCGGAAGCGTCAGCGCCTATGCACAAGAACCAGCTGGCATATGAAAAAGACACAGGTAGAAAAAAGAAAACACATAAACACTGCTGCCATGAAAAACGGAATTGTTACAGCTCACCACTCCACCAACGATCATCTGGCCGAACAGGTTCAAGCACACACCACCGATCCACCGGGCAGATAATGGCCACCTTACATAGCAGGTAATAAGCCGTGCGCACTTATCTTCGGACAAACTAAGCCTTCAGCGCTACTCTGCCATACACTCCATACCCATGCTTAACAGACAGGGCCTATCGGAGGAACAAAAGCTTGATAGTCGGCCGACTTGATCGTAGTGAAGATCTCTTCAGATAGGAAACACCTGTCCTATGGAGGAGGACAAAAAAGGAACACGGATAGCAGCTTGGAGCAAAGATTTATGGGAGTAGAGGTCCTATTGGGTAATTATGGAGGGGGGGCTAACCCACACGTATGCTGCCATGGAGCCTGTCAGGAAAGTTTTTTTAAATATTTTTGGGGGATATTTATTATAACAAAAAGTAAAAAACAATGCGTTTTTTTTCAAAATTGTCGCTCTATTTTTGTCTATAGCGCAAAAAATAAAAACCGCAGGGGTGATCAAATACCACCAAAAGAAAGCTCTATTTGTGGGAAAAAAAGGACGTAAATTTTGTTTGGGAGCCACGTCGCACGGCCGCGCAATTGTCAGTTAAAGCGACGCAGTGCCAAATCGCAAAAAGTGGTCTGGTCTTTGACCAGCAAAATGGTCTGGTCTGCAAGTGGTTAAGGATATATTGAACAAGTGATAGCTTGGTCCCATGTAACAGCTAAGCTCTGCCCATCTATTTTCTTTAACTTTCATCGCATTACTACTAAGCACTGCTTTGTAAATGGTAGTAGTAAAAAAAATGAAGGTAACTTAATACTACTGGTAAAACTACTGGTGAGATTTTGAGATATTAACCACTTCAGCCCCAGATGGATTAGCCCCCTTAATGACCAGGCCTTTTTTGTGATATGGTACTGTGTCGCTTTAACTGACAATTGCACGGTCATGCAAGCTGTACCCAAACAAAATATATGTCCCTTTTTACCCAAAAATAAAGCATTCTTTTGGTGGTAATTGATCAACTATGCAATTTTTATTTTTTGCGTTATAAACAAAAAAAGACCAACATTTTTTTTTCTACTTTCTGCTTTAATACATATCAAAAAAATATAAAAATACAAATGCATTCATCAGTTTATGCAGATATATATTCTTCTACATGTTTTTGGTAAAAAAAAAAAATCATAATAGGCTTATATTGATTGGTTTGCGCAAAAGTCATTGCGTCTACAAACCACAGTATAGATTTAAGGATTTTTTAAATTGTTTTTACTGGTAATGGTGATTTGTGATTTTTAGCGAGACTGCAACATTGCGGTGGACAAATTTGACCACAAATTACACTTTTTGGGGACCAGCAAAATTATTTACTTTGATCATGCTATAAAAATGCACTGATCAATGTAAAAATGTCACCGCCGGGAAGGGGTTAACACTAGGAGGCGATCAAGGGGTTAAGTGTGTTCCCTGGGTGTGTTCTAACTGTAGGGGGATGGGCTTACTGGAACATGATAGAGATCACTGTTCCCGATCACTGGGAAAAGTAAATCTCTGTCATGACATCTGGCAGAATGGGCAATCACCTTGTTTACATAGGCAGCTCCCCATTCTACGTCTCCTCACCACAATCACGGGTCACCAGTGGACACTGATCCTGCAGGACCCGCGGGCATGCCCCCGCAGCCGGCGCACATGCGTGCCAGCTATCCTCCTTGCACAGACCAACGTACAGGTACGTCGGTTTGCGCAGGAGAGCTGACTTGCCACAGTATATCTGTGTGAGCTGGTCGGCAAGTGGTTAAGTAACATTTCATTCTATCACACCCAACTTTTTCTCTGCTTATTTTTGTTGACACGGGACATGTATAAGCATGTACACGTTAAACTAGGCCTTAAATTTAATATCTTCAAAATACACAAAAACTTTCATTAACCCCTTGCCATCCATGTAACACATATTCGAGGTAGCAAAAAGGATGGGCTTCAATGCCCACACACTGCGCACATACATGTATGGGTGGCATAGGTTTCTGTATAGTTACATTGATCCAGCTTGGACCAATGTAGGAATGTATGCCCTATGATCATCACGGAAGCTTGAAATCAGTCTAGTAAGCACCACCACTACAGTGATAGTCACACACTTTCAGATCCCCTGCCAAGCAGCTGCCCTTCTACCTACTAAACACAGGAGGTTGCCCACTTGGCACAGCCATCCTTCTGAAGGCACTTTACATTTTCTCAATGTTGTAGAGTGTTCTCAGATTGGATGAGGTGAAGATCATGATGTCACAGTGGCGCCTACTACAATGATTTCCAGCTTCCACAGAGATCCCACCGGAATGGCACATGCTGTACATACTTACAGGCATACTTACATTGGTGAAGAAGTTTAAATTATATTTTTAACTGACCAAAATGGTGCAAATAGGATAAGTTCATTTTTAGGGTTTACATACCCCTTAAATCATCAGACAGTCTTTCCGTAAATTTTTTAATAGAAATTCAGGAACAGAGTATTGTACAATTTATAGAATGAGTTAGGCCAGTTGCACACAGGTGTAATAATTTACTGATGTTTACTCAGGAACTTGTTGACAGAAAGCCTGTGACAAAAAATAAATAAAAAAAAGGGTAAAGATCTCAGTAATGTTGAGTATAGGTGAGTAAAGGTGCGTAAGCATATAGATGAGCAAAATTCTTATTCATTGCCAGTGTTGTAACATACTCATTAATAACTGTGTAAATATGCTTATAGACAAGTAAATATGCATATGCAAGTAAATTACTGCATTCGAATGTAAATTTTTCTATTTTTGTTTTACTGCTCTGTAAAGCTGTATTACTAATCTTTACTCAGTTGTGTGCATGGATCCATAGATAACAATGCATCTAATTTCAAATCAATATAAAACATCCTGTTTATTACTCCCTGTACTTACTTGTTCTGGAGGGTCTGCTCTTCAACAAATCAGGATTGGTGTAGCGGTAACCATACATCTGCCCTGCATTCAATGCACCCTTTCCTTCTGTGCTTGGTTTCAAATACCAACATCTATTTTTTTTTTTTAGCTCAATGACTTACCTAGAAACACATGGTTCCCTATTTTTTTCTTTAAAGGTATCTTCTATTAACACAGATCTGGGGGATCATCCCTTGCAAGCATTCTGGATTTGATTGCTTTTTTAGTTATTTAGAACAAAAAAGAAAATTATGTTTCCTAGATAGGCTTACAAATCCCCCCTTGGAGTACAATAGCTTCTTCGGACCTCTATTGTGACACTTTTTTAGCATTTCCCAAAATGTAAAAAAAACATAATCATTATTGTTACAAACTTATTGTTACAAACATTTAAAGTGATATTTAGCTTAAAATTTCTTTTTACTAAAATAAAAAACATGTTATACTTGCCTGATTTAGTTATATATATATATATATATATATATATATATATATATAGTTATATATATAGTTATATATATATATATATATATATATATATATATATATATATATATATATATATATATATATATATATATATATATATATATATATATATATATATATATATATATATATATATATATATATATAGTGCTTACCTTTATCTCTTCACCAGATCTTATTTGTACCAGTATAAAGTCTGTATACATTTTGTATAGTTGTGTTAAGATAGAAATTTTGGATGTGGTACAGGGCTGGCAGCTTGTATTTATTAATATTAATTTTAATAGTGATTTGCTTGCTTTGGAGCCACAACGCAAGAAAAGTACATTTGTAAAGCCCAGAGCTTTTCTTTATAATCATGTGTGTGTGTGTGTGTGTGTGTTATTCTTTACTTTTTTTCTTATTTTTTTTTATTGAAAGCAGCAGTATGGTTACAATAGGGCTATAACACTATATTGGGCCCTAGAATTATAGGTTTACTTTAGGCTTTAGTAGGCAAGTGTAATGGATTAAAATATTTATAGGTAACATGAGTCTTCAGAACCAGTCAAGGAGAGCTTCTTTCATATATGGAGTGAACACAACTCTTATTGCCAATCATGACCTTATTTGTTACGATTAGTAGAATCTGGAAGGGAAATTTTATTTTAGGACAATAATGCTTGCCTCTAAAACCATTAGGCTGCACGTTTGGCTTTAAAGAGGAGGTACTGTGTATGAACTGTGAATTTGCATTTTACATTTTTATTGTAACAGTAAATTAAAAATAACTCTGATCTGATTTTCCATTTCACTGAGCTGGCTCACTGTTCCCACATATTCATATTGTATATTTGACACACATGTTCTTCCAATGCTGGCAAGCTGTACACGAGACATCTTTGCTGTATGGCTGCTACAAGAAAAATATCTAGAAAGAAAAACATATCAGAGTAAGTCTATTAATGTAGTTTTGTCCACAGATAAAAGTCTTAGGCCGCGTACACACGGGCGGACTGTTCGCCCAACTTTGTCCGCTGAACAGTGTTTCAGCGGACAGTCCGCTCGTGTGTGGGCTTCAGCGGACAGTTTCAGCGGACTGTCTGACGAACAAAGTCTTACGGAATTTCCGTAAAACTCTTCGCTGAAACTTGGTTTCAGCGGACTGTCCTCCGCGTGTGTGGGCGAGTCCGTTCATTTCAAAAGTTGCGCGGACTTAGTACGACTAACTTAGTTTGCCGTATTAGTCTGCTCAAAAAGTGCCGTGTGTGGGCAAGTTCGTTCATTCAAAAGTTTGAGCGGACTGTTTGACGAACTTAGTTTGGGCAGACAGTCCGCTCGTGTGTACGCCGCCTTAAAACACAATCACAAAGTAGGAAAAACCCTACATAATAATTGCACGTAAAAATCAATTATGGCTACTCCCTAGGTGTCATTAGAGTGACCAGAAACTGATAAGGATTGATAAAGATATTGATTGATAAGTAGATAGATAGATAGATAGATAGATAGATAGATAGATAGATAAATAGAAAGAAATAAAGAAATAAAAATACTTTAAAAGTACGTGAAATAATTCAAACCTGTTAAAGAGACAATAATAAACAAGAAAATGAATAACTTTGATTTCCTTCTCTCAATGCCTTTTCAATTAGAGTGTACGGAGAGAATCTAAATCTATTATTCACACTGAACCCCTCTCTAGAGCAGCATCCCTTATACCTTATTATACAATAAGCTCTTCAGGGCATGGCCATCACCCTTCTGTTTCTTTTGTATCCTATTTTGCACACATTGTGTATTACATATTGTAATTTATTCCCTGTATTTGCCCCTTCAGCTAAGAGAAACAGTTGAAGGCAGTGCTGCTTTTGGCAATCTTTATCTAACAAAGACATTAAAAAACTGTAAGATCTTGATTTGCAGAACTAACTTTAAATGGCAACATAACAAAGATGACCTTAATTATTTTGTCCTCTTTGGCGACCCTCCTATTCTTGTATGTACATTATGTACTGCACAATAATGACCCACCTTAAAAACCAACTAGGTTTTCTACCACTCCCCCTTCCCCAGATCTTGTACACAAGATACTGCACTCTAGTGTACTCTAGCTATTCAATGGTATGAAATATAAGAAAAAAGATTTTACCAGCGTCACTGCTTTCCAGAGGCTGGTTGGGAGCCATGATAAGGTGGCATGCAGCAGGAAAAAAACAAAAAAACAGGGAGCTCAATCCTATGAACATGTAATTGAAAAATACAACCCAACGCAAAAACAGCCCTAAATTGCATTAAAATCCTCTGTTGTGTTAATAAGGGTGGAAAGATTGATTACAATCAAATGATGTTCAATATTGCATGTCAGCAAAGTCCACAATAATTGGTTAAGACCAGGAATCTACCCATACACAGCCCAATCAAGTCTGTTGGATGACTGCTGGAGCTGATCAGTTCTAAAAGGAGCTTAAAGTATGACCACGTCAGTTTTTGAGTGTGAGCTGCCCAGGGTCCAATGTTCTGACAATTGGAAACACTATATGGTAAAAATGTTTATTGAAACAAGAATCCACTTACAGTACATGTAAAAACACAGCCACCTGTGATCCTAATGGAGGAGTCTTGTCTGAATCATGTCTCCTAACCTCTTGGCCAGAGGGGCAGGGAGCTAGAGCTGTCAGCAGAGGGAAAAGGAAGATATCCACCAGAGGATACTAGCAGAGCCACCCACCACAATGAGAGCTGCCGCTGGGTGTAATACTCTTCCAGATGGGGGAGGGGGACCCGGAATCAGTGCATGGTGTGAGATTGGCTGAGCATCATCCAGACAAGACTGTTCCATTAGGGTCACAGGTAGCTGTGTTTTTACTTGTAAATGGATTCTTGCTTGAATAAAATTATTTTTAACACAAATGGTGTTTTCAAAATTGTCACAACATTGGACCCTGGGCAGTTCACACTTGGAAACTGGGGTGGCTGTACTTCAAGCTCTTTTTAGGACTGATCAGCTGCAGCAGTCATCCAACAGACTTAATTGTGCTGTGTATGGGTAGACTCTTGGTATCAACCAATTATTTTGGACTGTATTGATGGTAACCAATATTTCCATGTTTATTAACACAGAAGATTGTAATGCCATTTAGAACTGTTATTGCTCTGGGACTTATTTTTCAATACAGTACAGTAAGAATAGAGTAAGTCTCCTACTTTCAGACTCTTCTTCTCTCCTCACTTCTGCTTATAGACCTAAGACTGGAAATAATGGCACAGTTTGTGCTAGTGAGGCCACTAACTTATAAATTGTTAGCTAAAGCAAGATCATATTGGCATCAAGGAGACCTCCACTCAATGTGAAGGGACCAATAGCAAAGACTGGTAAAAATCCAACCCGGCTGAAATTAACTGGATTGGATGTTGCTGGTTAAAAGCAAACTTGTGTTTTTCAAATGCAGAGCAAAGCAACAAGTTCCCCTACTTATTCTTCCCTTCCCTGTACTCCTCCACCTCCCCCTTCAACTACAGCAACCAGGAGAAGGAGGCCTGTGTAAGCCCCTAGTTATGGGACTTGCACCCGTGTTGTCACGTGAGATGGAGGAGAGTCCTCATGCTTCCCCATACATGGAAGTAACAGGTAAATCAGTAATTTCCCATACAACACAGAGTAATTTTTAAGGCACTGCAATTCAATATGAGATGGCTTGTACAGGTGCATGCACATGTTTCTGTGCATAAGGTTAATACCAGATGTGTATTAGGATTGGTGCTGCAACAGGCATGAAATGGCCTATTTACTGCTGCCTGAACACAGTACTGCATACTGTATGTAGCTGATACTACATATTGTTTATAAAGCGCTGATAGCAGCTGCAGCAATTAAAAAAGGGATTTGTTTGGACCAGCTGGGCACAGACAAAATAGTTAAAGTGATAGCAAACTTGGAGTTAGGCTTTGAGTTCAAATTGACAATTTTAAAGATGAAAAAAACACACACATAAATAAACATATAGTATTTTTTTTTTTTTTACAAATTCTGTTAACACATTTTTACATTTCAGTTTTCCTTTTTTTAGTTTATTGTAAATTCAAGGAACACTTGGCCATAACTTGATCATGGCTGATGATTTTGAACTTAATCTGATTGAAATATATATAAATAAAAGGATTAATATGTGTTTATTGTGGTGTATAAGCATATATGTAAACCACTAAATAAAAAAGCTTTCATTTTCACAGGATGAAATTCAGAGCCATTCAGAAAATGACAGTTATTAACTTTAAGGATCTAGCGGTCAAGACAACCAGAAACAGAAGGTGAATGTCAGGACGGGTTACTTAGCAGTATGACTCGCGCTGAGCTTAAACAAAGGAATTCCTTGAGTGTTAAGGTAAAATGTAAACATGAAAAATTAAAACAGAAACCCAGTGGACTGCGCTTATCAAAATGATAATTCTACAGATACAGCATGTCTAGGAGCTGTATTCTACAACAAGAACCAAAATGATCATTAAAATATTTTATTCTTATCTTCATTGTACTTAAAAATAACTAGCTTGAGATAGAACAGTGTGCCTTACATTTACAGATAAACAAATAAACAATTATGTTCTTGTTCTAGATTATACTGTATATAATCTAGACTATATATATATATATATATATATATATATATATATATATATATATATATATATATATATATATATATATATATATATATATATATATATATATATATATATCCATGTTAAATATACTTGGTCATAAAACTGATGATAAATGACTGCTACATTATATGCCCTATTGCGATCATGGATGAATTCGGAAAAAGCCTGCCTTGACAAATGGCATGTCTACAAGAAATGTAAATTAAATGAAGGATATACTCAGAATTTATCAATGAGTTATAAGATATAAATTCTGTAAACGTCTGCAATACACACAATATATTTTGAGATGTTTTGATTTTTAAGATTCAGTAAAGGTATGTAGATGTGACAGGAAATATTAAACTGAACTTGAAAATTTAAACCAAACAATCTGATGATTCAGCCTAAGGTTTTCTATTATCTTGGGAATTATTTTTATTGGCCATTTTTTGTGTTTTTTTTATAATAAATTATAATTAGTCGATTTTTTTTTAGAAAACAATTTTGTGATATTAATGTGTAAAAGCAAGTTATAAAATAAAGATTATGTTTATATATAAGGAAGTTAAAGTGATTGTAAAGGCAAATGTTTTATTTAAAAAAGAACAAAAAACAAACATATTATACTTACCTTTTCTGTGCAATGGTTTTCCACAGAGCAGCTCCAATCCCGCTCTTATTGGCTGCAGTCCACCCACTGCTCCCTCTTCACTGGCTGTGATTGACATTGACATGATATTATCATAAAGTTGACTCTAGGCATTGTAGATATATTGCCCTAGTTTTTAACTACCACATTTATCGGCATATAACACGCGCTTTTCCCCCCTTAAAATCAGGGGGAAATCGAATGTGCGTGTTATACGCCGAATGGCTGCCTCGGAGGGGAAGAAGTGAACGAGCGCTGTCTAAATAGACAGAGCCGTATCTCCTGTGTAGTGTACTCGGCTCTGCTCACAGTCACGCCCAGTCCCGCCTCCTAGCTTTGACGTCCCACCATTGGACCGATGTTATGTCCATCGTAGGAGCCAGGCCAAGGGATGGGACTGGGCAGGACTGTGAGTCGAGCCGAGTACACAGGAGATCCAGCTCTGTTTATTTCAGCAATAGCAAGGTTGCAGATGTGCACTGATCATGCTGCAAAGAGGGACAAGACTGCAGATGGGCACTGATCAGATTGCAATGATTGGCAAGGCTGAAGATGGGCACTGATCATGCTGCAATAATGGGCAGGGCTACAGATCTTCATTGATCATGCTGCAATGATGGGCAAGGTTGCAGTTGAGCACTGATCATGCTGCAATGATGAGCAAGGCTACAGATGGGTAGTAATCAGACTGTAATGATTGGCAAGGCTGCAGATGGGCACTGATCGTGCTGCAATGATGGGCAAGGCTGCAGATGGGCACTGATCAGGCTTCAATGATAAGCAAGGCTGCAATCACGTGTGCTGATGAGGCTGCAATGATGGGCAATGGCGAGGCTACAGATGGGCACTGATAAGGCTGCAATGATGGGCACTGACCCTTATTTTGCTTCAAGATTCTTTATTTAAAATGTAAGTTTTTTTTCATGAAACTTCCCTCTTAAAATTAAGGTGCGTGTTATACACCTGTGCATGTTATGCACTGATAAATACAGTATTTTCAGAAATAATTCAGACATAACTGACATAACTGGTTGATCATGCTTAGAACTGCCCACTTGCCTCCCCTCATTTAAGAAAAAATGCCATTAGTGGAGGATCTAGATGAATGCATTGACACTCATCATGCAAGAAAAGGATCATGTAAGTCTATGCATATATCTGTAAAATAAAAACAAAAATCATTTGTTGTGATGCATGCCATCTCATTAACTTATCTCTTTAATTTGCAATTTACATTTGTACTGAGCACTGGAAGTGCAGCTATATCACTATACTTTTGGAGCTCTGATGCTAGACCTTTGGGTCTCTTCCAGCTACAGATTCATCTGCAGACACTCTGCCCTCTCCTCTTGCTCAATAACAGAGCATTTTGCATTGTGCAAACCCATTCGCAAAATGAAAAACCTACTGTGAATTAACCACTTTCAGACCGGTGCACGCCGATGTACGTTCGGCAAAATGGCACGGACAGGGAAATGGGCATACCTGTACGTCCCTTTAAATTTGCCGCCCTGCCATCGCGAGCGAGCCAGCGTGTGACGGTCGGGACCCCCGTGAGTCCGGTCGCGGGTCCCGCGGATTTGATCGCCACGGGCATACCTACGATCGTCTCACGGGGAGGCTGAACTAGGAGATGCCGTTGTAAACAGCATCTCCCAGTTCTGCCTAGCAACAAGTGACACTGATCTCTGCTCCATGTGATTGTAGCAGAGATCAGTGTTCACTAAAAGAAAGCCCAGCCCCCAACAGTTAGCAACACACCCCTAGGAACACTTAAAATGTCCGATGTGTCCACCATAATGTCGCAGTCACAATAAAAATCGCTGATCGCCGCCATTACTAGTAAAAAAATTATTAATAAAAATGCCATAAAACTATCCCCTATTTTGTAAACGCTATAACTTTTTTTGACCAAAAATATGAAGAAGAATACGTATCGGCCTAAACTGAGGGAAGATTTTTTTTTTATATATTTTTGGGGGATATTTATTATAACAAAAAGTAAAAAATAATGTAGCTGAATTCCTGGAGTTCAGCTTTAATGTTTTTGGGATGCTTAATAGTTAGGGTATTTTAATGTTAAATGACAGGTTACATTTAGATTAGGTATTTATTTTACTTGTTGGATTACATTAGAGAATAGCTAAAACCACTGTCATGTTAATCTTTTGTGTCTGTGTCCCATTGAGGAGGTTTCCTTTCATTTCCTGTCCCAGAAGAAATGAAGAAAGAAATGAAGAAATTACACTTTGCTACAATGTAAAATATGTTGATTTTACTAATACTAGTTCTTTTCAAACCTAATTGTGATGATCAACATATTCGGCATATATAAATGCGTTCATTTGCATGGTCTTTCTTGGCTTTAAGATGTATACATCCTTTATACAGAGCATGAAAGCCTGCCAAATTTTAAAGATAAATAGAGGTCAAGCTAATCCCTTTTATAATAGCAGGATGCAAAATCTAGAAACAAACATAAGCTTACAGTTGGGAAAGAAATAGAAATGAAAGTGACACAAAAGTAAAGAAAAAAAAATCTTCGGAACCAGATGGGCATATTACAAGATCCTCTGAATGGCTCAAATACTAGCCTTCAGTTTGCTCAGTCTTCCTTTTAATGTACAGCACACTGCTTTCCTAGCACAAAGTAATTTAGAATGCATGTTTACTTTGTACTACAAATTTATTTAGTACAATAACCACTTAATTGTTGTTGTTTCTTTCTATTATATAAGCTGTTGTGAACACATTTATGTAAAATACAAGTTTTTTTTCCACTAAAGGAGTAGAGAATATTCACTTAGCAGCGAATTAAAGTGATTTCAAAGGATTTTTTTAAAGTAGCAAACATGTCATACTTACTTGCTCTGTGCATTCGTTTTGCACAGAGGAGCCCAGATCCTCCTTTTCTGGGGTTCCCTGCAGGCACTCCTGGCTTCTCCCCTTCTGAGTCCCCACAAAGAAAACAGCTTGCTATGGATGTACTCATGCATGCACATAAAAAAAAAAAATGTCTGCCTTTACAAGCACTTACTTTAATCCCAGTGTTTAAAAGCCAACATTTCCTCAATATTTGGCTCCATACATACTGGGCTTAAAAAAAATGCCAGTTAACTTGGCAAAGAAAAATGCCCATATAGAGCATTTTTGTACATAGTTTAGGTGAGTTTAGGAGAGTTTAACGTTTTTTTTCTGCCAGAGAGCACCAATCAAAATGCAATCCATAAAGGTTTTTTTTTTTCCTTGCATCTAAATATTGAGCCTAAACAATGCCTCTAATTGTTCCAGATATTCATGAGGAAATTCTATTCCAGTCTTGGACAATTGTAAGGCAGACTACCTCCGATGGCAGTGCCTGAACTCAGGAGAATGGTCTTTACACCTAGAAGTGTTTCAGCTTCACAGGTGGGGGATGCTATATATGGATCTCCTGGCCCCCAGGTTTGACAAAAAAGGGACAGGTTTGCCTCCAGGTTTCAGATGTCAAGCTATTAAGATTGACTGGATCTTGGTACCTGAGGGCTGGTTTACCACCATGCTTTACTGTCACTGGCATTGTTTTTGATGTCCAGGACTTGAGAGGGGTCTCTCTGATTTAGTAATTCCCACACTTTTAAAAGCTAGGACATTTATCTTCTCTACAAGGTATACCATTAAACATGGAACTCTTATATCACCTAGTGTAAAGAAAAAAGATTTCACCACCAGGAAATACTCTATTGGAAAAATCCTAACCTTTCTGGAATCCGGTCTGGATTAGCATTCGGACCTGAGAACCAACATGGGGAATCTTGGCCTTTCAAAATCTTGGCCTTTCATTGGTCAAAAGTTTTGTTTATGGTGTCTCATATAGCTCATCCTGCAGAACCACCTGTGACTTCATAAGATTTGCAGCACTTTTTGAACCCATTCAGTATATTCCCTTTTCTAAGCTCATCCACATGTTTGCTTTCCTTGTTGCCTTCACCACTGCTAGCCATGTGTCTGAAATGGTAGCCTTGTCCTGCAAAAAAACCCTATCTATTCTTACAAAATGATAAAGTGGAATTCCTTCCTAATGCCGCGTACACATGATCGGACTTTCCGGCGGACTTAGTCCGGCGGTTTGTCCGCTGGACTTTGAAGCGAACAGACTTGGCCACACACGGTCACTCAAAAAATCCGGCGGATTCGAACATGATGACGTAGAATAAGGAAGTTCATAGCCAGTAGCCAATAGCTGCCCTAGCATCGATTTTAGTCCACTGGACTAGCACACAGACGAACAGATTGTCTGCTAAAAGCCGAGTCCGCCAGACAATTTTGAAGCTAGTCTTCTTTTTAAGTCCACTGGGCTTTTGGGAAGAAAAAGTCCGCTGGATTGTCCGATCTTGTGTACAAGGCATGAGGGTTTTGGGTCTTTTACCTCTGCAAGACATAATTCTTCTATGTTTCTGTCCATCTCCAGTACATCAAAAGGAAATTTAAATTAATTGCCTGGATGTAGTTTGTCCAGTGCGGTTTTACCTTTAAAGTTTAACTAAAGACACAACTTTTTTTAGGAAAAAGTAGAGCTCTAACCCTTTTCTCTCTCATGTTATGGTGCAAATGTGTGCAATATGGAAAAAAAAAAAAAGGTTAAACCATAAAGTACACAGTGCAATCTCAAAATTACATAATCACAAAATTGATATAGTCATAAAAAAACTATACATAATTGATCATATACAGTGCCTTGAAAAGGTATTTATACCCCTTGAAATTTTCCACATTTTGTCATGTTACAACCAAAAATGTAAATGTATTTTATTGGGATTTTATGTGGTTTTCAATTTTGTTTTACCCCCACCACAAGTCTTTATGGTATGTCTCCACAGCCTTACACATGTAGAGGGTGACATTTTTGCCCATTCTTCTTTGCAAAATAGCTCAAGCTCTGTCGGATTGGCCAGAGAGCGCCTGTGAGCAGCAATTTTCAAATCTTGCCACAGATTCTCAATTGGATTTAGGTCTGGACTTTTACTGGGCCAGTCTAACACATTAGTATGCTTTGATTTAAACCATTCAATTTTAGCTCTGGTTGTATGTTTAGGGTCATGGTCCTGCTGTAAGGTGAACTTCCTCCCCAGTCTCAAGTCTTTTGCAGAATCTCTTCTAAGATTGCCCTGTATTTGGCTCCATCCATTTCCCATCAACTCTGACCAGCTTCTTTGTCCCTGCTGAAGAAAGAATCCCCACATGATGCTGCCACCATCATGTTTCACAGTGGGAATAGTGTATTCAGGGTGATGTGCAGTGTTAGCTTTCCACCACACATAGCATTTTGCTTTTAGGCCAAAATGTTCAATTTTGGTTGTGTTGACCAGAGCACCTTCTTCTACATGTTTGCTGTGTCCCCCAAATTCCTTCTTGCAAACTGCAAATGAGACTTCTTATGGCTTTCATTCAACAATGGCTTTCTTCTTGCCACTCTTCCATAAAGGGCAGATTTGTGGAATGTGCGACTAATAGTTGTCTTGTGGACATATTCTCCCACCTGAGCTGTGGATCTCTGCAATTCCTCCAGAGTTACAATGGGCCTTTTGGCTGCTTCTCTCATTAATGCTCTCCTTGCCCTGCCTGTTAGTTTAGGTGGACAGTCATGTCTTTGTAGGTTTGCAGTTGTGCCATACTCTTTCCATTTTTTGATGATGGATTGAACAGTGCTCTGTGAGATGTTCAAAGATTGGGATATTTTTTTATAACCTAACCCTGCTTTAAACTTCTCCACAACTTTATCGCTGCTTTGTCTGGTGTGTTCCTTGGCCTTCATGATCCTGCTTGTTCTCTAAGGTTCTCTAGCAAACCTCTGAGGGCTTCACAGAACAGTTGTATTTATACTGAGATTAAATTACACACACAGGTGGATGCTATTTACTAATTAGGTCACTTCTGAAGGCAATTGGTTACACTAGATTTTAGTTAGGGGTATCAGTGTAAAGGGAGCTGAATACAAATGCACGCCAAACTTTTCAGATATGTATTTGTAAAAAAAATTGAAAACCATTTATCATTTTCTTTCCACTTCACAATTATGTGCCACTTTGTGTTGGTCTATCACATAAAATCCCAATATAATACATTTACGTCTTTTGGTTGTAACATGACAAAATGGGGACGGGCATGAATACCTTTTCAAGACACTGTACATGTGCAAAAATTATTAGCAGACCTCACTTAAAATACTGTGTCATTGATCAATTCATAAACAAAAATATAAATGTGGCAAAAATCCAGTACAAAATTATTCATTTGGAAAAAACAGCCCCAAATGCCACCAAAGGTGAAAATTATATTTTCCAGATAATCTCTTCAATCAGAAACTTTTAGATGTGCTTCAGTTCGCATTGTGCGCTATACAAGTATTTCATTCATTCATTCATTCAAATACACCCAGTACAGTCACCACTGATAAAATTATAAATCAGTCACTGTGTGTTACTCCTGGGAGAGATACTCTACAGTCAATGTTTTCAACCATATATTCCATTCTTAAGCTCGTAATTTCATATGCATGTATGGAGAACAAGAGTAGGGAGGGACTTCCATAGCGTAAAACCATTTAAAAAAGTATTTATTTTAAAAGCAATACATTGTGCTTAGAAGTAATAAGGCAAACACTGCACTTGGCTAGTGACTCATAATAAGTGTAACATGACAAGTGTGCAATAATATTAAAAAAGTGTACAATTTTATAAAAGTCCCACAATAGTGAACAAAGTGCTTGTGCTTCAATATAAATCGGTGCTCCACTGTTCAGTGCACAGACAACGTGCCCCACATGGCTGTGGACTCTCCTTGGTAGTGGACCACCTATCACTAGCGTGGTCACTTGTGCTTTGTGGGGAACAGACCCCTAAATGATGTAATCCAAGGTCAGCTGCATGGAATAAAAATAACAGAGGGGGGCATCCATAGCGTAAAACCATTTATTTTATAAGATATCCAACAAATGAATAAAATAGATACACTCACATTTTATGGTGCTTAAATCCTGGCAACCGGTGTGTGATCAGCATTTGTTTGTTAATGATGGGGTGTAATCCGACCAGTCATCGCAACACCATATCCGTCTGTAGAACAATGACAGGGGACCGAACCTTATCGTGAGTGAGCGGCATTTAATGTAGACTGCTTGGATTACACCCCATCATTAACAAACACATGCTGATCACCCCAGCATGCCTATCTTTCCTTTAACTTATGGAAAATGCAATTGCACCATGTTCACTATTACCCAAATTGTTTCTAACTTGCTCATTTGTAATGACCTCCATGCTGTTTTATATCCAGCAGAGCATTTTTCCCTGTTGTGGCTTCCATCATTCATTTCATAAATGTATTCTGCAATAAGTTTCAAAAAATGACAATCCTTTGCTGAATGTACAGTTCCATTTGCCCAGTCAGTTTTTGAATAGTTAAAATCCTCCATAATAATAACATTGCCCTGCTTCAAAGCAATGTAAGTCTTATGTAAGGGGGCCGTTAACATACTTCTACAAGCAATGTATTATTTATTGCACTCTCATGGAGCTCCAGTCATAGTGACTCTTCACCATCACAGTTCTCCTTGTTGATACCATTTCCTTCCTAAACTGAGAGTACCCCTCAATATTAGCAGTCCAGTTGCGTGAGCTGTCCAACCAGGTTCCCAATATTCCCCTGAAGTCCCCTAAAGTGTTCCTTGAATAGCAGACATTCTAGTTCATCTATTTTGTTTTCCGTGCTTCTTGCACTTGTAAACATACATTTTAATTTGAATTAGCCTTAAACATTCTATTAATATTAATTTTTGAGCTATAACTTGATTCTACTACTCTTTTTATAATGCGACATAGGTGATGCAATTTCTTTACTCTCTAGTTTGAGCCCTGCATCTCCCACTGCTGAGCCCCCCATAGACCCATGCTCTCCTTGTTGAAAAACAGATCCAACCTTCTAAACATTTTCACCCCCAACAGAGCTACACCATCCCCATTTAGATGTAGTTCATCCCTGCATTAGAGCCTGTAACCAACCAAAAAGCCAGTCCAATTCTCCAGGAACCATCCTTCTTACATCAGTTTCTCAGCCACTTTTACAACTCCCTAAGGTCCCACGGTCTCTCTAGTGTGGCAGCGGGATTACTTTAAATCTTTGTTGATACCATCTATGTATCTCTTCCTTGACCTACCTACTTTGCCTTCTGGTTTTCCTTATAGAAATTCTTTCAGTCTTTATATATACTAACCCCACCTTGATTAACATACCTTTTACGCAGGCTAAATGCTTGTTTTTGCATATGTGTGCTATTTTTAAATGTCTTTTTATGCTCTATATTCCCTTCTAATGCCGCGTACACACGAGCGGACTGTATGGCATACTTAGTTCGTCATACAATCCGACGGACAGTCCGTCGTACTTTCGACTGAACGGACTTGACCACACACGGATGCACAAACAGTCCGTCGAAAGCTTGCGCGATGACGTGTACAGCACGTACGACGGGACTAGAAATAGGAAGTCCAAGACACAGCAAAGCACCCTTCCGCCGTGTAAATCCTTTCTGGGCATGCGCCATTCTTAGTCCGTCGAACTAGCATACTGACGAGCGGATTGTCCGCTGAAACCAAAGTACGACGGACAGAATTTCGAAAAATCCGAAATTCTTAGTACGCCGGACTGCACGCTGAAAAAGTCCGCTGAAGCCCACACACGAGCGGATTGTCCGCTGAAATGTGTTTCGACGGACTAAGTACGCCATACAGTCCGCCCGTGTGTACGCGGCATAACTCACATTCCATAGATTTTCCTCAACAGATCCCATTCCCATCCTTGTCAGTATTGTCTCATCCACTCCTATTAAATACCATGTTTGAGATCCAAATGTTACAGCTAGTCCAATTACTGCTTTACAGAGTATTATTGTTAAAGTTTTGGAAATATGTTTGATTTTATACTGAGTGAATCACAATGAAACATTTAGTTACTTTAGTTCAAATGATCAGTAGACATAACTGACATGTTGTGAGAGTTTAGTGTCAATGTAGCTGTCATAAATATATAATGTGTCTCTTTTAATCTGTGTTTAAAAGTAACTGAAAGAGTGATCCCACCCAATGATGAAAATCTGGCATTGGTCACCCTAAACATACACCATGGAAGACCACACTTTTGCTCAATATTACCATGCTCAGAATAAAACCCATGCAAATCCCACATAGCTGGCTGACACTGGGACTGTATTGTAACTCATAGAAAACATGGAAGTCATAACTAAGTGTCTCATCACTGGGTAAAATGGTAGAAATCAAAGGGAAGAGTTATGGCAAGATATAAATAATAGAGGTATTAGAAAAACAAGGGACCTAGATTTACCAATAGTAAAGTGGAAGTTCAGACTAATTCTTTCTAATCTTAAATCTGCTCCTACCCCATTCTAACTCCTATTCTAACTACCCTGTAGAGCAAGGATCTCCAAACTATGGCCCTCCAGCTGTTGTGGAACTACACGTCCCATGAGGCATTGTAAAATTCTGACATTCGCAGACATGACTAGGCATGATAGGAATTGCAGTACCTGAACAACTGGAGGGCCCTAGTTTGGATACCCCTGCCGTAGAGGAAAGATGTATATACTTACCTATTCCCAGGGAGCTCTGGTCTGGTCACATGATCAGATCCCAGTGTCAGTTTTGGATGAGAGAAGGGACAGTGGACAACAGAGGTCCCATAGTAAGTCTATGAGTGACATAACCACCTAGGCATTGCAGCTGTTGTCACTGCTCTCTAGACATGTGCATTCGTTTTCGTCCGAATGCATTTTCATCCCAATTTTGGGTATTGGGTTTTAACAAATGATAACGAACGCGCAGAATCCCGAAAACTGAAAGATCCGACATAAACAAATGCTTTATTTTTGTTTTCGTTGCAACAGTGCGATATAAATAGGAGATTCGACATGACGCTGACAATAGCAATCTGTGTCCATCGAACTTGTGATCGAATGTGCCTAACCTTAGCTCAATTAGTTCATGATTATTCTATATAGAGAGAAAAGATTTGACATAGAGAGAAAAGATTTGACATAGTTGTTATTATACTTATGTTGGTGTACACAGTACCGTGCACCCATAGTGCAATTTCTACTACTTTTCTGGTGGTGTACACAGTACATAATACAAACAGTGCACCCATAGTTGCTATTAGGCTTATGTTGGTTTACCCAGTACCATGCACCCCTAGTGCAGTTGCTACTACTTTTCTGGTAGTGTACACAATACAGTACACCCATAGTTGTTATTACACTTCTGTTGGTGTACACAGTACCGTGCACCCATAGTGCAGTTGATACTACTTTTATGGTGGTATACACAGTATACAATACAGTGTAGTGTGGTGTTGCAAAACAAAATCCCCATCAAGTTCGGAAGGCCACCAAGGAGAGGCAGACGCTCACAGGCCACTAAAAGAAGGCAAGCAGACTCTGTGTCTACAGTCCACAGTGCTGGTCATGGACATGGTGCATCTTCTGCAGGTGGCCGTCGGGCACGCTTGTCCTTTTTTTCTGCTGCTGGGACAGGGGCAGAAAAATTGGGTCTTTGGTGGTGGTAGTGCCACAAACAACACTGTGACCCCTCATTGATATTCTGTGAAATATTAGATCAAAATTTCTAATTACATGCCACTGTTAAACAAGGACAGAAAACTTGGGCCTTAGGCAGTGGTTGTGGTGCCCTAAACCAAAAATATTGTTGGAAGCTAGCATCATCAAGATTGAGGAGGAATAGGATAGTCACTCAGCATAGGCAAAGGGAAAAGTGGGGGAAAACACTGCGCTATAACTGAATATAAAACGAAAAAGCAGCTGCCAACACTTAAAACAAACAAAGTTCCACAATCAAAAAGTAAAAAATAGTGTAGCGCTTCTGTAAGTGTGGATGTGATCAACACATACACAAAAAATTCCAAATAAATGGTCACATGAGACAATCCATATACATAAAACAAAGTCCAATGGAATAGGTATGAACTTCCGTGATGTAACTGGTGCAAGGATGGTTAGGCCATTACAAGGAAAGAGAGGGATCTTGCTAAACAGATATACCCATGTAAAACAGCTTGTCTGTAGACATTAGGGAAGTAGATGAATACTCTTACCAACTGTGTTGGACTCACACGGTCATATGACAGTTGAGTCTGTAAAGCTTGGGGTCCCAATCTAGGGCCAGAGGGTGGATCGATGAGGGTCCGTCAAACTGGTGAGAGAACTCCAACCAACTGTGTGCCAGGCGATGTGTTTCACGGATGGAACATCAGGATGGTTTCTTATCCAACTCGGACGTAGCACGATCAACACCGATACTCCGATCACCCCAAAATAGGGTGAAAGATGTTAGAGGTTTTTTTAGGCCAAAAAAGAGAAAGGAAAAAGAGAGCTCCACATGGTGCGGGTCAGACGGTATAAAACGGCAAATTTATTTAAAAGTCAAAAAATTATATAAAATATTTTATGACTTAGTGATCACAAAAAGATTAGATAAAAATGAAAATAAAAGCAATGTAGGGTGCCAACAGCTAGCCCGACGCGTTTCGACACATATGTCTTCGACAGGGGCATATTTCATATTTTCATTTTTATCTAATCTTTTTGTGATCACTAAGTCATAAAATATTTTATATAATTTTTTGACTTTTAAATAAATTTGCCGTTTTATACCGTCTGACCCGCACCATGTGGAGCTCTCTTTTTCCTTTCTCTTTTTTGGCCTAAAAAAACCTCTAACATCTTTCACCCTATTTTGGGGTGATCGGAGTATCAGTGTTGATCGTGCTACGTCTGAGTTGGATAAGAAACCATCCTGATGTTCCATCCGTGAAACACATCGCCTGGCACACAGTTGGTTGGAGTTCTCTCACCAGTTTGACGGACCCTCATCGATCCACCCTCTGGCCCTAGATTGGGACCCCAAGCTTTACAGACTCAACTGTCATATGACCGTGTGAGTCCAACACAGTTGGTAAGAGTATTCATCTACTTCCCTAATGTCTACAGACAAGCTGTTTTACATGGGTATATTTGTTTAGCAAGATCCCTCTCTTTCCTTGTAATGGCCTAACCATCCTTGCACCAGTTACATCACGGAAGTTCATACCTATTCCATTGGACTTTGTTTTATGTATATGGATTGTCTCATGTGACCATTTATTTGGAATTTTTTGTGTATGTGTTGATCACATTCACACTTACAGAAGCGCTACACTATTTTTTAATTTTTACTCAGCATATGCAGTCTTCAAGGGATCCCACATCTGTAGAAAAATAAATCAGTTACATCAGCATCAGGTGCTTGAAAGCTGCTGCTGATCCAAAACTGATTGATTTTTATGAATGTGAGCCTATCAACGGAGTCTGTGGACAGGCGCACTCTATGATCCATTACAAACCCTCCAGCAGCACTAAATGTGTGTTCAGAAAGAACGCTGGATGCAGGACAGGCCAGTAGCTCAATTGCATATTGAGCTAGTTCTGGTCCATCCTCAGGACCCTGTAACCCAGTTGATGCTCTGTTGGAAAGGTCTCCAAGTCTGCTTTTGCCCCTAGATATTCCTGCACCATGTAATGCAGACGATGGTGATGGTTGCTTGAACCAATCAGAGCCTGCAAAAGTTTGTAGAGCCATTCGATTCTGAGTCCTCTGTGTTACTAAGGATCATATGATCCGTAACAACCTCCTCCCAGCCAAGTACAACTCCTTGAGTTTCTGGGGACTGAAAACCATCCCATTAAGATTGCTGCTGAGTGTTATCCTCCATGTCTATGCTGACACAATCCTCCTTCTCCTCCTCCTCCTCCTCCTCCTCTTTTTCCTGTGTGTTTGGCAGGCCTGCAGGAATGATATGTGGATAAAGGGGGCCTTGAGAGGTAAGGAAGTTCTCCTCTTCCTCCCGCTGTTCTGCCTCAAGTGCCCTGTCCATTATTCCATGAAGCATGTGCTGCAACAGGAAGACAAGAGGGACAGTATCACTGATGCATGCATTGTCGCTGCTCACCATCATCATAGCCTCATCAGAAGGTGACAGGACAGTGCATGCATCCTTGAACAGTAGCCACTGGCATGGCGAAAAAAAAGCCAAGCTCCTCTGACCGGGTCCTGTGCCATACTCACACAGGTACTCATTGATGGCCCTCTGCTGAGTGTGCAGCCACTGCAGCATTGCCAGCGTTGAGTTCCACCTGGTGGGCATGTCACAAATGAGGCAGGTTGCATTCCCTTTCAATGTGAGCAAGCCGAGCACTGGCATTGTATGACCGTTGGAAATGACCACAGACTTTTCTGGCCTGCCTCAAGAGATCTTGTCAGCCTGGGTACCTGCTCAAGAACCGCTGCACCACCTAATTCAGGATGTGTGCCAAACATGGAATATGGGTCAAGTGTCCCTGCTGGAGGGCGGAGAGAAGATTGGTGCCATTGTCACATAAAACCATTCCTGGCTGAAGCTGGCGGGCGTCAACCACCTCTGATCCTGCCCCTGCAGAGCTGACAGAATCTATGCCCCAGTGTGGCTCCTGTCCCCTAAGCAGTCGTTTAACCTTAAACTACATAGAGAGTTCTTTACTGTAAGAGTGGCAAGGATGTGGAATTCCCTTCCACAGGTGGTGGTCTTTCAAGAAACTATTAGATAAGAACCTGAATGACCGCAACATATATACAATGTAATGCTGACATATAATCACACACATAGGTTGAACTTGATGGTCTTTTTTCAACCTCACCTACTATGTAACTATGTAACTCATGCACCACATGGCATCTTTTTGCCTGAGTAGTTGCATAGCCCCTTGAACGCTTATGAAGCACCACTGGTTCAGAGAACAAATCTGCAGAAGAGACCATAGAAGAAGAAGAAGAAGAGGTGGTGGAGGAGAGAGCTGTGGCAGAATCACCGCTAGCATTTTGGAGGCGTGGTGGCGGAAAAAGATCCAACAATACTGAACCCTGTCCTGCATCCTTCCCAGCTGCCAGCAGAGTTACCCAGTGCGCCATTGAAGGAAAGAAAAAAGGACAACTGTGCCCCACAGCCACCGGCAGAGGATGTATCATGTCCATGACCAGCACTGTTGACTGTAGACACAGATCCTTCTTGCCCTCTTTTAGTGGTCTGTGAGCGTCTGCCTTTCTTTGGTGGCCTTCTGGACATGATGTATATTTTGTTTTGCAACACCACACTACACTGTATTGTGTACTGTGTATAGAGCAGGCCATATAGTATATACAAGCGGTCCCCTATTTTCATACATCTGACTTACAAATGACTCCTACTTAGAAACGGAGACAACAGGAAGTGAGAGGAAATCTACCCTTAGGAAGGAAAATTCTCTCCTGTAAGAGTTAATATGGGAAAAGGTGTCTCCACTGATGCTTTATCACCAATCCGTGTTTCCCTAATAAGCCAACATTTTCAAAATGTAATTGTCATTGGGACAGAAAGTGAGGTGAAATCTTCTGAACAGTGGCACAGGCAGCAAAACAAATGTTACAGGGATGATAACCCTTCCCTATGTTATCCAAAAAGCTTAAAAATAGATTTTTGGAATGGAACTACACTTAAAAAATGTACCTGTTCCAAATTGCAAACAGATTCAACTTAATAACAAACCTAGAGTCCATATCTTGTTTGCAACCCGGGGACCGCCTGTATACTGCTGTTCAGAGTATGTAGAACCTGGGGGCCCCCATGCTTTTTTTTGTTATTTAGGTGCGGGATTCCCCTTAATATCCATACCAGACCCAAAGGGCCTGGTAATGGGCTGGGGGCGGGGGGGGGGGGGGCTACATTACATTACAGCCGCAAGCAGTTTTAAATTACTTTTTTTCCTTTAGAAATGTAATTTTGTGCAGGGACTGTTCTAAACACGGAAAAAATGCACCACTTCACACCCCCCAGACAAGATATTTTAGGCTGAATTAACACCTATGCATTTTTTGTGCTTTTTGCATTTTGCAGATTTGCACTACAGAACGTGTTCCATAGGAATCCATGTTAAATGGACTGTAGTACAAATCTACAAAATGCAAAAAGCACTAAAACTGCACAGGTGTAAATCCAGCCTAAAGGAATATTCCACTTTTATTGTTTCACTTTAAGCATTCTTAAAATCACTGCTCCTGAAAAAACAAGAGTTTAAAACTTTTTTTTGCATTGATACATGTCCCCTGGGGCAGGACCCGGGTCCCCAAACACTTTTTATGACAATAACTTGCATAGTAGCCTTTAAATTTAGCACTTTCGCTTTTTCACAATCGAGTCCCATAGACTTTAACGGTGCTCGCACAAATTTTTTGTCTGTTCGCATGTTCTGCCATGAACCGAACTGGGGGGGTGTTTCGGCTCATCCCTATTGAATAACATGGGATTTCATATGTCACACGATTTGGGGTCTCAGATGTTGGATCCCGACACGGCAGTGTGAACCGAGCCTAAAGCTGACTACTGGGGAGATCATGTGACTGGACCAGAGCGTCCTTTGAATAGGTAAGTATAAGTATCTTTCTTCTACAAGCTACTTGGAATAGGGCTTAAAATGGAGGTGGGAACAAATGTAAGGTTTAGCCCAAACTTCCACTTTAAGTAAAGAAAACAAATTGTGTCCTATGTTGGACAATCAAACACTGAATTTTCATTGTTGGGTGGGTGTTACTACTTTTGAAAACAAACTCAAACTAGATATAACATTTACAAATGAATCCGCTATATATTCATTAAAGCGGAGGTCCACCCTAAAATGGACCTCCGCTCATCGGAATCCCCCCCCCCCTCCGGCGCCACAATCGGCACCTTTCAGGGGGGAGGGGGGTGCAGTTACCTGGATAATCCAGGTAACTGCACCCACTTCCGGGCTAGCTCTCTGCGGAACGGGGCGTACGTTCCGCAGCGCCCGCCCCCTTCAGCAAGTGCCCCGCTGCCTGCTGGGAAACACACAGCTCCCAGAGGCAGCGGGGACCGTCCGGATTGCGCCGCGCGGCTCGCGCATGCGCAGTAGGGAACCGGGAAATGAAGCCGAAAGGCTCCATTTCCTGATTCCCATACCCAAGATGGCGGCGGGACCCGGCAGCCGAGCGAGCGATCGGCTTCGGGTGCCGACATCGCGGGCGCGCTGGACAGGTAAGTGTCACTATTTAAAAGTCAGCAGCTGCAGTATTTGTAGCTGCTGGCTTTTAAAAAAAAAAAACGCGGAGTCCCGGTGGACTCCCGCTTTAATACACCATTTTATGTATTTTTAGCATGCAATTATCTGATTTGTTATCAGCCTCTTGCAATATCCTTTACAGCAAACCTCAGACTAGGATGGGGAGAAGCAGCTTAAGGAGCCAATGTTATATGCTGCAGTCCTTATGTTCAAACAAGAGACATGCTGATATAAAAGGGAGAGCAAAGTAATATAGAGATAAGCTCACTTTTCTGCTACTTTTCTCCTTTACTGACTAGAGTATTGAATCTGTGTATTAAGCTGTTTTGCTGGAGTTCAGCTCTAATAATGTTTATACAGTACATACTGTATGTGTATTGAGAGTCTTATTAGTAACATGTAAAGTGAGGTGAAGTGAAGACAACCTGGGCCTGACTTACTTAAGTGTAAAGTAAGCTAAAGTAAGCCTGAGTTCACATCAAACATCCAGTCATGTGTAGGTGAAGCTGAAAAATAGAAAATGTCTTTTTCACATGACTGAATGTTTGAAGGGAACACAGGTTCACATCACCTCACTAACACTTCAATAAAGCAGATTCGCTCAGTTTACGGTACCTCAGTTCAGCTAACCTCACCTTTTAGTACATAAAGTTTCTTTTGTTGGGGAGGGGGGAAGGGGCAGTATGTTTGACCAATTTCTGAATTCTTACCATGGGAAAATATTATTAGCAAGGGCTCACAGCAAAAAGTAGGCAGATTCATGTTTGTTTTTTTTCCGGTTATATATCCTATCTTGTTTAGAAAAATCTGCTCTTTAAAATGGTGCAAAAAGGAGGTAGTTCTAAGCGTTAGTTATCATGTTTCTCAACAGACAGTGCTGCCCTTATAGAACAGAAGAGCTAGGCATCTAAAAAATTAATAGAATCATAGGCATGTGCACAGGGTGTGCCGGGTGTTCCGATTCCCCCTGCTTCCTGGTGCCCCCTGTCTCACCGGACTGACAACTCATGGGGCAATAGGAGATTATGGGGCCCCCAGGCAATAGGAGAAGATTATGGGGCCCCGGGCAACAAGAGATTATGGGGTCGCCAGGCAATGGGAGATTATGGGGCCCCCAGGCAATAGATTATGGGGCCACACAGTATACACACACACACATACAGTATACATACACAGACACACAATATACACACACACAGTATACACACACAGAATACACATACTGAAAAGGTACTGGAGAGGCGGGGCAGCTATAATCTTGGGATTTTTTTAAAAAACACAGATATTTACATACTGTCCCTGGTTTTATTTAGACTGGCAACCCTGATGGGGCCCCTTAGTGGCATGGGGCCTTCGGGCAGTGCCCGAATGTCGAATGGTCATTCTGCCCCTGTATGCACATATCTGTTTAGAAACACTTCAATTTCAGAAAAATACCTATTGATAGTAAAATATCTATTGTAGTGAACTGACAATACTGTTTCTGCTAAACAAAAATCCCCAGAAGTGTGGATACCTCAGTCTGAGTTCTCCTCTGCTGGACTGAGGAATTCTGTCTATCCCTGACCCCCTCTGTCCCTCTTTGCATGCAATCATTATGGCTGATTAACTAAAGGGTTAAAGCACATTTACTTTGTAAAGAGACTTTTCACTTTGCACGGGAATTTTCACTTATTTTAGTAAATAAGGTGAAGTTGTGCTGTCTTTAACCCCCCTAGCGGTAATCCCGAGTCTGGCTCAGGTTAGGATTTTACTGATAGGAGCGGTAACCCCGAGCCAGACTCGGGATCGCATCGCTTGATGCAGGGGTGGACACAGTGAGACTTACTTACCTTGTCCCCTGGATCCAACGATGTCCGCCGCGCTGTGTGAGCGAGCTGTCCTCTGCTCGATTCACAGTGCCGAATGCCGCCGAGCTCCGTTCCCTGCAACGTTATGGCGCACGGGAGCGGAGAGCGGCGGCAAATTCAAAAAAGTAAAAGTACACAAAACACACACAGCACTGTAATCTTACAGATTATAGTGCTGTATTACAAAATTACACACCCCCTTTGTCCCTAGTGGTCTGTGCAGTGCCCTGCATGCACTTTTATATTATAAATACTGTTTTTTCTGCCTGGAATTTGGAGATTGCCCATAGCAACCAAAAAGTGTCCCTTTTTCAGTGTTTTAGGATTTGATTACATTATTGAATATTTTTTTATTATTCTTTATTATATTATAAACTTTATCATACCCGGGATGTCTGCTAGACTCTGGTTTGAACATATTTAAGAGAGTTATTCCTAAGAATTACAGGACTACAATATAAGACGCCAAATTTCCATGCAAAATAATTGTACCGCTTTCAGCACCTAAATCCAGACTGAATAATACCGCCAGGGAGGTTAACCCTTTCCTGCCGAGCATACGCAGATATGCGTACTCGGCTTCCGGGGGGTATACCGGGATGATGCCCGCACCTGCAGGCATCATCCCAGTACCATTGTTTTCAGCAGGCAATTGGCTATCCAGGCATAACAACCGATGTGGCTAAAAGCCGCTCGGCTGTTATGCCGGAGGAGCGGGAGGGGATGTCCCCCCCAACCGCCGCCTCCCGCCGCTGTTACCGGTGCTCCCGCTCGATCGGGAGCACCGATTCAAGTTGCGCTGCCTCCGGCTGCTGGGGAGGAACTGGAACGAAGCCGTAATCGGCTTCGTTCCAGTCTGCTCATAGTAAACACGGAAGCGACGTCATGACGTCACTTCCCGTTTACTCGGCTGCCAATGGCGCCGGTTTTAAAAAGATATGCGGTATTCAGAATCGCCGTTTTCGGCAATCTGAATACATTGAAGTGTAAAGGAGGGGTGGAGGGTCTTTTAGACCCCCGCTCCCTCCATAAAGAGTACCTGTCACCACCTATTACTGTCACAAGGGATGTTTACATTCCTTGTGACAGCAATAAAAGTGATCAATTTTTTTTTTAAACAATTTAGTAATTTAAAAATAAATAAAATAAATGAAAAAAAAATTTTTTAAAGCGCCCGCCGTCCCCGCGAGCTCGCGAAGCAAAGAAAATGCATACGGAAGTCGCGCCCGCGTATGTAAACGGTGTTCAAATCACACATGTGAGGTATCGCTGCGATCGTCAGAGCGAGAGCAATAATTCTAGTACTAGACCTCCTCTGTAACGCTAACCTGGTAACCGTAAAAAAATTTAAAGCGTCGCCTATTGAGATTTTTAGGTACCGTACTTTGTCATCAATCCACAAGTGCACGCAATTATAAAGTGTGACATGTTTGGTATCTATTTACTCGGCGTAACATTATCTTTCACATTACGCAAAAAAATTTGGGCTAATTTTACTGTTTTTTTTTTTAATTCATGCAAGTGTCCCTTTTCCCAAAAAGTTGCGTTTAAAACACCGCTGCGCAAATACCGCGTGACATAAAATATTGCAACAATCGCCGTTTTATTCTCTAGAGTCTCTGCTAAAAAAATATATATAATTTTTGGGGGTTCCAAGTAATTTTCTAGCAAAAAATATGGATTTTAACTTGTAAACACCAAATTCCAAAAATAGGCTTAGTCATGAAAGGGTTAAAGGGATTGTAAAGTCAGAAGGTTTTTTATCTTAATGCATTCTATGCATTGAGAAAAAATATCCTTCTGTGTGCGGCAACCCCCCTCACCCCCCTTAATACTTACCTGAGCCCCATCTCAATCTATCGATGTGCATGAGATCCTTGACTGGGATCCTCCCTCCTGATTGGCTGAGAAACAACAGTGGCGGCATTGGCTTCCGCTGCTGTCAATCAAAATCAGTTAGCCGGGGCAAGGCTGGGGCGAGGCCGGGGGCTCCATGTCTGAATGGACAAAGGGAGCTATGACTCAGCTCAGGTGCACCATAGCAATCTGATTGCTGTGGGGGCACTCAACATGAGGGATGGGCCAGGAGCAGCAAAGAGGGACCAGACAAGAGGAGGATCTGGGCTGTTCTGTGCAAATCTACTACACAAAGCAGGTAAGTATAGCATGTTTTTTGTTTTTCTAGAAAAAAAAATGAGACTTTGCAATCACTTTAATCATCCAATCATGTGCCAGATCTGGGTCCAAATCTGGATTCTTGTTTTTATTTTCATTTCCTATGTCTTAGAATGGGAATTTCATCACATTTACTAAAATTTTAATAACATTTCCCCTGCAAAGCAAAAAATTCCCTTTGTATAGTCAACATGCAATATTCTTTTAGTAGATCAGCAAAAATGTTTCTTTCCCAGCAAAACAATGTCACCCTCTTGACTCCCAAGAGCCTGCCTACACTCTGGGGTTGATTTACTGAAACAGAAGAGTGTAAAATCTGGTGCAGCTCTGCGTAAAGACTAATCAGCAGGTTTTTTTGTCAAAGCTGAAGTTGGAAGCTGAATGGCTACCATACACAGTTGCCCCAGATCTTACACTCTCCGGTTTTAGTAAATCAACCCCACTGTGTTTAGAAAAAGGTTCTTGGTAGATATAGTTCTGGGGGTTTGTCATTAGGGACTGATCTAAGGTACCCTGCTAAATTCTCCTTCCATCAAATGTCCCTATAACTTATAAGATTGTTAATTATGTCACACAGAGAAAGAAAGTAGCTTCTCTCTACAGTACACTACACTAAAAATATAATAGAAATAATGTTATACTTAGGCATGTTATAAAAGGGAATTTGGGGTTAATTTTTTTTAGTTTTTGATAAAGAAAGGGATGTTAAAACGTTCTGTTAAAACGTAGCTCCATTTTTGTAGTGAAAAAAAAAACATTCCCCTCTGTGGGATCTATGTACATTGCAAGGATTATAACAAACGTTGTTGCAGATTCCTACCTTTTGTTATTCATATTGTTATTTCATACTCTAATGCTTTAATGAGGAAAACGGCTGGGCCTGCATCCCTTTAGATGTGATTTCCTATTGGGTGCATCTTACTAAAAATGAAAATCTTTTGCAGGGGATGTCAAAAAGGGCATAAAAGACAACCTCCTAATTTTTGATTTAAAATGTTGGTTTTGTGCTATACTTACTGTATAAGATGACCCCTTTTGCAGTAATACAGTATGCTCTGAAACTACGTTGGTACCAGGTAATATGCTGTCTCACCATATACATACAGTATACTGCCCTGAGCCAATCACGGCGAGCTATGCATTCTATTATTGAATACAATGCCTGGTCGGATTGGCAGCGGCTGTAACATCATCATCCCGTGCCTCTGACTCTCACAGCCAATCTGAGCAGGCTACTGTATGTAGCCTGCTCGGATTGGCATAGGTTGTTAGTCCAATCCGAGCAGGCTCTGTATTCATTAACCTCCCTGGCGGTACGATTATTTCGGATTTTAGGTGCTAAAAGCGGTACCATTATTTTGCATGAAAATTTGGCGTTTTATATTGTAGTCCTGCAATTCTTAGGAATAACTCTCTTAAATCTGTCCAAACCAGAGTCTAGTAGACATCCCGGGTATGATAAAGTTTGAAAAATGAAATCATAAATTATAATATAATAAATAATTATAAATAATTGTACCAAATAATAATATAACAATAATAAAAATTATTCAATAATGTAATCAAATCAAAAACACTGAAATTTGCTCAGTTATTCTGCGAGTGATTCTAATTTATTATCGCTGTTTTCTAGCTGGTCTAAAATCATTTTTGATGTACAGTGACAGTTTTGGTTGCTATGGGCAATCTCCAGTTTCCAGGCATAAAGAACAGTTTTTATTATATAAAACTGCATGCAGGACACTGGGCAGACCACTAGGGACAACGGGGATGTGAAATATTTACATACAGCAATGTAATCTGTAAGATTACATTATACTGTATGTTTACTGTTTGTTTCACTTTTTGAATTTGGCGCCGATCTCCGTGCCCGTGCGTCGCAACGCTCGCAGGGCACGGAGATCGGCGATGTAATGCATCGAGCGAGACACGGCTTGCTCGTACAGCGGGGAGACAACGCTGGATCCGAGGGAGAAGGTAAGTAAGCCTCCTCCTGGATCCAGCGATGCAATCCCGAGTCTGACTCGGGGATACCGCTCTTGGTATAAAAAATCCACCCCGAGTCAGACTCGGGAATACCGTCAGGGGGGTTAATAGAATACATCGCTTGCAGGGATTGGCTCAGAGGTGTATACTGTATGTATACAGTATTACCACACACTCAGCGAGCAGCTTAACATCCAGCGGGCAGCTGGCATATGACAACCCCAACTTTATACCCGGCGTATAAGACAACCCCCACTTTTTGCCTGTTTTTTCTTACTGTAAAAGGTCAGCTTATATGCCGGAAAATACGGTAGACAAATCTTAGTGTAGACTTTTGGGAAAATCTGTAAGCCAATCACACAAGCAGGAAATTATGTTTTTGACGGGCATTCTGTATACATTCTATAGCCATATTGCATTGCATTTTACAGAAAATTACAGCGGCTGCACATTGAAAAGGAAATATAATTTTTAATAACATACAATTACAATATAACTTGTGTAGCAATTGTACTGTATAGGGTATATTATTATTTTTTATGTGCTATTTTTTTTTCATGAGTTACCCTTTAAGAGTTTTTTTTTTTGTTTGTTTTATATTTCAGTCAGAAACGTTTAACCCTCATTCCTTGCCCTGTTGATCATTGTCACCAGGCATGAAAGTGAGGGGAATCCAAAATTCTGAGTTGTCACCAGGACTTAAAGTGAATCTTCAAATGGGGATATTTATTCCAGTTAGAACCGTCAAAGAAAAGATTTCCTTCACTTGGGAGAACATTTTCTCTGTTTTCCCTCTGTATATATAAGACATGAGGCCAAGGGAAGGCTCCCAATGGGGCGCTGACATTAAAAACAAAATAAAAACACAACAGGATTTTTCCTTCCCTACTCTATCCAAAGCAAAAACAAAAACTTTTGATTTCATATGTATATGATATGTTATAATTCAATTTAAATTACAGTGGACTGTAAAGTTTGTATTATGTAAATAAATGTATTGTACATTTTAAAAAGCAAGCACAATGTATATAGGACAAATGTATGGCCAAACTTTATCAATGGCCGTTTCAATATTTACAGCAGTATACAAAATACTGAGGTGTTTTTAGTTTATTGTATTGCACCGAAAGGGAATGTAAAGCAATTTAAAATACATTTCCCTTATTATGTTTAAATATGCTTAAATGTATGTAATATATTTATTAGACTAAAAATTATTTTGTTTTATATTTATTATTTTCAGTACATTTGAAACAGGTCACATTTAGCCAGTCACTTTAGCCAACCTTCATCAAGCATACTTACTGCTGTGCTTGCATGTTATTATTATTCTTATACAGTGCCAACATTTTGTGCAGCGCTTTATAATATAAAGGGAGACAGTACAGTTCAAAACGGAATGATTTCCCAAATAGTTTTCATTGTGAATATACATGAGTTCTCTTTCACATACACAGCTGGTTGAAAGGAGGAACAAACTCTCAATAGATTATATGAACCATTGGTTTTAAATGAGAAAGAAAAGTCAAAAAATGAGCAGGCAGTGCTAAGCTTTCTTATTAGAAAGTCCAGCATGCACTGCAAATAAAATATAGTGAAAATACCATATGAAAATGAAGAATTTACACAATACGGGAAAAACAATTCTGTAAAATTATAGTTATAAAAAATAAACATAAAATAACCAAAAGTTGCTATAGTATATCTTTCAGCCCTACCATTCAATAAATGTATCCCTCAAACAATCAAACAAACACACATTCTCTCAAGTCATACTGAGACAGAAAACAATTGGTATCCTTTATTGGTAAGTTGAGATCACCAAAGCTGTAAGATGCCATCGATACTGCTAAATCACTATGTTTATATAAGATTTTTTCATGCAGATCATTACAGTCTACATCAGTCTGACTTTGGTGGTAATCTTTATTTGAATCACTTCTTATGAGTCATTATGCTTTGTAAATCATCAAAGAAGCAAACTAAAAGCCTTTAACACATAAAAGGGATACTAAAGCTCCATCTACTGCCCTAAAAGCAGAAGGCAAAACATCACTATAGTATACAGTTATAAAAAAAATATTTTCTAGTTCATTTTTTGTTTAAGTTGGGGCCATAACAAAAAGAGAAACTACGTACAAAATCATGTAACATTTCCTCCTATTTTTAAGTGTATGCCTTTAGTTTATACAGCATTAACCTGGTTGTTGAGTAACAAAACAACAGAGTGCACATTTATTTTTTATTTTTTAGCGGGTAAAGAATATGTCTAAGCAGTAATTAAGTAGAAAAAACTCAATGACTCTTTGTTGGATTGTTCAAAAACAATATTGGAATATTTTATGTGCAAACAGACAGCTTTTAATTATCACCTTGACAACAAAGTTTATTGTAAAATATGGTTCCTGGGATAGTTATGCTTGGGATCCATATGCATTTGGAAGTGACACATTCAGGCAGGACAATAAAATGAGAGAGACACAGCTGATACACAAAAGAGAGTGTCTAGACAGCGCTCTAGCAGTCTGCCTAAATTTGGTACTGGCAGTCCCAAAGGGATCATAATATAATTGCTCTGGTGCCTGTGTTCATATTCCTTATCCAATGACATTCCAAATATATATCACAAAATTTAAATATTCTAGGTCTAATTTTGCTATTAAATCTTCATAGCCACTGCTAATTGTACATCAAAATCCATTTATTGCAAAATAGGCAATGACAAAACAATCACTTTTTAAAAAGGGTGTGTGTAAAAGACAGGGAAGCACAGAGCCTATGTGAAGCAGATATAATAAAGAGAAAGAAACTGAAAAGCAAGAGAAATAGAGAAAGTAAAAAAAGAGAGATAAAGAGAGATTAAAAAAAAACAAAAGTGCAAAAAAAGGGGAGGGATGACATAAGGGGAGAAAGGAGAAAAGGAAGAGAAATAGAACAAGGTGGGAGGAGAATAAGAGGTAGCGAAAAGAAGGGGAAGGAAGGAAGGAAGGAAGGAAGGAAGGAAGGAAGGAAGGAAAGAAGGAAGGAAAGGTGGAAGGGAGGGACAGAGAAACAAAGAAGAGGATTTGGAAAGAGAAAGAGGAAATATAATCCTATTGTGTATAATAAATCATGTATATATACAGTAATTGTAAATACTCTGGAGAATCTTTCAACATTGATATCAAAGTCTTGATTTTTTTATTTAAGAAAGTAGCAAGTGTAATTATGATTCTTCATTACTTATTTGATTCTTAATCTAATACTAGGAAGCAATTGATTAACATGTAAAACTATTATTATCCTAGAACATGCAGCTGTTATAGAAGTGGCCTATTTTGCAACATTATAATAACACAAGCAAGGGAATATATGCGTATTGAAAAATGGGCTGGTCTTGTTCACAAAAGCTTGCAATTTTGAGAAAATACAACCTGTTTTCATGCAATATAATTTTTGCTCTATATCTACAATAACTAAGAGATCATGAACTAATATTAATAAATCAGTTTCTTTACAATGAACAAGTAGGCCTGAGCTTTGAATCATAAACATTTTTCTTGCTTTGTGCTATAAATTTGAATATGCTGAATTGAAATGTATATGCTAATGGCGATTTTAATGTATGTGGTAACTATCAGAGAAGGTGTTTGTGTTTCTGATTCCTCTAGCATCAAAGCTGTTGATTATAACCATGTAGGAATAAAATCCTAGTAACATATTTCTCTAAGGGATATTTTTGTAGCTGTTTTGTTACTCCTGCAGGAATAAAAAGTATTTCAAGTTAGGCCAACATAAAAAAAGATATGTCAATATGGAGCCTTAGCTTTTAAGATCTTTTCCCTTCTTAGGCAAATCTCAAGATTTATTATACATGGTAAGATATCAAAGAAAGTAAATTTAAAATGTGCGTCGTTTTGCGCAGCCCAGTGGAAATAGATTTGGATGCTAAATGAATCTGAGGGGGCAAAGTGTGAAATTATTAAGTAAAGAAAGAAGAAAGGTAGTAAAAAAAAGGCTCTTAAACTGTGCTTTGGCCTAAACATCTAAGTGAACAAACATTGGGAATGCGGGTTAGCTTCCTTCCAGATCCTCAACCCAGTTGGGAGTCTGTATTACCACATTTGCACAATGCAAACAGTCATTTCAAAAAAGTTGTTTTATAAAATGTGTCCTCTAAATTGATTGTCTTAAGTGTAAACCTTGTTCATTCTAAAAATCCATTTCCTAAAGATTTACATCTTAGAGGACAGCTGCCTGCAGCCATCTTTACATCTCAAAAAAAAGATAAAGATATGTTTTTGGCAATCTTTGGAAGTATCCCGTTCTTCTTCAAATCAGAACCTTCTAGATGTTTTCAATTTAGTGAATGTCTCACTATGAGGGCTTTTTTGGTATTAACTGGATTAAAATGGATATATTTGCAAAAGGTTCTTTTTTCAGCCAACTAATGTGCATTTGAATTGATACAAACTTGTTTTTGTGTGTGATAAATTACAATAAGATGTCCTTATGTCTGGAAGGAGTGTGCATGTTGTTTAAAGGAGAGGAGGAGATGCTGCTTGTAGCTCCTGAGGAAGCCTGGACTATTATATTTCTTTTTGACACTGAGATGTAGTTTTTGTTTTTTCTTAGTTTTTTGTATTTCTGTAAATAGTCTGGGATTCAGAGTTTACACTGAAATACAAGAAAGAAAGTGGTATTTGTGAGAATTTCCTCTCTGGCCCTGTCTTCATATACAGTTCATGGGGGCTTGTCTGCAGCTGCCCCTCTTACAATTTGAATAGGAAAAGGGGGGCTTTTTTTAAGGAGTGAAGCTTTGAATACCTTTCCCAATAAGAGATGAGGCATATTGAAAACTATATTAAATTACCCTGATTAACAATTTAGCCACGAACAGGGGAGCTTTGGGAAATCTGTATAGGCAAGACTGGGAGCTATTCATACTAGCAGCAAAGAGGTCGAAAGGTTTCTGAAGTTCACATGCTCAGAGCCTTTGTTATGCTAACAGACAATCTCAAATCAGCTGCCAAGTGGAGTGTAAAATATAAATGATTCCTTGAGAACTTCCAATAAGTTGTCACTTTTCCTAGCCAAATACCAGGACAGTCTGATCGTTTATTGTATGCTGTTTTATCATCATTGGTAGTCTGCTGATTAATTCCCTAGCTTCAAACGCAGTTTAAATGGAAATACCACCAGGAAAACTATCTTAAAATCCAAGTTTTGATATTAAAAATATCAAGTGATCTTAATTTTTCTTTTTTTTAGGTGGTTGGGGATGGGCAGAGATGGTCTCATTTTGGAGAGAACATTATGCCCCTCCTGTTAGGAAGAGAGGTCATAAAATGTCAGTCACCATCTAGACAGAAACCCAACTAGGTCTAGACTGCATTTTTTCCCATGCTTGTGATTTACAGCATTTGCATACTGAAAAGTATCTAAAAGTTTTCATCTTTTGTACTGTTGAGTTTTATCAAAACACTTGTGGCCAATAAAGTGCAATAAACAAATACTGCAATAAACAAATATTTTATTTAATATGCAAATAAATCTAAATTAAAATCAGCTATATTTACAGTAAGATCATAGCTAACACATTTGAATCTACATTTTAGTGAATACAGAATGGGGAATGCAGCTAGGAAAGAGTTAATGACTCCCCTAGAAATAGATTGCTCTATTAGAAAGTGCAGTTTTCATTATGGGCTACTAAAAGAAAAGATGAAAGGGAGAAGTGCACTAATTAATTCCAACACTGACATCAGAGAGAAATAACAATTATGTATGTGCAAATTTGGTGAAGCTAGAAAAAAATGCAACCTGTCTCAAAAAAATATATACAAATATTCTAAAACTATATATAAAACTAAAATAAATGTTTGCATAACTAGAAGTTAAAAGTTGAAAACTATGTGCTGCCATTTCCTTGTTGGATAAAATATGGACACTAAACATATAGATATAAAATATATGTTCATGTATATAAATTTGCAATTTTGAAAGCGAATACTTTTTTAAAGTTTTAATATTTGAGAAAGGCAGTGCATTACTATACAGAAATCTCCAGGTTGGGTTTGCCCTAATAAAGTAGGCAACAAAGCAATAAAATAATGTTTGTGATAACTACTGCACTGTAGTACTCTTGGAAAACAAATAATGAAAATCAAGCAATTATAAAAACAAATCAACTTCTTTGCCACAATTTTTTGTTTGCTTTGTCTGGTTTACTCTAATTAATACCATAACTCAATGCCAGCGTGAAAAATTTAAATGAAATAAAACCCATTTGTGTTTTACACAGGACACAAAGCAACAATGTATAAATTGACACAAGCATGGAAGGATGCAAATATATTTCATTAACATGTATGAACACTCGTAATTTAAAGTTAATAAAAATGTGCATTTTGTTTAAAAAAAATACTTTAAGGTTTTTTAACACTTTTATGCGGCATATATAAAACATGTTTCACATTTGTATTCAATTCTGTCCCTGATTTAATAATTTACACTTATACAAAGAGAATAGAAATATAAATATTTTAATTTCAAGATGCACGTACATTATCATTTTTCTAACACTGTGATCGCTTATCATAGATATTTTTTATTTGTAAGGACAATAAATATTTATAGCAGACAACATTTTTGGAAGTTAATTGCACCACAATGTGGAAATTTTAATACTTTTTCCATTAAAACATGGAGGGAGATTTTATAATTTAAAATCATAATTTCTGTTAAATGAAAATCTATCAATTAACAATAATCTAAGTAAATATGATCAGAAAATGTTTGGTATGAAAATGTATGCATTTTTGTTACAAGGACAGTGTATTTAATGTTGTTACTTATTACAGAAACACGTACAGTATATTCCTATTGTGCAGATGCCTTCTATGTATTTCTATTGCTGCAAATAACAGAATAAATATAGCTTATAGTGGAACAATATGTGCAAGTTGTGGAACAATATCTGCAAGTATTTTCCAACAATAAAATCATGCCAGTTTGTTTGATTTTCCTTTTCTTTTTTCTCCTTTTATATAGGCTGTATTTAAAGCCTGGATTAAGCAACCTAACAAAACCATTATTTTTTGTACATAACTGTTATTCAAGTCTGGTTTCTTATTTTCGTTTCTGTAATGACTTATAGATTAAGAAACATTTGGAATATTTTAAAATGTACATATACTAAGCTGTAAAAAAATGCATATTTGTAATGCTGTGATAAAGGGTAAGTCAAGTACAGAGAGATTTATGTGCAGAGAGCTATAAGAAAAGTAAAATTGTCAAGTTAACATGTGGGTCGACATTGTACCTCCTAAAACAAAGGAGAAGATTCAGTAGCACTATTAGGAAATATTGTAAAATGCTTTATCTGAAAGCCATCAGGGACATGCAGTGAATACAAGTTAACAAGCAAGAACCGATAACACAACATTTATAGGGGGTCAGAAGTCAAATGCCAGTCATCGCCTTTTAACCTCTTGGGTCATAAACAGGAGCGTCTAGTACAAAGAAAGCAAGTCATTCATTAGGTTTTAAAAGGTGCCTATTTACTGTCCTTACTAAATACTGAACAAATTTCTACCTTGGGATCACCAGTAATAATGTCCACAATAATAACAAAGATATGCATGTTTAAATACCGCTTACAAAATATACATCTTAAAGCAACAATAACCTTCTATTAAACCAGAGGCAACAGTATTTACCATTCAACAAAAATAACTTTGTAAAGAGCGTATTTACAGTCAACAGACGCAGATGAACAATAAACCTGCCTGCAGATGTGGATGCCTTTTATAATGTTAATGTAACTTTTTTTTTTTTGTAGAGTGTTTTAAAATGGATTTGATATATGCTTTACTACGGATAAAGCGCTTTCTGTATTCCATCTGACTAACTTACCATTTATTTTACCCGAACCCTTATCAGTATATAAATCACTTCTAGAATTTTTTAAAAGCTTCCTACTTTTCTACAGTCAGGCTGCGAGTGTGTTAATGGGTGCTAAACATAAGATGCAGTGTCTCAGACAAACACTGATGTAATGAAGTCAAATTGTATTCTATAGGAAAGCGACTGCTATAATTCTCAATGAAAGAACTAAGAGGAGAGAAACGAAATGTCATGCATTTACTCTGCGGCCTTTCAATGAAGATGGTTTCTTTAAATATAGTTTAAACATGCACTACACAAATATAAATATGATTTTTAAATATTTATTACAAGTATCTTAATGACAGTACTCACCTTTATTGACAATCTGTATTCTGAAGTCCATTTGTTTCACAAAAACCCCCCCAAGCCGGAAGTACAAGGACTTACTGTCTTCATTCAGTTAATGTTTAGTTAAAAAAAAAACACCAAGCAGCCTTAATCAGCATGCTGATTGCATCGCGAACTAACAAATAATTTACTACTCCAAGCATTGCATTCCATTAAAAGCTCATTAAATTTTCTCTTCTCCAATGGGAGGGTTCTGGCAGGATATGCTTTCTTTTTAGCAGAAATTATCTGTTCACTTTCACAAAAAAATGTATTTTCTATTCATGCAACCAGAACTTTACCTGTCTGAAAATAATCATAATTTCAGCCATTTATTTTTCTTTAATCCTGATTTCAAAGAATTTTAAAGGATGCTGGAAATTATGAGATTATGACACTAGGTAAACTCTGTGCAATATGTCAATATGCATCTGAACATATGCTTGCTATTGTATGTTTGTTTAGAGCACTATTATGCATGCGTTAATGTAATTTTTTTTTATCCTAGTGTATAATTAGTATATGCAGTAGCTCAGTTAAAAAAAAAAATAAAAGATTATATTAAAAGGGGATTGATGTATGCTTTAAATGTGGACTTTTTCTTCAGACCACTCCTTGATATCCTTGTTGTCTCCCTCCAGCATTTGAAAATGAATTTTTTAATAGCTTGTCTTAACTGATTAAAGCTTAAGGTATGTTCCTGTTGTTGATATCTTCTTTAAAAATTGATGCTTTAATGTGCATGCTCACACAGTATGAGACCATGTTTCTGAAATCAGCAAAATCCAGCCTGGATTTTTGACTTTTTACTTTACTCCATAGAAAAGATTGACCGGGTTTGTTTTATAAGACCTAAATATTTTGGCTGTTTTACAAAAGAAGCTGGATATTGTGTGGACATTCACTTCAATTATTCAATCATGTTAAAAACATCTAAACATGACTGGGTAATCAAAGTGAACTCCTTTAGTAAATCGGTCCATTTGTCTTCCCATTCAGCCAAAGTTAGATGAATTGGAGAATGCTTGTGTAATCTTTATGGGTAATTTAAATTGACACTAAACAATATCCTTATTCTCCCAAAATTTTCTATGCAGGTCCATGACTTAAAGACCCGCTAATCTATTTTTTTTCTACTGTGTTTTTCTGGCCTCCTTTTGATGTCTTTTTTGAGCTTCTGACCCTCTCTCTTCCCTGTTTATTTGTAACGAGCAGTGTGTGTTAGTTGCAGTTATGTGCACTGCTCTATGCACATTACACATCCTATAGTTCAAAGTTTATAGTCCACCTAGGGAAATGTTTGTACATTTATTGAAAATGGACTTTACAGGCAAGTTCGTACACATCATATTACTTAAAATATAATTTATTCAATTATTATTAAAAACAACGTACCATGTATACATATAATTAATTTGAAAATCACATTATGACAATTTGCCTACATAGCACTCACACCACCAATTACATCAATAGTACCATATACAGAAATGAGGAGTGTCCTAAGAATGGACAAATGGTGTTCCAAGTATTTTGATTCCATTATGGTTGAGGCATATTTTAGGTTTGCTCTACATGTTGCACGCGTCAGCACTTCTTCAGGAGCTTGAGAATCTATCATCTGTAAAAACAGGTAACGAGTTAGAGCATAAGAAAACAAACACTAAATAAAATGAGTAAGCTGTATGATGATTGTCCATAACCCAATGTGTAAATGGCCCATATACAACATAGCCCGATCGCAGAAAGAATATAATCCATCTAGGAAGCGAGCAAAAGAGTTAAATTACATAGTAAGTAAGGTTGAATAAAGACACCAGACCATCCAGTTCAACCTGAGTGAGTGTCTACAATTGTCCCTATCTCTGTAGATTGTACATTGCACACTCATATCGGTCCCTACCCTCAAGGAGCCCACAATCCAAGGTCCCCATTCATATACTAGGGCCAATTTTGGACAGAAGCCAATTAACCTACCTGCATGTCTTTGGATATTCACACAGTGGAACCGTGGGGAATGAGCATAGCCACCTTCTAACAGGAAGTTGGATCACAGCAGCAGAAAAGAAATTGGAAATGTGGAGTAGGCTGAGCAAGAAGGTAGGTCTTTTTTTCGTTTAGCATACTACGTTTGAATAAAGCATACATAGATTATTTTTTTACACCAGAGGTTAATGTCACTTTAACCACTTCCCGACCAGCGCACGACGATGTACGTCGACAGCATGGCACGGGCAGGCATATTGGCGTACATGTACGTCCAATATTCGTTGCCGCCGTGCCATCGGGAGCGCGCCGCCGGCGGCGCGCTCCCGCGCTGGTCGGGACCCCCGTGAGTCCGGTCGCGGGACCCGCGGACTCGATCGCCGCGGGCATCCCCGCAATCGTCTCACGGAGCGGCCGAATGGAGGAAATGCTGTATAAACAACATTTTCCCATTCTGCCTAGCAACTAGTGACGCTGATCTCTGCTCCATGTGATTGGAGCAGAGATCAGTGTACACTAAATGAAAGCCCAACCCCCCCACAGTTAGTAACACACCCCTAGGAACACTTAACCCCTACACTGCCACCCACTGGTTAACCCTTTCACTGCCAGTATCATTTACACAGGAATCACTGCATTTATATAGCAGTGATTACTGTATAAATGACAATGGTCCCAAAAATGTGTCAAAAATGTCCGATGGGTCCCCGACAATGTCGCAGTCACAATAAAAATCGCAGATCGCCACCATTACTAGTAAAAAAAAAATAATAAAAAATTATTAATAAAAATGCTATAAAACTATCCCTATTTTGTAAACGCTATAACTTTTGCGCAAACCAATCAATAATCGCTTATTGCGATTTTTTTTACCAAAAATATGTAGAAGAAAACGTATCGGCCTAAATTGAGGGAAAAAATGTTTTTTTATATATTTTTGGGGGATATTTATTATAACAAAAAGTAAAAAATAATGCGTTTTTTTCAAAATTGTCGCTCTATTTTTGTTTATAGGGCAAAAAATAAAAACCGCAGGGGTGATCAAATACCACCAAAAGAAAGCTCTATTTGTGGGAAAAAAAGGACGTCAATTTTGTTTGGGAGCCACGTCGCACGACCGCGCAATTGTCAGTTAAAGCGACGCAGTGCCGAATCGCAAAAAGTGGTCTGGTCTTTGACCAGCAAATTGGTCCGGTCTGAAAGTGGTTAAGTTAATAAAACAGTGAGAGTCGCTGTGCCTCATTTGCTGATTCACTGTTGCAATAATACACATGCAATTCAAAAACATTTCCCATTCAAACAACATATGTATCTTCTCTGGGCAATAACTACATGTTCATACTGATATTACTAAAGGTGAACATAAAAAAAACACTAAAAGTAAAAAAAATGTTAAGTGCATGCTTTGGCCATGGCAAATGCACATACACAAGGTTGCCATGATAAATACACACTTCTATGTTTTAAGAACATAGTACAGTATATGAATTCTTTAACCCTACTCCTTAACTAATATTTGATGTCTATACACATGCAGATTATATGCAGAGAGAGAGAATGCTGTAGATAGCTGTAACTTCAAGAAAGCTGAAAAACTGAGTAACTTGAAGGCCACACTGGGGAAAGAATATATCCACCTCCTAACAATCACTCTTATTGCCCAGTGAATGATGCGAACATTTTTAAACCATTCAAACTTCCCACATATTTCAGATAAACTTCCCACATATGATAGTATGCCAGGTACTGCAAACTATTAAAGATTGTTAAGGATTCTGCTGCTTTTACATCTAGTTGTGGCTCAAATAGGTGTTAAGTTATTATTATAATTATTATTATTATTATATATATTTAGAGTATAATGTGTAACATGCTGTAGATGTTCTACTGATCGCAGGTGTAATGCTCTGCAGGCTCATCAGAAAAAACAATAAATGCTCATTTTTTTCTGCAAACATTTGCATATTTATTTATTTTTTTCTTAAAGGCGAACTAACCTTTAATAGTGATCTTCACACTTTTAACTTTATACTTATATTTCCATATTCATTTTATTTATTTATTTATTTATTTATGTATTTATTTATGTGTCCTGATTTTATTATTTTTCACTGGGACCTTCTTTCATTTCTTTCATGTATGACATGTTTTTGAAATGACAATGAAAATATTCTTATCCCTATACTACCTGACTGGAATGTGCATGTTCTCTCTGTGTGGGGATTTCCCCAGGTAATCCGTTTTTTTCCCACACTCCAAAGACATGCTGGTAGGTTTTTTGGCTCCTGTGTAAATTGATCTAAATATGTGTAAGTATGAAAGTGAGTTAAGAACCTTAGATTGTAAGTTTTTGAGGGAATATACAATATATATTTAAAGTGCTGCATAAATTGATGGCACTATATAAGTACTCGTAATTAATAAAATGAATAAATATCCTTATAAAGCCATGATCATGGATGGTAAAATCTATTGCTTAATTAAGAACTCCCACTATGGTTCAACCACAATTTTATGAAATATTTAACAAAGACCTTAAAGACTATAGATGGAATGCGGTGAATTAGCTATTTTTACAAAATATTCAAGACTGTTTGTGTATTATTGAGGACATAAGTTCTGCCACTTCTTGGTAATATTTCCTTTCAAATGCTATTCTTCCAAAACAACAAATGGTGGCAATCAATTCCAGTCTTCAAAGGTCCATTAACAATGTATGCCTACCCCAAGACCAGAATAAGGACAAAAAAAATAAAATAAAAGCCTCATGCATGTGTCCTTCTTCTTAATATAGGGGGTCAACAATGCCAAGAGTTAGTGAAAGCAAGGGTCCGTCATCCATAGATAATTCCGAAAATTATCTTGATTATTCTTCAGGAGCTCCTGGAGCAAAGGCATATGACATAATTGGTCACAATTAATAAATTGATTTGGTCCAAGAAATCCTCCTCCTCCTGTTCCTGGACTGGACTTGGGTCAAAGCAATAACTCCAAGACCAATAATAAATAACACATCCTCCGATTCTGCAACATTGCTGGTTGACGAACGGCCGTTCAGAAATGAACTGAAAAGCGCAAACTGAAAAGCATGAATTGAAAGGCACGAAATGAAAAGCGTGAAATATAAATCATGAAATGTAAAGCACGAAATAAAAAGCACACATCAACACTCACCAAACTTCTATTAACATGAAATAAGCAGAAGTGGCCCAAAGGGTGGCGCTAAAGAGCTGAAAAACCACATAGTACGTAGCTGACAATTGTGTGGCGTTTGTATGCAAGACAAGTTTTGGGCCAACGCCCTTCGGACAAAAGTCAGAGGTTTTGTCTGCGGAGAATCCAATCATGTGTACGAGGCTTTACAGTGCTTCTAATGAAAGCACTAATACACAAACAGCAGCTAATATTTTGGGGAAAGTCCGGTTCTACTGACATGCATTCTAAAGCCCCGTACACACGATTGGATTTTCCTCAGACACAACCTCTGACTTTTGTCTTGCATGCAAACAGCAAGGAATTTTCAGCCAACAAACACAAACGTAGTGACGTACTACATGGTTTTTCAGCTCTTTAGCACCACCCTTTGGGCTCCTTCTGCTAATTTCATGTTAGTAGAAGCTTGGTGAGTGTTGATTTGTGCTTTTCATTTCGTGCTTTTCATTTAGTGCTTTTCAGTTCATTTCTGAATGGCCGTTCATCAATCAGATATGTTGCAGAATCGGAGGAGATAAGGTGTTATTTATTATTGGCCTTGGAGTTATTGCTTTGACCCAAGTCAAGTCAAGGAACAGAAGGAGGAGGAGTTCTAGGACCAAATCAATTTATTGGTCTGTTGCTTTATTAATCGTGACCAATTATGTCATATGCCTTTGCTGCGGAAGCTCCAGGAGAATAATCCAGATGATTTTTGGAATTATCTCCAGATGACGGACCCCTGCTTTCACCAACTCTTGGCATTGTTGACCCTTTATATTGAGAAGCAGGGCACATGCATGAGGCTTTTGTTTAAATTTTTTTTAATAATAATGATTTGATTTGTTATATTTTCTATATTTTTGGATGCATAGAATGCACTTTTTTCTTAAGTTGTATTAGCAGATAGCATGCCTAAATTTTAATGCACAATAAAAAAAAATGTGGAGAATAATATTTGGCTATGTGTTTTACTTCAAATGACAGTTGTGGAGTAGGCAGTTACATTTAAAAAAATACAATGTAAAAATTGACAAAGGACACCAACATAGTTGTATATTTGATCTTAAAAACTACGGGATAATGGTGTTGTGGTATCTTGCCCAAAAAAAATGTTTGCAATAGCTCCATCAGTATCACCAGGTAAGCAGCTTCATTATTATCCCATTAAAGAAAAAGAGAATGTGCGCTGCATTATGAGATTTCATAATTTTCCGCGTTGGAAATGTTAATTCTCCATTGCGAACACTAGTTTACAAGACTGACTGCTTCTGGCTCGTCCTTGCTTCCGAGCATGCATGTTTGTACTTTGAACTTTTGTCTGACTGACTTGTGTACACACGCTTGGAAAAACCAACAACAGACATTTGTCTGCGGAAAATTTTAAAACCTGCCATCCAACGTTTGTCTGCTGAAAATCTGACAATTGTCCAACAGAGCGTACAAACGGTCGGATTTTCCACCAAAAGCTTGTCATCCCACATTTCCCGTCGGAAAATCTGATCGTGTGTACGAAGCTTAATTCACACCAAATCACAAATTGCTACTCTGAGATCACAGCTAAACCTACATTACCAAGGTTATAGGACTAAAACCTCTGGACTGGGCCCTCTACCATTCCTTTTTTATCCCTTCCTGCCTAGGCTAAGACACCCCCTCTGTCCCCTTACTGGTTGTAATTTCTCCTATCTGAATGCTAAGTATCTTGTCTTTTTATCTTATTATTGCCATGACCCTTTTTGTTTTCACACATCTGCAACAAATCCAATAAAATAATAAATAAAAATGAGCGTGTAAGGCAACCCGTGGTTACAAATTTTTTTCCTGCAACCGTGGGTTGCAGGAAAAAAATTTGCACGATTCCCCCATCAGTGCTGACAGGGAAATTCCTCCTGCCAAGCAATTGTCTGCTCCCAGCAGGAGAAGCCGTCCTAGTTTGATTTCTTAGAAATCAAACATTTAAGCTAAAATGGCTATCATTTGGAGGTTTGAAAACAAGGTAAACACTTCAGTACAAATCCAAAGCGCCTTTTCCCCACATAATCCTAATATGTGTATTTCCCATTTGAAAATGTGGCAGCTTTGAACCAAATAAGGATTTTCATTTATACAATTTTTGGGACAGAGGGCTTTAATGTAGGTTTTAGAAGGTTTAATTAGGATTAAGCAGGCACAAATTTTAAAAAAAATACTTTTTTCAGTCACTTTTTTCTTTCAACATTACATAAAATGTGCATCTCTGGACATATCAACAAAGATTTATGAGCTCAAGAATTCTTAAAAAAATATGAAATAAATATCTGCATGTGTGTACATATTGTGATGGTACAAGGCCCTGTATTAGTAGTACTTAAAACAACACATGGTTCTCAAGGATACAATTTGATGGCACCAGAATGTCATTTCTGAGCAGAGAAATTAGGTTTTTCATTTTTCTCCAGGTTTTGTAATTCCTGCATCAGGTTCTGGAGTGTGAAGAATGCAAAGAGATTTGGGTGAGAAGAAGACTCTAACCCAGTATCCAGGTATTACCAGACACCAGTCAGCTAAGTGTGTAGCTGTGCACACCTGGTATAATCAAAGGCATAGCAGAAATACACGTCTCCACCCAGAAGAAAGGAGGTTTCAGCATAGGAGTCAGATGGGCTCCTATTCCAGAGTTGAGGACATGGGCCTGTGAAGTACAGAGATGCAAGTAAGAGAACCAAGGAAGCTGCAGGGAACTGCTCAGGAAGTCTGGGCAGAGACCGACTAAGAAACAATGACATCTTGATAGCCAGGATGCTGAACAGTTGTTGTTGTTGGACTGATGCAATACTGATAATCTAATGCAAGGGCAACTGTTTTTGTTTGAACTGTCTTTTGTTTTTAATAAAAGTGGGCCATTCAGTCAGTGTTCTTGTCCGGACTGAACTCCCTGTAACAGCAATACACCATTTAAGTGACATTCTCCAGATCACTATATATTTGTTGCAAAGTGAATGTTCACGGAGCTTAGGTAAAGCTATGTTTACCTTGCATAAGGAAAAAAACAGGGTTTTTGTTTTAACATAATTTGATAGTTTACGTGAATATCACAGGGGTTGATAGACATTTTATTTTGGATTTACATTTTTTTAATCTAATTTATTACTTTATTTTCTTTCTTATTTTCTTCATTGGTGGCTGCATTAAGTCAGTGGAGACCTGCGGTATTTTACCTTTTTGTGTCAACATACCTAAAAATAACAATTAGCATTGGGCTTTCAGTTTATTGGTGGGCCCATCACCTGGCTACAGCTGTGGGGCTAGCAGGATCTGTGTAAATGTGACCATACATGTAGCAATTAGTAATTTAAAAGTATTAGCGATAACACACATAGTATTGTTTTGAACCTTGAATTGTCAAAAATATTGATCAAAATTGAAATCAACTGATTACAAATGTATACGAATATTAAAAACCAATTGTGTAATCAATTGATTTCCTTGCACTCCTACTGTAGATATTTGTATGAGCAGTCAGAGGTGATTGGCTTAGTTTGACCATGACCAACCGACCTAGTAGAGTACAAATCAACCAAGAGCTCCCTAAATTGATTGAACAGAGAGTCACTGATCTGCAATTGCTTTTCAAATTTGATCAGTTAGGTTGTATGAAATGATAACTTGATCATACCACTATGGTTGTGACCAACATAAGGTAGTTGTGTATACTGCATCATTTCTCAAACAGCAATTTCAGGCAACAAGTGATACCGATTAGTTATCTGTCAATCATATCCACACACTGGCAGCTATATTAAAGTCAGAAACTCCACTCTACAACCAGATTTCACCGAGCTACCATTAAGAAATATCTTTTCTACATTTCAAATAGGAGAAGCAGTTCTCCAATAACTTGATATTTCAACACAGAAATTGGGGTACTCCAGTGCTACACAGCTTTGTCTAGATGAAAAACTGAATAACTGAAGATGCAGTCTGTGCTTCCTTTTCACATTTTATGGCTTAATGTTTCATTTTCATTGGAATGTATTGTACAATTAGGACTGTGCTATGTAGTCCCCTCTGCTAAATAGCACATGACTAGCTTTTCAAAGTTTGGCAGTTTATGTAAATGTAACATGCAAAACAACTATGACTTGTAGCCATCAGCTCATGCCTGATGTTGCATGTCCATTCACTTACACTGCTACCCAAGCAGGCATCCCAGCTCGGAGTGAAGATGGGTCAGAAAAGGCACAATAAATTCACACAGACATTGGATGTTCCATTGATGTGAAGCTAACCTTTTGCATATAAACTCTCGGGCTAGAGCTACCACAGGCACTTCTACTCTCTTGCTAGAGTTATAACCATTCGTTCATGATCATCTTATTAGCAGAACATTGATTTCAGTGTGCTGCAAATCATGTGACTGCCAACAAATGGTTTAATATCTCAGGACAAAAGTGGACTCCGCTTCGAATATATTTTTTCAGACTGAGTGAATGCCGTAACGTAAGGGTGAGGGCAGAAGTTTATTACATTGACTTCCTTTGTCTTTGGCTGCTTTCACATTGGGGCGGTGCGGGCGTCGGCGGTAAAGCGCCGCTATTTTTAGCGGCGCTTTACCGTCGTTTTAGCGGCGATCTCTGGGCGCTAGCGGGGTGGTTTTAACCCCCGCTAGCGGCCGAAAAAGGGTTAAACCCGCCCGCAAAGCGCCGCTGCAGCGGCGCTTTGCCGGCGGTATTGCCGCGCTGTCCCATTGATTTCAATGGGTAGGAGCGGTATAGGAGCGGTGAATATACTGCTCCTTCACCGCTCCAAAGATGCGGCTAGCAGGACTTTTTTCACTGTCCTGCCAGCGCACCGCCCCAGTGTGAAAGCCCTCCGGCTTTCACACTGGAGTTAAAGGGGCCGGTTTTTTTCAGGCGCTACACAGGCGCTATTTTTATTGCTGTAACGCCTGAATACCGCCCCAGTGTGAAAGCAGCCTTTCTCTACAGAAGGCCATTACTTTGTTATCAAGGTCAGCATCTAGATGCTGGTCCAGAATGATTAAGTGACAATGTAAATCTGGTAACTTTGTTAGTTTGTTAGCAGTTTTTTGCTGTGTTCATATCCATCAATCCTGTTGTTGCCTCTTTTTTTGTTAGTTGCTGCAAAACAAGCCAAACAGCAACATGTTGATGCATTTCATATAGCAATCCATTTGTATTGTTAGGATACCTTTTCGTTGGACATCTAGTCTTTTTTTTTTTGGCTCCTCAAAATGTTGAAGATCCGAGTCCAGAATCTGTTAGCAGTTGGTTTAGGATGTATAAACCAGCTGTTTCCAGATGCCGCTAAATAAATTTAGTTAAAAAAAATGTACTCAGTCCAGCATCCAACACCTCTCACTTCTTGAGGAAGGAGGTATTTCCTGGCCCATGAAAGTCAAAGCTTTGTATTAAAGTTTTTTTATCTTACCTTGGAATACACCTTCATCTGAATGATCGGATTCTAGTGTGGGGCTTCAATCTCAGATTTATTCAAACTTCCAAGGCTGATGTCTTTTGGTGGCTGTGGGAAACTTATTAGTACTGACACATTTTTCCATTGGGTTTTCCAGTATGTGAGAGACAGCACAGGGCCTACAATGGTCAGGCACTGGGCAGGTAAGCAATGACCCCTGTATAAGTCTCTAGGCTTATGCTAAATTCTGATAAAATAATTTTTTTGGGGGGTTAGAGTGACAACATTTTGACCATTGATCGGTTTTAGTCTCTGTTTTGACCATTGATCGGTTTTAGTCTTCCTTTTACAGGAAGTAAAAGGAAGCCAAGGACAGCAGTGAAAACCTTACAAAGGATCCAACCCATTCCAAATCTGCTCATCAGGCAGGAGGTGAGGGGAAATCACTATAATTGGGACACCACTAGCAAAAAAACTAAAAGAAGATTTTATCCAGAGTCACTCTTTAATATCCCATTTTGACTGTACCTTGAACAGAACCGTTAACGTACCTTTAATGTACCTTTAAAGTCACTACTTTTCATACACCATTATAAACATAAAACGAAACAGCACAGCAGTTATTTTTCCTTTTTAATGAATTTACATAATCATGCCATTATAATCAATATGGAAAACACGGTAAAAAATCATTTTAATTAATATGCAGCTTTGCATTCATAATTGGGTTGACAGGAAATTTGGGTCATTTTGCATGAGTGAGTCTAATAAAAGGTTGGAGTTCTTGGCAAACAGCACAGAGTCCTCTAGATTCCCTGTGCTAATCCAGAGTTTAGTGATTGTGTCAGGTGCATTTCTGTATGCTTCAGCAGCTGCCTCATCCTCATCAATGCAAATAAGCAAGTCCTACAATCAGACCCTCATGAGTCTAAAGACTGATTGCAAAGGGCAGACAGAGAGCACCACACAGGCTTTTGCTTTCTAATCACCAACCAACCTTAAAAACATCTATAATCTTCAACCAGCTCTAAATCAACTCTTCATTCTGGCCCTCTGTGTACAATAGGTGTGTACATATATTACAAATGAATTTATCATTTTTTTTTAAACACTATCCAAAGCGTGCCTGTTCACTGAACAGTAGGAATGCAGTAGAGAAATAAAATGTATGAAAAAATAAGTATGGTGTTTATGTGATTTTGCTCATAATACATTTAGCAAAATCAATGTATATATTTATAAGTGCTTTATAGATTCTTTAAAAAAAGAATTCCAGATGTAGCAAACTGAGGAGCGGCTTGTGCTTGTGTGCTGCCTTTGTGCTGGTGGTTGGAGGAGAACAGAGCTCTGTGTTTACAGTGCGACAGTACAGTGTGAGCTGCTGGCTGGACTGTTGATTGTGAGGACTTTCTGGGACAGCTGACCACCATGTGTATTAGACTGTATGTATTGGAGTGGTGAGCAAAATTACCAAGCTTAATCCCTTACTGCCCACGGTTAACACCATGGGAGACTACTCCCTACTTAACAGTCCATTAGTCATCCATTGAAAACAGACTTAAAGGAACAGCTTCACATGAACCACCTTACAGATGGGCCCCAACGATGGCTGGCTTAGTACTATTAAATAGGCACCAGGTACTTCATAGCAATCTCCAAGTTTATCCCTTGTCAAGAATGCATACATCCACCCCCAATTAGGCCTGCATATGTAAAGTGCACTTGAGGACATCTCTTTGAGTAAGTTAATGTCATTATATTGCCCACTGTTTGGATCAGCTGAAATTTGTTTTATCTTTAATGCAATTAGTTAATTGTCATATTATAGGCCAGTGTTATTCTTAAGTAGTACAGCATTTTTAAATGTGTTCAATTGCTTGTTTACTGATTCATGCATTGTATAACTTGCCTTGGCATTATACATGTAACTAATCTACTACCAAGTTGCTTGTTGACTTTTTGATGTGGATTATTATAGATTGGTAGCATACTAAAACTTAAAGTCTTTGTTACCCTAAAAAAAAAAATAGATCATGTTCCCTTACAGCACAGTGCTTGTGTAATTTGGCCCCTTCTATCACCTAAAAAACCTGCCTGATCCTGCCTGGCTATACTCTCCCCCCTGTAAATTGACAGTTTATCATGACTGCTGAGCCCTGACAGCATGGTCAGTTTATGTGCCTACATCATCTGCTCCCTCCCCTCATGATGCTATCATAACTGCAAAATAATCATCCCATCCCCCTGTAACATACCCTGATGTGCCCCTGTGCCTGTGTTATATAAAAAAAATGCCGATCTGTACCTATATCAGAGCGTCTTTTTTATATAACACAGGCACAGGGGCACATAAGGTTATGTTACAGGGGGATGGGAGTTTCTTTTGTACTGTGTTTGCAACTACTTTAAGTTGTACAGGTGTGTCAGTGGGAACTAAGAAGAGTTGTGACAAAACAGAGAACCCATAATACCAAGCAGCTCCTGCAGGGATAGCGCTATACAGTCATAGTATATTTTTATAAAGTTACATTGATATAGCTTGGACCAACGTAACTATGTGTATACCATACCTGGCCAATACCCCAGGAAGCTGAAAATTACTGAAGTAGACAAAGCTACTTCAATGTATCTCCACTTGTTTTTGGGTCCTGTGCTGAGCAGCAGGCCTGGTGCATTGCAAGTACAGAAGGTAAACTGCTCAGCGCAGTATCTTTTCAGAGAATGCTTTGCAATTTATGAATGCATGAAAAGTGATCTCTGATTGGATGAGGTGTAGAGCATGACATCACCATCCCTCCTCTTCACCTTGTACAATCAGAGAACACTTTGCATTCATTCAATGGGAAGGCACTCATGCTGAGTGGCCAATCTCCTGTGTTCACAATGCATCAGGCAAGCCACTCAGCATGGGACCTGAAAGCAAGCGTTGATCAAGTGGAAATCAATGATGTGCTTACTTCAGTGACTTCCATCTTCCAGGGGCATCGGCCATGTATAGTATTAACTCTATTACATTGGTCCTATGTAAAAATATACCATGCCTGGAAATATTCTTTAAGGGACAATTTAACATTTAATTGTGTGTTAAAAAGCCAGTTTAACTAAATTGCGTTGTCAACGCACATTGGTGCACAAAAAATGCACCTGAACCTTTTTCAATGCACAGCACAGATGGTACTCGGGTACACTGAAAAGGAATGTGTGCTTAGGTGCCCTAGCAATGTGTGTTGCACTATTTAAAATTATAGGTATTACAACACACCAAGCTGCAAATGTGCTATAAAGTAAGCAACACTCAGAAAAAGTATAGTAGAACTTTAGATTGATAGTAGATTTTGAGAGTAGATTTTGAATATCATGTAGAAAGATAGAGTGTGTTTGTGTGTGTGTGTGTGTGTGTGTGTGTATATAAAAGTAATGAGTGTACAGCTTGTATAACAGTGTAAATGTGCTGTCCCCTCAAAATAACTCAACACACAGCCATTATTGTCTAAACCACAGGCAATAAAAGTGAGTACACCCCTAAGTGAAAATGCCCAAATTGGGCCCAAAGTGTCAATATTTTTTGTGGCCATCATTATTTTACAGCACTGCCTTAACCCTGTTGGGCATGGAGTTCACTAGAGTTTTACAGGTTGCCACTGGAATCCCCTTCCACTCCTCCATGATGACATCACAGAGCTGGGGGATGTTGGAAACCTTGTGTTCCTCCACCTTCCATTTGATGATGCCCCACAGATGTTCAATAGGGTTTAGGTCTGGAGACATGCTTGGCCAGTCCTACAGCTTTACCCTTAGCTTCTTTGGCAAGGCAGTGGTCATCTTGGTGGTGCGTTTGGGGTTGTTATGTTGGAATGCTGCCCTGCAGCCCAGTCTCTGAAGGGAGGTCATCATGCTCTGATTTAGTATGTAAGGCCGCGTACACACGCGGGGACTGTTCGCCCAACTTTGTCCGCTGAACAGTGTTTCGGCGGACAGTCCGCTCGTGTGTGGGCTTTCAGCGGACAGTTTCAGTGAACAGTCCGCTGAACAAGGTTTTTCGGAAATTCCGAAAAATTGTCCGCTGAAACTTTGTTTCAGCGAACAGTCCCCTCGTGTGTAGGCTTGTTCGTCAAACTAAGTTCCGCGCATGCTCAGAAAGGATTTACACCCAGAAAGTTATAATGCAGTGTATAGGACGTCGTATTTTTCGTCCCGTCGTACGTGCCGTTCACGTCATCGCGCACGGTTTCAGCAAACTGTTCGTTCGTCGTGTGTGGCCATGTCCGTCCATGCTAATTTTGAGCGGACTGTTTGCTGAAACTGTTTGACGGACAAAGTTGGGCGAACAGTCCCCGCGTGTGTACGCGGCCTTACAGTGCATGTTGGCAATCATGGTTCCCTCAATGAATGTAGCGCCCCAGTGCTGGCAGCACTCATGCAGCCCCAGATGATGACACTCCCACCACCATGCTTGACTGTAGGCAAGACTGTCTTTGTACTACTTACCTGGTTGCCGGGACACATGCTTGACACCATCTGAACCAAATAAGTTTATCTTGGTTTTATCAGACCACAGAACAAGGTTCAAGTAATCCATGTCCTTAGTCTGCTTGTCTTCAGCAAAATATTTGCAGGCTTTCTTGTGCATCATCTTTAGAAGAGGATTCCTTCTGGGACAACAGCCATACAGACCAATTTGATGCAGTGTGCAGTGTACGGTCTAAGCACTGAAAGGCTGACCCCCCCATCCCTTCAACCTCTGCAGCAATCCTGGCAGCACTCATACATCTATTTCCCAAAGACAACCTTTGGAAATGATGCTGAGGACTTGCACTCACCTTCTTTGATTGACCATGGTGAGGTCTGTTCTGACTGGAACCTGTCCTGTTAAACCACTGTATGGTCTTGGCCACTGTGCTGCAGCTCAGTTTCAGGGTCTTGGCAATCTTCTTACATTTTGATAATGCAATCTTCTTACATTTTGATAATGTATGTTTTTAAATTTGTCAACATGAAAATCAATAAAAAGTAATTTAGGAAAAATAAAAACATGTGCACGGAATGACAATGTGAGGAAAGGCAAGGCAGAAGCTGACCCTATCTTCTGCCATTAAGCAATATGCTGACATTCCATTGCCTTGGCGAGTAAGGACACATAGGACAGTAGCACAGAGTGTTGCACCTGAAACACTCAATAAATGCATATGGAGCATTGAGCACTTTTTTCTTATTACAGCATATGAACTTTAAATAATTTGTACTTTTTTGCATTGATCACAGCATAGAGTGCTTTCATTGTATATTCAGATGATATTTTATTTATGTTTTATGTTCTGAATATTTTGTGAATAGCTTTATTAACTCTGGGTATGCACTACGGCGCACTTGTATTTAATTCACAGTAGTATATTTATATTTATCTTTTAGGTTTAATTTAGGTAGGCAGTGCCACACACTTTTTATTTTTTTGTATCCAGATTAACCTACACAGGGTAATGATAGTGCAGGCAGCTACCCCCATAATATACACCATAGAGCAGGGTTTATTGTGTTTAATTACACAAGGTTAAAGAGCTTCAAAAGGCAACACATTTTTTTACCTCAAGGCATTCCCTGCATTAAGGTAAAAAAAAAAGTCCCAGTAATTGTATTTCCCAACCCCTCCACCTCCCTATACTTACCTAAGTTTTATTTTGATCCAACGCTGTGCCCATCTGCAGTGTTGCTGGTTTGTGTTCCTCTTCTCACTGACACAAAGACTCCCGCTGCTGTCAAATCCTGTGAGGAGTCAGTGAGGGCGGGGACCAGCTGCACTGTTTGTCTATTGATGCACACAGCTTGGCTCAGGGGCAAGCATGCAGGTGTGCCCCCATAGCAAGAGGCTTGCTAATGGGGCACACACAGAAGAGGAGGAGCGGAGAGAACCAGCAGGGGGGCCCAGAAAAGTAAGTTTGGGGGTTACGCTATGCAATATCATTACAAAGAGCAGGTAAGTATAACACCTTCACGCCGACCATATGCAAATTTGCGTTCATGGCTTGAAGGGGATGTACTGGATTGATGCCTGCAGCTGCAGGAATCACACCAATACCATTTTTTAGAGTCAGCGGTTGGCTTTTTAGTGATAACAATGATGTGGCTAAAAGCTGCTCGGCTGTTATCCTAAAGGAGCATGAGGGGAAGTCCTCCCTCCCACCAGTCTTCCGCCGCTCTTCCTAGGCCTCCCTTCCCACCGGGAGACCCCAAGCCACCATCCGGCACATCCACTGCTTAGGCTGAAACCCAAACAAAGCTGAATTTGGCTTTGATCGGGTCTCTGATGAAAAATCCCGGAATCAAAATCCAGATGTCATCTCCGGTTTACTTGGTTGCAAATTTTGCCAATTTAAAAAAAATTACAGTATTTAGAACTACTGATTTTGGCGCTCTGAATACTTTTAAGTGCAAAGGAGGGATTTGGGGGTCTTTTAGACCCCAGATCCCTCCATAAAGAGGACTTTTCACCTACATTCCTTGTAACAGAAATAAATGTGATCAGTTTTTTTTTTAAAGGGATAATGTAAAAAAAAAATTAAAAACTAAAATAAATAAGAAAAAAATATTTTTAAGCTTCCTTGTCCCCACGTGCTTGTGCAGCAAAGAAAACGCATACGTAAGTCATGCCTGCCAATGTAAAGGGTTCAAATCACGCATGTGAGGTATCGCCGCAATCATCAGCGTGACTGCAATAATTCTAGCAAAGGACCTTTTCTGTAACTTTAACCTGGTAACCGTTAAATATTTTAATGCGTTGCCTATGGAAAATTTTAGATACCATAGTTTGTCGCCATTCCACGAATGTGCACAATTTCAAAGCATGACATGTTAGGTATCTATTTACTCGCTGTAGCATTATCGTTTTCATTTATACAAAAAAAATAAATAAAATGGGCTAACTTTACTGTTTAGTTTTTTTTTTTAATTCATGATAGTGTCTTTTTTCCCAAAAAATTGTGTTTGAGAGAGCGATGTGCAAATACCATGTCACATAAAATATTGCAACGATCGCCATTTTATTCTCTAGGGTCTCTGCTAAAATATATATATATATATATATATATATATATATATATATATATATATATATATATGTCAATAGGTTAAGGCATGAAAGGTTTAGCATGTTATTAAAAAAAAAGCCTTAATACCCACTATCTCTGAGGACTACAGAACCTCTGTTTTCGAGAATAGGAGAGGGTCCCAGTTCTGTTGTCCTATCTTGTTTCTGCTGTCGTGATGCAAAAAGATGAGTAAGCATTGTCATCCTAGGACTGGCAGAATTACTTTTTGTTTTTTGGTTTAGATACACTTTACAATAATAAAATTGCCATGTCTGGGTTAAAAATATTCCCCTGGTTGCTTAGTTTCCCCTTCAGCTATAGGAGCCACACAGCTGTGGATCCTGGTAGACACATGCTCACAAGATTCCCTTGTTTTATTTTAATTGTATAAGGATGTTTCTCAAATTGTTAAAAGCTTTCTACTTGCCTGATGAAAAAGAGGAAAGTTGCGGCAGTTATTGTGAATCTACTGCATATCAGGCAAATCTGTCACCTTATGTTGATTGACAAGAAATGCCTTGTAATCACAAGTGAGTATTTTGCATTTGTTTGAGTTGAAAATAATCTATATTCTTTTTGTATTTTGTAATTTTGTTGAACAGATTTCTTAATAAGAAAAATCCATATGTGTTTATAATTTACCAGCGTCCTATCATAATTTCTTTAAAACATGTAGCAAAGCAAGTTTGCTATCTCAGTGACAGTGTAAAATCAAAAGAGCACTGCACTACTATATCTCACTCTCTAACCAACTGTATAAACAGCAAATCTCAAAATGTTTCTTCTTGTGACAATATCCAACATTAACTGGTGTATGTTCGGGCCAAAGTTGAGGATAAACTGACAGGAACTCACCAGACATATATAAATAGGTCATAAAAAGTTTAGCTATCTCCTATTTATAATCCCGAGAAGTCTTTGGAATATCTCTCAAATAAGTCCTTAAGAGGAACCTTTCCCTTTATACAAGACATGGTCATAAGCCTTAACCAGTTAAAAACAAAATACATTTCAATAGCATCAACAAGTGCACTATGGAGTATACGTGCTGGGAGATTTCTTACAATAATAATCTAAACGGTCACTGTACACCAGGCTCTTCAAGTGGGTGGTACGGCTTCTCAACTGTACACCATGCTCTTCAATCTGGGTGGTACGGTTTCTCAACTTGTCGACTTCTCCAAGTTCCACCCTAACTGTTTTATCACTATGAAAACTTTGCCAGGGATCATTCAGAAATGAATTGTAATTCCTTTTGTTTTTAGCTGATTCTGGTACATGTACATGTGCCTGTATAGTGGGGAAAAGCTACTGCTAAGGAGTTTAGTGATATCTCAGGAACTCTTCTTAATTATTAGAATTACATTAAGGAGATGCCTTAGGGCCCATTCAGATATATTTGTGTCATGATTACCCCTAACAATGGTGGTCAGTGGCTCCTTTCCCATAAGGTAAGCAGGCCTACTGGTATTCAGTTGCCCCCTGGTCTATACACAATGCTATAGTGCCTGGCTACCACACCAGGGCATGCACAAACTGAGTAAAGCAAATAGATATTTGCAGTTGGCAGACAGGCAAGGTTCAGAATAGTCAGAGTCAATGTCAGAAGTCAAAAGGCAGGCAGAGTTCAGAGTATAGTCGATATCCAATCCGAGGTCATCAATGAGGTATAAAATCCAGCAGAGCAGACAAACAGGTAGCTTGATCAGGTATTGCACATGCTATTACAAGCATGAGACTGCAGACTTCGCTAGCTTAAATCAGGTTTGGTCTTTACCCAGAGACTGGCCACATCAATCACCTTGCAGGTAGATAGAAAGACAAGGAGAATGCCACAGCCAAAACCAGGATGCTGGAATGAGGAGCAGGAACGCTAGACACACTATCATAAGAAGAACTTTTGATATTATAGGCTTTCACTTTATTTTTTACTTGATAAATAAACTGTTATGTTATATTAATAGCTACATCCATAGTGGTTAATGTAGTGGGTATTATATGCTGCCTAATTTTTGACATTATTTACTAAAGACAAATATTCAATTCACTTTGCGAGGGAGGCAGCTCTATGCAAGGACACTTTCCCCAGATCTTAATGAATAAGGTCTAGGTCTACTGATTTTCATTATCCAATGATGTGCAATCAACAATTCAGTTTTTTTTTTCCTTATGTGTGATTCTTTGCAATTTCATCACATTCACTAAGCTCTGGGGAAAATTCCCTTGCAAGTGTAACTTCTCTTGTTAAGTGAACGACCAATCTGCCTTTGGTAAATCAACCCTATTAACTCAATGGCAGGGCTAAATATGGTGACAAAAACTACTAAACATTTTTATGAAAACTGAAATAAATTATTGGGATACATTAACTGCTTCAGCCCCAGAATATTTTATCCCCTTCCTGACCAGAGGACTTTTTACAATTTGACATTGCGTCATTTTAACTGACAGTTGCACGGTTGTTCGATGCTGTACCCAAACAAAATTTGGGTCCTTTTTTTCCCACAAATAGAGCTTTCTTTTGGTGGTATTTGATCACCTCTGCGGTTTTTATTTTTTGCGCTATAAACAAAAAAAAGCAGGTACATAGCAAAGATGACACCCCAAAATACATTCTGCTACTCCTCCTGAGTATGGCAATACCACATGTGTGAGACTTTTAAACAGCCTGGCCACATACAAAGGCCCAACATCCAAATAGCACCATCAGGCAGTCTAGGAGCATAAATGACAAATAATTTCCTGGCAACCTACCATTTTTGAAGACCCTTCATATTTCTAACACATAGCATGTACATACCAAGAATTACAATCCAAAATATATTCTATTGCGGAAAGGGTAAAAAGAAAAAAAAGCATTACCTGTGCATTTAGTAGTATCCACAGAGGAGAGCACTGGTCCAGGCTGCAGGCAGGGATGTGCTTAGCGACAGCAATAATAATTATCCAGGCAAAAGGCAGGAATATTGTCTATAGTCAGCACAAGGATATTATCAGCACAGCACAATCAGTAGAAATTGTACAGGCAGAGACAGCCAGCACAGCCAAAATATTAGTCCTGGTACACTGTTACCTGCAGACACTCATTGTACCACTCTCCAGCCCTTCATAAACATACTGCCTCTTGCTACAGCTAATTATTTGCATAGTCCAGGTAGCAGTGTGGTCCATTCATGAGGCAGGCAGAGGCATGATGGCAGTAAGTCAGTAGCAGGCTGAGGGCCACAGTCAGGTAAGACCTGCGCACAGGGGCACAGGGGTAGAGGCTTCGACCCACCCAAATCTCTATGAAGCCTCCGGACTCCAGAACCTAATCCGGAAATTCTGAAACCGGAGAAAGCAAATTGTTTTCTCCATCTGGAAAAACAATTCTGGAGCCCCTTACATATGTGAGACCCCTGTGTACTACAGTAGCAGGGCAACAGATCAGTCCAAGCGGTAGGCAAAAACGTAGTCCATGAAACAGGCCAGGGTCAGTTCACGTGTAAGCAGTCCAAGCGGGAGGCTTTAGCGCAGTTGATAAAACAGGCCAGGGTCAGTTCACGTGGAAGCAGTCCAAACGGTAGGCAGAGGCATAGTCAAAAAACAGGACAGGGTCAGTTCATGTGAAAGGCAGTGGCATGGTTATTTGGGGAAGCATGGAAAATGGTCAGCACAGATGATGGAAATGATTAAAAATATGGGCTAATATTTTAGGGATGTATGATAAAGTTGGAAGCATTCACCAATGCAAAAGCCAGGTTGGGAGGGACACTGGGGTCAATGGTAGCTGGTATATATATATAAATATATATATATATATATATATATATATATATATATATATATATATATATGTATATCAAATACTAGCTCAAACTATCTCCGTCCACACACTATACACGGCCGCTCTGTAAGCAGAACATACATAATAATCTACATATCTAGCTGGAGTGTCATAAAAATTCAGAAGAATTTTTAAACTTGCATCCTGTGTCTTTTACACTTAGCAATACACTGAAACAAAAGCTTGTAAATCCAAAAGACCAAAACACAAGTGAAATAACTTCATGTATGCAGTGCAGTATAGTGAGTAATGCAAAGACCTGTAACTTTGGGAAGACAAAGCAAAGCAACCTCTTAGCAAATCGATGGATAAGAGAGAAAGGTTTTTCGGACCCAATGGTTTTACTGCACCTTAAGGAAAAGGGAAATTTTTTTGGAGACAGCGAGGTGCACATTTTGGACAGAGAAGACAACTGGTTCCAAAAACACATAAAAGAGGCCATCTAAGTTAAACTGGAACAACTATAATTGAATAGGGGTGGAGCCTCCAACACCATCTGTCTTTCACATATAAGTTTATTTTAGCATCTCTACAGTGGCACTTTGACAATAATTTGCACCTTCAACCTAGTAGATTGAAGGACTAAGCCCTTGTACACACGGTTGGAGATTCTGTCGGAATGTGTCTGATCGGACTGTTTTGTTGGATATTCCGACTGTGTGTGGTCTCCATGGGACTGTTTACTCCGACGGACCAAGTTTTCCAACTTGTTGGTAAAATTTTCAGACGAAATGCTCCGATCAGACATGCTCCGATCATGTGTAGAGAATTCCGATCGGACAAAGTGCCACGCATGCTCAGATCAAATTCCTACATCAAAGCTATTGGCGACTAGCCTGAACGTAGTCCCGTCGTAACGAAATAACGTCATCACGTTCTGAACGATCGGATTTTCCGACAACTTTGTCCGACCGTGTTTATACAAACGTTTCGGGCAAAATCCGTCTGACAAAATCCGACTGACAAAATCCGACGTGTGTACAAGGGCTAACAGTTACAGTATGCCTGGAGTATTTTTCTGACAAAATGTAGTACAGACAAGTTTCAAAACATCTTCAACAATACAGAACAAGTCCAGCTGAATTTGACAAACTACTTCTAGTTATCGCATGATGTGAATAAACAAAAAACTTCACAGACACGTATACATTGCATTAAAACATGCACAGTAACACACGGGGGGGGGGTGCTTGGGGAATGGGGGTGGTGGCTATTTACTAAAGGCAAATCCACTATGCACTTCCAAGTGCACTGCAACTGCATTTGAAAGTGCAGTCACTGTAGATCTGAGAGGGACATACATTTGCTTGCACATGATTGGATGATATAATCAGTAGAGATTCCCCTCATTTTAGATCTTCCCCTCAGATCTACAGTGACTGCACTTCCAAGAACTGATATTTTTAAGATATTGTTGTCATTGCTGCTAGAGGCATTTCATTCAGCTGTTTGTTTGCAATTTCTTACCATACTATTCACGTCTATAGCAATAAGTTGGCAAAAACGTAGTCTTTGCCTCATGCTTGACATCTACTGGCTGCAATTGGTATATATATAAAATACTCATCTTCTATATTATCTATTTACATGGCTAAAATTTGTTATCAATGAAAAACATTTTTTTTAAATAATATTAAGTACCAGTGATACCAATGCTGTGTCTTCCCCTCACAGCTGACAATTATGCTGTGCTGAGATCAAACAACTCCAGTTTAATTTAAATCTTTTCAAATGTGGATGACGAATTTGGGCATTGGGATCTCAAAAACATAAACTGATTTCTCATCACTTACTTTTTTTATGAAATTAAATAATTCCAGTTTAAACATAATGCTTAGTGGGGCTCTGTTTTAAGTAAACAAAATGCAGCATCATGGAAAAGGCCACAGGATTACAGCATCATCAAAATTCTGGTAAAAAATAAATAAAAAATTCAGTTGAAGTATAATGTCAGCTTAGATAATACATTTCAGCCTCCCAAAGACATTCTTAAGAAAAATGGACTTGTTAATGCAAGTACAGACAAATAAATAATGATATTTACATTTCTTTATATGCTGAGATGTCATCTTCAAAAGATCAAAATCATCAGCCAAATCCATATATTAATAGAAATGCACAATTCTCAGTCCTCGGTCTTCCTTGTAGTTCCCAGCCTGGATGTATACCTTCATCCTTTAGTCTTTTCATCCCATGTTCTTATACAAAACAAATCCACAGCCATTTCACCACTAAGACATCTTATTAATTGCTACATGCCTTTGCTTCTCAGTCCTGCAGAACAGAAAGGCAAGAAAAATAGCAAGCAATAAACCAGAAAATTTGAGTTGAAATAACAGCATAACTACAATAGTAAACAATTTTGTCACACATTGAGAAAAAAAGTAGCAGTTGCAAAGTGAATTTTGAGTTATAAATTTGTCTTGCTAAATGCATTTTTACAGTAAATGCAGTTAGTGGAGCTACACATATTGCAGTACAATATCTTTTAGCTTGAAAGCAATCTGGGTTCAGCTGATATATTATTGATTAGTAAATCAAAGTCACTCCTGTATCTGTGTGATAATTTCAAAAGTCAATGCGATGCCATGTAAGAATTATTTCATGATAATTTGTCATTGCATGGCAATGTTTTGCTGCCGTCAAAATATGCATTTTTTTACATTCATGGGAAAATCAGTGTCGAGTCTCTCCCTTCATTAGTAATACATGTTTAAACTTACACATTGTAGATTATTAAAATTATTGCCTTTTTAACATTTTTTTTTTTATATTAATTGTATGAATACCTACTGGGCTCTGTTGAGAATTTTCAGCCCATTTCTCACTATCCTTTGTTATTAATTTCCCAGTAAGCCACAGTTCAGTGGTTAATATTCAGCTGTGTGATGTGAAATTATTAATATGTGTAAGAAAGAAAGAAAATTCCCTAATGATCAGCCATCATGTTATATACTGCTCTTGTGGCATGCAGCTCTATGTACAGCTAGGCAGCTAGCTAAACAATTTGAACTCTTCAATTAAGCAGAAGAAACTTGACGTTTTGTAGTTGCATTTACTGAATTTGTTCTTTATGTTGTGAAATTGTAATTTGTACAAAGCTGAACATACAGTAAATACATACTTGTCCATATAAAGTACATTAACAGAGAACCTTGTTGGAAAGTATATTCACTGCAAAGTCCTAAGCTAACTAAATATTGCAATACCTAACTGAATATATGCAGAGAATCCTGCTAACAAGCATTTTAGTCCCTTACAGATAAGTAGTGTCCTGGGCCTGAGTGTTAAAACGGTTGTAAAATCTTGCATATACCCAGTGAAGTGTTGCACCCTCCTACTTAGGTGCTAGGCCAGTGATGGCGAACCTTGGCACCCCAGATGTTTTGGAACTACATTTCCCCTGATGCTCATGCACTCTGCAGTGTAGTTGAGCATCATGGGAAAAGTAGTTCTAAAACATCTGGGGTGCCAAGGTTCGCCATCACTGTGCTAGGCTGTCAGGTAAATTTAGCTCTTTTTCTAAAGCTCCTCTGTAATCAGTGGGGCAGCTGCTAATTGCTTTAAATTGATCATGGTCTTACCAACTGCAGGCATGGTTGCTTACTCCTGCTTTCTGGAAAGCTCTAGAACATAGGAGTGGAGTAGGTCAATGAGCAGCCTGAATATTTATGAAGTTTTAGCCAATCCTTGCAGAGCACATAAATAGTCTGGGGATGGGGCAGTTTAGAGCAGCCCTTTTCAACCAGGAATGCCTAGGCACCCTGGGGGTGCCTTTATTTCTTCAGGGGTGCCTTGACAGTGGGTGGATCAACCCTGACTTTTGTTCACACAAAGCCACAGGTTTTCATTACAACCTTCCATCGCATCATTACAACCTTCCAGCTACCAGCACCTTAGGAACCAGTGACATCATTGGTTAATAAGGAGGTCGTTGGTGTCTACACATCAGCATCAAGGTCATATTTGCTAAGTGAGGGAGAGAAACATTGCAATACTAGTCAGTACCAGTAGGCAAAGGTATATTTGCTTTGGAAGAATAAATCATGTTGGGTGTCTGGTATGTGTGGATCTTGACTAGGGATGGGGGCACGGTTTGGCCCGAGCATACGTTTGAGCCGAACTTTGGTTGTTCAGAGATTCGGCGAACAACAAACTTTATGCAGTGTTCGTGGCAAATTCGAAAGCCGTGGAACCCCGTTAAAGACTATGGGACACTCATATGAAAAACCAAAAGTGCTCATTTTAAAGGCTCATATGCAAGTTATTGTCATAAAAGTCTTTGGGGACCCGGGTCCTGCCCCAGGGGACATGTATCAATGCAAAAAAAAAAAGTTCTAAAAACTGCAGTTTTTCCGGGAGCAGTAATTTTAATGATTCTTAAAGTGAAACAATAAAAATTATGTCTATAGTATTTTCATGTTTAGAACCGTACCACAGCAAAATTAAATTTCTAAAGGAAAAAAAAGTAATTCAAAACTGATCACGGCTGTAATGAATTGTCAGGTCTTGGCAATATAAATAAAACTCATTGAAAAAAACAGCATGGGTTCCCCCCAGTCCATTACCAGGCTCTTCAGGTCTGGTATGGATATTAAGGGGAACCCTGTGCCAAATTTTTAAAAAATGGCATAGGGGCCCCCCAAAATCAAAGGGTCTGGTATGGATTTTAAGGGGAACCCTGTGCTAAAATTAAAAACAAAATAGTGTAGGGATCCCCAAAATCCATACCAGACCCTTATCCAAGTGTGCAACCTGGCAGGCTACAGGAAAAGAGGGGGGAACGAAAGAGTGCCCCCTCCTGAACCATACCAGGCCACATGCTTTCAACATGGGGAGGGTACTTTGGAGTAGCCTCCCAAAGCACCTTGTCCCTATGTTGATGGGGACAAGGGCCTCATCCCCACAACCCTTGCCCAGGGTTGTGGGGGTCTACGGGTAGGGGGCTTATCGCAATCTGGAAGCCCCCTTTAACAAGGGGACCCCAGATCCTGGCCTCCCCACCATGTGGTAACGGGTTCATTGTACCTACCATTTTACAAAAAAAGTGTCAACAATAGTAAAAAAGACAGGAAACACTTTGGGTCAAGTCCCCAAAAAAATGATCCATCTCACGCCGCCTGACGAGCCTGACGAGCTGAAAAGAAAAGAAAAAAAAATGGCAACAGCTCCACCTCCATGGAAGGCTCCCACTGAGTGATGCTTCTTCTCGATGACAGCTGTTATATAGTTGAGGGCGGGGCCACTCAGTGACATAAAACGGGCGACCCCACCTTCCTATGAAATCATGTGATGTCAGAGGGGGCGGGATCATCCATTTCTTCTGCAATAACCTTTGGATTTGAGCTAAATTGATTCAGAACTTCATGTAAGTGATGTTCCAATAAAATGTTAGGCCTACAGAGCATTTGGAATGTAAGGCCTAAATTTGTCATTTATAACTAGGATTGAGCCAAACACTCCCTGGTTCGGTTTGCAACAGAACATGCAAACAGGCAGAAAATTTGTTCGAACATGCGAACACCGTCTATTGGACACGAACATGAATAATCAAAAGTGCTAATTTTAAAGGCTTATATGCAAGTTATTGTCATAAAAAGTGTTTGGGAACCTGGGTCCTACCCCAGGGGACAAGTATCAATGCAAAAAAAAAATGACATTTCTAAAGGAATAAAGTAATTTAAAAGTACTTGCGGCTGTAATGAATTGTCGGCCCTGGCAATACAGATAAAATAATTGAAAAAAACAACTTGGGATCCCCCCACTCCATTACAAGTCACTTTGGGTCTGGTATGAATATTAAGGGGAACCCCCAACCGAAATTTAAAAGAAAAATATTAAGGGAAACCCCGTGCCAAAATTTTAACAAAAAAAAAATGGCGTGGGGGTCCCCCCAAAAATCCATACCAGACCCTTATCCGAGAATGCTTACTGGCAGACCGCAGTAAAAGAAGGGGGACGAGAAAGAGAGGTCCCCCCTTCTGAACTGTACCAGGCCACATGCCCTCAACATGGGAAGGGTGCTTTGGGGTAGCCTTTTACACTTAAGACAGACATACATATTATTCTGGCACTAGTTGGTAAGGAGGCTCAGTTGACAGATTCACTCCTAGGCCCACACCTTCACAAGCCTGACTCATTTCCCCTGTTGTTGAATTCTCAATCCATGGCTAGTGTATTTGTTTTTAAACTTTTGTCATTTGAACACCTTGTGAAACCTATATATAAATGTTCACAGCTTTGTCTAAGCTTTTTCTCTTATACCTGGCAAACTTATTTTTCTATTGCATGCTAAAAAATATTTTAGTTATCAGAAAAAAACAAAACAACATTGGTTATATTCATTATATTCCCTTATTTCCACCTTGATAGCTTTCCCATCAAAATCAAACTTGAACGCATTCCTCTTGGTAGGAGCCACTGCTTATGGTTCAAAGGCATTCCTGGTCACAAATGTTTCAGCCCTAGCTGAATCCTTCCTTCTACTGCACATAGCCTATTTTTTGCATTCTCCTCTCCATCTACTATAAAACATATATAAATCCGAGGTACTCTTCATGGTTGACTTTTCCTTAAGAAGTTGTTAGAAACCATGAAATCAGACCCAGACAGAAGTACAGTTAAATCACACTTGTTTAATAATAAAAGTAAAAGGAACAAACGTGGTCAAAACATAGCCAAAGTTCAGTAACCAGAACGGATAGTCAGCCAAGCCAGAAGTCAGGGATCAATGTAGTGAAATAGCAAGCAGGATCTGGAAGAAGGAATGTCAGCAAAGCAAGTCTTGAATGTTTTTTATAACTTTTAACCTTCATGGCAGTATTCCCGAGTGTGGCTTGGGGTGAATTCTCACTACCAAAAGCGGTAACCCCGAGCTGCACTCGGGATCACACCGAAGCATCCAGGTACAGTTACCTACCTTGTCCCCAGGATCCTGCGATGTCTTCCTGCTGTGTGTGTGTGAGCTGTGTCTCCGCTCAATGTATTACATTGCCAGGCTTCGTTCCCTGCGAGCGCTGCGACGCAGGGGACGGAGCACGGAGCCAAATTGAAAAAGTGAAACACACACAATACATACAGTAGACTGTAATCTTACATATTACATTACTGTATCAAATAATTTCACATCCCTTTTGTCCCTAGTGGTTTGTCCAGTGCCCTGCATGCAGTTTTTATATTATAAATACTGTTCTTTCTGCCTGGAAACTGGAGATTGTCCATAGCAACCAAAACCGTCCCAAAAACAACCAAAAAACATCAAAAGGGGTTTTAGACCAGCTAGAAAACAGCAATAATAAATTAGAATCACTTGCAGAATTGAGCGATAGCGATTCGTGAGGAAATCCGTCAAACACTGAAAGTAATGACAGCGGCAATTCTGCAACTGAGCAAATTTCTGTGTTTTTGATTTGATTACATTATTGAATAATTTTTATTATTATATTATTATTTGTTAAAATTATTTATAGTTAATTATATTATAAATTATGATTTCGTGTTTCAAATGTTATCATACCAGACTCTTGTTTGGACAGATTTAAGTGAGTTGTTCCTAAGAATTACAGGCTTGGGGCCTACAATATAAAACGCCAAATTTCCATGCAAAACGTTGTACCGCTTTGAGCATTAAAAATCTGAAATAATCATACCGCCAGGGAAGTTAAACTGAATGGGTTGTTTTACAAGTTGACACACGTGCTCCTGCTTATGCTATCTTTGATGAAACTAGTAGGGCAGAGGCGGAACACTTATGCATATGCGAACCCGCCCAGGCCATCTTGGATTCTGAAATATGCGTTGTTTATATGATATGAAGTGCCTGGTTGTCATCTCTTTATTGTAAGTGTATTTACCACATTAAATTGGTGTTTTAATCAAGATTACCCTAAGGAGAGCGTGTATTTTTCTTTTTCTTGATCCTGTGTTCAACTAAGCATATAGGCACAGTGATCTAGTACAACGCAGCAGTACCATTGTTTGACATGTGGTTTTGAGAAAAGCTGGAAACCTTGGATTGATACACAAGCGCTGGTTGACCACTCTTAATTGGGGGTCATATGATTCTGGTAAGCCTCCCTCTGTTGCACACCAAAGTGCTTTGTGGTTTATCATGAAGATGTTTGGTATCCACATCTGTCATTTCCCTTTATAATTGAACAATCACTGAATTCACAGTTTTTAGCATTACATTTGTATTTCTTTGTTTTATTTTTTACATTTGTGGTGACACATATTAATTTGCTATATTTGCACTGCACTATTGTATTAAACATACATTTTAATGTATCTCAGTGCTGCACTATTGTTTTGTGATGTTATCCAAACTTGCCAGACAACATAATAAAACTTCAGACAAACCACAGTTTCTGAAAAAAATTGACATATTGAAATGGACAGACAAGAGGACTTAAAGTGGTATTAAGCCCAAAAAACAAAAATGTATTACAATACAGCTTACGAATTCTTAGAAGTGGTAGTTACATTCCCTTTCCTTTTTCAGCCCAGGTTCACATTGGAGCGATTTGGCATGTGATTTGACATGTTGGTGGCTATTGCCGGCAATGGCACAGTCCAAATTGTTGCTGCGTCGACTTTGCAGCTCAGCACCGATTCCCAAAAGTAGTACAGGAACTACCTAACTTTAGGGGGTAATTTGTATAGACATCTGTGCAGGAACCCGCACAGATGTCTGACAAATTGCCCCTGAAGTCGGACTGCATTGCCGAGTTGAATTGTTCGAGTTCAGCTAAACTCACACAATTTCTAACCAACAGCAATGTGAACCTAGGCTTATGCCCTGTACACACGACCCAGTTTTCCCATCGGAATAAACTCTGAAGATTTTTCCGACGGAGTTCCGATGGAATTCCACTGAAAATGTCTTGCGTATACACAATAAAACCAAAGTCTGATCATTAAGAATGCGGTGCTGTACAACACGTACGACGGGACTAGAAAAAGGAAGTTCAATAGCCAGTAGCCAATAGCTTTCGTCTCATACTTGCGTCCGAGCATGCGTCATTTTTGGTCCTTTGGAACAGCATACAGACGAGCGGTTTTCCCGATAGGAATTGGTTGCGTCTAAATTATTTAGAACATGTTCTATTTCTAGGTCCTTCAGAATTTTTTTTTAAAAAGTCCGATGAGGCATACACACGATCAGAATATACGATGAAAAGATTCCATCTGACTTTTTCTGAAGGACATTCCGCTCGTGTGTGCGTGGCATTAGTCTTTTGCTTCCTTTTTTTGCACCTGGTGATCTGGCTAGCAAATATGTAATTTTTCAACTTATTTTTTCTGGACAAAGCTCTCCAGCAAAAGTGACAGTTAGAGGGTTTAAACAAACCATTTAACACCAACTGATGCTTACAATGATCACATTTTATTCATTTAACCGGTTCCCGACCAGCGCACGCCGATGTACGTCGGCAGAATGGCACGGGTAGGCATATTGACAAACAGGTATGTCCAATCTTTAATGCCACCCTGCCATCGTAAGAGCGCCGCCGGCTGCACGCTCGCGTGCTGGTCGGGACCCCCGTGAGTCTGGTCGGGGGTTCCGCAGACTCGATCGCCACGGGCATACCCACGATCGTCTCACGGGGCGGCTGAACGAGGAAATGCAGTTGTAAACAGCATTTCCCTGTTCTGCCTAGCAACTAGTGACACTGATCTCTGCTCCATGTGATTGGAGCAGAGATCAGTGTTCACTAAATTAAAGCCCAGCCCCCCACAGTTAGTAACACACCCCTAGGAACACTTAACTCCTACACTGCCACCCACTGGTTAACCCCTTCACTGCCAGTGTCATTTAACACAGGAATCACTGCATTTATATTACAGTGATTGCTGTATGAATGACAATGGTCCCAAAAATGTGTCAAAAATCCGAATGGCGCAGTCACAATAAAAATCGCGGATCGCCGCCATTACTAGTAAAAAAAAATTATTAATAAAAATGCCATAAAACTATCCCCTATTTTGTAAACGCTATAACTTTTGCGCAAACCAATCAATAATCGTTTATTGCGATTTTTTTTACCAAAAATATGTAGAAGAATACGTATCGGCCTAAACTGAGGGAAAAAAACATTTTTAGATATATTTTTGGGGGATATTTATTATAACAAAATGTAAAAAATAATGCATTTTTTTCAAAATTGTCGCTCTATTTTTGTTTATACGTAAAAAATAAAAACTGCAGGGGCGATCAAATGCCACCAAAAGAAAGCTCTATTTGTGGGAAAAAAAGGACGTCAATTTTGTTTGGGAGTCACGTCGCACGACCGCGCAATTGTCAGTTAAAGCGACGCAGTGCCGAATCGCAAAAAGTGGTCTGGTCTTTGACCAGCAAAATGGTCCGGGGCTGAAGTGGTTAATGTATGTATAACCTTTATCCAAAAAGGGGAAAAAAAACTGCTGCTATAACTGCTTAGCTGGAATTCAGCTTTAACTGGTTGGTAAAGTTCATCTAAATCTGCTAGTGCATCTTAAGCCCCATACATACTATCAGATTTTCAGCAGATTTTTTTCCTTCAGATTTACCAAAACCATATGAGGTCAAACCTTAGGAGTTTCAATTTGTATGCAATCAGGCAGGCCCTTGCACTACATGATTTTGGTAAATCTGAAGACAAAAATCAGCAGAAAATCTGATGTCTATGGGGCTATACTCTAGCCCAGTGATGGCGAACCTTGGCACCCCAGATGTTTTGGAACTACATTTCCCATGATGCTCAGCTACACTGCAGAGTGCATGAGCATCATGGGAAATGTAGTTCTAAAACATCTGGGGTGCCAAGGTTCGCCATCACTGCTCTAGCCTCTCCCCAGATTGACAATGCTGCTGTCCATAGGTGTCTCCATTGCTCCTCCATAAAGAGTGGTGACACTCTAAGGAAGTGTGTTACTGGCAGAGAACCAGGTGAACAGAAAGAAAAAATCATACTAAAAGAATACTAATGCAGCCACTAAATTTAAGAATTGGTAAGCTGATACATACGCATTTTTATTTGGATGTAATACCGCTTTAAACTCAATTGAATAAAGATGTGATGCGCTAATTACAAAACATTCAAATAGCCACAACAAGACTAAAAATGTGCAATTATAGAGCTATATAAAGTGCAACCGTGCATAAATCAATCAGAGAATATCCCTATACATATATATCAATGAGTTAAAAAACCATGCCGGTGATTGATAAGTGCAAAAAAACACAAAAAAAAACACATAAATGTTTAACGTAAAAAATAAGATATAAGATATATGCACGTGTCCAGCGTGTAATATATATATACAAAGAAAAATAAATAAATATTAAATCGTGATTTGTATAAAATGTCCCATACACAATCAAATCAAAACGTGCAATTCGGTAAGCACACTCAATTAATCGTGCAATGTGCTGGGTAATGAGTCCATTCGTGGTGATCCGTGCAGGTGGTGTAAATGCTATGTAATTACCTCACTGCTGTGGGTAACACAGCGAAAATAGTAATGGACACAAATTTTAAACGTGCAATTCAGTAGGCACACGAGATTAAACGTGCAACGTGCTGGGTGATAGATCCATCCGTGATGGTCCGTGCAGATAGTCTTAATACTATGCAATTATCTCACTGCTGTGAGTAACAAAGAAAAATAAATAAATATTAAATCGTGCTTTGTATAAAATGTCCCATACACAATCAAATCAAAACGTGCAATTCGGTAAGCACACTCAATTAAACGTGCAATGTGCTGGGTAATGAGTCCATTCGTGGTGATCCGTGCAGGTGGTGTAAATGCTATGTAATTACCTCACTGCTGTGGGTAACACAGCGAAAATAGTAATGGACACAAATTTTAAACGTGCAATTCAGTAGGCACACGAGGTTAAACGTGCAACGTGCTGGGTGATAGATCCATCCGTGATGGTCCGTGCAGATAGTGTTAATACTATGCAATTACCTCACTGCTGTGAGTAACACAGCAAAAGATAGTAATGGGCACCAAGGTGATCCCAGTTGAAGTCTTGACGACGTAACGCGTAGGACGCCCGGAAGTGACGTTGGTATCCGGTTTTATTTGCTGTTTGTCGTATGTGTCTATTTTTCCTGCTTCACTTGTGAGTAGTTTTAAATCATTTAAATAAATTGCTATATTTTAAAAAACAACTACACTATGGCGGTTTTCTCTGATTCATTCCTCTGAGTTTACCTACCATCCATGAGGAAGCCATAAGAAGTCTCCTAAAGAAAATTCGTTTATACAGCCATCCCTGCAATCACCTTGGTGCCCATTACTATCTTTTGCTGTGTTACTCACAGCAGTGAGGTAATTGCATAGTATTAACACTATCTGCACGGACCATCACGGATGGATCTATCACCCAGCACGTTGCACGTTTAACCTCGTGTGCCTACTGAATTGCACGTTTAAAATTTGTGTCCATTACTATTTTCGCTGTGTTACCCACAGCAGTGAGGTAATTACATAGCATTTACACCACCTGCACGGATCACCACGAATGGACTCATTACCCAGCACATTGCACGTTTAATTGAGTGTGCTTACCGAATTGCACGTTTTGATTTGATTGTGTATGGGACATTTTATACAAAGCACGATTTAATATTTATTTATTTTTCTTTGTTACTCACAGCAGTGAGATAATTGCATAGTATTAAGACTATCTGCACGGACCATCACGGATGGATCTATCACCCAGCACGTTGCACGTTTAATCTCGTGTGCCTACTGAATTGCACGTTTAAAATTTGTGTCCATTACTATTTTCGCTGTGTTACCCACAGCAGTGAGGTAATTACATAGCATTTACACCACCTGCACGGATCACCACGAATGGACTCATTACCCAGCACATTGCACGATTAATTGAGTGTGCTTACCGAATTGCACGTTTTGATTTGATTGTGTATGGGACATTTTATACAAATCACGATTTAATATTTATTTATTTTTCTTTGTATATATATATTACACGCTGGACACGTGCATATATCTTATATCTTATTTTTTACGTTAAACATTTATGTGTTTTTTTTTGTGTTTTTTTGCACTTATCAATCACCGGCATGGTTTTTTAACTCATTGATATATATGTATAGGGATATTCTCTGATTGATTTATGCACGGTTGCACTTTATATAGCTCTATAATTGCACATTTTTAGTCTTGTTGTGGCTATTTGAATGTTTTGTAATTAGCGCATCACATCTTTATTCAATTACCTTTACCAGTGAGAGACAACTCATTTAGTGATTGCTGCTTTTTTTCATTTGCTATTCTCGCCCTCTCCTATCTTTTCCATAGAGCGCGGAAGTCTCTATATATATTCACCGCTTTAAACTCAACATCACCAAAAGAATTTTCTTTCATTTTGAATAGAATCGTTTAGAACTTTTTAAGTTTGTATTGCTGGTGGTGTCCCTATTGCTCAGATTCCACTCTCTTCGTATCATGCTGACAGGGGAGAGAGAAAGGAAGTAAAAGGAAATGTCTCCAATGGGTTTAAAGACAGTAAAAATGTTTGCCTAGGTAAGGTCCTTGAGTTATTATCCTGTTCCTAATGAAGTGAGAAAAAGCAATGAAACTAGATTGAATCTCTAATGCCGCGTACACACGACCGGACTTTTTGACAGCAAAGGTCCGACAGAACGAGTCCGTCAGACAATTTGATCGTGTGTGGGCTCCATCGGACCTTTGCTTGCCAAAAATCCGGTGGATTTTAGAAATAGAACATGTTTTAAATTTTCCCGCCGGACCGAGAAATCCGTTCGTGTGTATGCTAGTCCGACGGACAAAAACCAACGCTAGGGCAGCTATTGGCTACTGGCTATGAACTTCCTTATTCTAGTTCGGTCGTACGTCATCACATTCGAATCCGTCGGACTTTGGTGTGATTGTGTGAGTCCAAGTCCGTTCATTCAGAAAGTCCACCGGAACTCCGCCGAAAGTCCATCTGGAAGACTGATGGACCTAGTCCGTCGAAAAGTCTGGTTGTGTGTACACGGCATAACTCATGTCCAATCTATTTAAAAAGAAAAAATGTGGCTGGAGTTAGGCTTTCAAAAATATAACATATGTGCAGACAACTTATTCTCCTTAAAGTGATAGTAAAGGCTCATGCTTTTTTTTTTTTTAACCCCTTTCCGCCCAGCCTATTGTCAAATGACTGTCGTTTCAGATGGACATCCTCCTGGAATGGGCCTCAAGCACATCCATGTCCACAGGACACAGCCGATGACTGATCAGTATACCTGCCCACTGCCGGTACCATGTGATCCCTGTATCTCCACTCCCTTCCTCCTTACTAGCTGTGATTGACAGCAGCCAATGGTTCCTGCTGCTGTGTCTTAGCCAATGAGGAAGCAAAGACCCAGGAGAGCTGCTGCTCTCATGCACATCACAGGATTGAGATGGGGCTTGGGTAAGTATTAGAGGGGGCTACAGGGAAAGCTGCAGCCAGATGTTTTTCTGATCTTCATGCATAAAAAAACTTTACCCTCTATAACCACTTAAATATTTACCTGGTTAGTTGGCATTGCTCATGGATAAAAAATTCTGTTCCCATGGTGCAATTGGAGCTTTTTATCATTTGCTTTATGTAAGCTATGCTTTGAGTCATCGTGAATTGGTGGAAAGGGTTGGCACAGACACCAAATTTAAAGCGTGTTAACTCCTAGAGTAAATATTGGCTGCCCTACCAATAAGGACCTGTTCACACTACGGATAGCAGGGACTTGTGTTCCCACTCACAATTTTGTTTGCGCGATTCTCATGTTGAAAAGCATGTCACGCATAGGGAAGCCCATTAAAGTGACTTGTCACTCCTGAGCCAGGAGAGATTTTACTTCGCTTTTTGTTGTGATTCTTGTGATTTTTGATGCTTGCCAAAAGCAGCAAATTCCCGTCACATTTAGGGGGCCATTTAGGATGTGTAGCACCCAAACATGCATTACGCATTTTGCCGCAATTTGGAATCATGAGCAGAATCACCACGATTCTGCCCACGATTCCAAATCGGCAATATGTGAGCAGGGCCTACCAAAGAAAGCAGAGGTTAAAATTAGCTAGATTTAGTTAATATAATATCCTTCTTTATGTTAGGATTGATGTCTTCCTTTGTTTTTTTCGTATAGGGAAAAGCATAATGTTTTCTTTAACTTAACCCTCCCCAGAATTGTAACTTACAAAGGGCTATGGACTTCTTGCGTGATAACTCTGATTGGCCCAGCGCTGTCACATGGGAAGAGTCACATGCGCCTTCTCCAGCTCCCAATGCTGATTCATTTCTCTGAATGGGCAAAGCACAGGTTTGCTGAAAGTGTATCCAAATCCAATCCTTAAAGAAATTCTATTTTTTTAATTTCATATATACTCGACTGGTATCTCAGACAATGTTATAAGTTATTCCCTGTGAAGAGAGGAAGGTGTCTGTAGTCAAGAAGAGAGGAAGGTGTCTGTAGTCAAATTCAGGAGAACAGTCTAGGCTGACAATGCTGTCCCTCAACAGACACTGTGTAGGCATTGTCATCCTAGGACAGGATCAACAGTTCAATAAAGTGAAAAAAGCCTAAAAACTGAAACTATTGAAGCCACCACAAGGACTAGTAAGCTGAAATATAAATCTACAAAATGTTTTTGGATGTAGATGCACAATAAAGGTTAATAACAAAAATGAATAAGGAAAATTGTACAGAATAAAGGTATATTTTTTTTAAATGTTTTACAAAAAACAGGATGGCTGCAGTGTTCTTTGTTTTAAAGAAGATGGACATCACAAATTGTTGTAAAAGTGTGGCTAGTGTTTAAAACATACAGATAATGCATGGTGTGACTATTTATCTATTTTCTTTGTTATGTTGGTTATGCATCATTCTAGAAGAAAAATATATTAAATACAACACAGACAATACTTACCTTTATATAATAAAAAAAAAAAAGTCTGTGTTAGCTCCTTCCCAGAATACTGGAGTCTTTATTTAAATGTAAACAGCTCTTTACAGCAGGTAGTCATCAAAAATCTCTGACCGGTTTTGTGCCATAACATGCCTAATCATAAAACTTTGTGATTAAGCACGCTATGGTGTAAAATGCATCATAGCTTTGTTGAAGACTACCTGCTGTAAAGAGCTGTTTAAATAAAGACTCCAGTAACTTGGGAAGCATAGAGTATGGACTTTTTATGTTAATGTGAACATGATTGGACGCAGTACAGTGACCTGCGGTCTTACACCAAAACGGCGTATGGCCTCGTAGGCAGCAGAGTTTGTTTGATTAGAGAATTAGAGCAGGGCCCACTTCTTTTATTTTTAAAAATAAGCTTCAAGGCTGTGGTCTTCATACTTCTTTAGCTATTTAATGAGTAATTTACCTGGAATAAGTGTATTAGATGTGAGAACACCTAATATTCACGTTTGGTCCAAGACAGTCACTTACTGAGTAGTGAAGCAAAGATAAGGATAATAGTCCAAGGGTCCATGTTCAGAATCACGCCATAATTGACAGCTCCTATATTGCCTTCCTAACATGTCCCTTTTAAAAAGGTGAATCTATACTACAGAAGTTGTATCCAAAAAGACAAGCAGAGGGCAAATGATCACGTGTATTTCCTGTGGGCTCCCTTCAGCCTTTACCATACCTAATCTACACCACGTCTCTGTGCGGAGACAGCTATAGAGGAATAGGGCTTTGCTTCCTCATGTCTGAGTTGCCCTTGATTATTTTCCCCTGATAACTGCTGCATCGCTTTAATTGATAATTGTGTGGTCATATGATGCTGTACCCAAATGAAATTAGCGTCCTTTTTTTAACCACAAATAGAGCTTTCTTTTGGTGGTATATGATCACCTCTGCAGTTTTTACATGGTCGGGAACAGGTTAAATTTGGAAATGGGTTGCACTGCAGACGTTTTCCAGGTTGCGGTACTCAGACTCACCCTTGTGGGAAACTACTGGAAACGAAGGGATGATAAGCAGGCAAGAGCCTCTTGCAGTACTAAGGAGCAGGGATTACAGGACATTAGGGAGTACATCCCAAGCTGGCAGGTGTGCACAGAAACACACAGAAACTGGGAATGGGTAAAAATGCAAAGAAACAATAATAATGTTTGGAAACCAACAGGTATCATTAGGAGCAGTCAGAAGTGCATGGGGACACTGAGAAGGAAATAGATTAAGAATGCACAGGGAGACATTGAAGCAGAATGCAGACACAGGTGATGCTAACAAATAGCAGAAATTCACAGGGGATCACGGAGGCGCAGGAAGGCTGAAAGCTGGCAAAGGTACACAAGGAAAACTTCATGTACCTGGTGGTGATTGAGCTGGAAAGGGGGCTTCTCTTGCATTTCTTGTCCAACACCCCTGGTAGAGGTGACAGGAGATGTGAGGACACAGACTGGCACAAGCCCAATGTAGAGGGCAGCGATTTCTGTTGGTTGAAAGATGCAGACCCCCCTCAGTAAATGTGAATAGGCCAAGAGATGTGATATATCGCTTCCACCGCTTCACAAAGAGCAGATAAGTCGTAAGGCATGGGAGAGAGGAGAAATAGATCTGGATGGGGGTTTGGTGAAAATATTACCAGACCTATCACGGGCCACCTTGCAGCGTAGGGCGATGTCGCGTCCACTCCTGGAGAAGATTAAGATGCTGGGGGGGACCTATCGATGGGGCTACCCTATTGCTTTATTTATAAGGAAAAATGCTTGGAGATTAACCCTGAGACACCCAGCAGAGTTACCAGATCTGTTTTCTTTCCTGGAGATGGAGGCTTTCACAATTGAGAACTGGCTACAACCAATAGTGGGACCCTCAAGAAACAGGGACCCCATCAGATGGGGGATTAAGTACCCCAGGTGAAGATAGTACTGTCCTAAATAAGAAGACTGAGGGGTTCCTGTTCCCCTCTGCTCCCTTCTCCTTCTCCTCCTCCTTCCCCCCTTAGGAAGACATGACCTGCTTTATCTGCCTTACTCGCCTGATCGGTATTACCTGGCTCCCCCACCTCCATTTTTTGCTTTTTTGCTTTTTTTTTGCTGGACTAATGGAGAGGAAAATGGCGCCTGTTAAAACGATACCTAAAGCACCAGGCAAACATGGAGGATACAGACTCTAGATATACTCTTCCCTCCCTTTTCTCCCCTTGTAATAGAGACTCCAGGGGGTTCACCCAACCCCCCTTTTTTTTCGGGGGGGGGGGGGGGGTTTGTGTTGGGTCGTGTGAAAATTGTGTTTTTTTTTTCTCTTCTTTTTTGTTTTTCGTTTGGAGCTTATTTTGTGTTTTCACACAGATCCAGAGATGTATAGAGAGTATAGAGTTGTTTGTTTAGATATAAAGTGACTTATATGGGAAATATTACATAGTATGTTTTTTTTATGTATTTTTCACACGTAGGTGACATAATGTAAACTGGCACCTGTAGAGAAACACTATAGGGGTGGGGTGGGGGACACACGGGAGTAGGTCCACCATCTCACATTTATAAAGGGGAAAGAGGAGGGGAGGATCTCTTTTTGCCTCCCCTCCCTTTTTTTTATTTTAGGGGAGTAGATTGCGCTTCTGTGGGTCAATACACAGACAGGTGTTGACTCACAGGGTGATATACTGTATTTATTTATTTATTTACACTTATTGGTGCCATTAATTGGATATATGGCACCCATAGAGAAAATCACACTGGGACGGGGGGTGGGGAGGGGGTGACTTTTCCCTTTTTTGGGGGGGAGAAGGGGAACCCACTGGGGGAAGAGGGGATTTGGAGGGGAAATGGGATGGGGAAATAATAATTAGAACTGAATCTGAACTGAGCTGAAATGATTTACAATACAATATTATAAGAACTTTTTCCCACTACTGGGTACATATATGATAAAGGCATTTAATGCATTTGGCCAAACTGCCACACCCCCACTGGATACACTTATGGCGCATATATCAGTAATCTCGAAGGAAGGGAAAGATCCTTCGGCATGCGGCAGTTACCGGCCAATTTCATTACTGAACGAGGATTTAAAGCTTTTTACTAAAATAATAGCCTCCCGTCTCCAACCGCAACTACATCAGTTGGTGCACTTGGACCAAGTTGGGTTTATCCCCTCATGGGAAGTGAGGGATAATTCCATTAAAGTATTCAACTTGGTATACTATGCCAATAAAACAAAAACTCCCTGCATTCTCCTGAGTACGGATGCGGAAAAAGCGGTTGATCAAGTTAAATGGCAGTTCATGTTCAGGGTTCTGAGACATATGGGAGTAGGGGAACATATGCAATGGTGGATTGCCGGAGTATATTCTTCCCCATGGGCCCTGATTAAGGTAAACAGGGTATTTTCAGACCCCATAAAAATCTTGAATGGAACGCGCCAGGGATGTCCCCTTTCTCCCCTGCTGTTTGCCCTCTCATTAGAGCCATTACTGAACAAAATTCTGCATAATTCCGATATTAAGGGTCCTCAAATAGGAGAGCATGATTATAAAATTTCCGCTTACGCAGACGATATGCTGTTCTCTGTGTCTAGCCCACATATCTCACTGCCATATCTCACGGAAGAAATTGAAAGATATGGAGAGCTATCAAATGTAAAAATTAATTATGCGAAATCGAAGGCTATGGGGATTGAACTGCCTCTAATGACACAGCAAACTATACAACCCAATTTTAATTTTAAATGAGTGACTACAGCGTTAAAATATCTGGGTACAAATATACCACCAAGGCTTGATAAGACCTTTATAGTAAACTTTCCATCACTATATAAGGAAGTTCGTTCTTTATTAGATAAATGGCAACAAGGACTACATTTGTGGTTTGGCCAATGTAATATTATTAAAATGAACATTCTGCCAAAATTTTTGTATCTATTTCAGGCCTTACCTATAGATATCCCAAAAGCTTTTTTTCATAAAGTAGATAATCTCTTTACTAAATTTATATGGTCAAACAAACGACCAAGGATTAGTAGAAACCTCACAAAAATTCCTAAATGCCGTGGTGGCTTAGCAGTCCCAGATATATTTAAATATTATCAGGCAGTGCATATTGGCAGAGTGATCAATTGGTGTAGACACACAGAACTTAAACTTTGGACAGAAGTGGAACAAAAGTTTAGTCCGGTATCTTTGGGTAGAGCACTGTGGTGCTACGCAACATTACCAGAATCTCTTAAAAAACATCCGCTTATAGGCCCAACACTGCGAATAGGTTTTAAGATCTGTCAAAACCCTAAATATTTGTCAAGAAAATAACCACTACTCCCAATATTGGGAAACCCTAGTTTTAGGCCAGGTATGGAAAAAGGGACATTTCAGGTACTAATAGAAAGGGGATGTACTCAGGCATCACATTTGTTTACACTCTGAAACTTGGTCTGCAGTCGCCTCAATGATACAACAAGGGGGTAGATATGAAGTAAACTTTTGGCAGGCATTACAACTACGTAATTTCTTTGAATCGCTAGGACGGGCGATAGATTACAGATGACAAATGAAGAAGTTTGAATTATATTGTGAGGAAAAAGAGCCCCTCGTCCGCACGATCTCTAAGATATATGGGATGCTAATTGCCCCTCCAGATGACTTTAAGATACCCGGAATAGGGAAATGGGAGAGAGATCTCGGTAAGACCTTAACGCCAGTACAATGACAGAAGATAATATATCTTACGTTGAATACATCGGTCTGCACACGAACCCAGGAGTCTAATTATAAGGTACTGACGCGGGGGTATTGCACTCCGGCAAGATTCAGCTTTTCCCTGAGGCTTCGGACCACTGTTGGCGATGTAATAAGGAACGGGGAACCCTGATCCATATATTCTGGTCATGTCCGAAGATCAGACAATACTGTCTTGAAGTACAAAGGATCGCTTTTTTTTTTTTACTTCATTGTTCACAAATACCTTTACAGATATATAAAAAATCAGTGTTATGCCATTTGGTAAATGCAGCTAAGGCTGGTATTGCTCTTTGTTGGAAAGACACTAGGCCACCTTCAATGGCAATGTGGCTTAATAGGGTCCGAAATGTGGGGGCTATAGAGGATTTAGTTCTCTCGGCCCAAGACAGAAAATAACAATATACTAAAACCTGGACTGCCTGGAACTTATTTATATACTCAGAAAAAGGGAAGAAACTGTTGGGGAGTACATTAGGAGAATGAGTCCGCCCGTCTTTGAATACCTTGAATATTCTAAATATCTTGAATACTTTACATTTTTTGAGCCCTTCGAATTTTTGATATTAATATGGAGGTTTCCCACCCTCCACGGGGAGAGGGGGGGATTTTTCATTTACCCTTTTTTTTGTTTTGTTTTGTTTTTATTAGAAAAGATAAAATAGAAGGGAGGAGTAGAAAGAACTGGGCTGCATATTATGGGAAGACAAGAATTAAATCAGTGAGGGGTGAACAAGTGTGGTTTATACAAAGAAAATGTAAATACATTGAAGGTCATGAAGGGAGGATTATTAACACTGTTTAAACTGCAAAGTTATGCATATGTCTAGGGCTATATGATGTAATATTATATTGTTGTACTTTTTTCCTTTTGCATAAATAAAGAAATAAAAAAAAGAAAGAAAGATGCAGATTAGTGATGGACGAACTTCCGATGGGACGTTTCGCGAACGCGAACGCCAAACGCGGGCAAAAGTTTGCTGACCCCATTGACTTTAATGGCAGGCAAACCTTAAAAACCTCCAGGTCATATTTTCAGCCACAAAATACTTACTAGCTGTGCACACATAGTCCCACAACATGGACACTGACATAACAAAAGTATTAAGTATGAATCTGGGATCGACAACGACAAGCATTCTTTTTTTATCTGTGAAATTTTGACAATTCAGGAGCGCATGAAGGCCATGGAGGAGAGGCAAGGTCAGGCCAGGCTATGAAGGGGGTGCAGGAGATGATCAATGCCACAGTCAGGGCAGCACAGTCCTGTGCCAGTGTCCCAGTGTGCCAACCTGTGCTTGAGCCCCTCCCTCTGCCCAGAACTTACCCCCACCTATGCAGGGCTCCACTGCGGTGGTCCGGAGGTGCCAGTCCAGTGCTGATCCTCAGCCATGGTGCTGGCACTGCCTGCTGATTGACTTCTCCGCTGCTATCTCCCTCACTGTCTGAAACCTGCACCGTGATAGAGAGCACTGACACCAGCACCGTGATAGAGAGCACTGACACCAGCACCGTGAGAGCACTGACACCAGTACCGTGATAGGGAGCACTAGGACCACACACTAGCACTGAGATAGAGAGCACTGACACCAGCACCATGATAGAGTGCACTGACACCAGTACCGTGAGAGCACTGACACCAGCACCATGATAGAGAGCATTGAGACCACACCAGCACCGAGATAGAGAGCACTGACACCAGTACCGGGATAGAGAGCACTGACACCAGCACTGATACCAGCATCTCGCTGCCGGACCCAAAAATATGACACTGCTCAACCTCTTCAAACAGGACGGTACGGGCATATAGTACGGTGTGCTTTTTTTTGTACAAGGAAGTGAGCCAAAGGTAGAAAAAAGCTCTGTGTGCTAGATTAAATAAATCGTTTATAGAGTTATGCATATACATGGTCTACTGGTCACATGTGTTGAATTCCTGCCTCATTCATTTTTATAAATGTGAGATAGTCAACACTGTCGTGAGCTAGGCGAGTGCGCTTATCGGTCACGATCCCCCCTGCTGTCCTTTTGGACAGGACACTGGACGAGGGGCAAGCCAACAGTTCCATTGCAAATTGGGCAAACTCTGGCCAGAGGTCAAGCCTACCCACCCACCTGTGATGGTGGTAACATTTCCACCATTTTGTGTTTGTACCGGGGGTCTAAGTATGTTGCCACCCAGTACTGGTCCTTGACCTTTATGCTTTTTATACGGGGTCCCTGTTAAAACACTGGAGCATGAAGGCTCCCATTTGCACTAAACTGGAAGCGGTGTGGTGGCCTGGCTCCTGCTCATCATCCAGGATAATGTCGTCCTCCTCGTTCTTCTCTCCCCATCCACGCACAATAACAGGGATCCCAGAAAGGTTTAAAGCATGCTCTTCTTGCTCCTCCTAATCTGCCCCGGCGCCATCCTCCTCTGACTCCTCTTCAGACTCCTGTTGTTGACTTGTCTCAGATAGAGTAACCCCCCTGGGAATTCATCTAGCATTGCGACTTCCTCATCTTCCTGCTCCTGCTCCTCCATGGCTTGATCAATGACACAACGCAATGCACGCTCCATAAAGAAGGCATAAGGTACGATGTCACTGATGGCTCCATGGCTGTGACTGACCAGTTTGGTGATCTCATCAAATGGCCGCAGAAGTCTGCATGCGTGGCGCTGTGAAAAAAAAACAAGCTCCCCAGAACCTGTTCTGCCGCAGTGTTCGTACAGGTAGTCGTTAACTGCATGTTTCTGCTGGAGCAGCCTATCAAGCATATAGAAGGTTGAGTTCCATCGCATCGGGCAATCGCAAATAAGACTTCTGACCAGCAGATTGTGTCGCCGCTGAATGTCAGCAAGGTGAGCCATGGCAGTGTAAGATCTTCTGAAATGGGCCGAGATTTCCCTTGCCTGCCGCAAGATGTCCTGGACCCTAGGGTATTTGACAACAAATCGCTGCATGACCAAGTTTAAGGTGTGTGCCAAGCGTGGCACGTGTGTAATTTTGCCCTGTTTCAATGCGCTAAGCAGATTGGCACCATTGTCACACACCACTTTACCAACTGTCAAATTGAGCGGTGTTAGCCACTGATCTGCCTGTGAACGCAAAGCTGAAAGGAGTGCAGGGCCAGTGTTGCTCTTGGCTTCCAGGCACAACAGACGCAGCACAGCATGGCAACGTCTCACCTGGCATGTCGAATAGGTTCTGGAGATCTTGGGCGGCACAGTGGAAGAGACACTAGCATCAGAAAAGGAGGAGTCAGCCGAGGAGAAGAGGGAGGAAGATGGAGTAGGAGGAGGAGAAGAAGAGCCAGGCCTGCATACAATCCGTGGTGGTAAAACCAAATCTACACGGGTGCCACGGGTCACATGCTTGACGGCCGTCGGATGGTTCACCCAGTGGACTTTAAAAGTTATATACCTTCCCTGCCCGTGTTTGCTAGACCACGTGTCTGTGGTCAGATGTATCTTGGCACCGACACTGTGTGCCAGAGATACATTCACTTGCCACTGAACATGGCCATATAGCTCTGGGATGCCCTTCTGTGAGAAATACTTCCTTCCTGGGACCTTCCATTGTGGTGTTCCAATGGCCACAAATTTTTTAAAGGCCTCCGATTCCACCAGTTTATATGGCAGTAGTTGGCGGGCTATCAGTTCTGACAAGCCAGCCGTCAACCATTGGGCGAGAGGGTTATCCGGCTTCATCCTTTTTTTACACTCAAACATTTGGCCCCGGAAGCCTGCCTTTTTCCAGAAAAACGTGAGGACGGCATGATGGAAGGTGGAGTGGAGGACAATTGTGAGGAGAGAGGAGAAGGAGAAATAGAAGACAAGGCTGGATGGTGAGAGCCTGGAGTGTGGCTTTGTGGGTTCCGTTGCTCCCACTGGGCTCGGTGATGGCAGCTCTTGTGCCTTCTTAAGGCGGTCATCCCTAGGTGAGTGTTGGGCTTACCGCGACTTATGCGTTGACTGCAAAGATTGCAGATGGCAACACTATTGTCAGCAGCGGACACGTTAAAAAAAGCCCACACTGCGGAGCCATGTGCCGGTGTCCTGGGAGCGCCAGATGTGACCGTACATGGTTGATGCCTCGCTCATGATACATTAGCAGTCTGGTTTGTCCCTTCTGTGCAATGTAAGTTCTGCCTGCTTCTCCTCCCTATCTGCTGGTCCATATCTCCCTCTGAACTCCCCTCCTCTTCCTCTCTTGTGGGCACCCATGTGACATCACTAGACACGTCATCATCAACGTTATAATTAGAGATCTCGGAGTAGGCAGCAACCCCGGGGACCAACCTCCTCCTTGGGCTGATCTGGGTAATGTCGTCAAACTGCTGAGTGCCAGTTGTTGCTACCTCCTCTTCCTGATCCAATGCGAAGAGTTGCTGCGCATCGGCAATGTCTTGTGATGGATCGGAAAATAATTCCTGTGACTCAAGCGGAGGGTATATGGTGGTGGTGTTGGTGGTAGTGTCTTTGGGGGTGCGCACAGCAGAGAGTGAAGAAGAGGGTGCAGATCGAGAGGATGAGGAGGGTGCAGAAGAGTAAGGCTGAGTGAGCCACTCAACCAAGTCTTTGACGTAATCGAACGCACCTTCTGCAATTTCCCACTTTGGCTCAAGCCTGTTGCTCCTGCCATACCCCTACCACCCCTGCGGAAGGGCCTGCCTCTTCCTCTGCCTGTCATTTTTTTAAATGACCCTGTGACAAAAGTCTCTAGAGAAGTGCAATATGTATGTGGAAGAAGGTATATAACACCCCGCTTCAATCAGTCGTTTTGGGGGGGCACTGGTCTATCACACCAGTTATAATACTTTTATTTTATTCTTTTTGTCACTCTTTGTAGTATCGCTGCAGAACTGCTCAGCAGTCACAATGCTGCACAGTGGAAATGCACTATACTCTGCTTTCTATATTTGCAAGTATTTTATACGTGTATTACACCGCTATATACTGCTCACCTATACCAGTCCTTAAAAGGACCTTTGTGGACCTAGTAGCTAGTGATTTGCAGACTGTCCCTGCTCCAAAACACCAAACTGTCCCTCAGTCCCTACACTGATAAAAGACAGCTGCAGAATCGGTCAGCACTCAGCAGCACAGCAGTCAGCAGTGCACCATAATACACTTTCTATATTTGAAAGAAAGTATATTATACGTGTACAACCAGGGCTCAAGTCCTGCGGGAACGCATGGGAACAGAGTTCCTGTACTTTACCCACAACAGGAACTCAGTTCCCATTAGCAGCCGGGTCCTGCAAGACTTTGAAGTATGTGAACTGTGTGGCAGGTGCTACACCAGCAGCTGCCGACACAGCTTGCAATAGTAAGTGCCGCACACCTGACCATTCAGGCATGGCCAGTAGGGGGCCCCATGACAGCTTCCGCTTCAATCTACCTGACAATCACAGCTAGCTGACAGGTAGATCAGGTCTAGGTCTAGCTGATGGGTAGATCAGCTATTCTGCTCACAGGACATGCAGGGAGAGAGGTGAGCTGAGGGAGGAACATCAGTTTGGGGTGGTAAGCTGAGCACAATACCTGGCAAAGGTTAATGCCAGGAGGGAATTTTCTAGGGAAATATATAAAGGGTTGGAATAGCAGCGAGTGTGTGTTGGAGTCCTGCAGAGTTTGCAGCCCCCCAAGTTAACATACATCTCCTAAGCAGGAACACATCACTATCTCCCTAAGCATTCTGTCCAGATAATGTGCAGTTCATGTATGACCTTTCCGTTTAACCCTATGTTATCCAAACTCTGTTCAATGAAAAGTGTAAACTCACCACATAAACACTCTATATACAAAAGAAAATTCCCCAATAAAGATCAGAACATGATGTTCACATTTGCATGGAAGCACAATTGAATGAATGCTGATTATTCAGAGAATTACCGTATTTATGTTTAGTTTATTGAGGATTGTTTTTTTTTATGTACTTAGGCCGCGTACACACGGGCGGACTGTTCGCCCAACTTTGTTCGTCAAACAGTTTCGGCAAACAGTCCGCTCAAAATTAGCATGGACGGACATGGCCACACACGGCACTTTTTGAGCGGACTGTTTCAGCGAACTGTTTGCCAAACAGTTCGCTCAACTTTTGAAATGAACGGACTCGCCCACGTAAGGCGGAGGCAAATCCGCCCATTTCGAGCGCGTGTACAGGTAGGCGGGGCCCGCGAAGGAGACGTCGCGGGCTCCGCCGCCTGGAATGGACTTAAAGGGGAACCCCAACACCGAAAAAAATCGGCGTGGGGTCCCCCCAAAGTCCACAACAGACCCTTGTCCGAGCACGCTACCCGGCCGGCCAGGAAAGGGGGGCGAGCGAGCGCGCCCCCCCTCCTGAGCCGTACCAGGCCGCGTGCCCTCAACATGGGGGGGTGCCTTGGGGAAGGGGGGGGCCGCGCGGCCCCCCCACCCCAAAGCACCTTGTCCCCATGTTGATGAGGACAAGGGCCTCTTCCCGACAACCCTGGCCGTTGGTTGTCGGGGTCTGCGGGCGGGGGGCTTATCAGAATCCGGGATTATCCCCCGGATACCGGCCCCCCACCCTATGTGAATGAGTATGGGGTACAATGTACCCCTACCCATTCACCTGTGAAATAAAGTACAAAAAAAAACACAACACAGGGAAAAAATATTTTATTGCATAGCTCCGGGGGTCTTCCGTCTTCGGGGGTCTTCTCGCCGGACTCCTCCGCTATCTTCGTGTAGCTCTTTTGCTAGCGGAGGAGTCCGGCTTTCTTCCTCCCCGCCGCCGGCCTCTTCTCCCGACTTCGGGGGTCTTGTCCCCCTCTTCGGTTCTTCTGCCGGGCCACCGCGCCTTCTTGTAGCTCTTTTGCAGGCGGTGGCCCGGTCTTCTGTCGCCGCTGCCTTTCGTTCTTCTGTCGCCGCCTTCGGTTCTTCTGCCGGGCCACCGCGCCTTCTTGTAGCTCTTTTACAGGCGGTGGCCCGGTCTTCTGTCGCCGCTGTCGCCGTCGCCGCCTTCCGTTCTTCTTCTTCTTCTTGTTCTTCTTCTTCTTCCCCAGGAGATGTTGACACGTCGCTCTCTCCGGCCGGAATGCCAGAGCCGCGCTGTGCGGTCACTTATATAGTGACAATGGGGCGGGGTCACATGGTATATGTCACATGGGTTGGTCACATGGTGACCCCGCCCCCTTACGATGTCATAGTCCCCATGTGACATCAACCCATGTGACCAACCCATGTGACATATACCATGTGACCCCGCCCCATTGTCACTATATAAGTGACCGCACAGCGCGGCTCTGGCATTCCGGCCGGAGAGAGCGACGTGTCAACATCTCCTGGGGAAGAAGAAGAAGAACAAGAAGAAGAAGAAGAACGGAAGGCGGCGACGGCGACAGCGACAGCGGCGACAGAAGACCGGGCCACCGCCTGTAAAAGAGCTACAAGAAGGCGCGGTGGCCCGGCAGAAGAACCGAAGGCGGCGACAGAAGAACGGAAGGCAGCGGCGGCAGAAGAACCGAAGAGGGGGACAAGACCCCCGAAGTCGGGAGAAGAGGCCGGCGGCGGGGAGGAAGAAAGCCGGACTCCTCCGCTAGCAAAAGAGCTACACGAAGATAGCGGAGGAGTCCGGCGAGAAGACCCCCGAAGACGGAAGACCCCCCGGAGCTGTGCAATAAAATATTTTTTCCCTGTGTTGTGTTTTTTTTTGTACTTTATTTCACAGGTGAATGGGTAGGGGTACATTGTACCCCATACTCATTCACATAGGGTGGGGGGCCGGTATCCGGGGGCCCCCTTCTTAAAGGGGGCTCCCGGATTCCGATAAGCCCCCCGCCCGCAGACCCCGACAACCAACGGCCAGGGTTGTCGGGAAGAGGCCCTTGTCCTCATCAACATGGGGACAAGGTGCTTTGGGGTGGGGGGGCCGCGCGGCCCCCCCTTCCCAAAGGCACCCCCCCATGTTGAGGGCACGCGGCCTGGTACGGCTCGGGAGGGGGGGGCGCGCTCGCTCGCCCCCCTTTCCTGGCCGGCCGGGTAGCGTGCTCGGACAAGGGTCTGTTATGGACTTTGGGGGAACCCCCACGCCGATTTTTTTCGGCGTTGGGGTTCCCCTTTAAGACCATTCCAGGCGGCGGAGCCCGCGACGTCTCCGTCGCGGGCCCCGCCTACCTTCACACGCGCTCGAAATGAGCGGACTTTCCTCCGAGCGGGAACAGTTTGCTCATTTCGAAAGTAGCCTACACACGGGCGGACTGTTCGCTCAAACACAGTTTCAGCGGACAGTTTTTCGGAATTTCCGAAAGACTTTGTCTGTCAAACTGTCCGCTGAAACTGTCCGCTGAAAGCCCACACACGAGCGGACTGTCCGCCCAAACACTGTTCAGCGGACAAGGTTGGGCGAACAGTCCGCCCGTGTGTACGCGGCCTAACAGTTAAGCTTCATGCACACAATACGAAAATTGGATGAAAAATACCACTTTTGAAGTGTTCTTGCATATGAGCGTGTCATTTTTTTGGTGGGGGAGTGGATCTTGGATGAGAGTTCCCACACTTTTTTCCCCAGGACTTGACCCCTGTGTACAACCCTATATACTGTACACCTATACCAGTCCTTAAAAGGACTTTTGTGGACATAGTGATTTGCAGACTGTCCCTGCTCCAAACACCAAACTGTCCCTCAGTCCCTACACTGATAAAAGACAGCTGCAGAATTGGTCAGCACTCAGCAGCACAGCAGTCAGCAGTGCACCATAATATACTTTCTATATTTGAAAGAAAGTATATTATACGTGTACAACCCTATATACTGTACACCTATACCAGTCCTTAAAAGGACCTTTGTGGACCTAGTAGCTAGGGATCTCCAGACTGTCCCTGCTCCAAAACACCAAACTGTCCCTCAGTCCCTACACTTATAAAAGACAGCTGCAGAATCGGTCAGCACTCAGCAGCACAGCAGTCAGCAGTGCACCATAATATACTTTCGATATTTGAAAGAAAGTATATTGTACGTGTACAACCCTATATACTGTACACCTATACCAGTCCTTAAAAGGACCTTTGTGGACCTAGTAGCTAGTGATTTGCAGACTGTCCCTGCTCCAAACACCAAACTGTCCCTCAGTCCCTACACTGATAAAAGGCAGCTGCAGAATCGGTCAGCACTCAGCAGCACAGCAGTCAGCAGTGCACCATAATATACTTTCTATATTTGAAAGAAAGTATATTATACGTGTACAACCCTATATACTGTACACCTATACCAGTCCTTAAAAGGACCTTTGTGGACCTAGTAGCTAGGGATTTGCAGACTGTCCTGCTCCAAAACACCAAACTGTCCCTCAGTCCCTACACTTATAAAAGACAGCTGCAGAATCAGTCAGCACTCAGCAGCACAGCAGTCAGCAGTGCACCATAATATACTTTCTATATTTGAAAGAAAGTATATTATACGTATACAACCCTATATACTGTACACCTATACCAGTCCTTAAAAGGACCTTTGTGGACCTAATAGTAATAGCTAGTGATTAAACTGACTGTCCCTGCTCCACACAGCGTCCTTTGCCTACACTGACAAAAGACAGCTGCAGAATCGGTCAGCAGTGCACTCAGCAGCACAGGAGTCAGCAGCAGTGCTCCATAATATACTTTGTATATTTGAAAGAAAGTATATTCTAAGTGTATTACAACCCTATATACTGTACACTTATACCAATCCTTAAAAGGACTTTTGTGGACCTAATAGTAATAGCTAGTGATTAAACTGACTGTCCCTGCTCCACACAGCGTCCTGTCCCTACACTGACAAAAGACAGAATGTAAAATGGCCGCCAGATCAGGTCTATTTATAAGGTAGGGGGTTTGTCCAATTGTCCATGTGCTGAAATGTCTCAATTGGCTGTCCTGTACCCCATGACACACCCAATGTAAACGCATATGTCCACCGCGCGAACAGCGCTTTAAGTCCGCCGGTTTGGCGAATCGCGAACGACCAAAATTTGCCGCAAACCAACCGCCGGGCAAACCACAAGGCCATCTCTAATGCACATGACTGTAGATCACCTAATACATTTGTTGGTTCCAAGTTATAATTTTTTTTTGCTAGAAAATTACTAGGAACCCCCAAACATTATATATATTTTTTAGTAGACACCCTAGAGAATAAAATGGTGATTGTTGCAATATTTTATGTCACACTGTATTTGCGCATCGGTCTTTCCAATGCAATTAATTTTTTTGAAAAGATTACTTTGATGAATTTAAAAAAAAACTAACCAGTAAAGTTAGCCCATTGCGAGAATCGTGAGAGAATCATGATCTTTTTATTCTAAGTAAAAAAATGCTGTCCATTATTTGACACCAAACATCCAATAGTACCTCCAGTTTAAACCAATGGAGGCAACATGGAGAAGCTAATCAGAACAGTTAGCCAGGGGTTGATGAGACGTAGAGAAAACAGTATGATCTAGGGATCTGCTCTGGATTGGCAAAGACCATGGGGTTGATTTACTAAAACTGGAGAACGCTAAATCTGGTGCAGCCGGGCATAGTAGCCAATAAACCGCTAACCTGCTTTGACAAAAAAAAATGGAAGCTGATGTGTTGCTTTCAAAACTCAAGAGATGGATTATTCTGCTTTTTCTAGAGGATTGATTGCATACATTTCCAAGGGACCATTGCCTGCAGTGTCCCTTCATGTACCTTGTACTCTGGGACATCAAACCTAACCATCACTAACCATCAGTCCCAGACATACTGAAGGAGCTCAGGAGTGGCATTCCCCAAAAATCCTTTCTCCTTTTTAGGGGCTTATTTGCATTTATTCCTCAAAATGTAAGGGAAACAAGTGTGGGTGAGAAGAGAAATAATGTGAATAAAAGTGTTGGAGGGAGCCAAGGACTCCTTGATACTATTTATTGCTAGTCCTGTGTTAATTTATTTTAGTTGTATTTCTGCATATTTTTGGACTTAAAAGGCAAGTTCATGTTTCTACAAAAATCAACTATCCCCCCTCACTATCCTGTAAACTGTTTTATCTCATTCTCCCTTCCCTTCTCCCAAGTGCTTATTTAAAGTGGTTGTAAACCCTTACAACACACTTTGACCTACAGGTAAGCCTAGATTAAGGCTTACCTGTAGGTCCCAGAAATATCTCCTAAACCTACACGGTTTAGGAGATATTTGCCGAAAGACAGGCACCGCTGTCTACGGCGCAGGCGCACTGAGCGCGGCACCGTCAACGGCGAAAATATGCCGCGTGTGACGTCATCGCGGCTTCGCCGAATGACAGCGACGGAGCTGCGATACCCACCGAGAAGATGGATGCGCCGGACTATAGGGGACAGCGGTGACATCGCTGGCTCCTGTGTCAGGTAAGTGACACATAATGGACTAATATGCGATGCATAGTAGTCCATTATGCTTTACCTTTGCAGGGAATGAAAGAGGAAGTAAACTCATCAGGAAGCTATCACTGTGTGGCAGTTTAAAAAAAACCTCTAAAAATAAAATAAAAATAACGTCTGTGTTAGTGATCACAAATTGGCAGCCAGCAAAAAAAAGATTAATATATGCAAAGCCTGATGAGCTAGTATAAATATAAATGCAGCGCTAGTTATATTTATATATACTATATTACTCTGCATTTTTTATTTATAATAAAAAAAAAAAAGATGTGGGGTGTTTTCGTGTGATTAGGTTAGGGGGCTATGAAGGGCGAGCTTCTGGATTTTTATAGAAATGTGAACCTGTCCTTTAATTAACACAACCCTGAAATTCAACATCTTATACACAGCTTCTAATAAAAATCTTTAAGAATGTTATGGCATTAACATGTCAAGTGTGCCAGTAAAACATTTGCAATGTTTAGTGGAATCATCTTTACTTTAAATCTCTTTATACAGTATTCTCTAAAGCTAAAAGCAATAGCATATTTTCTTTTTCAATTTACATTATTAAGAATGCTTTTCCCCTTTTCTTCATGAATATTCTGACCCTCTGGAAAAATGAATATAAAATGCAAAGATAAATATTTTTTTCTTCAGACATTTCCAAACTGCTTAGCTTGACATTGGGGAAAAAAAAAGAATATTTTGTGACAAAATCAACTTTTGAACACTCCACAGTGCCAAAGGTTCTTCTGTCTAAAATAAAATAATGAGATGTCTACATGTAGATCAACCTTAGCTAATAAGAGGCTTTTTATTCTGAAAGAAGTCCTTATCAGAGTAACCACAGGAAAGGATTCTTCACTCAAACTACAAGTGTCAGCTCCCAGTTCCAGAATATAGAAATTGGCTTGCAATGTCATTTTTCTAAAAGAAAAAAAATATAAAATATAATACTATATATGTATCTGTACCCACATTTTGTTTCTTGGGTGCATGGACCACTGAAATTTTTTTTCTACTTACTAAACTTTTCAGTCTGTTTTTCACTAGTTTTGCATTTGGTTAGGGTCAGTGTCACTACTGGTAGCATGAGGCAATACCTGAACCCTAAAGAAGTTGCACAGATGGTCCAACTCCTCCAGAATGGAACATAAATATGTGCCCTTGTCAGAAGGTTTGCCGTGTCTCCGAGCAAAGTCTCTAGAGTATTGAGGAGATTCCAGGAGGCAAGAAATTACTCTAGGAGAGCTGGACAGGGCCATAGAAGGTCCTTAACCCATTAGCAGGACCGGTATCTGCTTCTTTTTGCAAAGACGAATAGGATGAGCACTGCCAGAACCCTACAAAAGGACATTCAGCAGGCCACTGGTGTGAATATCTCTGACCAAACAATCAGAAACAGACTTCATGAGGGTGGCCCAAGGGCCCAACGTCCTCTAGTGGGCCCTGTGCTCACTGCCCGTGGAGCTTGGTTGGCATTTGCCATTGAACACCAGAATTGGCAGGTCCACCACTGGCACCCTCTGCTTTTCACAGATGAGAGCAGGTTTACCCTGAGCACATGTGACAGACGTGAAAGGGTCTAGAGAAGCCACAGAGAACGTTATACTGCCTGTAACATCACTCAGCATGTTTGGTGGTGGATCAGTGATGGTCTGGGGAGACATATCCATGGAGGAATGCACAGACCTCTACAGGCTAGACAATGGCACCTTGATGACCATTAGGTATTGGGATGAAATCCTTGGACCCATTGTTAGAACCTACGCTGGTGCAGTGGGTCCTGGGTTCCTCCTAGTGCACGACAATGCCCAGCCTCATGTGGAGAGAGTATGCAGCCAGTTCCTGGAGGATAAAGGAATTTATACCATCGAATGGCCCCCATGCTTGTCTGACCTAAATCCAATAGAACACCTCTGGGACATTATGTGTCAGTCCATCCAATGCCACCAGGTTGTACCTCAGTCTGTTCAAGAGCACAGTGATGCCCTGGTCCAGATCTGGGAGAATGCCCCAACCTTGTCAGGCATGCACACAAGCACATGGGGGCCATACACACTCATTAGGAGCATGCCCCAACCTTGTCAGGCATGCATACAAGCACATGGGGCCCATACAATCTACCGAGTACCATTCTAGTTGCTGCAATTAAATTTCAGCAAAATGGACTAGCCTGCTGCATCATGTTTTCACTTATATTTTTGGGGTGTCTTTTAAATTCAGCCCTCTGTAGGTTGATCATTTTCATTTTCAGCAAACAATGTGGCATCCCTTCGTTCCTAACACATTACCAAATCCATATCAGCACAGATACCATATCCAGCATGATATTTTTCCCCACTGAGATCTGATGTGTTTTCAAAATGTTTTTTCAAAGTGTATTAAAAAAAGGAACAGAAAAATGCCTGGTTACCATATTTCTACTAATGATTTTTGCCATTTCAGGATTTAATCCAAAACAGGCAAAGTAGTATAGCAAGGTATTTGGCCTAGACTGAAATGTTTACCTGTCTCTTTGCTGTAAGAAAAATAAAGATATGCACATTTGTTCCACTACTAGGCTGTTTTTTTTGGCTATAGTGTGCTGCAGTTCTAATTGTGAGCTCTGGATTGTTAACATAGCTGGGGAACATACCAGACATCGGCCAGTAATGCAGGTTTTTTGATTGGTTGTCGGGTCTCTATGATAGAAAACTCACCAGCAGACTGTCAGTGGATCACACACTGCGCATGTGCAACCTGCCTGGTGCTGCTTGAGGAAATGTAATGGAGATGAACTAAGGTAGATGTGTGTCCAGGGACAGGAAGAGTGTTATTCACAGGACTGCCATAAATACAGTACTTATATAGACACATTTCTCATAAAGCTTGGTTTAAGCTTGGTTTTGATTTAAATAATGTAATTATAATCATAATCCTGTTAAATGTTAACATATTTTAAATCTTGATAAATTAGTTGTTTATACTATGCATTTTTTGTTGTTGTTTTGTTTGGGGGGGGGGGGGGGGGGGGCACAAATTATTTGTTCTAGGAGAGAAAGAAATGATAAATCCGGAAATGAGTTTCAACTTTACATGATGCCATGCAAGTTGGGCCAGTAATAGCTTAAAATGTACAACTGATATAAATCAATATAAAATAGTGTATTAAGATGAGTAGATTTCTGTTTCCTGAGTTACATAGTGAGTATTCATTTTTTGGGGGGTTTAGCCCTAGTTAAACTATTATTATTATTATACAGCATGTAACATTAACAATTAGCATAAAGATCATAACCAAGCTGACACCTAGTGAAAAATGTGACACATAGTTAAAAAGACACAATAGCAAAACTATATATTTCATCTAAATTCATTTCCATGCAAAACAGGCCCCAGGCAATTTTGTGCCACGCTACTTTAGATATGTGTCACTTTTGACGGGCCAAATTATAGTGCACAATCAAAAAGCATTAAAAAAGAAAGTAACAAGAGGAGAGTGCATCTTACACAGTAATAAAAATGGAACATGGGAGGTGTGTGTGGGTGGTGGTGGTGGGGGGGGGGGGGGTGGTTGGTGGGTATATGTATACTTATGTATAATACTCCTACCTGTTAAACCTGGAGCACATTGATGTTATTATAACAAATAAACTTATATTTGGAGAACAGTTATGTTATATTAGAATTTTGTACGGATGCTGTGAAAATGTTTATTTTTACGCAAGTAAGATACATTTAGATGTGAGAAATACATCAAACAGCTTCTTTATTTTGAATCAAAACTTGTGTCTTCTACATTCTCTCTTGATGTAAATTTAAAAGAACATCAGAAGTCTCTTCCAATTCCTTGATTTATACAAAAGCCTCTGGTTTTCTCCCTTACACATATGAATTTAAAACTCCATGGTTTCCTTTAATATTGGATGCAGGTTTGTCCGCATCCAATTCGCATGACACAGCTCCGGGGCAGCCGCGGTCCGCATTGAAGAAGGGTCCTGTGTGTCTTCTGGTTTGATTCAGGTGCAAATTCAGGCAAAAATTCGGACCTGCATTGGTGAACAGGGAAGCGCCAGACCCCATGCTGTGAGCCACAGCCACAGCATATATTAATAGTAAAACAAATATAAAACCAATTTATTTATCTGATTTAAAGGGTGGCCAAAGCAGTTGGAATTAAGGTCCATTTTAGGTAATCCAAGAAGGATCAGGCCATGTAAGGGCTGCTTTAGGGTTTTTTCAGGGCTTTTAAACATTAAAGGTCATTGTTATTGGACATAGAATTTACCAAAGTGTTAATGATGCATGCACAAACAAACAGATTGGAGGATGGACAAGAATGAACAAGCACTAAGCCACGATGAAAGAGGAGAAGAAGTTTGTGTTCATAAGGATTTGCTATCAGAAATTAAGAAACCTTAGGCATAATTGCTGAAGCGGAGATGGTGATGACTGCAGGTTATTTGAATGAACCACTTGGTGAAAAATTAGTTGGGTTGAGTAGAAGGTGATTTTTATGAGTTATGTCTGAGCATTTTAAAAGTGCAGGCTAGTCTAATAGAATAAAGAAGAAAACTCCAGAGAATATTGGGCTGACCTAGAGAAAAATGTAGAGAACTACTTTAAAAAGTCAGAAAGAAGTGGAAATAATGGTTTGGAGAGTATTGGTTTAATGAGTTCATAATTATAGGGGCACACTAATGGTGAAATGTTCTGAATCACTGGGTGAAAAATGAGTTGGGTTAAGTAGAAGGTGATTTTGATGAGTTATGTCTGAACATTTTAAAAGTGCAGGCTAGTCTAATAGGATAAAGAAGAAAACTCCAGAGAATATGGGCTGACCTAGAGAAACCCTAGAGAAACGTCAGAAAGAAGTGGAAAGAATGGTTTGGAGAGAATTGGTTTTGTGAGTTCATAATTGTAGGGGCACACTAATGGTGAAATGTTCTGAAAGCAAAATATAGTAACTTGGATTGTATTATCATGTTGACTGGACGCCAGTAAAGAGATTGACAGAGATGCAGACAAGACTTAGTGAAAGGGATAGGTAAGTTGCAAGATGCAGCACGTTGTAAGATGCAACAGGTAAAAATCACCATTGTATGTGGTTTTGTGTAGGTCAATGTTTACTTTGGTGATGGCCTTCAGTTCATATGCTATCAAATTATCATGCAGTTGCTTCAAAATTACATTGAGCAACAATCTGAAGCTATATATGGTTAGCTAAAGCAAGCAAGTCATGTGATCTATCTTCCATTTTTTTAAACTATGAATTAATTCAGAAATAACAAAAGTTATGGAAATTCCTTCTGGGTAAAAAGGTATTTTGAAGTTATTTCTGCACTTTCCACTTTAAGGCAATCTTGGCCATCTGTATCCTTTATTCTTGCCTTGTTGTTTCATATCTCCCAACTGGCACATAATATAGCCAAGGTTTGAAGTTATATATTATTAGCTTAGGATTCCTCTTGAGGTAATGGTCTCAAATAAAGGTCATTCAAATGCAAATCACAATAGTTCTCAAGATGAGCTGCTGTGCATCAAAGACTGAGATCAAAGGCTGGATCAATGGAAAAAAAGGCCTAAGAGATATTTGCAAAACATTTTTTTACATATGGTATTTGATCAAAACAACGTAAAATAAAATAAATAAATAAATAATGCCATTTACATCAAACAACTACATTCTATATGTAAATAATCGTTTTTGATCGGCTTTCTTTCTCCATATACATAACAAAGCATCACAGGGTACTTCAAACTAGGAATGATAACCTACGTTTATGGAAAATATACAGTCACTCCCCTCTTAATCATTCGCGAAGCCATGCTAACTAGATTAGTGTTTACAGAACTGCTTCACAATGTATATTACAATTATCCTGCTGTATGTTATCTTCAATACAGAAATGAAAGCTACAGCGCATCACTATGAACAGTGCTGCACATGCAAGTTAATATGTTAATATATTATAATACATCAGTGTTGTGAATATATGAGTGATCAGGTTTCCAGGGCATACACTGGAGTCACAGAAGGAGAATCGTATCACAGGGATTATGGCCATTTTTTGTTTTTTTGGGGGGTAGAGTATGTATAAATTTTTTATGTATTATAAAAAAATGTATATGTATGCATACAGTATACTGTATATAAAAATATATTTTTAAAGTTACTTAGTTAGGGATGCAAAAGGATGCAACATACTGCACCTAAAAGTGATTTATTTTATTTTTTTGTATGTTAGTCATGCACATTGGCTTTATTTATCCTCTGCTTGTTTTATCGTTCAGATACTTGCAGATATTGTGAGGTAGTTTGTGTTTCCATTGCTAGTTACAAGGTTATAAGAAATGTGTAATATTGTTCTTGGCAGATCCACAGAATGGAAAAGGGACATAAGTGTTTATTTTGGGTATAATTGGCCTTTAAAGGATGGCTGTACTTTTTGTACAATCATCCTTAAAGTGGTTGTAAAGTCTCGTTTTTGTATTTTTTTTTTCTATTAAAATAATAAACATGTTATAATTACCTGCCCTGTGCAGTTGGTTTTGCACAGAGCAGCACAGACTCTCCTCTTCTCGAGTCCCTGACTGGAGTTCCTGGCCTCTTCGTCCTGTTGAGTGCCCCCACAGCAAGCAGCTTGCTATGGGGGCACCCAAAACGAGCTGCAGCTCCGTGTATCCATTCACACATGGAGCTGCGGCCTGGCCCTGTCCCTCCTCTCTCCTGATTTGCTGAGATTGATTGACATCAGCGAGAGCCAATGGCGACGCTGCTGTGTCTCAGACAATCACGAGGGAGAGTCCCGGACGGCAGAGGGACTTTTGGACATAGCTGGATAGGGATGGGGCTCAGGTAAGTATTAGGGGTGCTGGGGGGGGGGGGCTACTGCACACAAAAGGTTTTTTATCTTAATGCATAGAATGCATTAAGATAAAAATGTTCTGCCTTTACAACCCCTTCAATATACTGTCTAAGCCCTCACCCCCCAGGTTTATCACTTACATGTCCAAAATCCACAAAGAAATAGAATAACAGGATTTTTGTAGTCTCTGCCTTTTATAGTCTCTGGCTGTGTATATATAGTAGATTCTCATTTCGTTCCTATGGGGGACCATTGATTGTAGGCCCTTCCCAAAGAAATAAATAGAGGATATAATGTGCATTTCCAGCCCAGGTGGGATATATTCTAGGCAGAAGTTTTGTGTCTTCGAGAGGTCCCGAAGCATAGCTCTCCATGAATTGTGAACAGGCAAGTGGCAGATTTGAGAAGGGTTGTCAGGGATGGGGTGGAAGAGTGGCAAAATTTTAAGGGTAACTATACTGAAAGTATTGTTACCCTTTAACAGCATTAATACACTTTCAAATGTTTTATTAGTTTTAACTAGGTATTAGTGTAGTTATATACCATATGTTGTTTGTTTGTCTTACCCTGTAAGGGATTAGATTTGGTGTAAAAACTATTAAGATCGTAAGATATAAGATATTGTAAATAATGGAGTCTTGATGCCATTTGATGGCCTAAACTGTATCAGCTTTCAAACTCCTGTTTTTTTAGATACATGCAACTTAGAAATGCATTTAAAAGAGTAACTCCACTTACTCCACTTGTAGATTGCAAAGATTTCGACAAACTTTGTTGCATATCCACTTCGCGCCCGCGCTATAGCCAAAAGACGGCTGCAGCGCAGACGCTATCTGCCGGGAGGCCGTCCCCGGACGTCCTCCCGTTAACTTTCCCTCTGCGCATCACCGCGGGCGCGCATCTGGGAAGTTCAGTGCTGGCCGTGTCCCCCAGACACAGCCAGTCACAGATTGCTGTAAACGGGCAATCACAGCGGCCATTTACAGCGTGATCGGCGTGCCCAATGAGAGATGATCTCATATGTAAACATATGAGATCATCTCTCATCGCCGGCTTTCCATCCTCACACAGACAGCGTGTGAGGAGGGAGAGATGAACCGCTGCATCTCTGCAGTGGTCAGTGTAAAAAATATAAAAAAATAAAATAAAATAAAAATACAGTGCCCATCTGTCCCCATTGCCACCTGTCAGTGCCATCTGCCCCCACTACCACATGCCATCAGTGCCATTTGTCATCAGTGCCATCTGTCCTCAGTGAGTGCCACTTATAAGTGCCATCTGTCATCAGTGCCACCTGTCATCAGTGCCACATCAGTGCCACGTGTCATCAGTGCCACATAGTGCCATCTGTCATCACTGACACATCAGTGCCACATGTCATCAGTGCCCCATAGTGCCATCTGTCATCAGTGCCATAACAGTGTCACGTGTCATCAGTGCCACATATTAGTACCATCAGTCATCAGTGCCACCTGTCATCAGTGCCACCTGTCAGTGTCACTTGCCATCTGTTATCATTGTCACGTGTCATCAATGCCAGGTATCAGTGCCATCTGTCATCAGTGTCACGTGTCATCAGTGCCACGTATTAGTTCCATCTGTCATCAGTGCCATGTATTAGTGCCATGTGTCATCAGTGCCATGTGTCATCAGTGCCACGTATAAGTGCCATCTGTCACCAGTGCCACATATTAGTGCCATCTGTCAGTGTCACGTGTCATCAGTGCCACGTATTAGTGTCATCTGTCATCCGTGCCACATATCAGTGCCACGTATCAGTGCCATCTGTCATCAGTGCCACGTCGGTGTCAAGTGTCATTGTCCTGGTGCTCCAAGGCTTTCAAAAGTGTAATAGGTAGTCAACAAGTTATTATGCTCCTAGAACACGTGATGGCGCTACCTGCATTTTGGGCCTCTCTATGTGGCCAGGCTGTGAAAAAGTCCCACACATGTTGCATCGTAATACTCAGGGGGAGTAGCAGAATTTATTTTGAGGCGTCATCTGTGGTATAGAGAAATAACCTATTACAATGATAATTTTGTGGAAAAAATTAAAATGAAATAAAAAATCTTCATTTTGCAAAGAATTGTGGGAAAAAATGACAACATCAAAAACCTCACCATTCCTCTTACTAAATACCTTGGAATGGCTACTTTAAAAAAAGGGGTCATTTGGGGGGTATTTGTACTTTCCTGGCGTGTTCGGGTCACAAGAAATGAGATAGGCCACAAGTACATCAGATGTGATCAATTTTGTTGGATTCGCACCACAGCTTGTAGACTCTCTAACTTTCACAAAGACCAAATAATATCCACTAATTTGGGTTATTTTTACCAATGATATGTCACAGTATAAATTGTGGGCAAAATTTATGAATAAAAATTAATAATTTGCTAAATTTTATCACAAAAACAAAGAAAAATGCTTTTTTTTCAAAATTTTCATTATGTTTTCATTTATAGCGCAAAAAATAAAAAAAACCCAGAGGTGATAAAATACCCCCAAAAGAAAGCTCTATTTGGGGGGAAAAAAAGGACAAAAAATTAATTTGGGTACAGTGTTGCATGACTGAGTAATTGTCATTCAAAGTGTGAGAGCACCGAAAGCTCAAAATTGGTCTGGGCAGGAAGGGTGTTTAAGTGCCCAGTAGGCAAGTGGATATTTATACCTTTTTTGCTTTGAAGCAAGCTCTTCAATAGATCATGTCTTGCGCAGGACTGATTCTGAAAGGTTTTTAATTTTTAAGCCACTGATGCACTTGAAGGGCTCTAATGAGGAGAGTGGCAGGGTATGCATTCCTTTAGAAGCGATTATACCTTTAGGAGCATCTCACCAAACTGAATTTTTTGTTGCAGAGAATGCCTAAAATCTGACTTGTAACTTAGTCCAGACTTTTGAGGAAATCAGTAAGCCAACCAAACAAGCAGGATATGACATCTCCGAGGACATTGTGAACATCAGCTGCAATATTGCATTTAATTTTTCAGAAGATTACAGTGCTACAGGTTGAAAAGGAAAGGTCATTTTTAATAACAAATTACAATACAGCATGTGTACCAAATTTGATATGCTATATTATTATTTTTTATTTGCAATATTTTTTTTCCACAATAGTGGAGTTATCCTTTTACACTCAATTTGAGGTGGGCCTTTTGTCCCTTCAGTCAACTAGAATTGAATCATTGTTAAGAAATGAGAAACTCTCTAAACTTTAATATATATAAACTTCTGTTTCCAGACCTGAGCAAATTATTTTGGCCTAATTGGGTGAAATGTAAGCATATACTATAAGTTTCTACACCGTATCTATCTCACTCCAGCTATACTTGCTAGGATCTATCACGATCAGTCATCTGCATGGTGGAGATGCTCCCAAGTTTAAGTACATTTTATGCATATTTTTTGGGATGTAATTGCTTATGCCAGTTCACTTAATACCATTCCACTCAGCCCTTCCATAAATGTTTGCCTATTAAGATTGGTTGATAATTTACCAACCACTATAGTGATTAGTGATGGACGAACTTCCGACGGGACGTTTCGCGAACGCGAAACGCGAACGGACACAAACGTTCGCGAAAACGACCGTTCGCCGCGGGCTCCATTGACTTCAATGGGAGGCGAATTTCGCAAACCTTTAGGTCGAATTTGCGGCCACGGGGTAATTATTAGGGGGTAGCACGTAGTCCCACCACCTGGACAATAGCATAATACATGTATGAGGTGAATTTGGGATCGATAACTACAAGCATTTTTTTTTTATTTGGGAAATTGTTCTGACAATTCAGGACTATGGAGCTAATGAAGGCAATGGAGGAGAGGGAAGGTCAGGGACCAGGGTAGGCAAACAAGAGGGTGCAGGAGATACAGAGCACTGACAGCAGCACCGTAATACAGAGCACTGACATCAGCACCGTGACATACAGCGCTGACAGCAGCTCCGTGACATACAGCGCTGACAGCAGCTCCGTGACATACAGCGCTGACAGCAGCTCCGTGACATACAGCGCTGACAGCAGCTCCGTGACATACAGCGCTGACAGCAGCTCCGTGACATACAGCGCTGACAGCAGCTCCGTGACATACAGCACTGACAGCAGCTCCGTGACATACAGCGCTGACAGCAGCTCCGTGACATACAGCGCTGACAGCAGCACCGTGACATACAGCGCTGACAGCAGCTCCGTGACATACAGCGCTGACAGCAGCTCCGTGACATACAGCGCTGACAGCAGCTCCGTGACATACAGCGCTGACAGCAGCTCCGTGACATACAGCGCTGACAGCAGCTCCGTGACATACAGCGCTGACAGCAGCTCCGTGACATACAGCGCTGACAGCAGCTCCGTGACATACAGCGCTGACAGCAGCTCCGTGACATACAGCGCTGACAGCAGCTCCGTGACATACAGCGCTGACAGCAGCACCGTAAGCAGCCCCAGGAGGAAGTCAGCACAGCACAGGGATGGTGTGATCCCCTCATAATAAGAACCCCCAGGAGGAAGTCAGCACAGCACAGGGATGGTGGGAGCCCCTCATAATAAGAACACCCAGGAGGAAGTCAGCACAGCACAGGGATGGTGGGAACCCCTCATAATAAGCAGCCCCAGTAGAAATATGACACCGCTCAACCTCTTCAAAGAGGAGGGTAGGGGCATATAGTACGGTGTGCTTTTTTGGGTCAGGGAAGTGAGCCAAATGAATTAAGAAGGTCTGTGTGCTTGATTCCAAAAATTGTTTATAGACATATACATGGTCTACTGATCACATGTGTTGAATTCCTCCGAGATCCATGCCTCATTCATTTTTAGAAATGTGAGGTAGTTAACACTGTGGTGAGCTAGGCGAGTACGCTTATCGGTCACAATCCCCCCTGCTGCGCTGAACGTCCTTTCGGACAGGACACTGGATGAGGGGCAAGCCAACAGTTCGATTGCAAATTGGGCAAGCTCTGGCCAGAGGTCAAGCCTGCCCACCCAGTAGTCTAGGGGTTCATCACTCCTCAGAGCGTCCACATCGGCCGTTAACCCAATGTAGTCGGACACCTGACGGTCTAGGCGTTCCCTGATGCTGGATCCGGATGACACCTGTCGATGGGTCGGCTGAAAGAATGACCTCATATCCGAAGTCACCAACACATCTTCAAACCGGCCTCTTCTTGCAGGCGCTGTTGGATTGGTACCCGCAAATCCTTCTCTGGGAGTGGGAATTGCTCCTCTGCCAGCGCACGCAAAAGCAGAATGCAGCATTTCTCGAAGCAAGGCCTGGAAGTGCTGCATTCTGACAGCCCTCTGCGACGGCGGTAACATTTCCGCCATTTTGTGTTTGTACCGGGGGTCTAAGTACGTTGCCACCCAGTACTGGTCCTTGACCCTCATGCTTTTTATACGGGGGTCCCTATTAAAACACTGGAGCATGAAGGCCCCCATTTGCACTAAAGTGGAAGCGGTGTGGTGGCCTGGCTCCTGCTCATCATCCAGGATAATGTCGTCCTCTTCATTCTCCTCTCCCCATCCTCGCACAACAGGGATCCCAGAAAGGTTTAAAGCATGCTCTTCTTGCTCCTGCTCATCCGCCCCGGCACCATCCTCCTCTGACTCCTCATCAGACTCCTGTTGTTGACTTGTCTCAGATAGAGTAGCCCCCCCTGGGAATTCATCCAGCATTGCGACTTCCTCATCTTCCCGCTCCTGCTCCTCCACAGCCTGATCAATGACACGACGCAATGCACGCTCCAGAAAGAAGGCATAAGGTACCATGTCACTGATGGCGCCATGGCTGCGACTGACCAGTTTGGTGATCTCCTCAAATGGCCGCAGAAGTCTGCATGTGTCGCGCATGAGCAGCCACTGGCGCGGTGAAAAAAAACCCAGCTCCCCAGAACCGTTTCTTTCGCAGAGTTCATACAGGTAGACGTTAACTGCACGTTTCTGCTGGAGCAGCCTATCAAGCATATAGAAGGTTGAGTTCCATCGCGTCGGGCAATCGCAAATAAGACGTCTGACCGGCAGATGGTGTCGCCGCTGAATGTCAGCAAGGCGAGCCATGGCCGTGTAAGATCTTCTGAAATGGGCCGAGATTTTCCTTGCCTGCCGCAAGATGTCCTGGACCCCAGGGTATTTGACAAGGAATCGCTGCACGACCAAGTTTAAGACGTGTGCCATGCACGGCACGTGCGTGATTTTGCCCTGTTTCAATGCGCTAAGCAGATTGGCACCGTTGTCACACACCACTTTACCAACTGTCAAATTGAGCGGTGTTAGCCACTCATCTGCCTGTGAACGCAAAGCTGAAAGGAGTGCCGGGCCAGTGTGGCTCTTTGCTTCCAGGCACAACAGACGCAGCACGGCATGGCAACGTCTCACCTGGCATGTGGAATAGGTTCTGGGGAGCTTGGGCGGTGCAGTGGAAGAGACGCTAGCAGCGGAAAAGGAGGAGGCAGCTGAGGAGGAGAGGGAGGAGGATGGAGTAGGAGGAGGAGAAGAAGAGTCAGGCCTGCATGCAATCCGTGGCGGTAAAACCAAATCTACACGGGTGCCACGGGTTACATGCTTGACGGCCGTCAGAAGGTTCACCCAGTGGGCAGTAAAACTGATATACCTTCCCTGCCCGTGTTTGCTAGACCACGTGTCTGTGGTCAGATGTATCTTGGCACCGACACTGTGTGCCAGAGATACATTCACTTGCCGCTGAACATGGCCATATAGCTCTGGGATGCCCTTCTCTGAGAAATACTTCCTTCCTGGGACCTTCCATTGTGGTGTTCCAATGGCCACAAATTTGCGAAAGGCCTCCGAGTCCACCAGTTTATATGGCAGTAGTTGGCGGGCTATGAGTTCTGACAAGCCAGCCGCCAACCGTTGGGCAAGAGGGTTATCCGGCGTCATCATTTTTTTACGCTCAAACATTAGGCCCACGGAAGCCTGCCTTTTTGCAGAAAAATGTGAGCTTGGCGTGATGGAAGGTGGAGTGGAGGACAATTGTGAGGAGAGAGGAGAAGGAGAAGTAGAAGACGAGGCTGGACGGTGAGAGCCTGCAGTGTGGCTTTGTGTGTTCCGTTGCTCCCACTGGGCTCGGTGATGGCTGCTCATGTGCCTTCTTAAGGCGGTCGTCCCTAGGTGAGTATTGGGCTTACCGCGACTAACGCGTTGACTGCAAAGATTGCAGATGGCAACGCTATTGTCAGCAGCGGACACGTTAAAAAAAGCCCACACTGCGGAGCCATGTGCCGGTGTCCTGGGAGCGCCAGATGTGACCGTACATGGTCGATGACTCGCTCCTGATACATTTGCAGTCTGCTTTGTCCCTGCTGTGCAATGTAAGTCATTGCTGCTTCTCCTCCCTATCTGCTGGTCCATATCTCCCTCTGAACTCCCCTCCTCTTCCTCTCTTGTGGGCACCCACGTGACATCACTAGACACGTCATCATCAACGTCACCTTCCCCACCGCTATAAGTAGAGTAGGCAGCAACACCGGGGACCAACCTCCTCCTTGGGCTGATCTGGGTACTGGCGTCAGACTGCTGAGTAGCGCTTGTTGCTACCTCCTCTTCCTGATCCAATACCAAGAGTGGCTGCGCATCAGAAATGTCCTCTTGATATGGATCGGAAAATAATTCCAGTGACTCAAGCGGAAGGTATGTGGTGGTGGTGGTGGTGGTCGTGTTGTTGGTGGTAGTGTCTTTGGGGGTGCACATAGCAGAGAGTGAAGAAGAGGGTGCAGATCGAGAGGATGAGGAGGGTGCAGAAGAGTAAGGCTGAGCGAGCCACTCAACCTAGTCTGGTGCATCCTTTAAAGTAATTGAACGCACCTTCTGCAACTTCCCACTTTGGCTCAAGCCTGTTGCTCCTGCCCTACCCCTACCACCCCTGCGGAAGGGCCTGCCTCTTCCTCTGCATGTCATTTTTTAAATGACCCTGTGACAAAACTCTTAGTCCCTATACCGCTGAAGGACTGCTGCAGTATAGGTGAGCGGTCAGCAGTGGTGCACGTCAACCCTATCTATTGTGGACCTATAGCGGTCCTTACAGAACAGCAGACTGTACCGCACTCAAGCCTATGTACCGTAGCACCCTATACCAAGTTACCAGTCCTTATAAGAACTTTTGTGGACCAAGCAGGTTGTGTATTAGTGTTTAGCAGACTGTACGTCAGTCCCTATACCGCTGAAGGACTGCTGCAGTATAGGGCAGCGGTCAGCAGTGGTGCACGTCAACCCTATCTATTGTGGACCGATAGCGGTCCTTACAGAACAGCAGACTGTACCGCACTCAAGCCTATGTACCGTAGCACCCTATACCAAGTTACCAGTCCTTATAAGAACTTTTGTGGACCAAGCAGGTTGTGTGTTAGTGTTTAGCAGACTGTGCGTCAGTCCCTATACCGCTGAAGGACTGCTGCAGTATAGGGCAGCGGTCAGCAGTAGTGCACGGCAACCCTATGTATTGTGGACCGATAGCGGTCCTTACAGAACAGCAGACTGTAACGCACTCAGGCCTATGTACCGTAGCACCCTATACCAAGTTACCAGTCCTTATAAGAACTTTTGTGGACCAAGCAGGTTGTGTGTTAGTGATTAGCAGACTGTACGTCAGTCCCTATACCAATGAAGGACTGCTGCAGTATAGGGCAGCGGTCAGCAGTAGTGCACGGCAACCCTATGTATTGTGGACCGATAGCGGTCCTTACAGAACAGCAGACTGTAACGCACTCAGGCCTATGTACCGTAGCACCCTATACCAAGTTACCAGTCCTTATAAAAACTTTTGTGGACCAAGCAGGTTGTGTGTTAGTGTTTAGCAGACTGTGCGTCAGTCCCTATACCGCTGAAGGACTGCTGCAGTATAGGGCAGCGGTCAGCAGTGGTGCACGTCAACCCTATCTATTGTGGACCGATAGCGGTCCTTACAGAACAGCAGACTGTACCGCACTCAAGCCTATGTACCGTAGCACCCTATACCAAGTTACCAGTCCTTATAAGAACTTTTGTGGACCAAGCAGGTTGTGTATTAGTGTTTAGCAGACTGTACGTCAGTCCCTATACCGCTGAAGGACTGCTGCAGTATAGGGCAGCGGTCAGCAGTGGTGCACGTCAACCCTATCTATTGTGGACCGATAGCGGTCCTTACAGAACAGCAGACTGTACCGCACTCAAGCCTATGTACCGTAGCACCCTATACCAAGTTACCAGTCCTTATAAGAACTTTTGTGGAACAAGCAGGTTGTGTGTTAGTGATTAGCAGACTGTACGTCAGTCCCTATACCAATGAAGGACTGCTGCAGTATAGGGCAGCGGTCAGCAGTAGTGCACGGCAACCCTATGTATTGTGGACCGATAGCGGTCCTTACAGAACAGCAGACTGTACTGCACTCAGGCCTATGTACCGTAGCACCCTATACCAAGTTACCAGTCCTTATAAAAACTTTTGTGGACCAAGCAGGTTGTGTGTTAGTGTTTAGCAGACTGTGCGTCAGTCCCTATACCGCTGAAGGACTGCTGCAGTATAGGGCAGCGGTCAGCAGTAGTGCACGGCAACCCTATGTATTGTGGACCGATAGCGGTCCTTACAGAACAGCAGACTGTAACGCACTCAGGCCTATGTACCGTAGCACCCTATACCAAGTTACCAGTCCTTATAAGAACTTTTGTGGACCAAGCAGGTTGTGTGTTAGTGATTAGCAGACTGTACGTCAGTCCCTATACCAATGAAGGACTGCTGCAGTATAGGGCAGCGGTCAGCAGTAGTGCACGGCAACCCTATGTATTGTGGACCGATAGCGGTCCTTACAGAACAGCAGACTGTAACGCACTCAGGCCTATGTACCGTAGCACCCTATACCAAGTTACCAGTCCTTATAAAAACTTTTGTGGACCAAGCAGGTTGTGTGTTAGTGTTTAGCAGACTGTGCGTCAGTCCCTATACCGCTGAAGGACTGCTGCAGTATAGGGCAGCGGTCAGCAGTGGTGCACGTCAACCCTATCTATTGTGGACCGATAGCGGTCCTTACAGAACAGCAGACTGTACCGCACTCAAGCCTATGTACCGTAGCACCCTATACCAAGTTACCAGTCCTTATAAGAACTTTTGTGGACCAAGCAGGTTGTGTATTAGTGTTTAGCAGACTGTACGTCAGTCCCTATACCGCTGAAGGACTGCTGCAGTATAGGGCAGCGGTCAGCAGTGGTGCACGTCAACCCTATCTATTGTGGACCGATAGCGGTCCTTACAGAACAGCAGACTGTACCGCACTCAAGCCTATGTACCGTAGCACCCTATACCAAGTTACCAGTCCTTATAAGAACTTTTGTGGAACAAGCAGGTTGTGTGTTAGTGATTAGCAGACTGTACGTCAGTCCCTATACCAATGAAGGACTGCTGCAGTATAGGGCAGCGGTCAGCAGTAGTGCACGGCAACCCTATGTATTGTGGACCGATAGCGGTCCTTACAGAACAGCAGACTGTAACGCACTCAGGCCTATGTACCGTAGCACCCTATACCAAGTTACCAGTCCTTATAAGAACTTTTGTGGAACAAGCAGGTTGTGTGTTAGTGATTAGCAGACTGTACGTCAGTCCCTATACCAATGAAGGACTGCTGCAGTATAGGGCAGCGGTCAGCAGTAGTGCACGGCAACCCTATGTATTGTGGACCGATAGCGGTCCTTACAGAACAGCAGACTGTAACGCACTCAGGCCTATGTACCGTAGCACCCTATACCAAGTTACCAGTCCTTATAAAAACTTTTGTGGACCAAGCAGGTTGTGTGTTAGTGTTTAGCAGACTGTGCGTCAGTCCCTATACCGCTGAAGGACTGCTGCAGTATAGGGCAGCGGTCAGCAGTAGTGCACGGCAACCCTATGTATTGTGGACCGATAGCGGTCCTTACAGAACAGCAGACTGTAACGCACTCAGGCCTATGTACCGTAGCACCCTATACCAAGTTACCAGTCCTTATAAGAACTTTTGTGGACCAAGCAGGTTGTGTGTTAGTGATTAGCAGACTGTACGTCAGTCCCTATACCAATGAAGGACTGCTGCAGTATAGGGCAGCGGTCAGCAGTAGTGCACGGCAACCCTATGTATTGTGGACCGATAGCGGTCCTTACAGAACAGCAGACTGTAACGCACTCAGGCCTATGTACCGTAGCACCCTATACCAAGTTACCAGTCCTTATAAGAACTTTTGTGGAACAAGCAGGTTGTGTGTTAGTGATTAGCAGACTGTACGTCAGTCCCTATACCAATGAAGGACTGCTGCAGTATAGGGCAGCGGTCAGCAGTAGTGCACGGCAACCCTATGTATTGTGGACCGATAGCGGTCCTTACAGAACAGCAGACTGTAACGCACTCAGGCCTATGTACCGTAGCACCCTATACCAAGTTACCAGTCCTTATAAGAACTTTTGTGGACCAAGCAGGTTGTGTGTTAGTGATTAGCAGACTGTACGTCAGTCCCTATACCAATGAAGGACTGCTGCAGTATAGGGCAGCGGTCAGCAGTAGTGCACGGCAACCCTATGTATTGTGGACCGATAGCGGTCCTTACAGAACAGCAGACTGTACTGCACTCAGGCCTATGTACCGTAGCACCCTATACCAAGTTACCAGTCCTTATAAAAACTTTTGTGGACCAAGCAGGTTGTGTGTTAGTGTTTAGCAGACTGTGCGTCAGTCCCTATACCGCTGAAGGACTGCTGCAGTATAGGGCAGCGGTCAGCAGTAGTGCACGGCAACCCTATGTATTGTGGACCGATAGCGGTCCTTACAGAACAGCAGACTGTAACGCACTCAGGCCTATGTACCGTAGCACCCTATACCAAGTTACCAGTCCTTATAAGAACTTTTGTGGACCAAGCAGGTTGTGTGTTAGTGATTAGCAGACTGTACGTCAGTCCCTATACCAATGAAGGACTGCTGCAGTATAGGGCAGCGGTCAGCAGTAGTGCACGGCAACCCTATGTATTGTGGACCGATAGCGGTCCTTACAGAACAGCAGACTGTACCGCACCCAAGCCTATGTACCGTAGCACCCTAGACAGACCAAGTTACCAGTCCTGATAAAGAGCTTTGTGGAACAAGTGAGTTGTGAATGATTAGCAGACTGCAGCAGAAGGGCAGCAGTCAAGTATAATATTCTTTCTATATTTGGAAGAAAGAATATTATACGTGTACAAGCCTATTACCGTACCACTGATACCAGTCCTGAAAAGAACCTTTGTGGAACTAATAGTAACAGCAAGTCTTTAAAATTATCCTCACTGCCTGACACACTGCTTCCTGCCTGTCCCTATACAAATTGGCAAAAAAGAGTAGGCTGGAACGATTAGCTGGAACAGCTCTTTTGTGGACCTGATAGTAACAGCTAATGATGATGATGATGATGATGATGAAGAAAGACTAATCTGGCTGAGCTGTCCCTAAAATAGCAGCATACAGCGCTCTGTCCCTTTATCTAAACTGACAAAAGAAACTCAGGCTGCTGACCTAACACCTATACCAGTCCTGAAAAGAACTTTTGTGTACCAAATAGCTAGCGTTTTCTCTGTCCCTACTCCACACAGGATCCTTTCCCTACAGTGACAGAAGAAAGAATGTAAAATGGCCACCGGATCGGGTGTATTTATAGGTTAGGGGGAATGTCCAAGTGTCCATGAGCTGTCATGTCTCAATTGGTTGTCCTGTAACACATGATAAACGTGTCACGAAAGGTTAAAGTTCTTGTATACATTAAACACGTAAGTCCGCCGGGGCGAACGACGGAAAAAGGCGTTCGAACCCGCGGACGGCGAAAGTCGGAAATTCGCCGCGAAACGACCGCCGGGCGAACCGTTCGGCCATCACTAATAGTGATTACTGCTCAATTTACTTTTCTGCTATGCCAAAAAGCTCCTTATTTTGTCTGGGAAAAATAACAGAGCATACTTTTGGCATTTGGCGGGATACTGGCTATCGTGGAAACAAGATTCCAGTAAGACTAATTCTGGATTTCTCACTCCTCTTTCATGACAGGAAACCAAGACAGTGATAAATTATTTCTAACACTTTGGGTGGCACAGTGGTGTAGTGGTTAGCACTCTCACCTAGCAGTAAGAAGGGTTCAAATCCCAACCACGACACTATCTGCCTGGAGTTTGCATGTTCTCCCTGAGACTGCGTGGGTTTCCTCCAGGTACGCTGGTTTCCTCCCACAATCCAAAAACAAGCAGGTAGGTTAATTGGCTTCTGTCCAAAATTGGCCCTAGTATATGAATGGGGACCTTGGATTGTGGGCTCCTTGAGGGTAGGGACTGATGTGAGTGTGCAATGTACAGGGATAGGGACAATTGTAGACACTCACTCAGGATGGACTGGTGTCTTTATTCAACCTTACTAACTATGAAACTATGAAACTTTGATCTAAAACATTCCATTATAGTTCTGGCTGTATGTTTAGGGTTGTTGTCCTGCTGGAAGGTGAACCTCTGCCCCAGTCTCAAGTCTTTTGCAGACTCTAAAAGGTTTTCTTCCAAGATTTCGCTGTATGTGGCTCCATACATCTTCCAATCAACTCTGACCAGCTTCCCTGTCCCTACTGAAGAAAAGCATCCCCACAACATGATGCTGCCACCACCATGTTCCACTGTGTTGATGGTGTGTTCAAAGTGATGTGCAGTGTTAGTGTTCTGCCACACATATCGTTTTGCTTTGAGGCCAAAAATTTAAATTTTGGTCTTATCCGACCAGAGCACCTTCTTCCACATTTGCTGTGTCCCTCATATGGCTTCTCACAAACAGCAAACAAGACTTCTTATGGCTTTCTTTCAACAATGGATTTCTTCTTGCCACTCTTCCATAAAGGCCATATTTGTGGAGTGAACCACTAATAGTTGTCCTGTGGACAGATTCTCCCACCTGAGCTGTGGATCTCTGCAGCTCTTCCAGACTTAACATGGGCCTCTTGGCTGCTTCTCGGATTAATGTTCTCTTTGCCCAGCCTGTCAGTGTCAGGGCTGGCTTAGCCCTTCCTTCTCTGGGCTGGCTGCTCAGTTGTCGGCTAATTGCCAGCTCTCATCTCTCTCCACAGTTTAATGCAGAGGGTTTCTCAACCAGGTTGAGATTTACTTTGAGATGCTGCCCCAGGTGTTTCCCACGAACAGAAGCAAAGTAGGTTTCATGATATCTTTGCTTTCTGAGAAAGCCTTGACATGGGCAAACCCTTTATGGAAGACACAAAAACCTGTTGTCTTGAGTTACCCTGACTTTGTGGCCTCCTTTAAAAGGGTATTTAACGTTCCCTCATGCTCCGCTTCTGCTGCCAAGAGCCTCATGTCCATCAAACAGAGTACGAGAACTGTTGCCGACTATGCCATTGAATTCTGTACTCTGTACACAATGCAGTGAGACATACTTCCTGAAGGTATCCATGGTCCTCTGCACCTCTTCAATCACCTCCCTGCCAGAGGAGTACTACAATTTTAGCGACGTCTTCGACAAAGGTCAAGCCGGTAGTTTGACTCCACACTTATGATTGCGCAATTGACCTTCAACCTGCTGCCATACCCCTTCATGGCCAGGTTTAACCTTTGTTGTTCTTGGAGGATAAGGCCATGGAGGAGTAAGTGCATCTACAACATTCTCGAGGTTTCATCCGCAAATCCTTGTCTCCTGCTGGTGCTGGTTTCTTCTTTGTGAAAGAAGAAGAGCGGTGAACTGAGACCTTATATTGATTATAAGGGTCTCAATTGTGTCACGATTAAGAATGCCTACCGTCCATTGATTACAGAGTTATTTAAACTGCCTCAAGGGAGCAACGGTTTTCACAAAGCTTGATTTGAAAGGGGCATACAATCTCGTGCGAATTAAGGAGGGCGACGAGTGGAAAACTGCGTTTAATACCAGAACAGGCCATTACGAGTACCTGGTAATGCCTTTTGGCCTTTGTAATGCCCTGGCAGTTTTCCAGGAATTTATTAACGATATCCGCCGAGATTTGTTGCAGGTATGTGTGGTGGTTTATCTTGATGATATCCTCGCATTTTCCAAGTCCCTAGAGAGTCACCACACAGATGTCTGTCGTGTGCTTCAGAAACTAAGAGAGAACCATCTCTATTGTAAACTGGAGAAGTGTGAGTTCCATCATGAACAGGTTATATTCCTGTAATTTCCACTGCTGGTTTTTCGATGGACCCAGAGAAACTTTCTGCAGTCCTACAGTGGCCTGGACCAGTGGGTTTACGTCCTCTGCAGGGTTTCCTGGGCTTTGCCAACTATTATCGGAAGTTTATTCGTAACTTCTCGTCTCTGGTCAAGCCCTTGACTGGTAACCCACGGAGTTGGTCTCCGGAGTCCATTAAGGCCTTTGAGACTCTCAAGGCTGCCTTTGTCTGTGCTCCTGTGTTGGCAATCCTGATTCTACGTTGCCTTTTCTCCTAGAAGTTGATGCTTCTGAGACTGGAGTTGGCGCCCTTATGTCTCAACGTCCTAACTCTGAGAGCACTATGCATCCGTTTGGCTACTTTTCCAAGAAATTGTCACCTGCTGAGTGTAATTACGAGATTGGTGACAGAGAGCTGTTGGCGATAATTTTAGCCCTGAAAGAATGGAGACATCTCCTTGAAGGTACCACTGTGCCAGTTCTCATTCTTACTGACCATAAGAATCTCACATTCTTGTCTGAGGCTAAGCGCTTCTCTCCCGGAAGGGCGCGATGGGCTCTTTTCTTGTTGAGTTTTAATTACATTGTCTCATTCTTACCCGGTACTAAGAATGTAAGGGCTGATGCCTTGTCACGTCAATTTTCCTCCACTTCCAAGTCGGAGTCAGTTCTGGTTCCTATGATTCCTCCTGATCGTATCCTGGCTACGGTTCGCACCAGTCTTACTTCTCCTTTGGGTGACAAAATTCTTGCTGCTTAGGTCCATGCTCCTCCTAAGAAACCCTGTAACCGCTGCTTTATCCCTGAGAGTCTCCATACTGCCGTGCTCCAGATTTACTATTCTCCCAAGACAGCTGGCCATCCTGGGAAGAATCAACTCATTTGGGCCATTTCCCAACAATTCTGGTGGCCTAGTCTACGGGCTGATGTAACGGCCTTCATAGCTGCCTGTTCCATGTATACTCAGAATAAGACTCCACAACACCTTCCAGTGGGCCTCCTACAACCCATACCCAATGGAGAGAGGCCCTGGACCCACCTGTCTATGGATTTCATTGTGGAGTTGCCCAACTCCCAAGGCAACACTGTTATCCTTATGGTAGTCAACCGGTTCTCAAAGATGTGTCATTGTATTCCACTTAAGAAGTTGCCTACTTCTAAGGAACTGGCTTCCATTTTTGCTCTGGAGATCTTTTGCTTACATGGGCTACCCAAGGTGATTGTCTCGGACAGGGGAAGTCAGTTTATCTCCCGGTTCTGGCGAGACTTTTGTGCACAGTTGAGAATTCAGCTTGCTTTCTCTTCTGCGTATCACCCGCAGTCTAATGGGGCAGCAGAGCGAGCCAATCAGTCCTTGGAGCAATTCCTATGTTGCTATATTTCTGACCACCATAACAACTGGTCAGATCTATTACCATGGGCAGAATTTGCTCACAACAGTGCCTTGAATTCTGCCTCCCGATTGTCTCCATTTATGGCGAATTATGGTTTCCAACCTTCCATGTTGCCTGACTCTGTTCCGCAGAGTGTTCCTGCATTAGAGGAGAATCTCCGTGGTCTTCTTTCCACTTGGGTACAAGTCCAGGAGGCTTTGCGTCATGCTAAGCATAGGTACAGATTCCATGCTGACCACAGATGCCTGCCTGCGCCTTCCTTCCAGGTTAGGGACAGGGTCTGTCTGTTATCTCGCAACCTCCAACTTCGTGTTCCCTCACTGAAGTTTGCACCTCGGTTTATTGGGCCTTTCCGTATCCTTTGCAGGATTAACCCAGTGGCTTACGCATTGGACCTTCCTCCTTGTATGCGCAACTCAAATGTGTTTCATGTCTCCTTATTGAAACCGTTGGTCTGCAACCGATTTACGTCCTCACCCTGTACAGGTTGAGAACCATGAGGAGTATGAGGTACAATTCATTGTCTACTCCCGTAGGTTCCGTGGGCGCATACAGTACTTGGTGCATTTGAAGGGGTACGGTCCGGAAGAACGCTCCTGGGTTTCATCCTCGGACGTACATGCCCCTGCCCTCCTACGCGATTTCCATAGATGTTTTCCCCTCAAGCCCGGTGGTTCTCTGAGGGAGAGGGGTCATTGAGGAGGAGGTAGCCCTTCCTTCTCTGGGCTGGCTTAGACCTTCCTTCTCTGGGCTGGCTGCTCAGCTGTCGGCTAATTGCTAGCTCTCATCTCTCTCCACAGTTACCCAGCTGTTCCTGATCCTGCTCATCTGACCTGCCTACTTAAAGCTGTCCAGCTCACTTCATCTCTGCCTTCGCTTTGGTCACATCACAAGAAACCATCTCCTGCGTTCCTGTTTAAAGACTGGCTTGCTGACATCCCTTCTGGCTCCTTATCCTGCTTGTTGTTCCTCTACTTGGATCCCTCACTTCTGGCCTGGCTGATTACCTGATTTGGTTACTGAACTCTGGCCTGGCTGACTACTCGATCCGGTTACTGGACTTTGGCTATGCTTTGACTATGCTTACTCTATTTTCTATTTTTTATTTTCTATTTATTTTTTATTAATAAACAAGTGTGATTTAATTGTACTTCTGTCTCGGTCTGGTTCATGGTTTCTGACAGTCAGTTTAGGTGGACGTCCATGTCTTGGTAGGTTTGCAGTTGTGCCATACTCTTTGCAGTTTCAGATGATGGATTGATCAGTGCTCCATGAGATGTTCAAAGCTTTTGATATTTTTTTATAACCTAACCCTACTTTAAACTTCTCTGCAACTTTATCCCTGGCCTATCTGGTGTGTTCTTTGGCCTTTATGAAATATATCATATTAGTGCGCTGAAATCAATAGTGGTCAAAAAATTGTATCAATGCCTTCCAAAGGATTTAACTGAACCCGTCATATGGGAGGAGGAGCCAAGTGGCGTGGAGCCTTTGGTCTGCAGGAAGGCTGTGAGGAGGAGTGAAAACACTGACGCTCTATCAGAGGCTTGATACACGTTCAGGTTTTGTGAGTAGGACCGCAGAGTACAGTGCAGTATCAGTTTGTACCTGCAGTATCACACTATTGTGTCTCTTTCTCTTTGTTCTCCCATATGTCCGCACCTGCTGAATTGGTTTGATCATAAGTCGGAGGGAGGATGAGATAGGGTGATTGAGAGACCAGTGTGTAGTTTAAATCTGGAGGTGAAAGTAACTGCAGTGGAATGGATTTAACCGGAGCTGACTGCAAGATCTAGCGGTGAAAAAAGGAGTAAAGTCTCTACTATAAGTGACTCTTTTTTTGGCGATTTTAGTGATCTGTATAAATATACCAGCACCTTATCATAAGCAATTAGAAGGATAAGTTGTTTAATACTGTGGAGTACGTTAAAGTAGATAGTTCATGTGGGATATTAGAATTATATCGTTCACAGATCTTGGTGTATAAGTTTTAAAGCGCTAGTGTAAAGTTTACATATGAACATAGTCACTTTATGAAGTATTTTTTGGTATATTAGCACTGTATGTGAATACATATTATCTTTCTAGCACTTTATCTCTAAGTCTCCATAAGTTTAGTATCAATGAAGATTGCACTTTATATGCACATTATGTACTTTTTTTATTGAATTTAACCAATTGTATTTGTTTTGCACATTATGCATGGGAGCACTTTATGTGACTAGGGTCATATGACGGGTTCAGTTAAATCGTTTGGAAGGTATTGATACAATTTTTTGACCACTATTGATTTCAGCGCACTAATATTATATATTTCAGAGTACGTATTGAGGGATAATTTTTTTGGTGCAGCTTTTTCAGCACATTAACTAGTGTGGTTTGGGGTCAATATTACTAAATATTGCATACATATCAGCGCTTGAGTAAATCTATATTATATATCTTTGGCCTTTATGATGCTGTTTGTTCACTATAAATACTTTGTATACTTTTATATGCCATGCCATCCTCTGTGAACACAGCCACAGGCACCCAGGCCTTGCCGGTTGGTGAGTATGGGGTTTTTCCTTTTTCTGTAAGGCCTCTCTTACCATTTGTCCATCATTTATTCATGTGTTACATTTCCTTTTTTGGTCATCCATTTCCAGATATATCCTACATCCATCCAACCCTGAAGAGCGAGTCACATCTTGCAAAATGCGTCGGGTGTTATAGATGTTATGTATACTCATGTATTTCTAATGCAATGCGATCTTTAACCATGTACAACTGTATCGGCTTTGCCTTTGTTTATGCTACTCTTTTATGTGTGATTATTTCTGCAATAAATGTTTTTGTATTTGGCAATTTCATCAGTCTATTGTGCACATCTCATATAAAGTCCCAAAGGGGGATACCTTTGTTTTTACTGTTTGTTTACTAATTTTCTCTAATAAACCTCTGTGGGCTTCACAGAACAGCTGTATTTATATCGAGATTAAATTACACACAAGTGGATTGTATTTACTAATTGGGTGACTTCTGAAGGCAATTGGTTCCACTAGACTTTAGTTAGGGATATCAGAGTAAAGGGGGCTGAATACAATGCACGCCACACTTTGCAGATAATTATTTGTAAAAAAAATTGAAAACCATTTATCATTTTCCTTCCATTTCACAATTATGTGCCACTTTGTGCCAGTCTATCACATAAAATACATTTACGTTTTTGGTTGTAACATGACAAAATGTGGACAATTTCATGGGGTGTGAATACTTTTTCAAGGCACTGTACACAGGAGATGGTCAAAGACTGTGGGCAAATGCTACAGAGACGATCGGAGACTGTAGACATATACTACAGGAAATGGTAAGAGACTGTCGGTATATACTACAGGATATGATCACAGACTGGGAGCATATACTACAAGAGAGGATCAGGGACTGGGGACATATACTACAGGAGATGGTCAGAGAATGTTATTGCTGCTGATTGTTTTTTTTTTTGGCACTTTTTATGCACAAGTGCACTTTATTATTGATTGAGATCATTTTGGCTGCATTTATGCATGAGAGCACCTTATCATTGATTGTATGAAGTCCACACACCATATAATATGTGAATTTTTTGCACTTTATTATTGATTGGGATCATTTGGTTGCATTTATGCATGAGAGCACCTTATCATTGATTGTATGAAGCCCACACACCACACAATATGTGATGATATTTTTTAGCTTACGTGATTAATTTACTTGATATATTTTCTATTAAGTGTGCATAGTGATTTCTGTTGAAAGTGTATACAAGTGGTCATATATTTTTTTTGGAACTTTATATTTGTATGTTTTGCACGTAATTATGTACGAGAGCACTTTTTCATGGATATGAGAAAAGGGTATACCCTTAAATCCATGTGCAGTGGAGACACAATATTGTGTTTAATTTAATATTTTGATCATTCTAGTTTTTTAGCGCACTAATATTTATATTTATTAACAGTCCAAAAGTGCATTCAGGGACCAGGCGTTCAGCTATGGATGCACGCAGCCCATCTCTAAAGCATGCCACATAGCAAGTGACTTTCTATTGGGGCACACTTAGGAGAAGAGGAGAAGAGAACATCTTTAGGGGACCCCAGAAGATGAGGTATGGGACCAGTGTGGGACCAGTTCAATACAGGGCACTTTTACCCCCTTACTGCCCAAACCAATTTTCAGCTTTTTAGTGCTCTCACAATTTGAATGACAATTACTCAGTCATGCTTCACAGTACCCAAACAAATTTTTTATCAGTTTTTCACACAAATAGAGTTTTTTGGTGGTATTTAATCACCAGTCACTGTTTTTTTTTTTTTTTTGTGATATAAGTGAAAATCTAAAAAAAAAAAAAGAGACACAAGTAATAAATATTTTAAGCATTCTTAACTACTGTACTGTACAGTATTGTAAAAAAAAAAAAGTCCAAACACAAAACTCCAGCTTAATAATGTTGTTTTAATTTGCATAAGTACAGAACAAAAACAAAAGTTATGTACTGTACAATACAATGATGTATAGCGTGTCGTTCGGGTGGAGAGAGCTGGTCATAAGTCCGAGTGATTGCCGTTAAATGAGTATCTGTATATAATTTTGCAAATAAGTAATTTTTCTTCATACATTTGGGTGAAAATGTATACTGCTAGATATCTTTGGTAAAAAAAACTACCCAAATGAGTGTATATTATTTAGTCTTTGTGAAAGTTATAGGGTCTACAAGCTAGGGGGCCATTCATGGAAAATTGACCACCTGATGTACTGAGGGTCTATCTCATTTCTTGAGACACAACCAGCCAGAACAGTACAAATACACCCCAAATTGCCCCTTTTTGGAAAGTAGACAATCCAATGTATTTAGTAAAAGGCATGGGGAGTCTTTTGAAATTGTAATTTTTCCCCACAATTCTTGGGAAAATTACGATTTTTTTTTTTTTAAACACAAAATTGTCATATTAACAAGTTATTTCTCACACACTGTTTTGTCTCTAGGACAGAGAGCTAAACCTTATGCTCCATAAGCTTCAGATACCATATTTATTTGATCTTAGATTTATTAGAACAAGCCAAGTGAAACTACAAATTGATAAAGCAAACATCAATCAGAACAACATTGCATATAATAAAGAAACAATGCTCTATAACACAGAATGGGATAACAAAAACATACTTTTTAAGCTCGCTAAGAGGTGATGGAGAGAAATTGGAGAAACAGCCTTACTGTCTTGTTGTATAGTCTTAAAATGGTGGCTGACTTCCTCTAGAGAATTCTCCAAGAATTCTTAGGTTCCTAACAACTTTATTAACACATTCTAAAATAATACAATATGTAACTTCTATGAACAGAACAGCTTTATCAGAAAGGGAACAGTAGGTGGTGCCTGCGCTCTGCATAACTAGCTTGGAGTAAATCAAGAAAACTCACATGTTATTTCAAGCACGTAAACATAAATAAACTGAATAGAAGCCCAGTGGGCAGAACACACACAGCATATGCATATTTGCAATTACACCCCAAAATACATTTTGCTACTCGTCCTGAGTATGGCAATAACACATGTGTGAGACTTTTGGCAGCCTGGCCTCATAAAGAGGCCCAACCTGCACGTAGAACCACCAGGCATTCAAGGGACATGGTGTAAATCGCACATCTAATTTCCTGACTACCTATCACATTTTTTGAAGACCTTGGAGCACCAGGACAATGGAATTACCCACAAAATGACTCAATTTTGGAAAGCAAACACCCCAACATATATTCTATGAGGCATTATGAGTCTTTTGAACGTGACATCTTTTTTTCTACAAGTTTTTGGAAAACGTGGAAAGAAAAAAAAAAAATGTTTCTACAAAGTTTTTAATTTATACAGTATTTCTGACACATAGCATATACAGAAAAAAAAATTACACCTAAAATACATTCTGCTACTCCTGAGTATGGCAATGCTACATGTGTGAGACTTTGCCTGGCCATATACAGAGGCCCAACATCCAAGTAGCCACCTTTAAGCATTCTAGGAGCATAAATTACACATCTAATTTTATGGCAACCTATCACATTTTTGAAGGCCCATCATATTTTTAACACATAGCATGTACATACCAATTACACAGCAAAATACATTCTGCTGAGCAAAGGGTAAACCTGTGGTTTTAGTAGTACAGTGGTCCACAGAGGAGAGTATCGGTCCAGGCAGTGATGCAGTCAGCCAAAGGAATTGTCCAGGCAGCAGGCAGGGATACTGTCCATAGTTAGTACATGCAGCAGGCAGAAATACTGTCAGCACAGCCAAAGCATTGGTGCAGGTAGCAGGCAGAGATGTAGTCTGCAGCAGCAAAAGGAATCATCCAGGCAGCCATATTGTCCATATTAAGTACAGTCAGCGATATGGTCAGTACATGGTCCATAAAGTCCTGTGTCATTACAGGCAGCGATATGGTCAGCACAACCAGCAGGAAGGACCATCAAGCTTAGGGCCCTCGGTCAGGAAAGAATGGGGACAGGAGTAGATAATTCTCCCACCCAAATCTCTTTGAAGCTTTCGGTCTCCAGATCATGATAAGGGAATTACAAAACAAAGAAAACCAAAAACTGTTTTTCTAGAACAAAGGGGGAGGGGGGTCCTTACTGGTAGATCAGGGCATATCAGGGCATCGAGAATATCTTTAATGCATTTGAGATAGGTGCTGGGTCTTTCTGTTGACTTTTGATAAATCATGTATGAATTATACATTATCATATGGAACAGATAAAATGCAACTATTTTATACCAGAAACGGGACTTTCATGCTGATAAAAATCGTTGTAGCATCTGGTCATTTAAATCCAACCCTCTCCTCCATGAACTGATTACAATTGTGGACGCATTCAGGCTTTACAATAGAAGCACATCTTCTGTGAATCTCCACCATGGTGTTATTGTGAAAGGTGGACAGGATGTAAACATCTCTCTTGTCCTTCCATCTCACAGCCAACAGCAAACACTTGCCGTTTTTTCTGGTGGTACGGCAGACCAAGATTTTTTTCACGGTAAAGGTGATGGAAAAGGGGCAAACTGGTGTAATTGTTTAGGTATATATGATAGCCTTTATTGAGAAGAGGGTATGCCAGGTCCAGGACAATTTTTCCACTGGTTCCGATATATGTTGAGCACAGGGGGCTGGAGCTGAGAGTCTTTGCCCTCATACACCCGAAGTATGTATAAATATCCTGTGGCTCTTTGACAAAGTTTATTTAGCTTCAACCCATACCTGGCCCTCTTACTGGGAATATAATGTTTGAACTACAGTCGGCCAGTGAAGTGGACAAGGCATTAGTCCACACAAATGTTTTAGTCTGGGACATACATTTCAGCAAATCACTTGGAAAAAGAGCTTATTAGGGGACGTATTTTATATAATTTATCATGGTTGGGATTATCTCAGGGAGGGCACTGTGAGTTGTCATTGAAATGTAGGAAGTGCATGATCATGAAGAATTGGGGTTGGTGGCAATAAATTGCTCTGCAAAAAGGTTTTGTTTGGTCCACAATGTACTGCAGCAAATCTTGTGAGAAAAACAAATAATAATCTCAAGACTCATGGGGTCTTCAACTGGGGCATCGATGCCCCAGTTGAAGACCCCTTGAGTCGAAACGCATCGGGATTGCTCATTTGAGACTCCACACATTGCTCTTTTTGTCCATTCCTTGTTATTCATTGGATTTTGGATTTTTTATTTGGCATGATCTTGCAAGCTGTTATAAGAATTTTATTCCAATAAAATTGGTTGATCTGCACCATATGGAGCTTTTCTCCTTCCCTTTTCATATCATCTTGCCCTTGTTTTGATCCAGGTCTGTCTATGTTCCTGTGGGCACTTTGGAGATGCACTTGGGTGATGTATCTGCGGTCCTTCTCATACCTACAGTGGCTGTAGATTGCAAGCTGCTCTTCCATCCATTCCAGGCGATTTCCATAGGAGAACTACAGGCTTTATTGACTCACTGCCATCGGTATATGTCCACCACATCTGGTAAGCATACCCTACCGAGTGTTTTATTACCCTTGGGATTCAATCGATCCACTTATACCTCTATCAAGGCTTATAGGAAGGTAGGAAGGAAGATCTCCCATTGGCTCATGTACTTTTTCTAGCACCCACGGGGCCCTTTCCTGGGACTTCGGATTTTATACACAAAACATTCTTTGGACACTAATGTTTGACATTATATTTTATATCATTGTCACTTTTCACCAGTGTTTATGTATATGATTATATTTAATATTATATTTAAGCGCTACACATATTGTTTTTCTCGTTCGCTCTGAAAGTCCAGCATATCATGCCAGACCTTCAGAGCTCCATGCCTAGGGCTCCCATGCGCATGTGCGGGAGTGACTTAATTGCGGCTCCAGCCACTCATACAGGCTCTGGCTGTAGCACATTATGCAATTGCCTTACAGGGAAAAGTTTTGTTTTTACTACCGTGGTTTAATGGCACTCTACATATTGTTTTCAGCACAGCCCTTATAACCTAGTTGTAGATTCACTTATAGGTATTTTGTCACAGCAGAAAGTGTCGCCTTGTTCTTTTCACACTACTGACTGGCCTTTGCTTAACTCCCATTTCTTTTATAGACTCCAGTATTCAGCTCTGTTGAGTAAGTTGAATTCCTCCTCCATTGTATTTTAGCATAACTAGCATGGTCCACAAACCTACAGCTGATAGCAGACACACACAGCTAAACGCTATACTTTTAGCATAGCTGCAAACTTCTACAATAAGCTAATGAAGACCTCCAGACTCACTCTGGCTGCTGGCATCTTTTGTTTTAAGTCAAATGTGGCGGTTCTGTGAAAGAGGAGGGCAGTACTGGTTGGCTGAGAGTGGGGGGGGGGGAGAAACTTTTGGTGCAGCCCTCCAATGTAATTGAGTCAACAGCAGTCACTGAGCTGCAAGCTGTGTGCTGTTTAACTATGGACATTTTATGTCTGTAATGGACGTTCGCGGACTCCTGTCCACTGATTCCCTGCTGAGCTGGGTGGAGCGGACAGATGACAGGTCTGTGCCTGTTCCGCTTATGCAGGGTGGACATGGACACAACCCCCTCTGCTTTATGGGCAGTCACATGTAAACGGACCGTCTATCCGTTCACTTAAAATTTTAAAATCTATATTTTTTGATTTTTTCTAATATATCTTGAATTTTTCTTACCCCCAATGCAAGGTCTGACAACAGTTTTGGTATAGTTTATATAAGTATCCCAAGATCTCTGTTTAAATGTCATCAATGTCCATAACAACTAGGGACCCCTCTTGTCTGTTGGATTAGTAATATAATTTAAAAGATCGGCTACAGAATTCCCTCCTACTTTGTGCCATAATATAGGTGGGAGATGTTCTGCAGATCACAGCTAATGCTCAGAACATGGTAAATGATTAGAGAGCAGCATGGGGAAAGAGCACAAGAAATTATTACCTTACTGGATTTCTGGCAGATACACTTCTTTTGGATGGGAAGTGAGATTTTGCCAAGATTGACCTGTATGTTTTTCAGCTATGGGATATTATTTTAAAGACCAGCACCAGGAAAATTGAAAACTGTCCCTTGCAGTTGGCCTGCACCTGCGCTCGTGGTTACAGCAAATTTACATACCCTATCCTCTGCTCCTCCATGCTGTTAGACTGGTACCCGCAGCATCTTCTCCCCTACGATACAGCAGTTAATGGTCCTCATGGAATCATGACAAATGCAAGGTCCATAGCCTTGCACCGGACATTATGAAGCCAATGGAAATTCCACTGCCAGGGCATGGGGAAGTGCCACCTGCCATGAGGCAGAGGATCAAGTAAGTAAAAGCACTTTGAGGCTGGGTTCACACCATGGCCACATCCGGCTCTCAGCAGGGGTTTGATGCGTACTGGTTCACTGTTTCAGGTCCAATTTCAGCTCAAATTTTCAGCTGAATTCAGACCTGAAACAGACCAAAAGACGCACCAGACAAAACGCACCGGACCTGCTGCAGAGATATGTGAGCCTGCTTACTTTTAATAAATAGCAACTCACATGTCCCCCCGATCCAGGAATGTGCTCACTCCAGTCATTTTCACCTCCTGTCGTCTGTCCCCGACTCTGGTATCTTAACTGTGGGCACCTGGCTATGACAGCTTGCAGCTTCACAGCTGGGTGCCCACTGCACATGCACAAGCCGGGCTGCATATTGCGAACGGTCTTACAGTCTTCTGGGACCTGTGACATGTCCCAGAAGACTGCGGGGAGGGAGAGGGGAAGGAGAACTTCCGCTTCCAAACGTCTAGGCAGTCAGAGCGGAAATGGGACACCTGTCAAAATCAACTACCCACTCCTGCCCCCTCCCCAAAAGGGCCATTTCACAAATAGGAATGGGGAGGAGGCCTTAACCATTTCCTGCCCATATGATGTCTTTGACTTTCGATGGGAATATCTGAATGATGCCTGCAGATACAGGCACCATTCAGATATCCTTGTTTTCAGCCAGTGATTCTGTGCACCATAAGAAATGATCAAGCAGCAGAACTGCCACTATGATCATATTACAGGCGACGGGATGGGACAACCCCCCTCCCGCCGCCATCCGGTGCTTCTCTGGGCTCTCCTGTGCCATCAGGGACCCAGAGAAAGAATCCACGGGCTGCTGCATGACGACTATAGTACACTTATTTTTTATTTTTTTAATCATGAAACTGTTTGTTCCCCCCCCCCCCAAAAAAAATGTTTTGGGGTTCTGAGTAATCTTCTAGCAAAAAAAAATTATGATTTTTACATGTAGGAGAGGAATGTCAGAAAAGGCCCGGTATGGAAGTGGTTAAAGCAGAACTTCCCCTTTTGGGTGGAGCTCAGCTATAACAAAATACAGTGTTACATCTGAACAAAGAGACATGTCCATGGGGGGAAAATATTGTAAGTAATCATTTAGAATTCATAAACTTTTACTTTAATCTGTCAATTTTTCCAGCACTTGCTTAGAGAAAAAGTAACGGTATCATTTATGTCCACCTGTGGACTACTTATATAAAAATGTATCCCACATCCACCACATCAAAGTGTATCCATAGTAGCTGTCACTTCTATAAGCACAGATGATGTCAATGACATCAAAGTATCTATCTGAAAGCAAGTTGTTTTTATTCATGAATATGCACAATATTCTTCTCCAGCCGGAGGGGTTTCAGCTCCATTTCTCACCCACAGTTTACAATCACTCGGTTTCAGTGAGACAGATAAATACCAGCCATGAGATGGTAGTTTAAAAGGTAGACCAGCAGAGTACACTTTTTACTTGTCAGAGTTCCGACTTGTGGGACAAGGAAAGGCAGGAAAAACTGTGGTAAAGCCTCAAGCAATTCAAAAGCCTCTCCGCTTAGTGACTTCACGTTGTGCCCCGTCCTCACGTCTACGCGTTTCAATCTTTGTCAAGGAATCCTGTGAACATACTGAGAGTTTCTTTTCAAGCATTCCTTACTCTAACTGTTAACCGTTTTGGTGCTGGATTAAATGACATGCCAATTAGTTCATTGTATTGCTCCTAATTACTCATTCAAAACAGGTACAGTGGCGAAATAATTATTTCTGCAGATTTTGTTAGTTTGCCCACTTACAAAAAGGTTTCTCCACTAAGTACTAAATCATGTTTTGCTTGGGAATCAAATACTTATTTTATTCACTGACCTGCAACTCAATTTATAACATTTGTGTTTTATTTTGTATTTTTGATTGAGATTCTGTCGCTTTCATTTAAAATACATCTATGATAACAATTATAGACCCTTCATGTCTTTGTAAGTGGGCACATTTACAAAATCTGCAGGGGATCAAAGAATTATTTTTCCCACTGTATTTCCGGAGCAGTTATATATAAAAAAAAAAGTGTTTTAAAGTTAAAAATACCTTTATTGTTTTCTTCTTAAAACATTTAGTGTAATAGAACAAAGTTAAAATGATAAATTATAAAATATTATATATTGTATTCATAATCCTAAAAAAAAAAAAAAACAATATTGTGATTAAGCCCAACAGGAGTAATAGTATCTAGCATTCTTCTTTTTATCTCCTCCATTTTATAAGTGTCCCTATAAGGGCACCAGAACTTCAGGATGGAAAACAGGCACCAAAACTTCAGGATGGAAAACAGGCACCAGAACTTCAGGCTGGACCGTGGGCAACGGAACATCAGGCGGGACAGCAAATACTGGAGCATCAGGCCGGACTGCAGGCAGAAGGTTGGCAGGGTTAGCTGGGTCATCAGGTTCAGGACCATCAGAGGCTAGCCTTATGCCATTGGCAATCATGGAGGCAGGTTGGAGTGGATCGGCTGGTGTGGAAGCAGGCTGGAGCAGATCAGCTGATGTGGAGACAGGATTGGATAATGGCAAGGATTGTACGGCTTGGAAAAAAAACAAAACTTGTTTCTTTTTGGGTTTATTAAAAGTGAATAGTTTTGCGCTATCTTGCAAATAAAGTTCTATATAGTAGTTAGTTATATTACAAATAAAAAGGAAAAATAAACCTCCAAATTATAACATGTGATTGCAATCACATAAGTATCACAGGTGAACAAAGTGCAATAAAAAGAAAAAAAGTGTGTGTGTGTGTGTGTGTGTTAAGATAATTAATTTATCAACATCCTAAAAATGATATATATATATATATATATATATATATATATTAGGAATAAATGTCCAAAAATAGGACCATTCTATGGTCTACTATAGTACACTTATTTTTTATGTTTTGATCAAGAAACCGTTTGTTTTTTTCCCCAAAAAAAGAAAAAATTGCGTTTGAAAAATTGTTACGCAAACACTGTGCGAAATAAAAAGTTGCAACAACCACCATTTTATTCCCTAGGGTGTCTGCCAAAAAAATAAAAAATAAAAATAAATGTGTATATATATATATATATATATATATATATATATATATATATATATATATATATATATATATATATATATATATATATATATAATTAGGAATAAATGTCCAAAAATAGGACCATTCATAAATTCACATTGGACATTTGTTCCTAATTTATATATCATAGTGCACTATTTGTATACCCCCGATGTTTGTACATTGCACTTTGTTCACCTGTGATACTTATGTGAATGCAATCAGATGTTATAATTTGAAGGAGTATTGAAATACCTTTTGAAGGTGTATTTTTCCTCTTTTTAGTAATATATTAGAACTTTATTTGCGATTTTGGCACTTAGCACTTTTTTGAAGATAGCGCAACACTATTCACTTTTAAATATCCCTATTTTTTTGCTTAACTGATCTTTTGGAGTGTTTGCAGCAGCTTTCTATATAGGTATTTTCATTTATCATCCACATTTGCGCTTGAGTTTTTTTGGTTTTTGATTTCTTTTTGGGTTTAACCACTAAAGCCTTGTAGGTGACTGGAGGGCTGTAAATAGGGGGTGCAGAGAGAGAAGAGTTTGACCATGGTAAGAAAGAGGAAGCATTTACTAATGGGGAGCTTTGTGGCATTGCTGCAGGCAGTAGAGAGGAGGCAGATGGGTTAAAGGCAGGATAGGTGCAGAAAGTGGAAACAGGACACTGATATTTAGTTGGTAGCTGGGTATATTGGGCTGTGACTGTAGTTGCTGTGGGTGATAGAGAAAGAGACCACTGAGCGGGTAGGTCTCTGGCAACAGGAATGGACTGTTGCAATCTGAGGCTGAGTGTAATAGATCGGACCATGCCTGTAGTAAATGTTGAATAAAACTTGGCATACATACTGCCTGTCTAACCAGGGACTGAACTGTGTTAATACACTCTGATAACACCTGATGAGAACATGATCAATAATGCTCAAAAAAACCTGGTCATCCTCTAATACCCACACCAGAGACTCAACCTGATCAAAACTGAAGGGGGGGGGGGGGGGGGGATCATCACTGCCTCTCGGAGAACTGGACAAGGCTAGCTCTGAACATCCTCAAACAGTATATGGCCCTGATCAGCTAGGGAATGAGCCTGTCAGATACACTCTAGTAGCTGGTCTCTGGCCAACTCTTTCAATATCTGGCGGCCAGGGCTGTCTTTAAGGCAGGGCAAAAGGGGCAGCTGCCCTGGGCCCTGTCATTGTTGTGGGGCCCAAAGCAGCTGCTTCATACTTGCCAACTATCCTAGTTTAAATTTCCTTGTCCCTTGAAGTTTTAGTCCTGTGCTGTGTTCCGATATCTCAGTGTGAAGTGCTGCTACTAATGCTGCACAGCTCTGCCCTATTGTTGTGTACAGATGACTCACCTGCAGACCCTGTGTTTACATGTAAATAACCAGCATTCATATGTAAAAAAGTGGCGGCATTACTAAGTAAATAGTTGCGGCCGGCAGCATTGATATGTATATCATGCCCCCCTGCAGTGAGGAGATGATGTGCTATAATCTCTAGCAACTAATCAGTGAACCGTAATCTGGACTGTAAACTCTAGCAACCAGTCAGTAAGCAGTAATGATATGCTGTAACTGCTGGCAACCAATCATAATTTCTGCCTGATCTGATACAGTAAATTGATTTTAAGTCTAGCTGCTAGTTATTATATGTCTCAGAGCAGGTGGAGAGTGAAATTGCATGGGGGGGGGGGGGCAAGAAAATGTTTGCCCAGGGTCCAATCAATATTAAAGATGGCCCTGCTGGCGGCAGTATTCCCCATTCTCACCAGCAGAAAATGATAAGTAACTTCCTCTTGATGCATGTTGCCCAAAACAGAATGATGGCGTCCCTAAGCAGCCACTTCTGGTCAGGATTGGCCTTGGTATTATGTCATGAACCTGTGTGACCAGAATTGTGTAGACTGCGATAGGGAAGACCAAACGCATGTAAAGTAATAATAATAAGAAGATTTATTATGAGGATAAGTAATACACCAAAGTAAACGCACCTCTGATGTGACAAACAATAATATAAACCAGCAACCAACCACGGTGACATACAATAATAACTCTCCAAAACATATATACAGATGTAAGATATAATCATAAACGTAACCAAGCCAGGGTCATACACAGGGGATCAATCGGAAGGACAACAGGAGGAAGGGATCAGTAGTCCAGGGATGGATGCAGGATTCAAAATATCAGTCATCCTTAATCAATGAGCACTTTACGCTCTATCATTATGGATGTTGCTTATGGTGTGGATATCTGTAGCATCCTTTCCGCAATAGCTGCCTTAATAGGGTTTAGAATTTTTGCACAACCACATCCTTGTGAGGCACCCTGCACCTTGTATAATGGAGTCTTTGGATTGGTATTGTTGCAACTATCAGAAGCTGCATGTTCAGTGAAGTCTCCCTGAGAACTACTGCTGGAATGCCCCATAGGGCCAAAATTTACATAACCGAACAAATAATTGATTTTGTTCCCTGGCAAGAAGACCAATTTTAACTAAGTGGTTTTCTGCCCACAAAGGATTTCTTTGCGAGATGAAACAAGAAAAGACTTGGTGTCCCATTGTCAGGCAAGTAAGTTACGGTATTTATCGGCATATAACACACACTTTTTTCTCCCTTAAAATCAAAGCTGCATATGACACTGACAAGGGTGCAATTATGGACAAGGCTGCATGACAAAGCTGCATATGACACTGACAAAGCTGCGTTGATGGGCATTTAAATGTAAGTTTTTTTTTTTCCTTAAACTTCCCTCCTAAAAGTTTTTCCTTAAAATTCCCTCCTAAGCTTGGGGTGCGTGTTATACGCCGATAAATACGGTACTACTGTCTTGTTGTCAACCTTACTAGGGCCCCCTCAAAGATCCTGAAAGGCTTGCAAAGCTAGAAAAAGCTTCCTTCAATTCAAGATACTTGGGGAGTTTGTGCTTCACCGCTATCCAATGGTCTTGCACTTGTTTCTGCAGATCTTGGACTCCCAGCCCCAGAGACTGGCTTCAGAATCATCCTATCTCCTGGGCTGAGAGGAATGCCTCCAAAAAAGCACAGTGGCGATGTCCAAAATTCCAGTTCTTGTTGAATTTGTATAGGCACAAGGATATTCTGATCCATAGATAGCCCAGCTCATAGGCTAAAGGAGGCAATATTTAAACACCCTCATGTGCCACCTGGCCCAAGGTACCACCATGACCAACAAGATCTTTCAAAAAGATTCCTGGGACTGTGCCAATTCTGTAAAAGCACCTGAACTGGAAGTGACACCTGACCACTGAAAATCTCGCATGCCTCTGGCCCTTGGCATTGATCAGTACATGGAAATGTGAGTCAGCCAGTCGATTGATACCAACTGGTCCTCCAGCTGAACTGTCCCTGTGACTGTCTGTATGAACCATCTTGAACCGATTGGCATATATGAACACATTTGATTCCTTGAAACTAAAACAGGCCAGAAGTCTCCTGCCTTAGGTACTAGAAAAACTGGGGAGAAAGGCACCCATATGATTCCATGTCTTTCGGCATCACTGGCATGATGGCCTTGTAGCAGTATAGAAATCTTGTCAACATCTTCTCTTCTGTAATAGATTAAATTAATTCAGTGGTCAGCTTTGGAATTTTCCATTGTACACCCACCTGTCTACTGGACCCACTGGTCTTTGACTGTTGTCCAAACCCTCCGGAAGGAGGCTACAATCAAATTCACTTAGGTCCCCTGGCCAACTGGAAGAGACTGTTTGGACGCACCTTTAAAAAGACCTTCCAGCCATCTTAGTAGCTTGCTCTGGACTTGATTTCATGTTGTTTCATGTTGCTGCACCAGACACAAGAGGGCAGCTTCCACCCCTGGAAGTTCAGTGCACAAATATACAGCAGCCATTATATATGGATAAAGTTTAGAGAATCTGTTACTGTAAATAGTTCTTCTGACAAGGTATCAGTCATCCTTCATCAATGAGCACTTTACGCTCTATCATTATGGGTGTTGCTTGTGGTGTGGATATCTGTAGCATCCTTTCCGCAATAGCTGCCTTAACCACTTCCCGACCGGCACACAACGATATACGTCAGCAGAATAGCACAGGCAAGCAAATTGGCGTACAGGTACATCCATTTGTATTTGCCGCCCTGCCATCGCGTGCGCACCACTGGCGGTGAGCGCGCGTGGTGGTCGGGCCCCTCGTGAGTTCAGTCGCGGGTCACGTGGACTCGATCCCCGCTGGGATATGCGCGATCGTCTCACGGTGGAGGCTGAACAGGGAGATGCCGATGTAAACAGCATCTCCCCGTTCTGCCTAGCAACAAGTTACACTGATCTCTGCTCCATGTGATTGGAGCAGAGATCAGTGTTCACTAAGACATAGGCCAGCCCCCCACAGTTAGTAATACGCCCCTAGGACACACTTAACCCCTACACTGCCACCCCCTGGTTAACCCCTTCACTGCCAGTGTCATTTACACAGGAATCAGTGCATTTGTATAGCACTGATTGCTGTATAAATGACAATGGTCCAAAAAATGTGTCAAAAATGTCCAATGTGTCGCCATAATGTCGCAGTCACAATAAAAATCGCTGATCGCCGCCATTACTAGTAAAAAATAATTATTAATAAAAATGCCATAAAACGATCCCCTATTTTGTAAACGCTATAAATTTTGCGCAAACCAATCAATAATCACTTATTGCGAATTTTTACCAAAAATATGTAGAAGAATATGTATCGGCCTAAACTGAGGAAAAAAGTATGTTTTATTTATATATTTTTGGGGGATATTTATTATAGCAATAAGTAAAAAATAATGTATTTTTTTTCCAAAATTGCCGCAGGGGTGATAAAATACCACCAAAAGAAAGCTCTATTTGTGGGGAAAAAAGGATGTCAATTTTGTTTGGGAGCCATGTCGCATGACCGTGCAATTGTCAGTTAAAGCGCCGCTGTGCCGAATCGCAAAAAGTGGTCTGGTCTTAAGCCAGCAAAATGGTCTGGTCTGAAAGTGGTTAATAGGGTTTAGAATTTTGCACAACCACATCCTTGTGAGGCAACCTGTGCAATTTAATTTCTCTGCCACTGCAGACTGCATGCAGGCCCAAAATGCAGCGCAAGCTAAGTGAGGCATTCTCTATCATGCTGACAAATGCATTTGTGCCAGTTTCCTGGATCCTGTCCCTTCACAGGGTAAGTGGAAACAACTCCTTCAGAGTGTATAGTCCACATGTTTAAGTGAATGTGAACCTAAGGCTGGGTTTCCACTAGTGCGACTTTTCATGTGATTTGGGACTTTTCAAGTCGTACCCCATGATTTCCAATGAGTACCGTTCATATCTGTGCAACTTCAAGACGCAGCGACCTCAAAGTAGTCCCTGCACTACTATGGTCCCACTTTGATGCAATTTCAGGTCCATAGACCTCAAGAATACACAGGCATTGCATTAAGTCACGGCAAAAAAAAAATGCGGCAAAATTACGCATCTTTGGGGACGCAATAGAGGAAACACAGCCTAATACATGACATTTGAGCTGGGAACATATATCTTCAGTGTCCTGTAGCCCTCTCCTGACCCATTCTTTTGTTAACAGCCTGATAACTCCTGACAAATGGACACATCAGAAAAAAGCATCCTGACATTTCTGTAAGGGGAGACTGCTATAAATAGATTAGCAGGGAGCTGGCCCCATACAAAACGTGATGAGAGGGGGTGGGTGCCTTTCCTCCAATCAACATTTTACGCCATCTTGGCTGTATGCCCATACATCACACTCCATGTTAAAACAGGAAAAGAAAATTCCCTAACACGATCTGAACTTTCTATACAGTATCAAAATGTGGAGACAGCAGATATGATTGTAGAAATTTATGTAAGGAGATTTGGTTCATCTCTGTGTATCATCTGAGCCCATTCACTTCACTGGGTGTATGGAGGGTTTACATCCAGTTTAATGAATGTGACTAGGGATGAGACGAACACCCCCCGGTTCGGTTCACACCAGAACTTTCAAACGGACCAAAAATTTGTTCGAACTTTAGAACCCCATTGAAGTCTATGGGACTTGAACATTCAAAATAAAAAGTTCTAATTTTAATGGCTAATATGCAAGATATTGTCCTAAAAAGGGTTTGGGGACCCAGTTCCTGCCCCAGGGGACATGGATCAATGGCAAATGTTTTTTTTTAAAACTGAAGTTTTTTCGGGAGCACTGATTTTAATGATGATTAAAGTGAAAAAAAGTGAAATATTCCTTTAAATATCGTGCCTGGGGGGTGTCTATAGTATGCCCGTGAAGTGGCATATGTTTCCCGTGTTTAGAACAGTCCCTGCACAAAATGACATTTAACGGGAAAAAAAGTCATTTAAAACTGCTTGCGGTTTTAATGTAATATCTGGTTCCGGCAATATGGATGAAGATCCTTGAGAAAAAAATGGCATGAGTAGCCCCCCCTACCCATTACCAGCCCCTCTGGGTCTTGTACGGATATTAAGGGGAACTTCGTACCCATATTAAAAAAAGGAAAGGCGTGGGGCCCCCAGGCCCTATATACTCAGAACAGCAGTATACTGGTGGTGCAAACAAGACAGGGACTGTGAAGGTTTGTTGTGTTAAGTAGAATCTGTTTGTAATTTTGAACTGGTACATTTTTAAAGTGTAGCTCCAGTCAAAAAAATCTATTTTTAAGCTTTTTGGAAAACATAGGGAAGGGTTATCACCCCTGTATAATTTTTTGGACCGTCCATCGTTTTTCATCTCACTTCCTGTTGTCACCTTCCGTTTGCAAGTTGGATGTTTGAAAGTAGGGGCCTGCCCTATATGCTCTGTAGAAATGTGGACCTAAGGTGTTGGTGTTGCCACAACACTGTAAGCCCTCAAAGTGACTCTTGGTGGGTGCTGGAGTCCCCTGCTGTGAACGATTATATCAAGAATTGTAATTACATGTCATTGTTGAACAGTGGTAGAAGAATTGGGCCTTTGGTGGTTGTGGTTGGGTGGTGGTGGTGCTGGTGCCACAACACTATAAATCCTCACAGTTACTCTCGGTGGGCGCAGGAACGGGCCCTGCTGTAAAATATTATATCAAGAATTGTAATTACATGCCCCAGTTAAACAGGGGCTGAAAAAATGGGCCGTTTGCACTGGTGCTGGTGCCACGACACTGCAACCTCTCCCAGAAACTCTAGTTGGAGTGTAGGAATGAGCCCTGCTGCAAAGCATTGCATCAAAAATTTTAATTACACGCCCCTGTTAAACAGGGGCTGAAAATTGGGCCTTAGCCACTGGTGGCGTCACCCAGAACCAAAAATGTTCTTCCAAGCTTTTAGCAGGATCATTGAGGAGGAAGAGGATAGTCAGTCAACATAAGAGGATAGTCACTCAGCATCAGCATAGGCAGTCTTGAAGGGATGTGACATTTCAAAAAAAATTATTTGGTTACATCAGCTTCAGGTGCTTGGTAGCTGGTGGTGATCCAAGACTGATTCATCTTTATGAAGGTCAATCGATAAACCAAGTCAGTGGACAGGCACACTCTGTGATCGGTGACAAAGCCTCCAGCAGCACTGAAGATGCAGGACAGGTCAGTAGCTCAATTGCATACTGTGCAAGCTCTGGCCAGTGATCCATCCTCAAGACCCAGTAAGCCAGAGGATTTTCGGTGGGAAAGGTGTCCAAGTCTGACTTTGCCCCAAGGTATTCCTGCACCATGTAAATCAGACGATGGCGATGGTTGCTGGAACCAATCATAAATTGGGGCTGCAGACTAAAAAAAATTCTGAACCCATTGGTCAGACGCCCACCTTCTCCACCGCTCCTTCTGTGACTGACCGAAGCCTCAGCAACACGTTGTCCAGGACCAGGAGTTTGTAACCTCCCATTCTCTGGCAACGCGTTGCACAGACCTTTCTGCAGGGCCTCCCGGAGATGTCTCATCCTCTGCTCCCTCTGCGATGGCAAGATAAGGTCCGCAACCTTACCCTTGTACCGCCAGTAATGGTCCCTCTCCTTGATCCAAAGAATACGAGGATCCTTCCACAGGCTTTGCAGGATCAGGGAGGCCATGCAGCGTAGGATAGCTGAGGCATTCGGTCCAGAGTCCTCTGGGTCACTAAGGACAACATGATCCGCAGCCACCTCCTCCCAGCCACGTACAAGTCCACGGGTTTCTTGGGACTGTAAATCATCCATAAAAGACTACTGCTGCTGATGCTGTGTGCCAGGCTCCACCTCCATGCTGACACAAGCCTCCTCCTCTTCCTGTGTGATGGGTGGCACAGCAGGAACACTGTCTGGATAAAGGGGGCCTTGAGAGGCAAGGAAGTCCTCCTCTTCCTGCCTCTGTTCTGCCTCAAGTGCCCTGTCAATTATTCCACGCAGCGTATGCTCCAACAGGTGGACAAGAGGTACAGTGTCACTGATGCATGCACTGTCACTGCTCACCATCCTTGTGGCCTCCTCAAATGGAGACAGGACAGTGCATGCATCCCTGAACATGCCCCACTGGCATGGTGAAAAAAAACAGAGCTCCCCTGACCCTGTCCTGGTGCCGTGGTCGCACAGGTATTCATTGATGGCCCTCTGCTGTGTGTGCAGCCGCTGCAGCATGGCCAACGTTGAGTTCCACCTGGTGGGCATGTCACATATAAAGCAGTTCTTGGGCAGGTTCAACTCCTTTTGGAGCTCAGCCAGCCGAGCACTGGCATTAAATGATCGACGGAAATGCACATAGACTTTCCTGGCCTGCCTCAGGACGTCCTGTAAGCCCGGGTACCTGCCCAAGAACCACTGCACCACCAGGTTAAGGACATGAGCCACACAGGGCAAATGGGTCAGTTGTCTCTGTCGGAGGGTGGAGAGGAGGTTGGGGCCATTGTCGCAAACCACCATTCCTGGCTTAAGCTGGCATGGCATCAACCACCTCTTGGCCTGCCCCTGCAGAGCTGACAAAATATCTGCCCCAGTGTGGCTCCTGTCTCCCAAAAAAAACAGCGCAAACACGGCATGGCATCTTTTTGCCTGCGTACTTGCGTAGCCCCTTGAACGCCTATGGAGCACTGCTGGTTCCAAGGACAAATCACTGTAAGAGGCCATAGGTGAAGAAGAAGAGGAAGGGGTGGAGGAGAGAGGTGTGTCACAACCAGTAGTAGCATTTTGGAGGTGTGGTGGCGGAACAACCTCCAACACTACTGAACCTGGTCCTGCATCCTTCCCAGCTGCCAGAAGAGTGACCCAATGGGCCGTCAAAGATCCCTGTGTATGCCTGCTGGACCATGAGTCAGCGGTAATATGCACCTTACCATTGACCGCCCTGTCCAGCGAGGCATGGACATTGCTTTCCACATGCTGGTAGGGAGCCGGAATCGCCTTCCGTGAGAAAAAGTGGCATTTAGGGACCTGCCACTGAGGAACCGCACATTGCACAAACTCACGTAAGGGGGCTGAGTCTACCAACTGAAAAGGCAGCAGTTGAAGTGCTAGCAATTTAGCCAAGCTAGCATTCAACCGCTGGGCATGTGGATATCTGGGAGTGAACTTCTTTTGATGGTCAAGCAGCTGGGGCAGGGAAATTTGTCTGCTACAATCGGACGTCGGTGTACTGCTAGCAGAGTGCCTGCAGTTACTTGGCTGTGACACACCTAATTATACACCTTCATTCCTCTCAGTGCAGGTTTCAGAGAGGACTGAAGGTTTAGTGGGGTTGGAGATCCCAGCTGATGAGGAGCAAGGAGAGGTCCGCTTTGTTCTTTGGTGTGGGTCATTAAGGTACGCTTGCCAACGAGCTGCATGGCAGGTCAACATATGTCTGGTCAAGCATGTGGTGCCCAAGCGGCTGATGTTTTGGCCACACAAGATACGCTTGAGACATATGTTGCAGATAGCAGCGGTGCAATCTGATGCACTCGTCTCAAAGAAAGCCCACACCAAAGAACTTTTGGAATAACGCGCAGAGGCAGCGCCCTGCACAGGTGGAGCTCTGTGGTGTGATTCAGTCGGTGTGCTGACCCTAAGCTGGCCCCCGGAGGGCATCCTGCCTCATTGGAAATGTGCCTCCTCCTCCTCTGTCAGACTTCCACTTACCAGACCAGTGAGTCCACTTGGGCAGAGGGTGGTCTCCCGTACGTGTCTGACTTACAACCCCTGGTAGAGTAGACAGGTGGCTAGGAGTGCGGAGTGGTATGAGAGCCTATGATGAGGGCCCAGGAGCTGGAAGCAGGAGAAACCCTGAAGGTGAGTAGGCTGGAACACAGGCAATTGGGGTGCGGAGCAGGGGCTGAGCAGGCGGGTCCGGGTACAGGCAGGATTCGGCAACAGGCGGGCAGCAACGGTACAATAGGAACAGGCAGGAGTGAGGTCAGAACAGGTCGAGGTCAGATGCAGGCGGAGATCAGGGGTGTCCAAGAGCAAGCCGGGTCGTCAGGAGATCGGAGATACAGGAATGCAGATACAGGCAATGGAGCAGGGACCGGGGGAGCTGATGATCAGGCAGCACTTGAATGGAGTATGTGGCAGACCTAAATAGGCCGATTGGCACCAAACACCGTACATGTGCGCGTGTCAACGCACACGGGTGCGCGCGCGACTGAGCGCCAGCACGCACAGCAGTGCCACCAGGAGTGCACACAACAGTGCGCACCGGCGCGCATCGGCGCTCACCGGCGCTAACAGGAGCCCGCACTAGCAGCGCGCACAGGAACACGCGCGCCAGCACGCACCGTCGCACATCGACGCACACCAGCATGGCCAGCACCACGACCAACCAGGTAACTTCTCTGACATCCTCCCTCCTATCAGGCACCCACGTGGAGTCAGTGACCTCATCATCCCCTCCCTGTTCATCACTGGAGCAAACCTGGCAGTATGCTGCAGCTGATGGAACATGACTGCTGTCCTTCTTGGGCATCCACTCTCTCTGCACTCACGTTACTGCCTTCCTCTAGCTGGGTATCATCATCAGAGCCTTCAAAATGCTGGGCATCCTCCTGGATCATGTACCCAACACTGTGGTCAAACAGTTCGGGGGACACCTCAGGAGGACATGGTGGGTCTAGGGAAGGAGTGACTGATGACATTGAGACGAGGGAAGAGGACGCGTTGGCAGCTGCTTTGCTAGTACCCTGAGCCTGGGTGACAGAGGATGAGGAGGATGAGGAGAGCTTGGTCATCCACTTTACCAAGTCTTTGGCATGATGCGGCTCAATACATCCAGCTGCCAAAAATAAGGACAAGCGTGTCCCATGGTCACGTGCTGATGACGATGCACCGCGTCCATAACCAGCACTGTTGTCTCTAGACACAGAGCCTGCTTGCCCTCTTTTATTGGCTCGTGACTGTCTGCCTTTCCTTGTTGGCCTTCCAGACATAGTAATGGCCTGCAGGGAGACGGGAAAACCAGCAATTGGGTAGCTTTCGGGCACACTGACCAGATGACACAGTACACCGACTGTAATTACTGCAGCTGCCTGCCTGTGTTACAGAAACAGAACAACATCAGCAATAAGGGGTATCTTCAGGTGTATACTGTGCTGGAGGCACACAACACCCACTTTAACTGCCTCAGATGACTGTATTACAGAACACCAGTAATAAAGGGTAGCTTCAGGTGTATACTGTGCTGGAGGCACACAACACCCACTTTAACTGCTGCAGATACCTGTATTACCTCCGGTCCTCTCAAAAACCTGCACTGAGAGGGATAAAGGTATAGCAATAGGTGTCCCAAGTACTTGCAGCCAATCTGATAGCGGTACACCACCAATTGATTTTAGCAGGAAAATTTCCCTACCCCAGTTGCTGAACCATAAAAAGAAATTAGGTCCCAGCTCATCTCATGCTCATGCGCGTCTAAATGCTAGCTTGGTCAAATTGCTAGCACTGCAACTGCTGCCTTTGCAGCTGGTAGACTCTGCCCCCTTTTCGAGAATTTGTGGAATGTGCTATACCTCAATGGCAGGTTCCAAAACGCCATTTCTTTTCACGAGAGGCTATTCCGGCTCTCTACCGGCATGTGGAAGGCAATGTTTTGGCCTCATTGGGCAGGGAGTTCAGCAGTAAGGTTCATATTGCCGCTGACTCATGGTCCAGCAGGCATGAGCAGGGATGTTACCTTTCTTTCACGGCTCACTGGGAAACTCTGCTGGCAGCTGGGAAGGATGCAGAACAGGGTTGTTGGAGCTTTTTACACCACCATGCCACCAAAATGCTAGTGGTGATTCTGCCACAGCTCTCTCTTCCACCCCCTTCTCTTCTTCTTGCTCTATGGCTTCTTCTGCAGATTTGTTCTCTAAACCAGTGGTGCACCAGAAGCATTCAAGGGGCTACGCAAGCAGTCAGGCTTAAATATGTCATGTAGTGCTTGAGTTGGTCTGCCTAGGGGACAGGAGCCACACTGGAGCAGATTCTGTCAGCTCTGCAGGGCCAGGCTCAGAGGTGGTTGACACCATGCCAGCTTCAGCCAGGAATGGTTGTATGCAACATTGGCACCAACCTTCTCTCCGCCCTCCGACAGGGACACTCGACCCATGTTCCATGTTTGGCACGCCCTGAATTTAGTTGTGCAGCAGTTCTTGGGCAGGTACCCAGGCTTACAAGATCTCCTGAGGCAGGCCAGAAAAGTCTGTGGTCATTTTGCCAGTCATACAATGCCAGTGCTCGGCTGGCTGACGTTCAAAGGGAGTGCAACCTGCCCACAAATTGCCTCATTTGTGAATTACCCACCAGGTGGAACTCAACATTGGCAATGCTGTAGTGGCACACAGCAGAGGGCCACCAATGAGTACTTGTGAGAGTATGGCACCAGGACAGGTTCAGGGGAGCTTGGCTTCTTTTCGCCATGCCAGTGGCTACTGATCAAGGATGCATGCACTATCCTCTCACCATTTGAGGAGGCCACAAGGATGATGAGCAGCAACAATGCATGCATCTGTGACACTGTCCCTCTAGTCTTGCTGTTGGAGCACACACTTTGTGGAATCATGGGCAGAGCACTTGAGGCAGAACAGTGGGAGGAAGAGGAGGACTTCCTTACCTCTCAAGGCCCCCTTTATCCACTTAGCATTCCTGCAGGCCCGCCAACACACACAGGAAGAAGAGGAGGAGGAGGAGCATTGTGTCAGCATGGATGTAGAGGATAACACTCAGCAGCAGTCTTCAAGGGTTGATTTTCTGTCCCCAACATCATCCTCAGTGACCCAGAGGACTCAGAATCCAGGGCTCTGCAAACTTACACTGCATAGCCTCCCTGATTCTGCAAATCCTGCGAAACGACCCTAGAATTTGTGGTATTAAGGAGAGGGATCATTACTGGCTGGCAACCCTTCTTTAACCATGTTACAAGGGTAAAGTTGCAGAACTCATCCTGACTTCGCAGAGGGAGCAGAGGATGAAACATCTTCAGGAGACCTTCAAGAAAGGTTTGTGCAACCCATTTCCAGACCCTGGGAGGTTACCATTTCCTGGTGCTGCACAACGTGTTGCTGAGGCTTCCTTCAGTCAGATGAAGAGCGGGGGAGAAGGTGGCCAGCTGACTGATGCTTTTAAACAATTTTTCAGTCCTCAGCACCAAGGTCTCATCGGTTCATACAAGCATTGCCAGCGTCTGCATTATATGGTACAGGAATATCTAGGGGCAAGAACAGACCATCCACTGGGTTAATGGCTCTTGAAGATGGACCACTGGCCAGAACTTGCTCAATTTGCAATTGAGCTACTGACCTGTACTGAATCCACCGTGTTTTCTGAATGCCCATTCAGTGCTGCTGGAGGGTTTATAACGGATCAAAGACTGCGCCTGTCAACAGATTCCGTTGATAGGCTCCCATTCATAAGAATGAATCAGTAGCGGATAAGCAGCTATCAAGCACCTGATGCTGATGTAACTGATTGGATGTGCTATGGATCTAGGATCCCTTGAAGACTGCCTATGCTAACTATCCTATTCCTCCTCAATCTTGATGATGCTAGCTTCCAAAAATATTTTTGGTTTAGGGCACCACCACCCAAGGCCCAATTTTTCTGCCCCTGTTTAACTCAATACATTTTAACAGAAACAAAGATTTATAGCGCAAAAAATAAAAAACCCAATGGTGATTAAATACCACCAAAAGAAAGCTCTATTTGTATGAAAAAAGGGACAATAATTTCATATGGGTACAGTGCTGCATGACTGAGTAATTGTCATTCAAAGTGTGAGAGCACCGAAAGCTGAAAATTGGTCTGGTTAGGAAGGGGGTTTAAGTGCCCAGTGGTCAAGTGGTTAAAATCCCTGCTCCTGAACAAACGGTCTTTTTAAAACTTTTTTTTGCATTGTAGGACATTATGTCTCACTTATCTGGCTAACCATCTTTTGGCTGTTTAAAGAGGAAGTAAACCCTGATAAGTTTACTTCCTCTTTCATTCCCTGCAAAGGCAAAGCATAATGGACTACTATGCATCGCATAGTAGCCCATTATGTGTCACTTACCCGACACAGGAGCCAGCGAAGTCAATGCTGTCCCCTGTAGTCCGCCGCATCCATGTTCTCGGTGGGTCTCGCAGCTCCGCCGCTGTCATTCGGCGAAGCCGCGATGACGTCACTCCCGCACATGCGCACGGGAGCCGAGACGCGCGGCATTGCACGGCATCTTCGTTATCGAGGATGCCACGCTCAGTGCGCCTGCGCGCTGCTGTCTACTGCGCATGCGCCGTGGACAGCGTTGCCTGTCTTCGGGAAAATATCTCCTAAACTGTATAGGTTTGGGAGATATTTCTTGGACCTACAGGTAAGCCTTAATCTAGGCTTACCTGTAGGTCAAAGTGGTTTGTAAGGGTTTATAACCACTTTAAATGGCCAGGAAGCAGCAACATGCATGCATGGGAGTCACATCATCATGGCACAGGACAGTGCAGTAAATGTACACTGAGCTGTGCATGCGTGATTCAGTGTACATAAACACTAATAGGCGGGGGAAGGGTTTATGACAGGAGGAACCATATTGGGTCCTGAGTTGAATTCTACTGCTATGCTAGTCTAGGGTGACCAGACGTCCATGGTTTCTGGGGACAGTCCCTGGACTGAGGACACTGTCCACAGAGAACAGTTTCCCCCGGATTTGTCCCAGATTGCAGGTTGTGTGCTAAGGGGAGGGAGGCAGTCCGCCCTGAGTACCATACTGAGGGATGTCAGGCCAGCATCTCCCTTTGCGTCAGCTTTAACTTGAATCGCTGTGTGCCCACCGTCACATAAAAACTGCCTATTATGTAGTGGGCTCCTTAGCCCTGCATTCTTTATGTAGTGCGCTCCTGAGCACTGCATTATTTATGTAGTGCGCTCCTGAGCACTGCATTCTTTATGTAGTGCGCTTCTGAGCACTGCATTCTTTATGTAGTTCGCTCCGGAGCCCTGCATTCTTTATGTAGTGCGCTCCTGAGCCTTGCATTCTTTATGTAGTGCGCTCCCGCGCCCTGCATTCTTTATGTAGTGCGCTTCTTAGCCCTGCATTCTTCATGTAGTATGCTCCTTAGCCCTGCATTCTTTATGTAGTGCGCTCCTTAGCCCTGCATTCTTCATGTAGTGTGCCCCTTAGCCCTGCATTCTTTTTGTAGTGCGCTCGCGAGCCCTACATTCTTTATGTAGTGTGCTTCCGAGTCCTTCATTCTTTAGTGCGCTCCTTAGCTCTGCATTCTTTATGCAGTACGCTCCTCAGCCCTGTATTCTTCATGTAGTGTGCTCCAGAGTCCTGCATTCTTTATGTAGTGCGCTCCCAAGCTCTGTATTCTTTATGTAGTGCGCTCCTGAGCCCTGCATTCTTTATGTAATGTTCTCCTGAGCCCTGCATTCTTTATGTAGTGCTCTCCGGAGCCCTTCATTCTTTATGTAGTGCGCTCCCAAGCCCTGCATTCTTTATGTAGTGCGCTCCCGAGCCCTGCATTCTTTATGTAGTGCGCTCCCGAGCCCTGCATTCTTCATGTAGTGTGCCCCCGAGCCCTGCATTCTTTATGTAGTGTGTTCCTGAGCCCTGAATTCTTTATGTAGTGCGCTCCCGAGCCCTTCATTCTTTAAGTAGTGCGCTCCCCAGCCCTGCGTTCTTTATGTAGTGCGCCTCCGAGCCCTGCGTTCTTTATGTAGTGCGCTCCCGAGCCCTGCATTCTTTATGTAGTGCCCCCCGAGCCCTGCGTTCTTTATGTAGTGCGCTTCCGAGCAATGCATTCTTTATGAAGTGGGCTCCGGAGCCCTTCATTCTGTATGTAGTGCGCTCCCGAGCCCTGCATTCTTTATGTAGTGCACTCCTTAGCCCTGCATTCTTTATGTAGTGCTCTCCCGAGCACTGCATTCTTTATGTAGTTCGCTCCGGAGCCCTGCATTCTTTATGTAGTGCGCTCCTGAGCCTTGCATTCTTTATGTAGTGCGCTCCCGCGCCCTGCATTCTTTATGTAGTGCGCTTCTTAGCCCTGCATTCTTCATGTAGTATGCTCCTTAGCCCTGCATTCTTTATGTAGTGCGCTCCTTAGCCCTGCATTCTTCATGTAGTGTGCCCCTTAGCCCTGCATTCTTTTTGTAGTGCGCTCACGAGCCCTACATTCTTTATGTAGTGTGCTTCCGAGTCCTTCATTCTTTAGTGCGCTCCTTAGCTCTGCATTCTTTATGCAGTACGCTCCTCAGCCCTGTATTCTTCATGTAGTGTGCTCCAGAGTCCTGCATTCTTTATGTAGTGCGCTCCCAAGCTCTGTATTCTTTATGTAGTGCGCTCCTGAGCCCTGCATTCTTTATGTAATGTTCTCCTGAGCCCTGCATTCTTTATGTAGTGCTCTCCGGAGCCCTTCATTCTTTATGTAGTGCGCTCCCAAGCCCTGCATTCTTTATGTAGTGCGCTCCCGAGCCCTGCATTCTTTATGTAGTGCGCTCCCGAGCCCTGCATTCTTTATGTAGTGTGCCCCCGAGCCCTGCATTCTTTATGTAGTGCGCTCCCGAGCCCTGCATTCTTTATGAAGTGCGCTCCTGAGCCCTTCATTCTGTATGTAGTGCGTGCCCGAGCTCTGCATTCTTTATGTAGTGCACTCCTTAGCCCTGCATTCTTTATGTAGTGCGCTCCCGAGCACTGCATTCTTTATGTAGTTTGCTCCGGAGCCCTGCATTCTTTATGTAGTGCGCTCCTGAGCCCTGCATTCTTTATGCACTGCGCTCCCGCGCCCTGCATTCTTTATGTAGTGCGCTCCCGCACCCTGCATTCTTCATGTAGTGTGCTCCTTAGCCCTGCATTCTTTATGTAGTGCGCTCCTTAACCCTGCATTCTTCATGTAGTGTGCTCCTTAGCCCTGCATTCTTTATGTAGTGCGCTCCCGAGCCCTGCATTCTTTATGTAGCGTGCTCCCGAGTCCTTCATTCTTTATGTAGTGCGCTCCTTAGCCCTGCATTCTTTATGTAGTACGCTCCTCAGCCCTGCATTCTTCATGTAGTGCGCTCCTGAGTCCTGCATTCTTTATGTAGTGCGCTCCCAAGCCCTGCATTCCTTATGTAGTGCTCTCCTTAACAGTGCATTCTTCATGTAGTGTGCTCCTGAGCCCTGCATTCTTTATGTAGTGTGCTCCTGAGCCCTGCATTCTTTATGCAGTGTGCTCCTGAGCCCTGCATTCTTTATGTAGTGCGCTCCTGAGCCCTGCATTCTTTATGTAGTGCGCTCCTTAGCAGTGCATTCTTTATGTAGTGCGCTCCCGAGCCCTGCATTCTTTATGTAGTGCGCTCCTGAGCCCTGCATTCTTTATGTAGTGCGCTCTCCGCGCCCTGCATTCTTTATGTAGTGCGCTCCTTAGCAGTGCATTCTTTATGTAGTGCGCTCCTGAGCCCTGCATTCTTTATATAGTGCGCTCCCGAGCCCTACATTCTTTATGTAGTGTCCTCCCGAGTCCTTCATTCTTTATGTAGTACGCTCCTCAGCCCTGCATTCTTCATGTAGTGTGCTCCTGAGTCCTGCATTCTTTATGTAGTGCGCTCCCAAGCCCTGCATTCTTTATGTAGTGCGCTCCCGAGCCCTTCATTCTTTAAGTAGTGTGCTCCCGAGCCCCGCATTCTTCATGTAGTACGACCCCGAGCCCTGTGTTCTTTATGTAGTGTGCTCCCGAGCCCTGCATTCTTTATATAGTGCACCCCCGAGCCCTGCGTTCTTTATGTAGTGCGCTCCCGAGCCCTGCATTCTTTATATAGTGCGCCCCCGAGCCCTGCGTTGTTTATGTAGTGCGCTCCCGAGCCCTGCATTCTTTATGTAGTGCGCTCCTGAGCCCTGCATTCTTTATGTAGTGCACTCCTTAGCAGTGCTTTTTTTATGTAGTGCGCTCCTGAGCCCTGCATTCTTTATGTAGTGCGCTCCTTAGCAGTGCATTCTTTATGTAGTGCGCTCCCAAGCCCTGCATTCTTTATGTAGTGCGCTCCAGAGCCCTGCATTGTTTATGTAGTGCGCTCTCCGTGCCCTGCATTCTTTATGTAGTGTGCTCCCGAGTCCTTCATTCTTTATGTAGTACGCTCCTCAGCCCTGCATTCTTCATGTAGTGTGCTCCTGAGCCCTGCATTCTTTATGTAGTGCGCTCCCAAGCCCTGCATTCTTTATGTAGTGCGCTCCCGAGCCCTTCATTCTTTAAGTAGTGCGCTCCCGAGCCCCGCATTCTTTATGTAGTGCGACCCCGAGCCCTGTGTTCTTTATGTAGTGTGTTCCCGAGCCCTGCATTCTTTATATAGTGCACCCCCGAGCCCTGCGTTCTTTATGTAGTGCGCTCCCAAGCCCTGCATTCTTTATATAGTGCGCCCCCGAGCCCTGCGTTCTTTATGTAGTGCGCTCCCGAGCCCTGCATTCTTTATGTAGTGCGCTCCTGAGCCCTGCATTCTTTATGTAGTGCACTCCTTAGCAGTGCTTTTTTTATGTAGTGCGCTCCTGAGCCCTGCATTCTTTATGTAGTGCGCTCCTTAGCAGTGCATTCTTTATGTAGTGCGCTCCCAAGCCCTGCATTCTTTATGTAGTGCGCTCCAGAGCCCTGCATTCTTTATGTAGTGCGCTCTCCGTGCCCTGCATTCTTTAAGTAGTGCGCTCCCGCTCCCTGCATTCTTCATATAGTGTGCTCCTGAGCCCTGCATTCCTTATGTAGTGCGCTCCTGAGCCCTGCATTCTTTATGTAGTGCGCTCCAGAGCTCTACATTCTTTATGTAGTGTGCCCCCGAGTCCTTCATTCTTTATGTAGTGCGCTCCTTAGCCTTGCATTCTTTATGTAGTACGCTCCTCAGCCCTGCATTCTTCATGTAGTGTTCTCCTGAGTCCTGCATTCTTTATGTAGTGCGCTCCTGAGCCCTGCATTCTTTATGTAATGTTCTCCTGGGCCCTGCATTCTTTATGTAGTGCGCTCCTGAGCCCTTCATTCTTTAAGTAGTGCGCTCCTGAGCCCTGCATTCTTTATGTAGTGCGCTCCCGCGCCCAGCATTCTTTATGTAGTGCGCTTCTTAGCCCTGCATTCTTCATGTAGTATGCTCCTTAGCCCTGCATACTTTATGTAGTGCGCTCCTTAGCCCTGCATTCTTCATGTAGTGTGCCCCTTAGCCCTGCATTCTTTTTGTAGTGCGCTCGCGAGCCCTACATTCTTTATGTAGTGTGCTTCCGAGTCCTTCATTCTTTATGTAGTGCGCTCCTTAGCCCTGCATTCTTTATGCAGTACGCTCCTCAGCCCTGTATTCTTCATGTAGTGTGCTCCAGAGTCCTGCATTCTTTATGTAGTGCGCTCCCAAGCTCTGTATTCTTTATGTAGTGCGCTCCTGAGCCCTGCATTCTTTATGTAATGTTCTCCTGAGCCCTGCATTCTTTATGTAGTGCTCTCCGGAGCCCTTCATTCTTTAAGTAGTGCGCTCCCAAGCCCTGCATTCTTTATGTAGTGCGCTCCCGAGCCCTGCATTCTTTATGTAGTGCGCTCCCGAGCCCTGCATTCTTTATGTAGTGTGCCCCCGAGCCCTGCATTCTTTATGTAGTGCGCTCCCGAGCCCTGCATTCTTTATGAAGTGCACTCCTGAGCCCTTCATTCTGTATGTAGTGCGTGCCCGAGCTCTGCATTCTTTATGTAGTGCACTCCTTAGCCCTGCATTCTTTATGTAGTGCGCTCCCGAGCACTGCATTCTTTATGTAGTGTGCTCCGGAGCCCTGCATTCTTTATGTAGTGCGCTCCTGAGCCCTGCATTCTTTATGCACTGCGCTCCCGCGCCCTGCATTCTTTATGTAGTGGGCTCCCGCACCCTGCATTCTTCATGTAGTGTGCTCCTTAGCCCTGCATTCTTTATGTAGTGCGCGCCTTAACCCTGCATTCTTCATGTAGTGTGCTCCTTAGCCCTGCATTCTTTATGTAGTGCGCTCCCGAGCCCTGCATTCTTTATGTAGTGTGCTCCCGAGTCCTTCATTCTTTATGTAGTGCGCTCCTTAGCCCTGCATTCTTTATGTAGTACGCTCCTCAGCCCTGCATTCTTCATGTAGTGCGCTCCTGAGTCCTGCATTCTTTATGTAGTGCGCTCCCAAGCCCTGCATTCCTTATGTAGTGCTCTCCTTAACAGTGCATTCTTCATGTAGTGTGCTCCTGAGCCCTGCATTCTTTATGTAGTGTGCTCCTGAGCCCTGCATTCTTTATGCAATGTGCTCCTGAGCCCTGCATTCTTTATGTAGTGCGCTCCTGAGCCCTGCATTCTTTATGTAGTGCGCTCCTTAGCAGTGCATTCTTTATGTAGTGCGCTCCCGAGCCCTGCATTCTTTATGTAGTGCGCTCCTGAGCCCTGCATTCTTTATGTAGTGCGCTCTCCGCGCCCTGCATTCTTTATGTAGTGCGCTCCTTAGCAGTGCATTCTTTATGTAGTGCGCTCCTGAGCCCTGCATTCTTTATATAGTGCGCTCCCGAGCCCTACATTCTTTATGTAGTGTCCTCCCGAGTCCTTCATTCTTTATGTAGTACGCTCCTCAGCCCTGCATTCTTCATGTAGTGTGCTCCTGAGTCCTGCATTCTTTATGTAGTGCGCTCCCAAGCCCTGCATTCTTTATGTAGTGCGCTCCCGAGCCCTTCATTCTTTAAGTAGTGCGCTCCCGAGCCCCGCATTCTTTATGTAGTGCGACCCCGAGCCCTGTGTTCTTTATGTAGTGTGCTCCCGAGCCCTGCATTCTTTATATAGTGCACCCCCGAGCCCTGCGTTCTTTATGTTGTGCGCTCCCGAGCCCTGCATTCTTTATATAGTGCGCCCCCGAGCCCTGCGTTCTTTATGTAGTGCGCTCCCGAGCCCTGCATTCTTTATGTAGTGCGCTCCTGAGCCCTGCATTCTTTATGTAGTGCACTCCTTAGCAGTGCTTTTTTTATGTAGTGCGCTCCTGAGCCCTGCATTCTTTATGTAGTGCGCTCCTTAGCAGTGAATTCTTTATGTAGTGTGCTCCCAAGCCCTGCATTCTTTATGTAGTGCGCTCCAGAGCCCTGCATTCTTTATGTAGTGCGCTCCTTAGCAGTGCATTCTTTATGTAGTGCGCTCCCAAGCCCTGCATTCTTTATGTAGTGCGCTCCAGAGCCCTGCATTCTTTATGTAGTGCGCTCTCCGTGCCCTGCATTCTTTAAGTAGTGCGCTCCCGCTCCCTGCATTCTTCATATAGTGTGCTCCTGAGCCCTGCATTCCTTATGTAGTGCGCTCCTGAGCCCTGCATTCTTTATGTAGTGCGCTCCAGAGCTCTACATTCTTTATGTAGTGTGCCCCCGAGTCCTTCATTCTTTATGTAGTGCGCTCCTTAGCCTTGCATTCTTTATGTAGTACGCTCCTCAGCCCTGCATTCTTCATGTAGTGTTCTCCTGAGTCCTGCATTCTTTATGTAGTGCGCTCCCAAGCCCTGCATTGTTTATGTAGTGCGCTCTCCGTGCCCTGCATTCTTTATGTAGTGTGCTCCCGAGTCCTTCATTCTTTATGTAGTACGCTCCTCAGCCCTGCATTCTTCATGTAGTGTGCTCCTGAGTCCTGCATTCTTTATGTAGTGCGCTCCCAAGCCCTGCATTCTTTATGTAGTGCGCTCCCGAGCCCTTCATTCTTTAAGTAGTGCGCTCCCGAGCCCCGCATTCTTTATGTAGTGCGACCCCGAGCCCTGTGTTCTTTATGTAGTGTGTTCCCGAGCCCTGCATTCTTTATATAGTGCACCCCCGAGCCCTGCGTTCTTTATGTAGTGCGCTCCCGAGCCCTGCATTCTTTATTTTTTTTTTTTTTTTTTTTTTTTACATTTAAAAAGGTTTTATTCAAAAATGTAAGCGATACATGAGAAAGTACAGGCGTATAGAACATAAGATGCACAAAAAGAAAAGTTCAAACATATGCATAAGAGATCCAACAGTCGTATAAAATAACAACAATGACGTGTGAAACTACCCTCATCTTTTGGATCTGATCTTTATCTATGTGCAGATTGGTAACAGAAAACAACGCCAAACGGCTCTGGTATAATGACAATACCAAGCTGCGAGCAACAGCTGTACTTCGTAGGAGAGTGGAAATGCAGAGAGTAAAGAAGGAAGAAATAAATGTTAGAAAGAGAGAGGGGAAAGAAGAGAACCAGATACGTGGTGTGATAATGCTCAATGCATAGGAGCTTCAACTATTAACCCATGAAAGGTGGCCTGTAGGTCGACTCCATCGACCACTCATTTTCGACTAATCATTTACATTCCTCCAGTATGCAAATCACCCGACCAGTGACTTATATTCTTGAGAATACCGGTATTCGAACCAAGGAGACCAGGTTTTGTGATGTCGTGCTACAGCTTCCTCTGATTGTGCCTTAGTATCTTCCAGTTCACATATATGGGAAACCTTCAACAACCACTCCCTCAGAGAAGGGGTGTGCGTGGTCTTCCAATATAGAGGTATAAGCGACCTAGCCGCATTTAATAGGTGCCTTGACAGAGAATTTGCGTGTTTTTTCAAAGAGAAATCAGAAATGTTGAGAAGACAACATGCAGCATCTAAAGTAATTACGGTCTCCGTGATTCGGTACACCAGCCTCCTAACATCATCCCAGAATGTACTAATTCTATCACAACTCCACCATACATGAAGCATGGTACCCCTCTCCTGGAGACAACGCCAACATAGATCGCTGGATTGGGGGTACCATTTATGAGTCTTGTCAGGTGTGACATACCAGCGGGTAAGTATTTTGTATGCGGTTTCCTGCATTCTTGTACTGATAGAGCATTTGTGAGCTAATATACAGGCCTTCTCCCATTGAGCATCCGAGAAATCAATTCCCAAATCTGCCGACCATCTCTCTCTACACCGATCTCTCGGTCCCGTCGCCAGATGCTGCAACCAATCGTATGCGGTAGAGGTAGTGTGTAATACCTGTTCCCCTTTAAGGCACACCGACTCCAACTCCGTGAGTTCTCTAGTAAAGTGTTCCCTACGAGGTGACTTGTTAACAAAGGACCGTATCTGAAAATACGTCCATAGAGGCAATAGAGGGATGTCATTATCCGATTTCAACCTTACAAAGTCCTTCATCACCCCCCTATCAAAGCAGTGCATAGCTAAGAGTGGAAGTCGTCTGTCAGTGGGCCTTAGTGTTTGATTCCCCAGTCCTGGAGCGAAGTCAGGGTTATGTTGTAGCGGAGTAAGCGGGCCTCCAGGGGAGGAGAGCACGTGTTGTTTAGCCAACTGATGGAAAACTTCAAGGGTGGTCCCTATTAAAGGGTGTTTCGACATTGCCAGGGGGTACATGGCCCTTGGGGTCCATGGGGAGAATGACAGAGGTACCGGGACTGATTCCCTCTCTAACATCACCCAATCCTTTGCAGCAGAGTGACAATGCCAGTCTACTATTCTTGCAATATGGGAAGCCCGGTAGTAGTTCCGAAAATTAGGTATTCCCAGCCCACCCAGACTCTTGGACTGCATCAGTAGAGAGAATTTGATACGGGGCGTTTTATGGGCCCATAGAAATCTCAGTAATATAGCCTGGAGAGATCTAAAGAAACTCTGCGGAATCCTAATGGGTAGGGCTCGGATTAGGTATAAAACCCTAGGCAGAACGTTCATTTTGCATGTGGCCGCTCTTCCAAACCAGGAAATAGGTTTAGTGTGCCAGTGTTGCAAATCCCTGTCAATGATCTTAAGTAGAGGTATGAAGTTACGGGCATAAACTGCGTCTATCTTGGGTGTTAGCCACACTCCTAAATATTTAATGGCATGTGACACCCACTTAAAAGAACTATTCTCCATCGCACTGTGCAATATTGGGGCTGACAGGGTAACATTCATCGCCTCCGACTTAGAGTAATTAATCTTGAGATTAGATATGTACCCATAGACCGAGAATTCCTTCACAAGTGACGGTATAGACAGGTGTGGATCCGTAATAAAAAACAGGAGGTCATCAGCATAAGCCCCCACTTTGAACTCCCTTCCTTCCACTCTAAAGCCCCGTACCGAACTGTTAGCTATGACTCTCCTAATAAAGGGTTCCAGGGATATAATAAACAATAGAGGGGACAGGGGGCAGCCCTGTCTCGTGCCATTTCTTATGTCTACCCTGTCTGATAAGGCCCCATTGATTTTAAGCTTAGCCGAGGGGTTCTGATACAAAGCGGCTATCCAGTTCATCAAACCAGGTCCCAGCCCTATGTGTCTACAAGACTCAAACATGTAGTCCCAAGCTACTCTATCGAAGGCCTTCTCCGCGTCGGTGGACAGGAGAAGGCCCTCGATGTTTCGCACATGGGCCGCGTGTATCAAATCCAAGGCCTTGGTGACCTTATCCCTAGCTTCTCTACCTGGCATAAAGCCTACTTGGCTCGGGCCAATCAGCCTACAGAGAGAGGGGGACAGTCTCGTAGCAATTATTTTCGCCAATATCTTAACATCTAAATTCAACAATGAAATCGGTCTATAACTTGCGCAGTGTGTAGGGTCCTTGTCCGGTTTTGGAATGACTGCAATGTGTGCAGATAAAAACTCAGGGGGGACCCTCCCACCCTTCGCCAAGGAGTTTAGTGCCGTGTGTAAATGTGGGGTTAGGGTGTCTATAAATGTCTTATAATAGATTGCTGTGTAGCCATCCGGTCCAGGGCTTTTACCCTTTTTAAGTCCTTTAATGGCAAATCTGATCTCCTCCTGATCAATAGGGGCATCTAGTATCTCTGCATCCTCTTTGGTAAGTGAGGGTAGACCCGACCCCTCCAGGTAGTCCCGAATGTTTTGAAGTCTCCCATTACTCATGTCAGGGGGCCTATGTTGTGGCGGGAGATTATAGAGTTTCGTATAGAACTCTTGGAAATGTTGGGCTATAGCGTCAGTCGTTCTGTCTAAACGTCCCTCTTGATTCCGAATCCCCGTGATGTTGGTCTTGGTGTTGAGATCCCTCAGCGCTCTGCCAAGTAGATGGCCCGCTTTATCCCCTTGTCCGTAATACATCTTCTTCCGCAAAAATAAAAGTCTCCTAGTGTGCGAGTCCAATATCTGCCGGAGAGCCAACCTTGCCTCAAGAAGCTCCTTCGCTGATCTCTCCGACAGAGACTGTTTGTGAAGAGTTTCTAGATGTCGGATCGTGTGAGTAAGTCTGCCTATGTCTTTCTCCCTTTCTCTTTTCCTTTGAGCCCCCAATGACATTAGTAACCCCCTGACCGTACATTTGTGAGCCTCCCATATCGAAAAGGGATCCATACCTGGAGTCACATTGTGCTCAAAGAATTCCTTCAGGGTCGTTTCAATCTTGGGGAACAAAGATGGGTCAGTCAATAGGGAGGAATTCAGCCTCCACATCGGAGTCTTTCTGGAAGTATCAGATTGAGTGAGACTAACAGAAATTGGGGCGTGATCGGAAATAGATTGAATCCCTATATGGGAGTGATGGACCTTATGTAAATCTCTTTGGGTAATGAATAAATAGTCAATCCTAGAATGGCGGTCGTGAGGAATCGAGTAAAAGGAAAAGTCTTTGTCTGATGGGTGTAAGTAACGCCAGGTGTCCACCAAGTCCAGGGAGTGGAGAAGAAGTTTAATGGCCTTCAAAGTATGGAAGGAGACTGCCGTCTTCCCCGAAGACGTATCTAAGAGAGGGTCCAGCGGGATATTAAAATCACCTCCTAGAAGCAAGCAACCTGCCCCAAACCCCTCCAATTGGCGCACCAGCATTCTGCAGAACGACAGGTGTGAGGTGTTGGGGAAATATACATTGGCAAGCGTCGTGCTGCATTCTTTATATAGTGCGCCCCCGAGCCCTGCGTTCTTTATGTAGTGCGCTCCCGAGCCCTGCATTCTTTATGTAGTGCGCTCCTGAGCTCTGCATTCTTTATGTAGTGCACTCCTTAGCAGTGCTTTTTCTATGTAGTGCGCTCCTGAGCCCTGCATTCTTTATGTAGTGCGCTCCTTAGCAGTGCATTCTTTATGTAGTGCGCTCCCAAGCCCTGCATTCTTTATGTAGTGCGCTCCAGAGCCCTGCATTCTTTATGTAGTGCGCTCTCCGTGCCCTGCATTCTTTAAGTAGTGCGCTCCCGCTCCCTGCATTCTTCATATAGTGTGCTCCTGAGCCCTGCATTCCTTATGTAGTGCGCTCCTGAGCCCTGCATTCTTTATGTAGTGCGCTCCAGAGCTCTACATTCTTTATGTAGTGTGCCCCCGAGTCCTTCATTCTTTATGTAGTGCGCTCCTTAGCCTTGCATTCTTTATGTAGTACGCTCCTCAGCCCTGCATTCTTCATGTAGTGTTCTCCTGAGTCCTGCATTCTTTATGTAGTGCGCTCCCAAGCCCTGCATTCTTTATGTAGTGCGCTCCTGAGCCCTGCATTCTTTATGTAATGTTCTCCTGAGCCCTGCATTCTTTATGTAGTGCGCTCCTGAGCCCTTCATTCTTTAAGTAGTGCGCTCCCGAGCCCGGCATTCTTTATGTAGTGCGCCCCCGAGCCCTGCGTTCTTTATGTAGTGTGCTCCCGAGCCCTGTATTCTTTATATAGTGCGCCCCCGAGCCCTGCGTTCTTTATGTAGTGCGCTCCCGAGCCCTGCATTCTTTATGAAGTGCGCTCCCGAGCCCTTCATTCTATATGTAGTGCGCGCCTGAGCCCTGCATTCTTTATGTAGTGCACTGCTTAGCCCTGCATTCTTTATGTAGTGCGCTCCCGAGCACTGCATTCTTTATGTAGTGTGCTCCGGAGCCCTGCATTCTTTATGTAGTGCGCTCCTGAGCCCTGCATTCTTTATGTAGTGCGCTCCCGCTCCCTGCATTCTTTATGTAGTGCGCTCCTTAGCCCTGCATTCTTCATGTAGTGTGCTCCTTAGCCCTGCATTCTTTATGTAGTGCGCTCCTTAGCCCTGCATTCTTTATGTAGTGCGCTCCAGAGCTCTACATTCTTTATGTAGTGTGCCCCCGAGTCCTTCATTCTTTATGTAGTGCGCTCCTTAGCCTTGCATTCTTTATGTAGTACGCTCCTCAGCCCTGCATTCTTCATGTAGTGTTCTCCTGAGTCCTGCATTCTTTATGTAGTGCGCTCCCAAGCCCTGCATTGTTTATGTAGTGCGCTCTCCGTGCCCTGCATTCTTTATGTAGTGTGCTCCCGAGTCCTTCATTCTTTATGTAGTACGCTCCTCAGCCCTGCATTCTTCATGTAGTGTGCTCCTGAGTCCTGCATTCTTTATGTAGTGCGCTCCCAAGCCCTGCATTCTTTATGTAGTGCGCTCCCGAGCCCTTCATTCTTTAAGTAGTGCGCTCCCGAGCCCCGCATTCTTTATGTAGTGCGACCCCGAGCCCTGTGTTCTTTATGTAGTGTGTTCCCGAGCCCTGCATTCTTTATATAGTGCACCCCCGAGCCCTGCGTTCTTTATGTAGTGCGCTCCCGAGCCCTGCATTCTTTATATAGTGCGCCCCCGAGCCCTGCGTTCTTTATGTAGTGCGCTCCCGAGCCCTGCATTCTTTATGTAGTGCGCTCCTGAGCTCTGCATTCTTTATGTAGTGCACTCCTTAGCAGTGCTTTTTCTATGTAGTGCGCTCCTGAGCCCTGCATTCTTTATGTAGTGCGCTCCTTAGCAGTGCATTCTTTATGTAGTGCGCTCCCAAGCCCTGCATTCTTTATGTAGTGCGCTCCAGAGCCCTGCATTCTTTATGTAGTGCGCTCTCCGTGCCCTGCATTCTTTAAGTAGTGCGCTCCCGCTCCCTGCATTCTTCATATAGTGTGCTCCTGAGCCCTGCATTCCTTATGTAGTGCGCTCCTGAGCCCTGCATTCTTTATGTAGTGCGCTCCAGAGCTCTACATTCTTTATGTAGTGTGCCCCCGAGTCCTTCATTCTTTATGTAGTGCGCTCCTTAGCCTTGCATTCTTTATGTAGTACGCTCCTCAGCCCTGCATTCTTCATGTAGTGTTCTCCTGAGTCCTGCATTCTTTATGTAGTGCGCTCCCAAGCCCTGCATTCTTTATGTAGTGCGCTCCTGAGCCCTGCATTCTTTATGTAATGTTCTCCTGAGCCCTGCATTCTTTATGTAGTGCGCTCCTGAGCCCTTCATTCTTTAAGTAGTGCGCTCCCGAGCCCGGCATTCTTTATGTAGTGCGCCCCCGAGCCCTGCGTTCTTTATGTAGTGTGCTCCCGAGCCCTGTATTCTTTATATAGTGCGCCCCCGAGCCCTGCGTTCTTTATGTAGTGCGCTCCCGAGCCCTGCATTCTTTATGAAGTGCGCTCCCGAGCCCTTCATTCTATATGTAGTGCGCGCCTGAGCCCTGCATTCTTTATGTAGTGCACTGCTTAGCCCTGCATTCTTTATGTAGTGCGCTCCCGAGCACTGCATTCTTTATGTAGTGTGCTCCGGAGCCCTGCATTCTTTATGTAGTGCGCTCCTGAGCCCTGCATTCTTTATGTAGTGCGCTCCCGCTCCCTGCATTCTTTATGTAGTGCGCTCCTTAGCCCTGCATTCTTCATGTAGTGTGCTCCTTAGCCCTGCATTCTTTATGTAGTGCGCTCCTTAGCCCTGCATTCTTCATGTAGTGTGCACCTTAGCCCTGCATTCTTTATGTAGTGCGCTCCCGAGCCCTGCATTCTTTAAGTAGTGTGCTCCCGAGTCCTTCATTCTTTATGTAGTGCGCTCTTAGCCCTGCATTCTTTATGTAGTACGCTCCTCAGCCCTGCATTCTTCATGTAGTGCGCTCCCAAGCCCTGCATTCTTTATGTAGTGCGCTCCTGAGCCCTGCATTCTTTATGTAGTGCGCTCTCCGCGCCCTGCATTCTTTATGTAGTGCGCTCCTTAGCAGTGCATTCTTTATGTAGTGCGCTCCCGCACCCTGCATTCTTCATGTAGTGCGCTCTTGAGCCCTGCATTCTTTATGTACTGCTCTCCTGAGCCCTGCATTCTTTATGTAGTGCGCTCCTTAGCAGTGCATTCTTTATGTAGTGCGCTCCTGAGCCCTGCATTCTTTATGTAGTGCGCTCCTTAGCAGTGCATTCTTTATGTAGTGCGCTCCCAAGCCCTGCATTCTTTATGTAGTGCGCTCCTGAGCCCTCCATTCTTTATGTAGCGCGCTCTCCGCGCCTTGCATTCTTTATGTAGTGCGCTCCTTAGCACTGCATTCTTTATGTAGTGTGCTCCCGAACCCTTCATTCTTTATGTAGTGCGCTCCTTAGCCCTGCGTTCTTTATGTAGTGCGCTCCTTAGCAGTGCATTCTTTATGTAGTGTGCTCCCGAACCCTTCATTCTTTATGTAGTGCGCTCCCGAGCCCTGCATTCTTTATGTAGTCCGCTCCTTAGCAGTGAATTCTTTATGTAGTGCGCTCCTGAGCCCTGCATTCTTTATGTAGTGTACTCCTGAGCCCTGCATTCTTTATGTAGTGCGCTCCTTAGCTGTGCATTCTTTATGTAGTGTGCTCCTGAACCCTTCATTCTTTATGTAGTGCACTCCTTAGCAGTGCATTCTTTATGTAGTGTGCTCCTTAGGGCCGGTTCACACAGCGGGCGATGCGAGGCGACACGACTCGCCTCGCTCCCGCAAGTCGCCCCCGTTCTGTACAATGGAACCGTTCTGAGAGGAGCGACTCGAGTCGCTCCGACTCAGAAAAAAGGTTCCTGTACTACTTCTGGGCGACTTCGGGGGCGACTTGCATTGACTTCTATACAGAAGTCCTCTGCAAGTCGCCGCTGAGGTCGCGGCGAGGCAAGTCGGAGACGCCTCGCCGCGCCTGCAGTGTGAACCGGCCCTTAGCCCTGCGTTCTTCATGTAGTGCGCTCCTGAGCCCTGCACACTTTTTTTTCTCTATCTTATCTTCATAACATTTGGTATTCAAATCTCATACAATTGTAAGAATTATCTTTTTTTAAATCTTTATTTATGGACGAAATAAGAAATAATGCATATATCATACAATCATTCCATACACACATACATTGTATATATCATTTGTGGAAAATATGCTTATAAAATAGTTAACCATTTGCCAATAAAAAAAATATGTCCCCGGATTTCATTTCAAGAATCTGGTCACCTTATGCTAGTCACAGACTATACATCATCTGTTAATCTCACTTTGCTCATATTTCTACTTAAAGACAAACTAGAAATGACAGAGCAGAGTTATTATTGGCCATGTTCCTCTGTGATGGATCGTGTGTGGATAACAGGTCCTCTTAGCTTCACCACGCCTCTGTGCGAACACCCATGGCTCTGCTCTTCTATAGCAGGCCTTATCCAGAGAGAAGCGCTGTATACAATTCTTCACCCTACAAATTTTGATGTTACGAGTTCAGGATTCGTAACACATCTCCTCCAGCCTCCATGCAGCCTAACCCAATAGATAAAAATACACACTCAAACCGACTACGAATAACCCGAATTGCCCACACCAATCATGACGGCTCAGGAGCTCACATGCAATCACGTGATGAGCTGGGTTGTGAACCCATAACAGAGCCACCGTGCGGAATATACCACAATTTACTAGCACGAATACTTCCAACTAACACCCACCCCTTCAATTTTGGGAATGGATCGATCGAATTAGTGCGCATGCGGACAAAGAAACGGGGCTTTTTTTTACTAACTAGGCTGTCCTGAATGCGCCTGTTTCAGAAATGGTGTAAAAAGTAGCACTGATAAAGACCATTGTGTTATTCGAGGCGCCGTCTTATCCTGCTAAGCCCAGAGTTTGAGTGTGGTGAGCAGGAAGCATCTGTTAGCAGTGTTTTAGGTTACCGTAGCCGAGTAGGAGAGGCAGGTGCCGCCATGTTGGTGTGTGGAGGGGTCCTAGCGTGACCTCCAGCACAAGAAGTGTTGTGAAGCCGGTGACTGCAGAGAAAGGTGTGTGCTGGGGACAGGTGTCAGGGGGCTGCTGGGAATGGGGCGACTCATGGTGGAGGCATGGCAGCACATTGCACCTGTTCTGTTGTCATATATGTGCAGTGTCCCTGTGCTCAACGTTATAGGGGAGCCCTATATGTGTGTGTTCAGTATTATAGGGGAGCCCCATATGTGTGTTCAGTATTATAGGGGAGCCCCATATGTGTGCGTGTTCAGTATTATAGGGGAGCCCCATATGTGTGTGTGTTCAGTATTATAGGGGAGAACCATATGTGTGTGTTCAGTATTATAGGGGAGCCCCATATGTGTGTGTGTGTTCAGTATTATAGGGGAGCCCCATATGTGTGTGTGTGTGTGTGTTCAGTATTATAGGGGAGCCCCATATGTGTGTGTGTTCAGTATTATAGGGGAGCCCCATATGTGTGTGTGTTCAGTATTATAGGGGAGCCCCATATGTGTGTGTGTTCAGTATTATAGGGGAGCCCCATATGTGTGTGTGTTCAGTATTATAGGGGAGCCCCATATGTGTGTGTGTTCAGTATTATAGGGGAGCCCCATATGTGTGTGTGTGTTCAGTATTATAGGGGAGCCCCATATGTGTGTGTGTTCAGTATTATAGGGGAGCCCCATATGTGTGTGTGTTCAGTATTATAGGGGAGCCCCATATATGTGTGTGTGTGTTCAGTATTATAGGGGAGCCCCATATATGTGTGTGTGTTCAGTATTATAGGGGAGCCCCATATGTGTGTGTGTTCAGTATTATAGGGGAGCCCCATATGTGTGTGTGTTCAGTATTATAGGGGAGCCCCATGTGTGTGTGTTCAGTATTATAGGGGAGCCCCATGTGTGTGTGTTCAGTATTATAGGGGAGCCCCATATGTGTGTGTGTTCAGTATTATAGGGGAGCCCCATATGTGTGTGTTCAGTATTATAGGGGAGCCCCATATGTGTGTGTGTTCAGTATTCTAGGGGAGCCCCATATGTGTGTGTTCAGTATTCTAGGGGAGCCCCATATGTGTGTGTGTGTGTTCAGTATTCTAGGGGAGCCCCATATATATATATGTGTGTGTGTGTGTGTTCAGTATTCTAGGGGAGCCCCATGTGTGTGTGTGTGTTCAGTATTCTAGGGGAGCCCCATATGTGTGTGTGTGTTCAGTATTCTAGGGAAGCCCCATATGTGTGTGTGTGTGTTCAGTATTCTAGGGGAGCCCCATATGTGTGTGTTCAGTATTCTAGGGGAGCCCCATATGTGTGTGTTCAGTATTCTAGGGGAGCCCCATATGTGTGTGTTCAGTATTCTAGGGGAGCCCCATATGTGTGTGTTCAGTATTATAGGGGAGCCCCATATGTGTGTGTGTGTTCAGTATTCTAGGGGAGCCCCATATATGTGTGTGTTCAGTATTCTAGGGGAGCCCCATAGGTGTGTGTGTGTGTGTTCAGTATTCTAGGGGAGCCCCATAGGTGTGTGTGTGTTCAGTATTCTAGGGGAGCCCCATAGGTGTGTGTGTGTTCAGTATTCTAGGGGAGCCCCATAGGTGTGTGTGTGTTCAGTATTCTAGGGGAGCCCCATAGGTGTGTGTGTGTTCAGTATTCTAGGGGAGCCCCATATGTGTGTGTGTTCAGTATTCTAGGGGAGCCCCATATGTGTGTGTGTTCAGTATTCTAGGGGAGCCCCATATGTGTGTATGTTCAGTATTCTAGGGGAGCCCCATATGTGTGTGTGTGTGTGTGTGTGTGTGTGTGTGTGTGTGTTCAGTATTATAGGGGAGCCCCATATGTGTGTGTGTTCAGTATTATAGGGGAGCCCCATATATGTGTGTGTTCAGTATTATAGGGGAGCCCCATATGTGTGTTTGTGTTCAGTATTATAGGGGAGCCCCATATATGTGTGTGTTCAGTATTATAGGGGAGCCCCATATGTGTGTTCAGTATTATAGGGGAGCCCCATATGTGTGTTTAGTATTATAGGGGAGCCCCATATGTGTGTTCAGTATTATAGGGGAGCCTCATATGTGTGTGTTCAGTATTATAGGGGAGCCTCATATGTGTGTGTTCAGTATTATAGGGGAGCCTCATATGTGTGTGTTCAGTATTATAGGGGAGCCTCATATGTGTGTGTTCAGTATTATAGGGGAGCCCCATATATGTGTGTGTTCAGTATTATAGGGGAGCCCCATATATATGTGTGTTCAGTATTATAGGGGAGCCCCATATATATGTGTTCAGTATTATAGGGGAGCCCCATATATATGTGTTCAGTATTATAGGGGAGCCCCATATATATGTGTGTTCAGTATTATAGGGGAGCCCCATATATATGTGTGTTCAGTATTATAGGGGAGCCCCATATGTGTGTGTTCAGTATTATAGGGGAGCCCGATATGTGTGTGTGTTCAGTATTATAAGGGAGACCCATATAGGGGCTCCCCTGTAATACTGAACACACATATCGGGGCTCCCCTGTAATACTGAACACACACATATGGGGCTCCCCTGTAATACTGAACACACACATATCGGGGCTCCCCTGTAATACTGAACACACACATATCGGGGCTCCCCTGTAATACTGAACACACACATCGGGGCTCCCCTGTAATACTGAACACACACATATCGGGGCTCCCCTGTAATACTGAACACACACATGTGTTCAGTATTACAGGGGAGCCCCTATATGTGTGTGTTCAGTATTACAGGGGAGCCCCATAGGTGTGTCTGTGTTCAGTATTGCAGGGGAGCCCCATAGGTGTGTCTGTGTTCAGTATTGCAGGGGAGCCCCATAGGTGTGTCTGTGTTCAGTATTGCAGGGGAGCCCCATAGGTGTGTCTGTGTTCAGTATTGCAGGGGAGCCCCATAGGTGTGTCTGTGTTCAGTATTTCTGTGTGTTCAGTGTTATAGGGGAGCCCCATATGTGTGTGTTCAGTGTTATAGGGGAGCCCCTATATGTGTGTGTTCAGTGTTATAGGGGAGCCCCTATATGTGTGTGTTCAGTGTTACAGGGGAGCCCCTATATGTGTGTGTTCAGTGTTACAGGGGAGCCCCTATATGTGTGTGTTCAGTGTTACAGGGGAGCCCCTATATGTGTGTGTTCAGTGTTACAGGGGAGCCCCTATATGTGTGTTCAGTGTTACAGGGGAGCCCCTATATGTGTGTGTTCAGTGTTACAGGGGAGCCCCTATATGTGTGTGTTCAGTGTTACAGGGGAGCCCCTATATGTGTGTGTTCAGTGTTACAGGGGAGCCCCTATATGTGTGTGTTCAGTGTTACAGGGGAGCCCCTATATGTGTGTGTTCAGTGTTATAGGGGAGCCCCATAGGTGTGTCTGTGTTCAGTGTTATAGGGGAGCCCCATAGGTGTGTCTGTGTTCAGTGTTATAGGGGAGCCCCATAGGTTTGTCTGTGTTCAGTATTATAGGGGAGCCCCATAGGTGTGTCTGTGTTCAGTATTATAGGGGAGCCCCATAGGTGTGTCTGTGTTATAGTGAATCCCCATATATGTGTGTTTGTGTTCAGTATTACAGGGGAGCCCCATATGTCTGTGTTCGGTATTATAGGGGAGCCCCCATATGTGTGTCTGTGTTCATTATTATAGGGCAGCCCCCATATGTGTGTGTTCATTATTATAGGGGAGCCCTATATGTGATCCTGTACTCGGCAATATAGGCAATCCCCATATGTGTTCCTGTGCTCAGTATTCTAGGGGAGCCGAATACAGTGGGGGGGGGGGGGGGGGGGTTAAGTATTTGATCCCCTGCTGATTTTGTACGTGTGCCCACTGACAAAGAAATGATCAATCTATAATTTTAATGGTAGTTTTATTTTAATAGGGAGACCCCTTTCACACCGAAGGCGTTTTAGCGCTAAAAATAGCGACTGAAAAACGCCTCCCATGCCACCCCAGTGTGAAAGCCCGAGTGCTTTCACACTGGGGTGGTTCGCTTGCAGGACGGTACAAAAAGTCCTGCAAGCCACATCTTTGGGACGGTTTAGGTAGGAGTGCTGTATACAGTGCTCCTAAACCGCCCCTGCCCATTGGAATGCATGGGCAGCTCTTCATAAGCACCTCATTACGAGCGTTTTTAACCCTTTCTTCGGCCACTAGCAGTGGTTAAAAAACCCCCGCTAGTGGGCAAAAGCGGTGCTAAAACGCAGCTGAAACTAGCAGTGCTTTACTGCTAACGCGGCTGAGTGTGAATGGGGTCATGGAGACAGAATAACAACTAAAAATATCCAGAAAAACTAATTTAAAAAAAGTTATGATTTGATTTGCATTTTATTGAGTGAAATAAGTATTTGATCCCTTCGAAAACATGATTTAGTACTTGGTGACAAAACCCTTCTTGGCAATCGCAGAGGTCAGATGTTTCTTGTAGTTGGCTACCAGGTTTGGGCACATCTCAGGAGGGATTTTGTCTCACTCCTCTTTGCAGATCCTCTCCAAGTAATTAAGGTTTTGGGGCTGAGGTTGGGTAACTCGAGCCTTCAGGCTCCTCTTCATATTTTCTATGGGTTTAAGGTTTGGAGACTGGCTAGGCCACTCCAGGACCTTCTTGAGCCACTCCTTTGTTACCTTGGCCCATGTGTTTTGGGTCCTTGTCATGCTGGAATGCCCATCCATGGCCCATTTCCAGTGCCCTGGCTGAGGGAGGTTCTCGCCCAAGATTTGAAGGTACATGGCTCCGTCCATCGTCTTTGATGTGAATGCCGAAAAACACCCACAAAGCATAATGTTTCCACCTCCATGTTTGATGTTTGATAGTGGGGATAGTGTTCTTGCAGTCGTAGGCAGTATTCCAACTCCTGCAACCACAGCACGTTAAGTTGATGTCAAACAGCTCGATTTTGGTCTCATCTAGGGATCGACTGACTATCAAATCTTTGGGCCCATCTAAGAGTTCATCATGTTGAATTTTATATAATGAAGTGCAGAGAAAACAAACTGATTTGCAAAATGAAATACCACAATCCCACCAAACGACAATAAAGGATGCTTCAGAAAAAGCTAAGTGGATACATTTGGACGGAAGACCCCAACAGCTGGACAAAGCAATCACAGAGATGATAGTTACAGATAACCAGCCATTTACAGTGGTGTCTGACTTTGGATTTCAGCAGTTGATGACTATAGCTGAGCCGAGGTACCCACTGAAGAGTGAAAAGTATTACCGAACTGAAATGCTGGGAAAGATTCACCAAAGGGTAGTTGAGAAAGTAAAGGCTATGCTGCAAACAGAGCATGCTGGCAGCTCACTCTCATTCTCACTCTCTTGGTCAGGACCAACAGAGTCACTGAGTATTGCATGTCACTTCATTGACAGCAGATGACCAAAAAGGCAATTGGTGTTGAATACAAAGGTGATGCAAGGATACCACACGGAGGAGTAAATTAGAGAAATGATTCTAGGCATGCTTGAAGAGTGGAGAATAAACAAAGACTGAGTGATGCTTGTGCTTCGTGACAGCGGAGCAAACATGGTGAAAGGAATGAGGCTTGCTGAAGTGTCAGACCTCAGCTACAGGGTACACACCCTGCAACTTGTGGTAAATGATGGATGGTCTGTCAAGCCAAAGAGCTTTGATAGATATAATTGGCATGCTGAAGAGGTGCGCGGGCCTTTTCCACCATTCAGTCCTTGCCAAGTAGAGACTTTGATGCATTCAGGCAGACCTTGGCCTACCCAAAAACAGCCTAATTCAGACTGTTCCAACACCTTGAAATTCAACACTTCACATGTTGCAAAGAATGCTGGAACAGAAGAGAGCTCTGAGCAGCTATTCAGGCGAACATGGAGGATACAGTTGTCCAACTGCTGATCAGTGGGACATTGTAGCCAATGTCTTTGAGACCCTCCTCCCCATAGAGGAAGTGACACTAGAGGTGAGTCATTATGACTCATCTGTGTCATCTGTCATCCCATGTGTGAGAGTGTTGTCGATGCTTCTTCAAGAGAATGAAGGACCCAACAAATGGCATTAAGGCAGGTCACGAGGGGACAGCCTTACTAAATGCTTTGAGAAGCATGGAGAGAATAAAAATGTTGTACTGGTGTGTTTTGGACTTTTCAGCAATTGGCCGAAAGAAAAAAATGTCCGATAATTGAGCCAAAAATGGGGACCCGCCCTGGTGCCGCCTATCGGGGGCTTCCTATACCATAGAAGAGAGGAGAGCTGTTGCCTGTTTGATTACAGCGCCGGGAACATCACAGCGGTCATTTCAATAGCTGTGTATTCCCCGCTGTGCGTCGTCACAGCCCCTCCCCCTTGTCTGGGGAACTTTAATAGATCACCCATCCCAGGATTGGATGGGGATCTGTCTATCAAAGTGCTCGGACAAGGGGGAGGGGCTGTATTTGACAATGCGCAGCGGGGAACACACAGCTATTGAAATGAAAGCTGTGATGTTCCTGGCGCTGTAATCAAACAGGCGGCAGCGGCTCTCCTCTCCGTTCACAGGCTACAATGGGGATGTTGGCTGCGCTACTAGGGACACTGGCTGGTGGCACTGATGAGGCTGCATTTATTTCTTGTATCATGTCCCCAGTCTCTGACCATCTCCTGTACCATGTGCCTAGTCTCTGACCATCTCCTGTACCATGTCCCCAGTCTATGACCATCTCCTGTACCATGTCCCCAGTCTCTGACCATCTCCTGTACCATGTCCGCAGTCTCTGACCATCTCCTGTATAAAAATATTTTTAAAAACAGTCACTTTCGGTATTGGTGCTGTTTCGGTTTCCGTCCTAGTGTATTTTTCGGTATCTGTTTCGGCACCAAAAAACCCATTCGGTGCACCCCTAGAAGAAAGTGTAGTAGTGTCAGACTCAGTGCAGTGGGGCAGATTTACTGAAACTGGAGAATCTGATGCAGCTGTGCATGGTAGACAATCACTCTTCTAAGCTTCTTCTAAGCTCTCTTCTAACTTCAGCTTGTTCTATTACATTTTGACAATGAAGCATGGAAGTGGATTGGTTTCTGTGCAGAGCTGCATCACATTTTGCTCTCTCCAACTTTAGTAAATCTCCCTGTGTGTCCTGTCCACTGTCTAGCTTTTTGCTCGGCCATTTATACTTTTTCTATGTTTTGGGAAGTCATTTAAGACATTATTATTTTTCAAGCACTTTATTTTTCCCAGTTGTTTACTTTTAGACCTTGTTCATCACACCATTGTGCACTGCAGACAGATGCCAGTTTTGAAATCTGTGTTTTTTTTTTCTCTCCCATCAGTTTTCGGGTAGGTATGATGTGAAGCACGAGCCCTTAATGTTTAATTTTTAATAAACATTAACATTTTTAGTTTATACTTGACTTTTGGTGTTATTTCTGAAAAGTTTCAATGTACAAAATATCGGCCAATAATATTGGCTGAGGTGACCGAAATATCAGTATCGTATTGGCAACAATAAAACGATATTGGTTGATCCCTAGTCTCATCTGACCACAACACTTTTGCCCAGTTCTCCTCTGAATCATTTCAGATGTTCATTAGCAAACTTTAGACCGGCTTGTACATGTGCTTTGTTGAGCAAGGGCACCTTGCGGGCACTTCAGTCCTTCATGGTGTAGTGTGTTACCAATTGTTTTCTTGGTGACTATGGTCCAAGCTGCCTTGAGATCAGTTATTAAAATTCTCCTGTGTGGTTCCTGGCTGATTGATTCCTCACTGTTCTTATGATCATTGAAACTCCACAAGGTGAGATCTTGCATTGAGCCGCAGACCGAGGGAGATTGACAGTTATTTTATGTTTCTTCCATTTGAAAAATTGCACCAACTGTTGTCACCCTCTCACCAAGCTGCTTGGTGATGGTCTTGTAGACCATTCCAGTCTTGTGTAGTTCTACAATCTCCCTTTTAAGGCCCTTTCACACTGGATTGGTGCCAGCGTTAGCGGTAAAGCGCCGCTAGTTTTAGCAGTGCTTTACCACTGTTATAGCGGCACTTTTTAGCTGCTGGTGGGGCTCTTTTTTTTTTACCTGTTGCGTGCCCTATGTGTGTTTCTGTGCTCAGCATTATAGGGGAGGCCCCGTATGTGTTCCTATGCTCAGAATTACAGGGAAGGCCCCATATGTGTTCCTGTGCCCAGCAATATAGGGAAGCCCCATATGTGTCCCTTTACTCTAGAGGTGCACCGAAATTTCACAGCTGAAAACTATCGAACGAAAACTGTGTTTTTTCATTCGACCCACCCAGGGTACCGCACATTGTGGGAGTGTCGGCTACCACCTCAAACAATTGCTATTACCTGGAGACTACTTATATCATGAGTTTTCGTGTATACGTTTGTGAGTAGTTGTCTATTTTGCTTAAAGTGGTTGTAAACCCTTACAGCACACTTTGACCTACAGGTAAGCCTAGATTAAGGCTTACCTGTAGGTCCAAGAAATATCTCCTAAACCTATACGTTTAGGAGATATTTGCCCGAAGACAGGCACCGCTGTCTACGGCACATAGGCGCACTGAGCGCGGCATTTTCAACGATGGAGCTGCCGCGCGTGTCGGCTCCCGTGCGCATGCGCCGGAGTGACGTCATCGCGGCTTTGCCGAATGACAGCGGCGGAGCTGCGAGACCCCACCGAGAAGATGGATGCGCCGGACTACAGGGGACAGCGGTGACTTCGCTGGCTCTTGTGTCATGTAAGTGACACATAATGGACTACTATGCGATGCATAGTAGTCCATTATGCGTTGCCTTTGCAGGGAATGAAAGAGGAAGTAAACTCATCAGGGTTTACTTCCTCTTTAATAACTACTAAATAAAACAATTATCTAAGGATAATGCACAAGGTCGGTGCGGTCTTGTTTTCCTAATTTTCTCTTTGACTGTTAGGATACTGCTTTCCATGAGGGCAGCAAGGCTACAGACACTATTCATCACAAGATCTAGTCAATCTGGTACTCGTGCGCAGGAGTGTTTTATTTTCTGCTATCATTGTGGGGGTGTCTCCCTGGTGCGCCCCAGTCCTCCACTCCCTCCTACTCCCCTCAATCACCGCCTGTCATGGAGCTGTGTTGTCTGGACTGTAGTAACAATGTCCCGCCTCCTGTGACAGATGGCACACTGATCCAAGGGTGGAACATTGATTCAGTGTGACGTGATCACAGAAGGTGGTACATTGTTACTGCGGCCCGGGAAATTCTAACCCTGCTCCGTGACACATGGAGATGGCCAATCTGATCCAGGCACAGGCAGGCTGCATATGATGGACACTGGTGAGGCTGCATTGATCTCTTGTATCGTGTCTTCAGTCTCTGACCATCTCCTTTATTATGTCTGCAGTCTTTGACCGTCTTCAGTATCATATCTGCCAGGTGCATCGAATGGAAATTTTGCTAATACTGTTAGCAATGTGTTTAAGTAAGAAACTGCAGACGTGATACAAGATATGGTTAGAGACTGCATTTTTCTTCACCTTTCTTGCACCAAAGGTGCCAACAATAAATTCAAATTAATTTAAATTGATATTAATTAACAAATTGAATACAATACACTTATATATAAAAATAATATAAATATTTTTTTAAAACAAATTTTTTGTTTCGGTTAGTGCATCCTTAATTTTCGGTATCGGTTTCAGCACCAAAATTTCCATTTGGTGCACCCCTACTTTGCTCAGTGTTATAGGGGAGCCCCATATGTGTTGCTGCGCTCCGCATGATAGGGGAGCCCCAGTGTTTTGTGTTTCTGTGCTCTGCATTATAGGGGAGCCCCTATGTCCATTGTTCCTGTGCTCAGCAGGGATGGCTGCAGCTGAAACCACTTGCTGTCCAGGATGTATACACAGATCAGCCATAACATTTATTACCACCCACCATTACCTGTCAAAGTATGGACTCCACTAGACCCTAGACCTGTGAAGGTATGCTGTGGTATCTGACACCAAGCTGACCATAGCAGATTGTTTTGTTTTTCCCAGCAAATCCCACAGATGCACAATTGGATTGTGCAGCTCAAACTGCCTATTGTGTGCCTCAAACCATTTGTGAATTCATCAGACCAGGCATCCTTCTTTCTTATCTTCATGGACCAGTTCTGATGCTCATCTGCCCATTGTTGGCACCTTTGGTTATGGACAAGGGTCAGCATGTGCACCCTGACCAGTTCTTGGCTGCACAGCCCCACATACAAGAAACTGCATCGCACTATGTGTTCTGACACCTTTTTATCAGAACTAAGGATGAGCTCCGACGTGCTCGCACATCCCACGTGTAGAGCCCGAGAGGAAGTTGGCACTGCACTGCGCTAATCACAGGCAGTGAGACATTTCATGCATCAGAACAATGTCTCGCTGCCTGTGATTAGCGCAACGCAGTGCCGACTTCCTCTCGGGCTCTGCACGTGGGCTGTGTGAACACGTCGGAACTCATCCTTAATCAGAGCCAGCATTAACTTTTTAGCAATTGTAACTCCCATGGGTCTTGTATTTGATCGAACTACACTGGCCATCCTTTGCTCCCCACCTGCATTAGTGATCCTTGGCTGCCCATGACCCTGTTGGCATTACAATTTGACTTTTGTCAAAGTCGTCCAAATTATTGCACTTGCCCATTTTATTTTTTTTACTTTCAACACAACTTCCGGAACAACATGTTGCCCAATATATCTCACCCACTTTCAGGTGCCATTGTAACAAAATAATCAATGTTATTCACTTTACCGGTCAGTGATCATAATGCTATGGCTGATCTGTGTGTACGTGTGTCGGTATATATATTCGAGGCAGGTGTTCTTTTTAATCCCTATTATTATTATTATTTTTTGTCTCATTTATTGCTATCAGATTGGATGAACAGCATCCCTTGTGATAGCATGGACCATCCTTTTTTATGGAGGAGTGAGAGGAGCAACATCAGTTCTCACTGTGTCCCAGGAACCGGATGCCGCCAGTCCCATCCTCCCCAATTATACGGGAGAGCCCAGTAAATGCAGCTATGGGAGGAGGGTGGGACCCCCTTCTGCCACCTGTAAAAGTTATTCAGCAGCTTCTTAGCTGCTAGGTTTACTTTTACATTGAAGGAAAGCATTGAAGTGGCCCTAAAAAATGACATACTGATCATTGCTGTAGCTGCAGTGATGATTGAGAAATTACCCTTCCAATCTAGTGACATACCGGTATGTTGCTGGTCTGCAAGTGGTTAAAATGCTAGATTTATTTGTGATTTTTACATTGGTGACAATCTCTTCAGTTGCTTCTGTCCTATTTGAGGCTTTGCCTATTTCTTGGTTATATGATACAGTAAGATGTGACTTTGAGTAATATAAAATGTTTCTTGTTTAGGAATAAGTCTTACACAAACTTTTTCAGCTGTGTCACCACACAAAAGTGTATTTGAAAATCTCTGCATCATACATTGAGGACATTCTGTCACACTTCAGCATTCAATGGACCTTATTTGAGACCCATACGCTGTATTTCGCAGTACTAATAAAATTGACATGATGGTTTGATATCTGGCAGCAATAAATCTACCTAAGGTCTTTTGTGTCTTTTGTGTTCTCACCTCTTGCAATATACCTAGCATTGTACAAAACTTTGTTTCAGTGGAGAGCAATATGGAATTCAATAATGTCAATATGAGCTGAGCTATTCTTATGTAGGAGATGTCCCATACTTATTTGTAATTGTTGACATCCCAAGCATTGGCCAGTTTTAGTCAAAATTTTCTCCTCTCTTTACCCGTAAATTCTCTAATAATTTGCCTACATTACTTTTGCTTGAGGTGATTGTAGCCATATTAGTGTACTTGCAATAGCAGAAATTGAGTACTGTGAAACTTTTTTTTATTTATTTGCACAAACATCCAAATTTTTAGGACAAGCTTTCAAGTGCACCTGTACTTCTTGGGCCTTGAAGTGGAGACACACCAAAACCTTGTCCTACATTAAGTTCAAGTCCGGCCAAAACATTTTGGATGGTGGGGAAGGATTGTATTTCCCCGTTGGGATTGTATTTGTTTTCTGCGTGATGGCTTCACGCTTTTTATTGGGTCTTAAAGCTGAACAATTTTTTTTTCCCATTCAGTGGGGCTGTACCTGCATTGCATGGGTTAACTGCTTGTTTTTGTCTAGGGCAGGAGTCTCCAAACTTTCTAAACAAATGTCTTTCACATTTCAGGGGGGCCGGACTGCGGCCATTGGGAATTGAAAAGGAAGTCGGGGCATTAGTGGGAATAAGCAATGACCCATCTTTGGTGTCAGTGGGAGGAATAGCGTCCCATTGTTGGTTTCATTGTGAGGAATTGTGCGCCATCTTCGGTGTCATTGGGAGGAATTATGTCCCATTGATAGTATCTGTGGATGAAAATAGTGCTCCAAGGGCCAGATAAAAACGTGCAAAGGGCCACAGTTTGGAGACCATTGGTCTAATGCAGGGATCTCAAAACTATGGCCTCCCCAGCTGTTGCAGAACTACACGTCCCATGAGGCATTGTAAAACTCTGACATTCACAGACGTGATTAGGCATGATGGGAATTGTAGTTCCTGAACATCTGGAGGGCCTTTGTTTGGAGATCCCTTGTCTAGGAGAATGGAGAGCGGGGATATACTTACCTAATCCTCCCTGTACAAGACTTGTCCTTGCAGCCCCAGCCTTTTACTGTTGGAGTGGAGGATCGGATGAGTATACAGATTTTCGGCCAGCCCTTGACGAAACAAGCAGTTAACCCATGTAGTGCAGGCACAGCCCTACTTCATGGGGGAAAAAAAATGACCTGAGTTCAGCTCTAAGACCGTTATCCCCTTTCATGGCAACAGTGTCCCTGCAGCCAGCCTGAGAGTGTAGCGGTTCCAGGCTCACCAATGGAATTGGGAGGGCTCAGGAATGGTGGTGTAACTTTCCAAACCCATAAAAGTAAATGGGTGCCTGGAGAGCCGCTCAGGCCATCATTTTGATTCCAGGAAAAAAAAAAAAATATATATATATATATATATATATATATATATATATATATATATATATATATATATATATAATATTATATTACTGTGCAAAAGTCTTAGGCAGGTATGCAAAAATGCTGTAAATTAACCACTTCAACCCTGGAAGAACTTACCCACTTCCTGACCAAGCCATTTTTTTGTGCTACGGCACTGCGTTGTTTTAACAGACAATTGCGCGGTCGTAAGACCTTGTACTCAAACTAAATAGATGTCCTTTTATTTCTTTTTCCCCCACAAATAGAACTTTCTTTTGCTGGTATTTGATCACCTCTGCATTTTTTATTTATTTTTTTGTTTATAGCAAAAAAAAAAGCAAAAACTTTTTGCTATAATAAATATCCCCTCCAAAAAATGTAAAACAAATTTCTTCCTCAGTTTAGGCCAATATGATAGATTTATGGCATTTGTTTTATTATTTTTACTAGTAATGGCGGTGATCTGCGACATTGCGGCAGAGAGATCGGACACTTTGACACTCTTCTTTAATCGTACATCAGGGGACACAGCCATAGTAATTACTATGTGGGTTATAGTCCACCTTCAGGTGCTGGACACTGGCACACCCTAAACAGGAAGTTGCCTCCCTATATAACCCCTCCCACTACTGGGAGTATCTCAGTTTTTTCGCCAGTGTCTTAAGTGTTGGTCACGACTGAAGATGTGCTGTGCTGAGCTCCACTGGAGCAATCCTTGCTGGGGCCAGCTATGCAGCCGGATCCATTAAAAGTGTCTTTTAAGCCGAATTGAATGGTACCCGGGCCTCGTATCCGAAAAAACAAGGTTTTGCCTGTAACGCTTCTCATTTTAGAGAGCTGGACCCTGGGATCCAGTACTTTTTAGTATTAAGGCCATCAAATTTTACTGGGGGGGTGCTTTTTAGAGGTCCAGGACTGTGGGTTCCCCGAAGGTCCACGGTTCCTGATGGTTTAACAGAATCCACCGTGAAGGGTGAAGATTTGGGTCTGTTGGTTTTACCACAGAAAACCCTGCGGCGGGAAAGGTAAGTGGAGTTTTTCTAAGGAATTCAATTTTTCATTTTTATGAAATGTCTCCTTTTGACTTAAATGTTGTCATGCCTAAGTGTCACCACTGGGGGCTGTATGGAGCACGTACCTTCTCATGCTTTGCTCAGAGTCACACTGTGTCACAGAAGCAGCAGACTTTTTTTCCTCCGGCTAGCAGGCAAACCTCCAGTAAGTTTGGGGGTTTTGCTTCCTCCAGACACCGACACCTGAGCTGAACTCTTCCCCTCTTCAAGAGTATAAGGGAGAACTAAAAACGATCAGCAATTGCATTTTCTTTCACTGCCCCTCCACGAGGGCGGCTTCCAGGTCTCCTGCACGCCACCCTTCCCTCACTCAGCCAGTCCCGTTGAATCGGATGTCCGTGCTTGCGTGAGAAAACTTTTTTGAAAAAGAAAGGAGTGGTGCATGATACAACAGTGGGGGCGGGGCTTAGTGTGGCGTTGCTGTCCTCCAACACGGGAGTGTGTGGTTTTTTTTTTTTTTTTTTTTTTTTTTCAACTCCATTTATGCTGGCTGCAAAATTGTCAGAGACACCTAAGATTTTGGTGATACAGGCATTTACTATTTTCATCAAGCTGAGCATTAATAGCAGCGGCTGTGGCTGGACTATTGCTCAAGCAGTGGATGCGATTTCTTCTGGTAGTACCTCTGCTTTGTGCATCGGGCTATGGTCAGAAGGGGGGAGTTGAAACACCCCCTAAAAAAGAGCTAAAAGGGTCTCCCTCAAGCTCTGGAAAGCCTGCTCATCTCTACAAATGGCATCCTTCCCTGAGAGGGGGTGGCTGGTCAGAGTGAGCATCAGGGCCATGAAATGACTGCAAGTATTTTTAACACTGCAGTCCCTGTTTATTTTATGATATAAAAAAAAAGTTTAGCAACTTTAATTGCATCCCAGTGTGGGTCAAAATGCGACAGGTTCTCTTCCCTTACCCAGGACCCTCAAACTGAGCAACTAGGGGCAGGAGAAGACTAATTCCCTCAGGGGACCGTGGTGGGACTATTGACTCCTCTTCTGGTAACCATATCTGCTGCTTGCAGGGTATCAGAATTGGCTGCTCTTTCTTGTAAAGAAGGTAATATCGGGTTTTTATCTAAACCAGGATATTGTTCTACCTTAATTTTTCCAGAACCCTGTTCTATGGAAGAAAAATCACTACATTCTCCTTATGTGGTGAGAGCAGTCAAAGTCTACTTAAGGCGACTGTTCACATTCGGAAAACAGATGTTTTGTTCGTGTTGCCTAAAGGTCCTAAAAGAGGACAGGCAGCATTGAATTCTACTATTTCTAAATGGATTCTGGTGGATGTAAAAAGACATGAGGATGTCGCCTTTGGGCGCAGTGTAATGCAGATAGCAGTATAAATCCTCTAATCTTACGGTGCCCTACTTTGGTTGTGTCTCCCTCCCCTCAGTTGGCATTGCTCTGGGACAATCCACATAGTAATTGCTATGGCCCTGTGTCCCATTATGTATGATTAAAGAAAGTAGGATTTTTATAACAGCTTACCTATAAAATCCTTTTCTTTTTAAGTACATCATGGGACACAGAGGTCCCGCCCCTCTTTCTAGTATACATGTGTATTGCTTTGCTACAAAACTGAGATACTCCCAGTAGTGGGAGGGGGTTATATAGGGAGGCAACTTCTTGTTTAGGGTGTGCCAGTGTCCAGCACCTGAAGGTGGACTATAACCTACATAGTAATTACTATGGCCCTGTGTCCCGTGGTGTACTTCAAAAGAAAATGATTTTTACAGGTAAGCTGTTATAAAAATCCTATTTTTTCGGGCCAGTGACATTTATACAGCGATCGGTGCTAAAAAAAAAATGCACCGATTACTGTATAAATTACACTGGCAGGGAAGGGGGGGGGGGTAACACTAGGGGCCAATCAAAGGGTTAAATGTTCCCTAGGGGAGGGGCTTTCTAACTGTGGGGGAAGTGGACTGACAGGCAGGGAGTAGAGAGAGATCACTGTTCCGGAACACTTAATTCCTCTGACAGAACGGGGATCTGTTTGTTTATACTGGCAGATCCCCCGTTCTGCCTCTCAGTGGAGAGATCGCGGGTGGCCTGCTGATTGGCTCCCCAACTACCAAATGCGCACGCCCACAGATCGATGTGTATGCGTCCAACGTACAATGAAGGCGATACGCGCAGTCAAGCCAGCCTTCCACTGTACAACTGTGGCGGCTGGTAGGAAAGTCGCTAAGAATGCTTTCAGAAATGGAACTGTGAATATTTGATTTTTTTTATCAATTAACAAAATGGAAAGTAAATGAACAGAAGGGAAATCCAAATTCAATTGTTTGGTGTGACCACCCTTTGCCTTCAAAACAGTATCAAGTCTTCAATTCTTCTACGTACACCTGCACTCAGTTTTTGAAGGAACTCAGCAGGTAGGTTGTTCCAAATATCTTGGATATGAAATATCCACAGATCTTCTATGGATGTAGGTTTCCTCGTATCCTTCTGTCTCTTCATGTAATCCCAGACAGACTCAATGATGTTGGGATCAGGGCTCTGTGGGGGCCAACCCATCTTTTCCAGGATTCCTTGTTCTTTACAGTGAAGATGGTACCTAATGATATTGGCTGTATGTTTTTGGTCGTCTGTCCTGCTAAATAATACATTTGGGACTGGTCACACGCCTCTCTGATGGAATGGCATGATGGTTAAATGATCTTTCTGTATTTCTCAGTATTGAGTACTCCATTGATCCTGACCAAATCTCCAATCCATTTGAAAAAATGCAAGGAACCTCCAGCACGCTTCACTGTTTGCAGACACTCATTTTTGTACCGCCATTCAGCTCTTCGGAGAACAAACTGCCTCCTGCTACAGCCAAATACTTTACATTTTGACTCATCAGTCCAGAGCCCTAGCTGCCATTTTTCTGTACCCCAGTTCCTATGTTTTCATGCGTAGTTGAGTCTTAGCCTTGTTTCCATGTCCCACCAGAAATTGATTTGGATTTCTCTTTTGTTCATTGAAAATAAAATGATTAACACTTTTTAACTATTTTACAGTAAACTTTTTAAACTATTACCACTATTTCTGAAAGCATTCTTAATTTTACAGCATTTTTTTTCTTCACACCTGCCTAAAACTTTTGCACAATAGTGTATTGTGTACACACGCACGCACGCACACGCACGCTGGACAGGAAATGATTAAAGTATATCTAAAACCAAAGCTTTTTTTTTTTTATATAGTGCAGGGGCAACTGGTAACTTGTATATGTCTCTTGTTATCCTTTTGAATTTCTTTTGCTGCTTATTCCTAATATCCCAATTAAAATATTTACCTATGTACCATTTTACCAAATTGTATTAGTGTTAACTTTCACATGGATTAAAAAGTACAATATTTAAGTATGCCTTTTGGATTCCATGTACATTGTTTTTCATTACACATCCTCATTCTGTCCCCATTGTACTCATTCACTCTGTTCTCATTGTATGCTAATATATGCAGCATGGGAGTTCCTTGTCCTGTAAGGATACACCTTGTAGCTGCAGCTTCAGGTATTTCTGCTTCAAGATCTGAGAACTACACTGTCTATATACTCTCTTGTTTTAGTGTACGGGTTCCTTGGAAGCATCAGTTAAATTTTATAGTTTATTGTATTGACATGCCATTTAATACCACATGTAGCATTTTATCTAGGCACTAAGAATTTCCCTTCTTAACATTTTAGTGCCTATTTATGATATCGGAACACAAAGCCACGTTGTCAAGAGTTAAGGAGCACAAGCCTTTACCGGAAAAATGGTGAGTTTAATATTCATCTTAATTTGATGTGTGTATGGTATATTTCTTTAAGGGTCCTGTGGTGTGTTTGCAGTTAAAGAGGATCAAATCCTGTAGCTGCTGACTTTTAATAAAAGGACACTTGCCTGTCTAGTTATCCAGTGCTGTTTTCATCCTGTCTAGTTCTTCATGGGTCTTTGAGTCCCTGATGCCATCATCTTTACTGTGGGAAACAGGCTGTAACTCCTTGTGGCTTCATAGATGGCTGCCTACTAAATGGTCTTGCACCCTTCTTGGACCTGTGACGTGTCCCCCTAAGGCTGCAGGCAAAGAGAGGGGTACTGAACTTCTTCTCAGATCACCTAGGCAATCCAAGCATAAGTGGGAGCGGATACCTATCAAAACTAAGTACCTGCTCCCTACTAAAAATGAGCATGTGGTAAAGGAGAGGGGGAGGATATAAGGCAGAATAAATCCCCTTTAGGGTGAAGTTCCATGTTAATTAAACATATAAAATATGAGTTGAAATGTTTTAAGGATTTTCCTTTGAAAGGAAATACATTGACGTAATTCAAATATGTTCTGGAGTTTCAATGTCAGATCTCTGTCCTTTCCTCGCTGTGGATGAATGATTACTATGTATGTGCAGTAAGTTTTCTGAGCATTATACCTTTTGCATATGTAACTTTGGCTGTGGCCACCAAAGATTACAGGCATGTGTTTTTTGTTTTTTTTCATTCACATTTTATTAGGCCACATAAAAAAAACATTTACTAAAAGAAATGCAGGTTATGCTTGGGGCCCCATTTACAAATCTCTTAGCAGCAATGCCGGTTCCCGATAGCGATTTGTAAATCATATTTCTGCATGCCGCACATAGGGAGGGCAGCCCCTTGAGGCCCCATTCACATATTGCTTAGTGGGAACACAGATTCCCACTATTGCTTTGAAAAGCGAATTTCTGCACGTCACACATAAGGCAGTCCATTCACGTGACCACATTCACATCATGCCAAAGAAGCTCATAGACAAAATTTGGTATTTTTTTTTTTTACATGTGCACTTTGCCATGTGACAATCACAGCAAAAGACATGTATCAAAAATTGGAGATGCAAATATCAGTTGAATTTCTCTACTTTAAATCTTCATGCATCTAAAAGGTTTACAAGGGACTGCACTGTTTCAGACGAACACTTGTCCTTCATCAAGCTGCATGCAGCTTGATGAAGGACATGTTTGTCTGAAACTGTGCAGTCCCTTGTAAACCTTTTATATGCATGAAGATTTGAAGTAAAGAAACCCAACTGAAACTGAGATTGCATCTCCAATTTTTTGATATATCTATATATATGGGATCTTCTCCCCGCACCTGCTGTCATAATTTAAAAAAAGATTTTTTCTTTGTTTAATTTGGACTGCAAGGTCTGCTTTGATACCACCATCCGAGAAGAGTAAAATCTCATACTTTATTGCTTATAACAGGGTGACCCAATGTTCTATTTTAACAAGTTTCTATTCTCAGTGTGTCGAAATCTGTTTGGGCAGCTAGTCACTTTAAAGTCAATATATAGTCATCTTTTGCCAATAATTATACATTGTTTGATAATTTTCCTATTGCTTCCTTGCTAGGTAATTGTTCACTGCCTGTAGAGCCGGTTTCCTTTTAAATATTGGTGAAATGTAGACATGTTTAAGCTGACCATACCTTAAAGTGGTTGTATAGTCAATTTTGGGACTTTTACCTACAGGAAAGCCTATAATAAGGCTTACCTGTAGGTAAAAAAAAATCTCCTAAACCTGTACAGTTTAGGAGATATTCCCCTCGCAAAGCGCCTCTGACTGCATGCGCATAGGGGATTCTCGGCTGAAAGTCCGGCAGACGCCGAACCCTGCCAGGAAGAAATCTGCCGCGCGCATGCGCGGGAGTAATGATATCGCGGCTCTGGCCACTCACAGCGCCGGAACCGCGATACCCGGAAGAAACGCCAAGGGAACATGTCAGCTCCCTTGGCGTGGATCGAGCCAGATGTCGGGGCCTTGTTCTAAGGTAAGTATTTCATAATGAGCTAGTATGCGGTGCATACTAGCTCATTATGCCTTTTCCTTTGCAGGTGAGTAGTAAAAAAAAAAACATTCAGCGGGTTTATAGCCGCTTTAATAGATTATTATTATTATTTTTTTTTTTTCATTCAGCCTTTGTTGCAAGAGGGCCACCCACTTAGCGAATTTCTGCAGGTTCATCAGAAACCAGCTGAAATTCGTATAGCGTATGGGGAAGCTTTGGAATGCACCCTGCCTCCGATTACACGTGAGAACTCCAGCGATCAACTGTGAGAGGCAACTCCATTGAAAACAGTGGGAGGTTGCCGGCTCCCGCAGTTTATCATGCCCACCTGCGTGTAATCCCTCATGCAGCAATCACAGGCAACAGCCACCAGCCTTGGATGCAAGCAGTCTGCGCCTAGGGCCGAATGCTGTTTGAGAGATTACACGCGAGTGGTTGCGATTAGCTTTGGGAACCAACAGCCTCTTGTTGTTTTTCAATGTTTCTTATTGTAGGAGCCCCCGCTGGGGTTCTTGCATGTAATCAGAGGCAGAATGCATTTGCAAGTGTGGTTACACCCTTAAAATGATTATAAAAAAATGTTTTTCCCCAATAAAAATAATAAATATGTTATACTCACCTGCTCTGTTGCAGTGTGTTTGTTCAGAGCAGCCTGGATCCTCCTCCTCTCGGGTCCCTCTTCTGAGATGCTGCTCCCCCCTCCTGTTCAGTGCCCCCACATTCAGCAGCTTGCTAGGGGGGCACCTGAGCTTAGTCACAGCTCACTGTGTTCATTCAGGCATGGAGACCTGCCCCCTCTCTTCCCTGATTGGCTAGCTGACTTTGACAGTAGCAGGAGCCAATGGTGCTGCTGCTGTGTCTCAGCCAATCAAGAAGGAGATTTTTGGACGGCTAAGACACTTTTGGACATCACTGGACAGAGAGAGACCTCAGGTAAGTGTTAGAGGGGCTGAGCGGGGGGGGGGCTGCTGCACACAGAAGGCTAAAAAATCCTTCTGACTTCACAACCCCTTTAAACCCCGTACACATGGGCTGAATGCCGGCTGACATTGGCCGGTTCAATAAAAACGGGCCGATGTTCGGCCCTTGTGTATGGCACCCAGACCTACAGAAGCCGACTTCTGTTGGATGACCATGCTGGGCAACCAGCAGTCGACTGGCTCCTGAGGCCCATCGGCTTGGAGCGCCGATCAGGGTGTTCTCGGGTGGGGGAGGGGGGACGTCCCCCTGTCAGAACAAAAACGGCTCAGCAGGGAAGATCACTGTACTAATGTTGGATGGTTAGTACAGTGGCTCTGACAGTTTTTTTTTGTTTGTTTTTTTTCTTTTTTTTTCGTTCTACCAAAAAACGAATAGTGTGTACTAAGCTTTAGTCTTGTATAGATCACATATCTCAAACATGGATCTGCTTTTGTTTTGATGTTGGAGCTTAAAAGGAAAGCTACATTAAAGTGATTATAAAGGACCGTTTTTTTTTTTTTTTTTTTATTAACAACATACATGTCATGTCCACATCCTCTTCTGGGGTCCCCTGGCGGCTCTCGCGGCTCCTCCCCACATCCGATAACCCCCTTGGAGAAGCGCTCTTCCGAGGGGGTTACCACAGACACGAATGCCGGACTCGGCCCAACCCCCGCTGCCAATTTGATTGACGGCAGCAGGAGTCAACCGCTGTGCTTCTATCAGTCTAGCCGATCAAGAGGTGACTGCCAGGTGTTTTTTTACCTTCATGCATAAGATGCAGATAGATGAAAGTGAAAAAAAGAGGGTTTACAACCTATTTACCGTAACATACAACTCAATCATTCTAGATGCTTACAAGGTTGTGGTGGTGTGTATTTTTAGAGGGCAAAGATACCTATCTGATCCTTTTTAACCTATTTTCTTCATTTATACTTCATTCAACACTAGCCTTATTTACAAGGCCTGCTTTTTGTGAATTTTGAACATGATTTGGGGACACGGGAAGGTTTAATAATAATTTTTTACATAAAAAAAATTACAGCTCATACCTTTTTGTAGTATAAAAAAAAAAAAAAATACAAAATTGCCATTTGTAATACATGTGGTGTTAAACCTATAGGTGTTAATAAAAAATCGAATTACTACCTCCAGATGTTTGCCTGTTATTTCAGATCACCAAAAAGCCTCTTTAGCCCCACCTTTTTCAAAATCTTAGTCTATCCAAACCCCAAAACAAAAATGTATTATATGACAGCTGATCAGTCCTTAGATGTGGTAGCTGCATTAACTTACAATTTTCATGCTTTTTGTTCCTTTTTTTATTTTCACCTGGCGATCCCACTAGTAACACACTTCCTGTCTTAGCGTTAATTTACACTTGCCTTGACTTTAACACACATTAAAACGCCTACTGCTTTAGCCTGCTTTTTTTGATGCTTCTGTGATGCTTTGGTGATGCTGGATATCCTTTGAAGCTGACCTTCATCTTAGTTTCTGTGGTCAAAAAAAGCATTCGGCTGTTAGCTCCAACTACAAGCACTTCTGATCTCTAGAGGCACTGGTGATGTAACCAGGGCCTTGCAAAAGAAATCTGGGAAGGCTACCTCACCCAGTGCCTTCCCTGGAAATCTTGTGTATAAACTGCAAGATTGTGTGAGATTTTTAGCAAAGACATCTGCAGTGTTGCAATATATACGTGTGTATAGGCCTGCAACTAACAATTATTTTCATAATCGATTAGTTGGTCAATTTATTGTTTTATAATGCGATAATGACCTAAAAAAAAAAAGTAGTGCATAATTTAGTTAATATGTAAAGTTAAAAAAAAAAAGCTATTTATTCTTAAATGTTATCTGTTTGCAGCAGTAAATAATAAATAACCAGCTATATGGTCAAGGAACAAAATATCGAATCCATTCTGAGAATAGCATACAAGAGATATACTGTATATACTACTAGAGGTTGAATCTGCTACAACTCATCAGACTCTGAGATCAAAAATTTTAGTTCAATAAAAAAATTAAATGGATTTAAAGTGCTGTTTTGCAGCTCTTCATTCAGGACTGTAATATAATATATATGACAGACGTCCTTGTCATAGGCAGATGGATAGCTTGATACAAGCTACCTGCACCTGCTGTCATTTATGCTGGTAAATACAAAAATATCATTTAATATAAAAGTAGTACTATAAAAGCTTTTATTTTATTTTTTCATTGATAATTTTAAATATAATGCACAATACTGGTAAATGTTTACTTTAATTGTAATGCCTTATATTACCTCTAGTCTATCAGACTCCACCTTTTCTGGGTTTAGATGCTGATCTTCCCTTCAAAGCCTTTAACCATTTCAGCTCTAGAAGGATTGGCTCCCCTAATGACCGGGCATTCTTTTTTTTGTGATACCGCACTGCATCGATTTAACTGAAAATTGCGTGGTCTTTCAACGTTTTAGCCAAACAAAATTGATGTCCCGTCCCCCCCCCCACACAAATAGGGCTTTCTTTTGGTGGTATTTGATCACCTCTGCGGTTTTTATTTTTTGCGCTATAAACAAACAAACAAAGAGCGTAAATTTTGACGAGAAATTTCTATTTTTTTTGCTATAATGCATATCCCAAAAAATTATAAAAAAAAATGTATTCATCAGTTTAGGCCAATATATATTCTTCTACATATTTTTGGTAAAAAAAAAATTGCAATAGGCGTATATTGATTGGTTCACGCAAAAGTTATAACGTCTACAAAATAGGGGATAGATTTATGGCATTTTTATCTTTTTTACTAGTAATGGCGGCAATCTGAAACTTTTAGCAGGACTGCAACATTGCGCTGGACAGATCGGACACTTTTGACACTTGTTTTGGGACCATTGACATTTATACAGCAATCAATGCTATAAATAACCCCTGAATACTGTATAAATGTCACTGGCATTGAAGGGGTTAACATTAGGGGGCTATCAAAGAGGTAAAATGTGTTTCCTAGGTGTGTTCTAAGGCCCCTTTCACACTGGGGCGGTGCAGGCGTCGGTAAAGCAGCGATATTTTTAGCGCCGCTTTACCGTCGTTTTAACGCTGGTATTTAGCCGCTAGCGACGCAGTTTTAACCCCCGCTAGTGGCTGAAAAAGGGTTAAAACTGCTGCAGCAGCACTTTGCTTGTGGTATAGCCGCGTTGCCCCATTCATTTCAATGGGTAGGAGCGATTTAAGAGCAATGAATAGATGCTGCTAGCAGGACTTGCTAGTGCACTTCTCCAGTGTGAAAGGGGCCGTTTTTTTCAGGCACTATTTTTAGCGCTGTAGCGCCTGAAAAATGCCCCGTTGTGAAAGGGGCCTAACTGTAGGGAGGATGGGCCGTCAGGGACATGACAGAAATCACTATTCTCGATGACTGACTGACTGTGAACAATTGATCCCGGTCATGTCACCTGTCAGAATGGGGAATTGCCTTGTTTTCAAAGGCAGTTCCCCATTCTGCCTCTGTATTAAGCGATCACAGGTCACCGGCGGGCATTGAGTGCACCCGGCCTGCGAGCACGCTCCCGCAGCCATACAGCTACAGTGATTTGTGCAGGAGAGCCAACCTGGCATCGTATAACGACGGCGGTTGGTCAGCAAGCAGTTAAAGTGATTTTTATTTTCTATTTTTTATACAATAAACGTATCACACTTACCTGCTCTGTGTAATGGTTTTGCACAGAGCAGCCCCAATAATCCTTCTAAGGTCCCCCACCGACGCTTCTGGCTCTTCCTGCCTTCGGAGTGCCCCCTATAGCAAGCTGCAACGTATAGTATAGAGTTCCCCTATAGCAAAGTAAAAATACTTCTGCCTTTTAGAATCACTCGCTTCCTTTTGCTGCCCAAGACTACATCTCCCATCAGTCATTACTGACATGTATGGACGGAGTATTGAGCTGTATGTGTGTTGCTCTGTATTTTCTGATATATAAAATACACACATTCTGTATGCAGACCAACTAATCAGCTGACCAATTAATCGATTATGAAAATAGTTGACAACTATTTTCCTAATTGATAATATTTGATTATGTTGATTAGTTGTTTCAGCCCTACATGCGTAAAGATGCATAAATGACTGCACCATAATTAGTGCATGCATTGCTTTTCAAAAATGCACTGCACTGGATTGCATGGAACTGTGGTACCACACGATCCACTGCAGGCAAATGCACTTGGTTTGTAATATGTGTTTTGAGTCGTCATTAGGAATACATTGACACCGACAGCAGATCACACGCCCCAGTGCATTTTTTATATGGTACAGAAAACACGCACAGAACATGGGTTTCCTGTACCGCATTCCGGTGTGAACAGCTTGCAGCTTCACAACAGGGTGCGTACTGCACATTCGCGAGTTGCGCTGTGCCTGCTAATTGGTCTGGCAGTCTTCTGGGACGTCTGACATCTCCTAGAAGACTGCATGGAAGTAGGGGGAGATGAGAACTTTCTGCTCGGAAAGTAGAAGCCGCTACCTGTCAAAACTAGGTACATGCCAAATGTGGCAGGGGAAGGGGGGAGCTGTGCTTAAAGCGGAACTTTCCCTTTTAGGTGGAGCTTCGCTTTGTCGGGCAGCCCTCAAATTTTCCACTCTCCTGCTCGCATTTTGCGAGTGGAAAATGAGGGCTTGCAAGCAGAGCTGCCTGGGAGTGGGGCGTTGAGTACCACCGGCGGGTGGGGTGGTTCGAGAGCTTTTCTCTCAGTGATCGCTATGGTGGAAGAGAGCATGGAGGAAGAGGAGAGCCATGAGGTCACCAAGCAGTATAGTGCGCTGTTACAGCTTGCATTGAAATTGCCTCCGCCCTGCTCGCCATCACACACAGCCCCAGACAGAATGCGGGTCCAATGCTGGGATGCATGCTGTCTACCACAGGAGCAGGGTTAGGAGGAAGCGGGGCTGTGTGTGACGGCGAGCAGAGTGGAGGCTATTTCATGTAAGCTGTAATAGCGTGCTATTCTCACTTTGTGATCCCCTGGCTGTCCTCTTCCTCCAGTCATGATCTGGCCACCCTCTCTCTTCCTCCACCCTGGCGAGGCTGCAAAGATGGGCATAGGTGAGCCTGCATTGATGGGCACAGGTGAGGCTGTGCTGAGGGGAACTAATAAAGTTGTTAATATTTATTTTTGTAACTTAAGGCCCCTTTCACACGGGGCGGATCAGTAATGATCCGCCCCGTGATGATCCGCTCGCTCAGCGGGGATCGCTCCGTTGTCCCCGCTGAGCCGGCTGCGGACAGGGCGGTCTCCGCACACTGTGCGGGGACCGCCCTGTCAGCTCTCCGCTCTCCTCTATGGGGATCGGATGCGCATGGACCGTCTGTCCGTGTTCATCCGATCCGCTCTGCAGACGGATAGAAAAATAGGATTTTCCTCCGTCTGCAAAATCGGACAGTAGCGGAGGCGGACGAAATCGGGTGTCTGCGGATGTTTATCCGCAGACACCCGCTATCCCATAGGGATGAATGTATGCCCGTATTTCATCCGCAAACGGATGGATGAAATACGGACATATCGTCCGCATGTGTGAAAGGGGCCTTAATTCTGCATAAAGTGTGATTTCGGGAGATAATTTATGAGGGCGTGATCAGGGGCATCATTGAGGGAGGGGCAAGGAAGGGGTTGGGTGTGGCAACTGGTGGGTAATAACCCTTGAGGCCTGGCTAGTAGCTCAGGACTTAAAATTTTGAGCCCTGATGTAGACTTTAAAAAAAAAAAAAGGATTATTCTGTTGCCCATCTGTAGTTATGTGGTCTATTTGCCTTACCGAAGGATTAAATGTTTTTGTTTTTTCTTTTCTTTTCTTTTTTTTTTATTTCTCTTTTCTTTTTTTCTTTTTTTTTTGGTGTGGGAAAACCCCAGAAATGTGGCATTGGGACTGCTGTGCTTTAGCAGTTAATGTTTGTGTGTTGATGACCTTGTAATTTTCAGCCATATGTTGTAACTGCTTTCACCTTGCTGATAATTTTTTTTTTTACATGGTAAACTTGTTACTTGGATACAACTCATAACCTTCAACAGTGGCATGCTTTTATGGTATTGTGCACACGTTTTAGGGTAATTGTTCTGCTCTTTGTAGATATGTTTGCTTTAGGTGCAAAAGGTTTGCAGCTGATAATCTTGACATTTATCAGATTTTCTGTGTAGTGAAATGACCTGTGTATAGGCTCACGTACTGACCTGTTTATGGGTGTCCTCCAAGTTTCAAGGATAGATATTTGCTTTAATACTGAACAGTTGGGATGAAAAATTTTATAAATATCTGTTTCTGTTGTCCTTTACACGATGTGGACATTTGGCACATGGAGGAATGGTCACTTCTTTTGATGGGCAGTTGTTGCCGATTGAGCCCTCTGTAACCAACACTGAGAAGGGCTTGTCTGTGAATAAGCTTGAAGTAAAATTAAAGGGGTGTGTGTGTGTGTGTTCTTTTTTTTTCTTTCCAATTAGTAGGGAAAAAGGCAATGGAACATGTTCAAAATCTTTAGATTTGTATTCCATCTGGCTTTAATAAAAAAAAAAAATACAAATAAAGGTATCAAATTGGAAAAAAAAATGTTGGCTACAGCACAAACTTTAAAGCATGACTAGGTGTGTGTTTAAAAAAAGGAAAAAAAAAAAGAAAATCAACGCCTCTCCTGCACCCTCTGCCACTTTTTTTTTTATTTCCTTTAATACAAAGATTCATAAACATACCTTTTTTAATTCCTGAAGTCTTAAAGCGGTTGTAAACCCGCTGTTGTGTTTTTTTTTTTTTCCACCTGCAAAGGAAAAGGCATAATGAGCTAGTATGCACTGCATACTAGCTCATTATGAAATACCTTAGAACGAGGCCCCGACATCTGGCCCGATCCACCCCGAGGGCGCTGACGTGTTCCCTCTGCGTTTCTTCCGGGTATCGCGGCTCCGGCGCTGTGCGTGGCCGGAGCCACGATATCGTCACTCCCGCGCATGCATGCGGGAGATTTCTTCCTGACAGGGTCCGGCGTCTGCCGGGCTTCCAGCTGGGAATCCCCTTGTTTGCATGCGCTGCTGCAGTCAGCGGTGCATTGCGAGGGGAATATCTCCTAAACTGTACAGGTTTAGGAGATTTTTTTAGCGACCGGTAAGCCTTATTATATTATTATTAAAATGACTTTACAACCACTTTAAGGCCAACCTTGTGATGCCAAAGGTCCTCCTCCTTCCTTGGTGAGATAGATGTTTCTTTATTCCAGACTGAACAGTCCTCAGCTAATGACAAGTCAGCACCACTCAGTTCAGGAGCTCCATGAACCCAGGCTGGGTGATATCATATCTATAGGTGGCTCACAGGAAGTAAGTTGGATGACAGTCATTCAACCCAAAAAGGCCTGTAGGGGTGGGACTCCAAAGTGGTATGTTTGTGGGCAAAATTTGTAAAGCAGCATTTAACAAAAACCCTATAATTTCACTTTCAATTGGGACCCCGGGCAATCCTCCTAAATGCACAAATGTTTTTCCATTTCCCAAAAGATCTGTAATTTTGGCTAGCCATTCTTGTGGTCCACACAGCTCTGATCAGATTGCTACTTCCTAGGTTAGTGTTGTTGGTTTCTGGGTCAGTTTTACTGCTTTTTGGATTAGCTGCTTGCTCATTGAACAGTGGTGGTGATGCTGATATTTTATTTTCTTGTCCCTGAGGCTAGAGGTGATATTTGAAGGTAGGAAACTTTCCCAAAAGTGTAGAATTACGTGGGGGTACGCACCATAATAAAATCAGACAAACAATTCCGTATTTGGATAAATTGTTCAATGATCGCATAGTGTGTAAACAACTTTTGACATCCGATTGCGACCCACCGAACAAACATTTCTGAAGGGACGAACTCCAAAAAAATTTTTTCTTCTTCAAATGTGTACTGTTTTCCTACAAGAAAAAACAAATCCGAAATACCGACTGTATGTTAAAATTACTGTATGTTAAAATATTCCAGAAAACTCTGGACAGGGTCAGCTATCTTCATGATTTTGCCCTGGTTTCCTTTTTTCTGGCCCCCTTCCCAACTCCCAGGGTGAACCTTGTGGACCAATGGGTTTTTCATTTTGGTGTTTTTTAGTGCGTCTTTCTTTTATGTTGGGAGACTCATGAACTCATGATGGGCAATAATCTATATGATAGCTGACCATGTCCAGAGTTTTTCTGGAATATTTGAACATGCAGTAATTATAAGTAGGAGTTCTCTTGCTTCCCTTTTCTTCAGTGTGTGTGTTTTTTTTGTTTTTTTTGGTGTGCTCGAACAATCTGGTCTCTGATTTCAGACATCTATGTGTAATTCTTCTGAGGAAGCGCAAGCTGTTTCACAAAATGCGTTGAGATCCAATACATAAGCATCTACTCCCTAAATTACCAGTCATGATATTTTGTAACTACCCTGTTTCCCTGAAAAAAGAAGACAGTGTCTTCTATTAATTTTTGCTCCCAAAGATGTGCTAGGTCTTATTTTCAGGGGATGTGTTATTTTTCCATGAAGAAGAATACTGTACACATTTACTGTTGAACAAAAAAAAAAGGAAATGTATTACTTGTATATGGTACAGTAGTAGTTGTCTCATCACAAACCAGCATAACCAAACTGTGAATCCTATGGTATCAAGAATTTCTTGTTACTACTTTTACCAGACCCCCCCCCCCCTTATTAGACATTTACCCCCCCCCCAGTCAACCCTGTGTGTCCATGTCGGCCAGATTCCACACAATGTGCCCGACTCCTGCCCCTCACTGTCTAATTGAATTGTGAGTCAGACAGACTCCATCAGGGCAGAGCGAGAAGCAGGCGGCAGCTTGTCCTGGTGGCGGGCTCTCTGATTTAAAGAGACCTCCACTGCCTGAACAGCTCCGGCTGCACTGCAGCCAATCGGTGAGCTGCGCGGCAGCTCCCGCCGCTACGGTCCAGAAGAGTCGGGCACTTTACGGTAGCTTCGAGGGCCTTATATTCAGGGGTGGCCTTATTATCGGGGAGGCCTTATATTACAGCGAGAGGCAAAACTGGAAGTAGGTCGTATTTTCGAGGGATGTCTTACTTTCGGGGTAAGGCGGTATGGATATTTATGTGCATATACCTGTAACCATGTCCTAGGATTTAAAATGTGTGGAAAAAATGTATTTTAGTGTTTAAATAAAATTTTGTTTATTTATATTCATTGTGTCTCTCCCTTGGGCATTTCTTTTTTGTATTTCTTAAACAGTGGTAAACCTCCTTCTTAGGCTGCATTCACACCTGAGCGTTTTGTAGCTTGAAGCCTAAAGCTACAAAATGCTAGAGGGGAAAAATCCATTATTCTCAATGGAGATGGTTCACATCTCCACTCCATGTCGCCTGAAGCTCAAACAAGTTCCGGACCCTTTTTTGTAGCTCAAATCGGGCAGATTTTGGCGTTTTTCTTCTTTTTACATTGGTGACCATTTGCCCTGCACAAAATCGCGGCAAAAAGCCTGCAAAATTGCGGTAAAAAATGCTGCAAAATCGCGCAATTTTCTGGCTTAAAGCGATGCGCTCAGGTGTGAATGCAGCCTTATAGTGTGTACGGGGCCTTATAATCTTCAACTTAAGACTTCACTTGAAACTGATCAGCCTTCCCAATTAGGTCTCTGTGGACAAAAAAAAATAACAAATATCTCAACATACAGGTTTTTTTTTGCAAGTCAGAATATAAACGTTTGTATGACTTGAACAGTCAGCGTTTTTTGGGGGGTTTTTTGTTCATTTTTTTATAGCCCTTTACTGTACCTATGCCAAACTGTATTATTATTTTTATTTTTATTTTTTTGCTACACTATAGTACTAATTTACTCTGTCCCTTCCTTTTTATTGTAGGGTGTGATAGGTGTACAGCTGGTTGTTACAATGGTAATGGCCAGCGTCCTGCAGAAGATCTTTCCGCATTACTCTTTGGCTCGTTGGCTTCTCTGCAATGGAAGGTAATGCAACATTTCTGTGATGCATCAGAGCTTTTCTGAAAATGTAATTAAACCGGTAATTGTGTGTGTGTGTGATGTTTTTTCTGTATGCATGCAATTGCCCAAAACTCATTATGTTCTTGTTATAATGCTATCAAAATAAATGTTTATTTTACAGATTATATTGGTATCAGCATCCCACAGAGGAAGAGTTACGAACACTTGCTGGAAAGCAACAGCTTAAAGGAAAGGGCAAAAAGGACAGGTGGGGTTTATCATGTCTGGAATGTACTGGAACTGCTAGTGTGAAAAGCCACTCTGTAGACAGGCTTTCAACTTTTTTTTTTTTCAGTATAAAGCATTGAGTGAACTCTCTGTAAAGACAAAAAAAAGTGACTGTATTAGGGCTGAAACAACTAATCGATTATGAAATTAATCGATTACTATTTTCATAATCGCTTAATCGGCCAGTAACATAATGGGGTTAAAAAAAAAAAAATGAACACTTTATAGTACAAAAAGAGCAAATAATCGCTACTGTAAATATTACTTTCTACAGTAGAAAAAATGAACCCCTTACAGTAGAGATTATCTGCTTTTTTGTACTATAAAGGGCTAATTTTAGTTTTTTTTAACCCCATTATGTTACTAAATGTCTTAGACCTGGTTCACATCTATGTGTTTATTGATACTTTACTTTTATATGATGCTTTTTGCAGAAATGCACTACAGTTCATTTATATGGTTTCCTATGGGACACGTTCACATCTGAAAGGGTCAGGGACTTTTAACACAAAATGGTGCTTTATTGGTTCAATATACTTCAATGGAGAAACTGCAGAAAAGCATGTAATGCATTGCAGTAAAATCACGTGTGCAAAAATCAAAACGCACTGCAGAAACAGATCAAACTGCATAGGTGTGTACCAAACCTTATGCTGGCCACACAGATCAGTTTTCAGATAAGAATATTCAGATGAAAAATCTTTGTACATTCGCTTAATGAAAGAATTTTGTTTGAAATGTTCACTTGTTTTTAACATTCTGTTTTTAAAATGAATGTAATTGAACGAAAACCACAAACACTTTGCCCATCACTGTGGTTGAAAATGAACGTCAATTTGACCCACTTTTTTTCTTTTTTTTTTTTTAAAGGTTATTAACCGATTAATCTAAACAATAATCGGCCAGCTAATCGATTATGAAAATAATCATTAGTTGCAGCCCTAGATTGTATAGACATTCTGACTAAGGCAGGCCATACACGGTGCAAATTTCTTTCCTGTAACCACAGGTTGCAGGAAGGAAATTCACATCATTCCCCCATCAAGGCAGACCGTGCTGACAGGGGAATCCCTCATTCCAACCAAATGTCTGTCACCGAGGCAGGGGAAGCCATCCCCGCTAGGAGAAGACAGTGGTTATCTCTAGCTGCTCTAGCAGCCACTAGCAATAATCACAAGAGAATCCGGCAGGCTGGTTGTACCCAAGTTGATCGATCAACTTGGTACATTGAGCCTGCCCATTAATGGTTCGAATCTCTGTATGTATAGCCAGCCTAAACACAGAGATCTATTTAAGGTACAATAGGTGGAGCCAGACAATACATGGGTCGCTGAAACATATTTGACAACATTTAACCACACAAAAACTCCACCTTTTATACTTGCATTCTAAGATTAGGTCTTTCACTTGTTTTTTCAAATAAACGTGTAATGTACATTTTGTTGTATCCATGTACAAACATGAGCTTCACTCAAAGAAATGTTTTACAGTTTCTGATAAGTAATTATAATTAGTGCTATATCCTCTAGCAGCCCTATGCTGAATTTTTACCTATATTCCCGAAGCCAGACGGGCAGCCAAGCTATACGTATCAGAGGCCTTCCTCTGACAGTCCAGCTGTTTTCCTGGGCAGGGGTTTTCTGACTTTCAATTGAGTCACAATGAAGCCTCTAATATGAGCAAATAAACGAACCCCTTCAGTACCGCCATACTAGTCAGCAAGTAGATAAGGCCAACTTGTCTACATAGGTGGCAGCAAAAATAAGCAGTGGTTCCCCTTGACCTCCCAGCCACAAGTTAAATTGCACGACTTTTAAGTCGCGGCAGTGTGAAAGGGACCTTAGGGGAAAAAGTAAGACCATTGGCCATGATGCCTGAAAGTTGCATTAAAATTAGCAAATTTATGGATACAGTTCATCATTTCCACTGCTATAGTTGGCTAGTAGACTGAATTAAATGTGCAGTAAATTCAGCATATGGCGATACCTCAGTGGAGATATTTTCATTTGACAAGCAGGTTTAAGAGCATACATTTTAGCACTTGAAAGCCCACAGCACCATGCCGTAACCACATGCACTACACACGTTGTAGGACATCCTGTTCACTTCAATGGGTATGTTTGGTGCCAGTATTGCCTGTCAGTGGTAAAAATCAACCAGTGGTAAAAATCTTACCACACTGCAGCAGAAAGTGCTAACATGGCCAGTGGCCATGTCAAAACTTGCGGCTGGGAGGTGAAGGACTCACTATTCTGGCCAAAATGAGAATCACAATTTTTTTGCTTTGAATAAAAGATCAAAGATAAAAGATCACGATTCTCACAACGTAAAATCTTTCACATTATACAAAAAAAAAATGGGCTAACTCTACTGGTTAGTTTTTTTTTTTTTTTAAATTCATTAAATTAATAAAAAAAAAAATTGCATTTGAAAGACCGCTGCGCAAATACAGTGTGACATAAAATATTGCAACAACCATTGTTTTTATTCTCTACGGTGTCTACTAAAAATGTATATATAATGTTTGGGGGTTCCAAGTAATTTCTAGCAAAAAAATTATTTTAACTTGAAATCAACAAATGTCAGAAAAAGGTTTAGTGTTTAAGTGGTTAAACCTTTTTCACTTAGGCCCCTTTCACACTGAGGCGCTTTGCAGGTGCTAAAGCGCTAAAAATAGCTCCTGCATATCGCCCTGAAAGAGCTGCTCATTGCACTCCAATGTGAAGCCCGAGGGTGCGGTGCACTTACAGGACGGTCCAAAAAGTCCTGCAAGCCGCATCTTTGGAGCACTTGAAAACAATGGGGCAGCGCTCCAAATCCGCCTGCAAAGCGCCGCTGCGGGCGGTTTTAACTCTTTTTCGGCCGATCAGCGCCGCTAAAGTGATGGTAAAGCTCCGCTAAATATAGCACCGCTTTACCGCCAGCGCGCTGAGCGCCCTAGTGTGAAAGTAGCCTTACACGCAAAGTCTATTCCATTGACAGATTGTTAAGATCTTTATACTTAAGTTAAACTGATAAAGAATGTTTTGATTCTTGGCAGATTGCCCAGTTTTTCTCTTCCTTTCTTTTGAAGGCTGTGGCTTCAGAAGAGCAGAGAGAATTCTTTGCATAAAAAGAATTGTGAAACACTTTGTCAAGATCGTGATAACGATTCTCGGCGATTAATTGTGCAGCTCTACTATGTAGACAAGGCCTTATCCACTTGCTGACTAGTATGGCGGTAAAGCGACCTCTCTGCACTGGGTCATGTACCTAGTACGTGATCTGCGCACCTGCAGGCCCGACTATGTGTGATTTGTTTAAAGCACAAGCTGGTCAGTGGTTCTGGGACAATGCTTGACCACCAGCACTCACTGATCTGCTCAGTGATTCATGGAACAGAGCCCTGCAGGGGGAAAATAACAAGATCCTTGGTAAAAGCAGCAAATATCTTGCACATTGTTAGGCACACATTTTACCTTTTGGTTGCTCTAGATGTTAACCCCTTCCCTACCAAGTGTCATTAATACAGTGACAGTGCATAGTATTAACACTAATCACTGTATTAGACCCCTTTCACACCACACCGCTGATAGCGTCGGCGGTAAAACGCCGCTATTTTTAGCAGCGTTTTACCGCCGGATTTGCGGCGCATTTTGGCCGCTAGCGGTGCTCTTTTACCCCCGCTAGCGGCCGCGAAAGGGTTAAAACCGCCAGGCAATACGCCGCAATAGCGGCGTTTTGCCGGCAGCATTACAGCGCTGCCCCATTGATTTCAATGGGGAGCAGCGGTGGAGGAGCGGTAAACACACCGCTCCTTCACCGCTCCAAAGAAGCTGCTGGCAGAACTTTTTTCTGACGTCCTGCCAGCGCACCGCTGTAGTGTGAAAGCCCTCGGGGCTTTCACACTGCTCACAATGGTGCAGCTTCTTTAGGGTGGATTGCAAGCGCTATTTCTAACGCTATAGCGCATGCAAAATGCCCTGGTGTGAAAGGGGTCTTAATGTCACTGGTGGCCCACCGCACTATTGCAGTCCTGTTACAAGTCGCTGATCGCTGCCATTTAGTAGTATAACATTTTTTAAAAATAAATTCCAGCATATACACCATAGTTTGTAGGCGCTATAACTGTCACACAAACCAATCAATATACACTTATTGTGATTTTTTTTTTTTTTTTACAAAAGACATGTAGCATAATACATTGTGGACAGAATTTTATGAAGACCTTCCATTTTTTTATTTTTTTCTCTCTTTTTTTTTGTTTAAATTGCAAAAAATAAACCCAGTGGTGATCATATATCACCAAAAGAGAGTTCTGTTTGTGTGGAAAAAATTATATACATTTTGTTTGGGCACAGTATTGCATGACCATGCAATAGTCAAAGTATGTCAAAAAAATGTCCCAATCATAAAGGGGGTCAAATTACCCGGAGGGCAAGTTGTTAAGCTACAAAATGGAAGACTGTGTAGCATGTTTGCTTTTTCTTTTATACAGAAAAGCTTGTGATTTTTTTTTTTTTTTTTTTTTTTTTAGAAAATATAATGGTCATATTGAAAATAAGCCACTTACCATTCCCAAAGACATTGATCTTCATTTGGAAACTAGGACTGTTACCGAAGTTGACACTTTAGGTGAGTAAGCAAGCAGTAATATGTATTGCATTTCAAAAATGTTCTCACGTTAGAAATAATGTGATACTTAACAATATGTTTTCTTTGTATATTCCAGCACTCCATTATTTTCCTGAGTATCAATGGTTAGTAGATTTCACTGTTGCTGCTACTGTGGTTTACTTGATAACTGAAGCTTATTACAGCTTTGTGGTACCATCACAAGAGATGAATATCAGCATAGTTTGGTGTATGCTCGTTCTGGCATTTGCAATGTATCCTTTTTAATGGATAATATAGGTACAGAATACAATTATAATGGCACCTTTTTATGTTGGTTGAAAGTTAGAAAATTATCTTTTATTGTTTAGTCAGTTATTTCAAAACCTATATTTCCATTTTTGGTAGATGCTTGACAGTCCTTGGGTATTAGAGTAAAGATTTTTTGTTATTGTAGTTTTACAAGGCTGTTGTACAACATTTGTAGCATAGTTTTTCAAGACCAAAAAAAGCCTTCATTACTTGGAACTTTAGTCAGAAAATTAAGTCCTTCTCGATCACTTCAGGCTGGCCCCTTTTGCAGGTATAGCTATGTAAAAGATTTAAAAGTGCCTATACTGTTTAGAATCCAGTAATACACTGTCCCATCATGCTCTGCACATGCTCAGTTGCTCTCCATTTTTTGGCACTGTGCTGAATTTGTAGAGGTTGATCTGCTGATAGCCTGAAGATTTACTGGAGTTTAGGGGCTCTGAGCTTAAAGTGGAGTGTCACCCAAAAGTGGAACTCCCACTTTAAAGACTCCTAACCCCCTGACATGCCACATTTGGGGGAATGGGTTCCTAGTTTTTGATGGGGACCTCAAGTGGAAGTGCCCCTCCCCCCCCCCCCCCCCCCCCTCCCTACAATCTTCTGGGACACATCACAAGTCCCAGAAGATTGCTCAGCCATTCAGGACACTCAGCGCGACTCCGGGACTTGAGTGTGTTTATTAAAAGTCAGCAGCTACACTTTTTGTATTTTAATAAACACAGAAATGGCTGTAACTCCACTTTACGCAAATTTACAGCACACATTAATTTTGGTAGCATAATTATTAATTTGGAATGTATGTTCCTTGCTAAAGAACATTATTTTTATCAAGTTGTTAGGGGTAAAGTTCCACTTTAAGTTGTTTGAGGTCATCTAATGTTTGTGTGCTTATGAAGGCACAGCACAGAACAGACCCCATAAGTCCTAAATATTTTTTTACAGACACGAGAGTTATACATTTTAAAATTACTTAAAATATTATCACTGGATAGAATAAGTGACGGGTCAGTTCACTCCTAAATGTATATATCCGTGCTTGGTAGATGCTGAAGAGTTAAACCACTTAAAGTAATAGTTTAGTCAAAAACTATCTAAGCTTAAACCTGCTCCCACCACCATCCTAAGTCCTGTAACTTGAGGATTTTGGGTGTTCCTACCTTTACATTATTGTCCAGGACAGGCTCTGTAACGTCAGCCGACAGCGTGCTTTAGCTCGGTCATAGGAGTGCAGAACTAAGTGTAATTCCCAGGAGAAGTATAGCCAAAAAAGCTTTGGCCATAGTTCTCATTTAATCAAATGAAGAAATTGTCTACACATTAATCTGTGCAGACCTTGATGGGACGAAATCCTAATCTATCATAGGGATGCTACTGTATGGAGCTGAAAATGTGCACACTCAGCTCAAAGAACAATTACTGACATTACTTTGTTTGAATGCAGTTGCAACATCTGAATAAAGGGGTTGACATTGCATGTAAGACAACCTGTGAAACAAAATATTGCTTTTATTTAATTTTAGCAGTTTCTTGAAACAAGTGACTTGTCAAGTTCTTTTTTTTTTTTATTTTTTTGTATTTTTTTTTTTTTTTGAGCCTAACTGAAGTGGTTGTAGTCAACTGCACACACTATGAACCGGCATATCCTGGGTCCAGACTCCATCTGGCAATGTTTTTTCTTTATCACAAGTCCCCTGACTTTAATTTATGTGTTCCTTCTAAGTCATTGGATCTGGAAGCAATGAGAATACAAGTACATAAGTTTTGGTTAAAAAAAATATAAAAAAATTCTTCAAAGCAGCAACATATCCTGTGGGAGAGCAGAGCCCGTAGCTGCTATAGAAAATGTAAGTCTGTGCATGATACATTGCCAAAAAGATATTATTGGGAAAGAGCCCAGTATTTCCATTGGTTGCCACTCTGAAGCAATGATTTTCCTATTTATGACATCTTAGCTGTTTTTCATAATTCCAGTCTTTCTACTCAAAGGGATTCTGTACCTGCAAACTATGTCTGATAGCAACTTTTTTGCTGTGGCCTTTGTAGTAGCATTTACCACTGGTCCTGCTGATCATGCCTCTGACCATCCAGAAAACATGTCCACAGACAAATACATAATCTTTAGATCTTGACTCGGGTATCTGGATATAATCATTTTGCATAAAGGAATTTTAATCTGAGTTGGTGTGGAGACACTCTTCCTGTACTATGGAGGGCACAGGTAAGAAAAGTAGCCGTATATTTTGAAGCAATTGTGATGAACTCTGGTGCTATCCAATGTTCGGTTGCTAGGACAGCCATAGGTACTTTTGATTGATGACATAGTTCATGTGTCAAGCTGTCCATCATGGGGAAAAGTTTCGCTGGCAGACATAAAAGCTCACAATGTTTCCAAAGTCCTTTTTCATTAGGCGCTAACCCTGCTGTTGGAATACTTGCTCTCTTTCTGAGGTACTTTTTCTTGGAGTTTAATAATCCCAGCTCTACTTGATGAGAATCGGGGATGTGTGAGTTGCACAGACCCATTAGGGTTAAATAAGGTATAAAACAATGTCTGCAACTTTCATGCATCTACTGTTCTGATACATCTGGGTAAACCCTTCATTATTGGGTCTAGCCAGCATGAAATGTAGTGGCTTATCCTCCCACTATGTTCTTTAGTAAGAACTTCAGTTGCATGTCCTGGATTTTTATGATAAAAAAAGAAAAGGTTTCCTGTAGAGCACAGACTTAAAGTGGTTGTAAACCCTTACAAACCACTTTGACCTACAGGTAAGCCTAGATTAAGGCTTACCTGTAGGTCCAAGAAATATCTCCCAAACCTATACGGTTTAGGAGATATTTGCCCGAAGACTGGCACCGCTATCTACGGCGCATGCGCCGTAGACAGCGGCGCGCAGGCGCACTGAGCGGGGCATCGTCGATGACGGCAATGCCGCGAGTCTCTGCTCCCGTGCGCATGGGACAGCTACTACAGGGGACAGCGGTGACTTCGCTGGCTCCTGTGTCAGGTAAGTGACACATAATGGACTACTATGTGATGCATAGTAGTCCATTATGCTTTGCCTTTACAGGGAATGAAAGAGGAAGTAAACTCATCAGGGTTTACTTCCTCTTTAAGACTGCAAGGATGCCAAACCTAAAGCAATGCCTTCATTTTTGGGCTGATAGGGAAAGGGGTACAGGCTTGAGTTTGATAGCCTTTCACGCTCTATGATTTTGTGTCGTGAATCTTCCCAAAGATCCAGGAACATCCAAAGCTCTCTCTCTTCACTTGGGAGATCTGGTGGATCAGAACGTTAGTAGTCCTGTTTCATGGGAAGAATAAGGCAGATGTTTTTGCTTGCATGTTTTTGTAGTAAAGAGACCTTTGGGCACATTTTGTCTAATCCCAGGCCCCTCTACTTATCCATAGGATGCAAGAACTTCAGTATGGATTTAAATACTGGTATTTTCTGTAGAACAGTTCTGCAGCCTGGCTGTTTTATGATGCCCCGGATTTAAGGCATACGTACCTCCATGTTCTTTATTGGCTGGAGCTGTCAGAGGTTTCTGTGTCTAGATAGTTGCAGAAGTGCTGCATGTTCAATTCACACCCCTTTCATTTGTCGTTCCCTCACCCCCAATAACTTTTTTCCAGGTGATATGAGCAGCCCTGCCCTCTGCCCCCCCCCCCCCCCCACTCGTTGGTTTCAGGAGATTAGTTCCTTACTTTGACAATTTACTAGTACTTCTTCCCAGGATCACTTGTGAGAGGGGTCTACAGTTCACCCAGAATTGACTTATGATTCTAGGATTCTTGAGCAGTCTGGAGAAATCAAACCTGACAACCTCACATACTGTCATTTCTGGGCTACACTCTAAATTTCCCTAGATCAAAACATATATCTATTAGAGAACAAGATTTGCTTTCATCAGAGGTTCCTTCAGTCATTTCACTTGAAAGTGTAGGATTGATCTCCAGAGACACTGGAAACTCAACATCTTTTAACAGGCCTCCTCTGGGTCTTCCCTATATTGCTAAGGTTAACCACGGGTATGAGTGCCTGGGCAGTCTATCTAAGAAGCAAGGTGGCACAAGGTATAGGAATTCAAATGTTTTTTTCAACTGGAGAGAGGCAGGTTTGGTGGGGGAAAGCCCTGTCTGGGATAACTTGAAAATTACAAAAAAAAAAAGTTCTATTTCTGTTTACATCACTTCAACGCAATTCAGCAGGCATCACATAATGCCTGAAATCTGTCATAGCACCACCCACATGGAGGGGATCATTCTTCTACACCTCGATAATGAGTGAAAAAAAGATCATTATCTTTATGAATTACATTTCCATTATTCCGGTTATTAAAATACCAAACAAGTAAAATAACAACTGAGTAGGTAAAATATCATCTAACATGTTGTTTTACTGCTACTTTAAAAAATTGTTTAATTTTGTAGAAAGGGGTCTTGAGTTTTCTGAATTGACTACCTTTACACAGCAACCATATAATGGGGTTGATTTACTAAAGGTAAACAGACTATGCACTTTGCCAGCGCAGTTGAATTAATATTCCCCAAGGCTTAGTGAATCTGCTGAAGCTCTGCTGTTTTCATCATCCAATCACATACAAGCAAAAATGTTTTTTTATTTTTTTTTTAGTTTTTGTTTTTTTACCTTGCACCTCATTGGGTATTCTTTACCAAGTGATGCTTTACCACATTGGCATTTACTAAGAAAAAAAAGAGTGCAACTTGTAAAGTGTGCAGTCTTTTTCCTTTAGTAAATCAACCCCACTTTGTGATAACAATAAAAAAGACAGGTGAAATGAAGGGAAAAAAAAGCTTTGAATTGACCTTTTTTGTCTGGATTGTGTAGAGATAAATATGTGAAATGCCAGGAACGGAAATACTTTGTTCTCCTTGACTGTTATGTCCAGCAAAGTGTTGTTCTCCCTGACAACCCATTACTTTAAAGTGGAAGATGGTGGCGAGAGATCTGTCTGTGTTACATTTGGATTCTTTTTCTTTGTCAAGGCCATGGCAATTCTTATTGTGACAGATAACTATTTGGAATTTGGCCTAGAGACTGGTGAGGAATTCAAACATGCTATGTGTGTATATGTATGTATGAATATATATGTTATATTTAAGCATTTTAATCATTATTTTCCTATGTAGTTCTGTTATTTTACATACTTGCTTGTAGCAAATGCTAAATTTAGTACCAACTCCGGCTGTTTTTTTTTTTCATGTTTACTATGATGAACACTTAGAAGCTGTTAATTTGTTTTGCTTTAATTGTTTTGTTTTTACTTTCTTTTCATACATCAGGGGACACAGAGCCACAGTAGTTACTATGTGGGTTATAGGCCACCTTCAGGTGATGGACACTGGCACACCCTAAGACAAGACGTGCACTTCCTATATAACCCCTCCCACTACTGGGAGTACCTCCGTTTTTTTCGCCAGTGTCTAAGGTGTTGGTCACGAGTAAAGATGTGATGTGCTGAGTTCCTCTGGAGCAATCCTTGCTGGGGCTAGCCATGCTGACTGGATTCATTCAAAGAGTCTTATTTTTGGCCAGATTGAATGGTACCTGGGCCTCGTATCTGAAGAAACAAGGTTTTGCCTGTGAATGCTTCTCTTTTTAGAGAGCTGGACCCTGGGATCCAGTACTTTTTGTTAGTGAGGACATCAAGTTTTTACTGACAGGGTGCTGTTGCTGGTCCAGTATTGTAAGCTTCCTCAGGGATCCCCTGCTCCTGAAGGTTTAACGGAACCCACCATGAAGGGTGAAGATTGGGTCTGTTGGTTTACCACAGAAAACATTGTGGCAGGAAAGTTAAGTTGAGTTTTCTAAGAAATCTTTAGAATTTTCTTATGATTGTCTCCTTTAAAAATAATAATGTTGTCGTGCATATGTGTCACCACTGGGGGCTGTATTGAGCACTCATGCTGGAAACAGCTCTGTGTCAGGAACCGAATACTTCCTCCTCCAGCCGAGCAGCAGATCCTCCGGTAAGCCTAAGGGGGGGTTTGTCCCCATGCCTATTGCCCCCCTATGTGCTTGTATTCATTTTTTGAAAAAAAAAAAAGTGAATGGCGATTGGGGGCTTGTAATCCCCCTTGCCATGCTTTCTCTGGGTCTGAGAGGATCTTTAGTCTGCCTGCGGGAATGGGGGGTGGAGCCATAGGCGACGCGGGGCCGGGGCTTGTCGGCGTTCTCCGACACCGGGTGCACGTTAAGGCGAGTTTTTAAAAGCACATTGTGTGCTGCTGCAGGCTGCGGAGGGACACGAGCAAAGAGGTGGTATTATCAGGTTTGTGACACAGGCACTTGCTTTGTCACATTGTTACTGCTTCTGGCTGGGCATTAATAGCAGCAATTTTGCTGGACTATAGCCCTAGCAGTGTATGCATTCCTTTCTGGTAGTGCCCCTGCTTTGTGCATCAGGCTATGAGTCGAAGGGGGACAAGGAACACCTCCAAAGGGTTCTAAAGGATCGATTGTTTTGCAACAGCCTAATTCCATGTTCAAGAAAATATCATCCTCCTCTCAGAGTGATGCAGCCGGTCAGAGTGAGTACCGTATATACTCGAGTATAAGCCGAGATTTTCAGCCTCTTTTTTGAGGCTGAAAGTGCCCCCCTCGGCTTATACTCGAGTCATCGCCGTCTGACTGCCCGATCAGCGTGTCGAGCAGACAGACGGCGGACATTCTACAATTCAAAAGCCGCGCCTCCGCCTCCGCCTGTGATAGGCGGAACACTCAATTTCCCAGCAGTCAGTGTTCCGCCTATCACGGACATCCGCTCATCCTCGTACTACGGACGAGGATGAGAGGATGTCCGTGATAGGCGGAACACAGGCTGCTGGGAAATTGAGTGTTCCGCCTATCACAGGCGGAGGCGGAGGCGCGGCTTTTGAATTGTAGAATGGCCGCCGAGAAGAGCGGCGATCCTGGAAGGACGGAGGCTCGGCTCGGCTCGGGACGACGGAGGCTCGGGACGACGGAGGCTCGGGACGACGGAGGCTCGGGACGGAGGCTCGGGACACAGGTAGGCTGGACACACACAAGGCTGCACGGACACACACACAGGGATGGATGGATGGATGGATGGACACACACACAGGGATGGATGGACACACACACAGGGATGGATGGACACACACACAGGGATGGATGGACACACACACAGGGATGGATGGACGGACACACACACAGGGATGGATGGACGGACACACACAGGGATGGATGGACGGACACACACACAGGGATGGACGGACACACACACAGGGATGGACGGACACACAGGGATGGACAGCCATGTCTCACCCTCGGCTTATACACGAGTCAATAAGTTTTCCAGTTTTTTGGGGGTAAATTGGGGGCCTCGGCTTATATTCGGGTCGGCCTATACTCGAGTATATACGGTAATCAGGGGGGACTGGTGTTGCAGCAGCGCTGGACACTTCAGCCTCTGTTTATTACTCAGAAGGTTTTTTTCTTCTACCATTTTAAGTTTTGGACAGAAGATTGATGCTATGATCGCTTTCCATAGTGGGTCCAAGCGTAGCAGATCCCCATCCAGTGCTTGGGGCCTTCAGACTGAGGAGCAAGGGGCAGGGGATTAGGAAGTTCTTCCAAAAGATCAGGAAGACGCTGATATCTCCTCTTCCAAGAATCCTAATATGGAGGGAGCAGTCTCACAAGAAAGACTGTTGGTACACTCCCTTACTTGGTTTGCTCAACTTTTTTGCTACCTGTAGTGCAGTCTATCAATGAGCCCACCTCTGGTTTGGGATCACTAAAGCCTCCCCAATCTGGGGGTGCCTTTGCTATCCATTCATGGCTAAAAAAGCTGATGTATTCTAAATGGGAACCCAGATAAGCAGCTTTTTTCCTCTGAAAATGTTTTCTATACTTTATCCTATGGAGGAGGCATTCTATAAGAAATGGGGGGGGGTCCAGCAATTGATGCTGCAATATCCTCGGTAAATAAAAACCTCATTCGTCCTGTAGACAATGTGCAAATGTTGAATGAGCCAACAGATAAAAAGTTGGAATTTTTTTTTAAGAACAACATTTCGCTTGTAAGTTCAGTGGTGCAGCCAGCTCTTGCGGTGATTGGATTATCTTAGTCCATAAAGACCAGTTTGTGGTGATACTTAAGATTATTCCTGATCAGCAGGCCCAGCAATGGTCCGGCATATCAGAAGCACTAGGTTTTACGGTGGATGCTATGAAAGATTCTATTATTCAAGCCTCATAGCTTATGCTAGGACTGGTACATATGCGCAGAGTCCTATGGTTGAAGAATTGGTCACCCAAAGCGCCATGTAAAAAGCTCTTGACCAGTTTCCCATTTCATGGTGAACAGTTGTTTGGAGACGATTTCGATAAATATATCCAAAGGATTTCTAATGGGAAAAGTTCTCTTTTACCAGTGAAGAAGTATAAGCATTTTTCATTTAAATGTGCATCTTCTCCAGTGCCAGCAGCATCTGCCTCCAGACATTCTCAACGGCCTCCGCCGTCAAGCTCAAGGGGCAGTCCCAGTGCCAAAAGAGGACTTGGGGCAGGAAGCCCACAAAGCAAAATACTAAAGTCCCCTTATAAAGGGGTGCCCCCCACTCGCTCGGGTGAAGGGAAGGCTTCTACAATTTTCAAAGATCTGGCAGGAACATTGTCAAGACAGATGGATGGCTTCCTCAATTTCTCTAGGTTACAAACTAGAGTTCAGAGAATTTCCGTCTCCCCGTTTTTTAAAATCAAATGTTCCCAGGGAAAAGGAAGTCTCTCTTTCTAGTTGTGGATCATCTCTTTTGCTAGGGTTCAGGGTTTTATTCAAATCTCTTCTAGGTTCCAAAACCAAACGGGGAGGCAAGACCCATTCTAGATCTCAAGGATCTGAACTTGCACTTGAATATCCGTTCCGTTCGCATGGAGTCAATCCGATCGGTTGTCTCCATTCTACAAGGAGGGGAATTTTTGGCATCAATTGATATCAATATCGCCACATGGCAATATTTTTCTCTCATCAGACGTTTCTGCGCTTCGAGGTAGAAAATCTTCTTTTTCAGTTTACGGCTCTGCCGTTCGGTCTGGCCACCGTAATGACTGTGTTCACAAAGATCCTGGCGTCTCCTTTAGCCAGGTTAAGGGCTCAGGGTATAACAATTCTAGCCTATCTAGACGATCTTCTTCTTTTTAGTAGAGCAATCAGTCACTAGTCTAAACCAAAGTTGAATCTCAGCCGTAAATTCCTAGGCTGGATTCTCAACCTAGAAAAATCCTCCTTTAAAACCGTCAACTAAATTACACTAGTTGGGGCTGATCATGGATACTGTTTAAAAGAAGGTATTCTTACCCCAGGCAAGAATCCGCTCCATAAAGGAAGGCGGCCTATAACCCACATAGTGATTACTATGGCTCTCTGTCCCCTGATGTACGTCAAAGAAATTTTACAAGCTGTTTTTAAAAATCCAGTTTTTTTGCTATTTTCCCATATGGAAAATTTTCCATTAGTTAATTTTTTTTTAGCCATTTTACAGGCATATTACAGATGTTTTACAAGCAACGTGTATTAAGCTTCAAGAGTTTGTTTCCCAGACTGGGTAAGGGGAGTAGAGCAGCTCGATAAGAGGAGAGAAGTTCTTCACGTGTAAAAATGAGCACATAACGCATTTACAGGCACTCCTATGGAAGTCTAGTGGACCAAAATGACTAAATGCACTCATAGGGTGACTGAGTGTATCTATGTGAACAGGGAAAATTAAAGAGGAAGGGATTCTGCTTGCTGAGTATAGTCAGCCGTAAGAAAACCAGCAGAAAAAACGCTCAAGGGTATAACTTCATGTGTGGTCGCCAATACACAAAGTGAGCAGAATCACATCTGAGTTGGGCCAAGAGTTGGGAAATTGTGATGCTATTTTTTTGTTTATAGTGCAAAAAATAAAGACCGCAGAGGTGATCAAATACCACCAAAAGAAAGCTCTATTTGTGGGAAAGAAAAAGGACCTCAACTTTATTTGTAGAATAGGGGTGCTCAACCAGTGGCCCGTGACCTCCTGCTCTGGTATGGCTGGTTGGCAAGCCCAGATCGCGGGTTCCCGAGCCGGCATCCCAGAGCAGCAGTGTTGTGAATGAAGCCGATGATAGAGGAAGCCATCGGTTGCGTAGCAGAGCCACATAAGACAATGCTTCTTGTATAGTGCCACCTTCTGTCACAGACGGAGTGATGCCAAATGCACTCTACCTGGAACAGCAACAGCTTGCGATACCCAAATTGAAGACTGTTATTAAAGGTTATGTTTAATTCTATAATCACAGTGTATATTTGGACATATCTGTTCTGCAGTGGTTAAGGGGCTGCTTTTAAGCTGCACTGAGCCATAGACCTCTGTTATTACCTAATGGGTTTGGTGCGCTTTCAGAAAGTGCACAACACCTGCAGGATATAATAGAATTCTATGGCAAAGTGCAGCCAACCCACAGGAAAGCCAGAGGTGCACTGCTCTGGGTAGACCACAGCACATCAGTGTGCAAGCAGCCTTAGGCCCCTTTCACATGTTCGGTCCAACCCAATCAGGCCTTCTATTCACCTCTAAGGAGCGGCAAATGTAAACAGACTTGTGTCCATTTTACACCTGTATACCTTCAATCCGATCCGCTAAAAGAAAAAAAAAACAGAAGGGGATCTGTCACCTTCCATCTGGGTGGATCGGAGGGCCCACAGAGTAGTGGGCTGTTTCCGTGACCGCTCTGCATATGCGGAGTGTACACAGACCTGTTGTCCGCCCACTCTGCTCATTGTGGCCCGCAACTGGTTGCAAAGTCGCTTAAGTGGCCCTTACTCTTCAATAGGTTGCGCACCCCTGACGTAGAACGACCACGCAATTGCCTGTTAAAGTAGCGCAGTGCCGCTTTGCAAAAAATGAGTCTGGTCATGAAAGCTTCAAAGCTGAAGTGGTTAAGCTTTGAAAATTAAGATAGAAGCTCATTGATTACCATGAATAGCTGCTTCAGATTGTGTCTGCTAAAAAGGCCCCCCCCCCCCCATTTTGTGTTTTTCTGGACAACATGAATGCAAACGAATTCTAGCTCATACTCTGCAGGGGTTGGTGGAGGACAGGCTTTTCTACTCTACCTTTTTGAAGAAAGGATCTGTATAACTTTGCACAACCTTGTTAAGCTACAACTTGAATGTATTTATCTGATTTAATCTGAAAGTTTATTTGGTCTTAAAGCTTATCTTTCATATATTTATAACTGAAAGAAATTAAGTTCCCGTTTAACTTTTGTTTCTTCAATAATTTTCTCTGCAGGCTTTTCAAATTTTTCTGAAAGTGCTGTTAAGTTCCTGCAGAAACAGGGATTGGAGTCTCAGTAAGTTTCCTAAAAAAGCATGCAGTGGTTAATTTTTTATTTTTTTTGTAATAAGTTTAGGCAATGCTTTACTATATAGTCTACTGCCAACTAATTAATTCATTGCTTGTGTAGTAATAATCTGCACTTGGATATATTTTTTCTTACTTGGTATGACTCGAGATAGAGAGAGAGAGAGATATATATATATATATCTCTATCTCTATCTCTATATCTATATAAATCATCATTTCTTTTTCATACATCATGGGACACAGAGTTAGGCTAATATTCAATACCTACTGGGTTATACACGGTCTCTAGGTGAATGGACACTGGTAGATAGTCTTAGACAGGAAGTGATCCCTTATATAACCCCTCCCATACAGGAAGTACAACAGTTTTTTACCAGTGTCTGCAAAGTGCATGGGCACCTTTTTTTGAGCTCTCTCTAGTCCCACAACGGTTCCTAAATGAATCGAGCGGTTGACAGATCAGATCCATTTGACACAAGCTCTATATGCTTAGATAAATGGTAACCAAGTCCCGCAAAGAAGACTCAAGATCCTGCAAGGTTTTGCCTGTAATGCGACCTCTGGGCGCTGGACCCTGTGAAGTGGAATCCTGGACACCACAGCACTAAGGCATTCTTACAGGGTGCTGTACACGTCCAAGGGAGTGGACCCTAAACATTAAAAGGGTACCCAGTTCTTAAAGGCCCTCAAGTGACAGGAACCCGCCGTGATGTTTGAAGATTGGACTCTTAGTTTCTAAGCTGCCCTGCACCTAGATGGGTAAGTGAAACCCCCTTATTTACTTATTGTGGGGTGTCCCAGTGATTGTAACAATCAGTCAAGCTAGCTAGAGGCTGGACACCTGTGTGCGGTGACCATACACGGGAGTTTTGGGCTAGCTGTGGATGTTTGCAAAGTGTACCTTTTTCACCATTTCGCCTTGGTTCGCCATGGTGCACATGCATTCGCAAGAGCGCTGCTATGCTCAGCAGTTTGTTTGGCGGCCATGGCGCACGCAGCTTAGCCATTTTGCGCATTTGGAGCCGTGCATGTGCCATAGCCTAATCTCGGCACACTGAGATTCGCATCGTATGCGGATACAGTCATGCCCATGTGCAGAACGTCCCAGCACACAGCCAGCTGTGTATGCCAAGCATGCAATGCTTCCAGAAGGCAGCTGTGGGACCCAGAGCAGGCTCTGAACCAGGCATTTGCAGCTGTTCATTTCTCCTTACCCGGTTCACAAGAGTCACCAGGTGTTGCTTTTCAGGCTAAGGTGCTGAGCAGGATTGTTGCATAGGGGCTTGGTGAGCCCTATTAAAGGGTCCCCCTTCTGAGGTGTGTTACTACACCCAGATACTCCCGTTTTGTGGCTTGAAAATGTCTTAAAAAAAAAAAAGGAATGGGACTAACACTACAGGGAAGGGCACACCTATGTCACCAGTAGCTCCTGATGAACCTATTCGTATCCCTAGTGTTGTATCCCCTGAAAGACCAGAAGCTTCCAGGCACTCTGAGCCTCTGCGCCTATCCTGTATGGTGCCTACACTCAACACTGCTGCTTCTGTCCTCAGCCCTAGCCGGGTTAGATCGCAGGATTGCTAGCATGATTGCCTCCATCCCGCAGGGTGACAAGCGTGACAGATCCCCCTCCCCTGAGCCTCCTAGTTTGGAGCAGGAATGGGTTGAGGATGGGGAAGAGTTAAAATCTCAGGATTCTCTGGAGGGCCTGGCAGTTGAGTGTACTCCTGAGCAATCTGGACAAGAACATATCCAGTTGGTGTCTGCCTCTCAGTTGCAGAAGCTTTTGATCCAGACTCTTAACAAGATGGTTTGTTCTGCCTTTAAGTTGCCTCTTGCAGAAGTTACTGAGCCCCCCTGGTCCCCTTTGGGGTCCCTAAGGCCTCTTCAGGCTGCACAGGCTTTCCACTTACACCCACTGTTGGAACAAGGCGGTGTATGTTGATTGGGAATATCCTGACAGGATTTTTGTTCCTCCTAAGAAGTTTTCCCTTTTATAACTCATGGATGAAAAGCTCATCAAGAAGTGGAGCATGCCAGCCGGAGATGCAGCAGTCTCTTCCTTAAACAAGAACTTAACTTGTCCGGTGGATAACGCACAGGGCTTGAAAGACCCTGTTGACAAACTGTCATTATGGCAGAGGTTGACCAGGTTCAAGGACAAGCTACAACAGTTTGTGTCTCGAACAAGTGATTTTCTGGCAATTGGAGCAGATGTTCTGGTAGTTCCATGGAGCCAGTTTATGCCCCCCTCCATATTTGTTGCACAGGATTCGGAGAGAGGGGGATCCAGTCATTCTGGTGGCACCAGCCTGGCCCAGAAGGCCCTGGTTTCCAGGGCCTTCTGTCAGATTGTGAGACTGACAATAGACGTGCCATGGACGCTTCCACACTGCCCCAATCTACTGTCTCAGGTTCCTATATTAAACCCCAATTTACAGTCTGTAAATTTTGACAGCATGGCTATTGAAGACAGGGAAACATAAAGCTGCTCCCTTCTAGGGTGAGAGCTCATTCTACCGGGGGTGTAGAAACATCCTGGGCTTTTCACCATCAGGTATGTGGCTCAGATTTGTAAGGCTGCTTGCTTACCTGGTCTAAAGTGCATACGTTCAGAAAATGTTATCAAGTGGAAGTTCGAGCAGCCGCGGCCTGGGATTTCGGCCACAGTGTACTGCAGGCTGCCGTTTATGGTCTAATGGCTATTGTTTGGCAGGGTGTCTCCCTCCCCTCAAGGCTATTGCTATGGGATGTCCCAGTAGGTAATGAATATTAGCCTAACTCTGCGTCCCATGATGTATGAAAAAGAAAATAGGATTTTTACAGCACGCTTGCCTGTAAAATCCCTTTCTTAATGGGAGTAAATAATGGGACACTCTTTTTTGAGGATTCGGTGCATGCTACAAAACTGAATTATGTACTGCCTGTATGGGAGGGGTTATATAGGGGAACACTTCCTGTCTAAGACTTTGTCTACCAGTGTGCATTCACCTAGAGATGGCGTATAACCCAGTAGGTAATGAATATTAGCCTAACTCTGTGTCCCATAATGTACTCATGTACTCAAAGAAAAAGGATTTTACAGGTAAGTATGATGAAGAAAATTTTTATATATATATATATATATATATATATATATATATATATATATATATATATATATATATATAGTTTTTTGAGTAAAATGTAATGTTTTATTTTAGTCACTTGAGTTGTTTTAATTTTAGTCGACCAAAATCTACACGGTACACGGATGTGTACACAGTATATACACCCACATTTGGTGATTCAACTTTAATGTTTTTTTTTCCCCAGAGGTCCGGTGTCAAAATTTACATTTAAGTTACTTCTGGCAGTTTTATGTTCTCTCATTGGAGCGTTCCTAACATTTCCTGGTTTACGACTGGCTCAGATGCACCTCGATGCCCTAAACTATACAAAAGAAACCATGACACAGTAAGAACTGTAAACATTTTTCAAGCAGTGCATATGTAGCACAGCCTTCTTGGATGTCAGAAGTCTGTGCAGGTCAAAAGACATAGCTTCGCTTCCTGACCAGCAGTACCTCCGCTGTGGGACCCTTGAACACTGCATATGTAATTCATGTTGTATATTTATGATTCTTGAGAAAAAAAAAAGCTTCCTTGGTAAGACCTGCCTGAACCCAGTGCCTGAAAATGTCAAACCCTTGTATGTTTTCATTAATAGGCTTTGATGGTGTTTCTATGGAATAATTGAAGAATACCTTAGGGAGGTATTCCAAATTTCTAGTACTTCAGGTAACACACTTGGTTGGCTAGTGTGTCCTTGAATGGCTGTGATCTGAGCTGTCATTAAACAGTTCAGATCACAGTCACAATGAACAGAGCCCATCAGAAATGGACCTATACTTTGTGATCGCTGTGAACCAGTTGTAGCCGTCATAACTATAAGCACTAGTAGTGTTTACAGACATTCAGTCCAATCACAATGGAGAAAGTTCCCCTTCCTTTGAATAGGCTGAATGCTTTTAATCACAGCAGGAAGGGGTGCTAGCAGATCGAAGGTGAAGGCAGGGGTCTTAAAGTGCCACTGGTCACCAATGAAGATTAAATAATTTTTTTAACGTTGAGAGTGTGTGGAGGGGTTTAAAGTGCTGCTGATAATCCATGATTGTGAGATTGTTTTTGCTAAAGCCCAGAGGGGGGTTTAAAGTGCCACTAATGCCGCCTACACACGATCAAACAATCTGGTGGAAACGTCAAAAAAGACAATCCGCCCGTGTGTGGGCTCCAGCGGTCTTTTTTTTTTTTTTTTTTTTTTTTTTTTACCCAAAAGCCCGGCGGACTTAGAAAGTAGTTTTGCACCAAAATTTGTCCGCCGGACTCGCAATCTGGTGGACAAAACGGCCTTGTGTGTGCTAGTCCGCCGTACTTTTGAAATGAACGGACTTTTCCCGCATGGACAAAAGTCCATTAGTTTTGAACATGGCTCCAGGTAGTTGGAACTAGCGAAGGAAGCGTTGCTGGCCCTGTCACCTGGTATGGACCTAAAGGGGAAGCCCTACGCCGAAAAAACGGCGTGGGGGTCCCCCCCTAGGTCCATATCAGATCCTTATCCGAGCACGCTACCCGGCCGGTGAGGAAAGGGGGTGGGGACGAGCGAGTGCCCCCCTCCTGAGCTGTACCAGGACACGTGCCCTCAACATGGGGGGTGCTTTGGGGAAGGGGGGGCTGCGCGGCCCCCCCACCCCAAAGCACCTTGTCCCCATGTTGATGAGGACAAGGGCCTCTTCCCGACAACCCTGGCCGTTGGTTGTCGGGGTCTGCGGGGGGCTTATCGGAATTTGACAGCCCCCTTTAATAAGGGGGCCCCTGGATCCTGGCCCCCCACCCTATGTGAATCAGTATGGGGTACCCATTCACCTGTGAAAAAAATGTAAATAAAACACAACACACAAGGGTTAAAAATTGTTTATTGCACAGCTCCGGGGGTCTTCTTCCGTCTTGGGGGGTCTTCTAGCTGGACTCTTCTGCTAGCTCTTTTACTAGTGGAGGAGCCCGGCTTTCTTCTTCGTCGCTGCCCTCTTCTTCCGACTTTGTGGGTCTTGTCCCCCTCTTCGGTTCTTCTTGCCAGGCCTCCGCGCCGCCTTCTACCTCTTTTACAAGCGGTGGCCCGGTCTTCTATCGCCGCTGTCTTTGCCGCCTTCTGTTCTTCTCGTCTTCTCTTCTTGAGCTGTTGACTCGTCGCTGTCTCTGGCCGTAACGACAGGGACCCGGCATGCGGCGATTTATATAGGGAAATCGTCGGGTGATGTCCCCGCCCATTATGATGTCACAGTCCCAGCATCCTTTGGGGCTGTGACATAATGGGCGGGGACATCACCCGGCGATGTCCCTATACAAGTCGCCGCATGCCGCGTCTCTGTCATTGTGGCCAGAGACAGCGACGAGTCAACAGCTCAAGAAGAGAAGAACAGAAGGCGGCGAAGACGGCGGCGATAGAAGACCGGGCCACCACTTGTAAAAGAGCTAGAAGAAGGCACGGAGGCCCGGCAAGAAGAACCGAAGAGGGGGACAAGACCCCCGAAGTCAGAAGAAGAAAGCTGGGCTCCTCCACTAGTAAAAGAGCTAGCAGAAGATAGTGGAGTCCAGCGAGAAGACCCCCCAAGATGAAAGAAGACCCCCGGAGCTGTGCAATAAACGATTTTTAACCCTTGTGTGTTGTGTTTTATTTACATTTTTTTCACAGGTGAATGGGTAGGGGTACATAGTACCCCTATACTCATTCACATACGGTGGGGGTCCGCGATCCGGGGGTCCTCTTATTGCAGACCCCGACAACCAACGGCCAGGGTTGTCGGGAAGAGGCCCTTGTCCTCATCAACATGGGGACAAGGTGCTTTGGTGCTCATCAATATGGGGACAAGGTGCTTTGGGGTGGGGGGGGCCGCGCGGCTCACCCCCTTCCCCAAAGCACCCCCCATGTTGAAGGCACGCGGCCTGGTACGGCTCAGGAGGGGGTGGTGCTCGCTTGTCCCCACCCCCTTTCCTGACCGGCCGGGTAGCGTGCTCGGATAAGGGTCTGATATGGACCCCCACGCCGTTTTTTCGGTGGGCTTCCCCTTTAAGTCCATATCAGGTGACAGGGCCAGCGACAATTCCTTCGCTAGTCCCGGCTACCTGGAGCCACGTAATGTCCACCGTAAAAGTCCGGTGTGTGGGCAGGTCCGCTCATTCGGACAGTCTGGCGGACTTTACGGCGGTTTGTCCGCCAGACTAAGTCAGCCGGATAGTCTGATCGAGTGTACGTGGCATTACAAGCATTGGTTGTGGGAAAGTTGTTTTCAAAGGTAACAACATACAGGTTAAATGTAAAGAGAACCCATATTTTTAAGTCCCTTTTTTCCCTTTTATAGAAAAAAAAATCCAGTGGGGATTCTTTAATTGTATCTGTCTAAAGAAAATGAAATAAAAATTCATCTGGATACAATGTTAAATGACAGAGTAATTGTCAGTCAAACTATCACAGCACTGAAAAGTGAAAAAAGACCTGGTAAAGCTCCATAAACACTTCAGATTTGCTGCTGTTTTTTGTCTTCAGATTTACCAAAACCATGTAGTAGAAGGGCCTGCCTGATTGCATACAAATTGAAACTCCAAAGGTGTGACCTCGTATTATATGGTTTTGATAAATCTGAAGGAAAAAATCTGCAGAAAATCTGATAGTGTGTATAGGGCTTAATGGGTATATACAGCCTGGTACTTAAGTGGTTGGAGCAAATATCCAGTCAGATATTGTCTCACGGTTTCCATTACATTTCCAACATGTATACCCTACTATACTCCAAGTTGACAGCATCCTCCATGTGCACAGTTCAGCAACCTTTTTTCTTCTGAAATCATAGTAATGTTTTTTTGTCTGATGGGCAATTGTACAAAAAATTGTTGCTATAGTTGGACTGTTTCTTTAGACAATGAAGACACGACAGCTCACTGATGTCATCCCAAATGTTCTCATCCTTTTTCTTAAACATGTGCCAAGTTGGTGGCTAATATCAATACAGATTCAGTTATTCACACCAACTCTTTAAAGGCCCCCCCCCCCCCATTCAGATTTTAGTTATCCAGCCTTTCCCTCCTTCACAGTCTTTGAGTTAGTCGTTGTCCCCACCAGACATACGTGTGCACCATGGTCTTCATTTCATTGAAAAGCCTGCTATATAATGCATATTTTTTATTTTTTTTTGCAGATTTTTGCTACATATAAACTTCTTGTCTCCTCTTTTAATGGTTTTGCTGTGGGTGAAACCTATAACCAAAGATTACATTCTGAATCCACCCTTGGGCAAGGAAAGTGTACCACTGTGAGTGAATTTTGTATAATGTTTGATATTGTGCTTTTATTATACATATTAAATTGTTACTAAACCTTAAAATCAGTCTGAATGTGCTGTAAAGCATGCCTGTTATACTCACTATGAAACCTAAGGGGTTAATCCTATGCATTGTGTAAAAAGGCTCATTGATCCTCTATGCACAGATACTCCCATTCTTTCACTGACTCCAGAACAGAGTGCATGTGATCAGAACAGAGCCAATTAGCACTGTCCATGCAGAAGGTCAGGGGTCCTGGATCCTGATAGGACAGCTCAGTGCAATATGAAAACTCCTCCCACAAGCTTTACCAGGAACTGATAAGAGTCACAAGACTGCTATATACTGCTGATGAAAAAAGGAATTTAGCAGTTTATATTTACTAAAATAATTGCATTGACATGTTCTGTGTACTGTGGGGGGTCAGATATAGCGAATGCAGGATCCTGGGTTTAGTAACACTTTAAATCTAAAGAAACCTAAAGACTTGGTATTCCTTGTTCTTTCTGCTTCAGTAATATATTTAGACATTTTGACATTGGTAATGTGACTTCTACAAAGTCAAAGCCTGCAACTTTTGACATTGTGGGGAATACATTATGATCACAGCAAATAAAAGTGCCCCTTTATTGCTGCTGGGGTCTTCTGTCCATACCCTATTATTTCCTAATGTAGCAAACAAAAAAATGGACAGCAGTATGTAAATTAAAACTGTAACATTTCTAAAATGTATCGTTCAGATATCCATAGGTATATTGTCCAAAATGAATAATTGCTATTTAATATTTGGAGTATTGTGAAAATATTGTTGAAAACAACATTTTGATTAGCCAGGTTGAACATTTTTCAGTTTATACCTTTAGCAATCCCGTGTGAATGCTGCCATAACTTTACATGTGAAAGACACTAAAACTAGAATTGTATAGAAATAAATGCAGTAGATATGTTGTTTGTTATAACATCACTATAATAACCATTTGGTGACCACCTGTCCGCCTTTACTTACTGTAGGCAAAGCAACGTACTGGTACACCACTGCCTACTCTCGGGTTTAGGGCGCACCCCCCACCCCGGCACTTACTGTGATTGTACATAGCGGGAGTCTGTCAGCAAATCCCGGCCAATTATCAGCTGTGTGCAATCACAGCCCAGAGCTCAGAGCTCTGTGCCCATAGGGAGGGCTCTGTCAGTTTCTCATCCCTGCTTTGCAGGTTTGAGAAACTGAAATCTTCAATAAAAGGAACACACAGACACACGTTTAACCCCTTCCCAGCAAGTGCTATTAGTTTAGTACAGTATATAGTATTGTCTCTGATCCCTGTATTAATGTCACTGGTAGTCAGTTCCCCCCCAACATCACTTAGTGTCAGATTACCCCGCCTCCCATTATAAGTCTCTGATCACTGCCATTAGTGGTATAAAAAAAAGAAGAAAAATTCCAGTGTATATACCATAGTGATATAGGCACAATAACTTTCACGCAAAACCCATCAATACACTTATGTTTTTGGTTTGTCTTTTTATCAAGAACAGGTAGAAAGCAAAAAAATATATATATTTTTTTTAATGCTCTTGTTTTTATATTACAAAAAATAAAAAACCCAATGGTGATCCAATGGCACCAAAAGAAAGTATATATATATATTTGTGTGAATTGCATAACCGCACAATTACCAGTTAAAATAGCACAGTGCTGAATAGCCAAGAATTGCCTGGTCATGAAATGAAGGGGGAACATTCTTCTGGAGCTTAAGTGGTTAATGGCTTTGAAAATACTATAAATGATTGCTAAAAGGTAGACAGATGGTTTTATCTGCTCTGATTCAGTAGGTCACTCTATATTCCCCAAATCACTTACCTTAGAGACTGATACTTTGAATAAGTTATTTAAAAATATTTTTATTAATTTAGCCTTTTTAAGCAATCCGCTTTGTATTAACAGGATGACTGAGGACACCTTTGATACAGTTCGACTTTGGATCATCATTCTGCTCTGCGGTTTAAGATTGATGATGATGAGACATCACTTGCAAGCTTATTTAAATTTGGCCCAGAAATGTGTGGATCAAATGAAGAAGGAAGCTGGGAGAATAAGTACTAAAGAATTACAAAAAATGGTGAGCATGTTTATTGCGCACTGAACATAATTGGATTATAAATGACGATCTGTGTCTGAATAACTTCGGAATAACCATATGTTGTTGATGATAATTTGGAATCCTGTGCTATCTTGATCGTTCCTAAGGCTCCATTCACATCTATGCATGTTGCTTTTAAGCATTTCAGCAGTGCTTTTTGCGGTGCTCGCCACGTTTTTAGACGTGTTTTTTTTTCGCGCTATTTTTTTTCCACGGTTTGCTTTATTGTTTTTTAATATATATATATATATATATATATATATATATATATATATATATATATATATATATATATATATATAATATATATATATAATATATATATTTTTTTAATACCGTATATAGCTGGCTGCTAAGGAGGTGGCCAGCAAACCGCCCGATGTGTCCTTAAACAGCCTTTACAGAAAGCTCTGTAAGGTGAACTTGCACCGCTGACCTAGACCGCCGCTATCTCTGGTTCTAGCCCAGGGCTTAGAAATTCTCTCAGCTGAATGTCCCAAACATCCCTCATCAGGAGGGATGTTTGGAGCATTCTAATCGGTCAGCGTCGTCACATGGGTGGGGCCCAACCAATCAGCAGCCGCATAGCCCGTCCTCTCAGCTATGGAGACTCCAGGAAGGAGAGAGGATTTCTAAGCCCCAGGCTCCTGATGCGGATATACCGGAACCAGAAATAGCGGTGGTCCATGTCGGGGGGGGGGGGGGGGTGAGGATGGGCACCTGTGTAAGTTCACCTTATAGATTTTTCTGTAATAGTGAACTTACACTTTAACAAACAATGAGCCATGAGCAGTCGGGGCTTCCACTGACAACTGAATATAAGAAAAAAATCGCCGGCTAAAAAAACAGCAGCTCTGCGCCCCCCACCCCAAAGCACCTTACCCTTATGTTGATGGGAACAAGGGCCTCTTCCCAACAGCCCTAGCTGGTGGTTGTCGGGGTCTGTGGGCGGGGGGTTTATTGGAATCTCCGAATGATGTCATCCGATGGCCAAGCCCCATCAATATCTAAAAAATGCTTGACATCGGTGCGGACTGATCCGCAAGAGCCAACATCAGAGGAAGGTTGTCGGCGGGTGCAGAGGCAGAAGAACTTCGGACAAAGAAGAAGTGGGAAAGAAGAAGCCCATAGGAGGAAGATGCAGGAAGACCGAAAGAAGATATTTTTATTAAAAGACTTGTCGAAAACTGTCTACTGTATTTTTTCACACTACACTACTTTTTTTTTTTTGGTGAATGGGTAGGGGTAAAATGTACCCCATACTCATTCACGTAGGGGTGAGACCGGGATCTGGGGGCCCCCTTGTTAAAGAGGGCTTCCAGACTCCGATAAGCCCTTTGCCAGCAGACCTCGACGACCACCGGGCAACCCCCTGCCCCAAAGCACCTACCCCCCTCCCCCATGTTGAGGGCATGTGGCCTGGTATGGTTCAGGAAGGGGGGGGGGCTGGAGCTCGCACATCCCCTCCCTTTCCTGACCTGGCGGGCTGCATGCTCAGATAAGGGTCTGGTATGGATTTTGGCTGACTTTTTTGATGCGGCCCATTAAAGTCTATTAAAGAAGCTGCATTTTGCGGGAAATAAAAGTCTCCGACCCTTCCCAAAAATTCAGAGGCACAAAAATGCATTGAGGTGAACGTGTTCCATAGGAACTCATGTTTAAAAAAAAATTCCCTGCATTTCTGCAAAATGCATCAAATGCATTAGTATGAATGGAGCCTTATAGGGAAACTATCTGGCAGCGTGCAATGCAATCTTCTATAAAGCTGACAGCATGCTGGGTAATAGAGAGATGGCAGTTTCTGGAGAGATCTACCCATAAGTGCTGATTACTTAAACATTTCAAGAAGTTCTGATTTTAGAATTAAAACATTCATTGTGTCAACCTAATTAATACACTTAAAAAAAAAAAAATGCTTGCTTTTGTTTTCTTTTCCTTTCTGATCAAGTTATTATGTTAACATACTGAGTAATTACTGCTTTGTTTTCAGGTGGCTCAAGTATTTTATTACCTTTGTGTTATTGCACTGCAGTACGTGGCACCTCTGGTGATGCTCCTTCACACAACCCTGCTTCTAAAATCACTAGGTAGGCATTATCTGACAAATATTGATGTATACTGGTGCGGTAACAGATTGACTTATGCATGTGTACACCGGGTTACACAACGCTCATTAATTACATGGTTGCCATGCTAGCTAGATGAGTTTATTTACTAGAATTTTCATTGGTCCAGATTCTGACTGTGTGCAAACCTACAGGCTAGTATGTTCTATGGCCATGTAAGCTCCCAGCAGTCTTACCCACACATCTTTGCATGAGGGAGATTGTGCAAATTCTTGTAACAGGCAGTCTCACTTGGAAATCTGTCTTTAAAACAAGTCTGTTAAATCTGACTGCCAATGATTTTGTAAAATCCAGAATTGGGTAAATTAGGTAGCATTACTTGACAGAAAGGGGCAGTAATTAGTTACAGATTTTTCATTTCACTTTTAACACACACAATGTTCCCATTCTGACTACATTGTGATTGCCAAAGTGAAATATTTGCACAGCACAATAATGGAATTGTATACTGCCAGCACTGCAAAGGTGAAAAGCTAACCGTTTTCCAGAGTAAATATAGTTTATCATAGTTAGGTTTATTTAGAACCCCAATTCCAAAAAAGTTGGGACGTTATGTAAAATCTACATAAAAACAAAATGCAATGATTTTCAAATCTCAAACTCATAATGTATTCACAATAGAAAACATATCATGTTTAAAAAAAAAAAAAAGTGTACGGTTTTAAGAAAAAAAATAAGGTAATTTTGAAATTGATGGCAGCACTTCTCAAAAAAGTTGGGACAGAGCCATATTTACCACAGTGTAGCATCCCCTCTTCTTTTAACAAAACTCTGTAAACATCTGGGAACTGAGGAGACCAGTTGCTGGAGTTTTGGGAGAGAAATATTGCCCCATTATTTCCTGATATAGCAGTTAGAATTCTATATCGGGAAAGAATGGGGCAACATTTCTCTCCCCAAAAAGTCCGGGATCTTCTAGGTCATATTTTTTGTTTCCAAGATGTGGCAAATGTTTTAAATTGGTGAAAGATCAGGATTGCATGCAGGCCAGTTAAGAACGCAGATTCTACTACAAAACCATGCAGTTGTCATAGATGCAGTTTGCGGGGTAGCATTGTCTTGCTAAAATATGCAGAGCCTTTCCTGAAAAAGAGGTTGGATGCTGCTCTATGCTCTAAAACCTGGATATATTATATGTGTGTGTACACACACACACACACACACACACACACACACACACACACACACACACACACACACACACACACACACACACACACACACACACACACACACTAATGGGACCTTTGCTGTTGTGCAAGCTGCACATTCCATATGCACCCCATACCATCAGAGATGCAGGCTTTTGAACTGAGCGCTGATAAAAAGCCAGAAGGTCCCTCTCCTCTTTAGTTTGAAGGACGTGGTGCCCATGGTTGCCAAAAACAATGTCAAATTTCCATTTATCCTAAAAATAGATCGGTTTTCAACTTTGCAGCAGACCATTTGAAATGGCCCAGAGAAGACAGTGGCGTTTCTGGATCATGTTCAGATATGGCTTCTTCTTGCATGTTAGAGCTTGACTTGCATTTTTGGAAGGCACGGCAAGCTTTGTGCAGACAGTGTTTTTGGAAGTATTCCTGAGCCCATGCAGTGATGTCCATCATGTTTTTAATGCAGTGCTGTCCAACAGGCATCCAATAAAGCGTTTCAGCTTTGTCCCTTGCTCAGGGTTTCTCCAGATTCCAGGAATCTTTTGATGATATTATATACTGTAGAGGTTGATATATGTAAAGTCTTTGCAATTTTACATCAAGGATCTTTATTCTGAAATAGTTTGACAAATGTTAGATGCAGCTTTTCACAGATTGGGTAACGTCTGCCCATCTTTACTTCTGAGACACTGACTTTCTAAATTGCTCTTTTTATACCCAGTCGTGTTACTGACCTGTTGCCAATGAACCTAATTAATTACAAAATGTTCTTCCAACTCTTCCTTGTTAGTACCACTTTTTTGTTATCTGCCTTCAATTTCAAAAATATTACCTTTTTCTTAAAATGTTCAATTTTCTCAATTTAAACATTTGATATGTTTTCTATTTTCTATATTGGGTTGTGAGATTTAAAAATTTTCCACGGTGTCCCAACTTTTTGGGAATTTGGGTTGCATTATCACCCATGACTGTGCTTGGACTTTGTAGTCCTGAGCTTTAGTTGCTACATCTGAGATAGACAAGCAGGCAGAGAAACTGTATTTCAGCTAGTGATGTTAAGGGGGAGGAGTGTGAGAGAGCCAGTAGAGGCAGGAGAAAATTGCATGTTTTTTTTTTCCCTAGGCACAAAAAAATAACGGGCACAAAACAAACCTCTCATACAGCCACAGCTGTATTTTATTAAATTAATTTGAAGTGCATCTCCAGCCCAAATGTTTTATTTCTCCCTAAATATGTGTGCTATAATTTTAAGGTGCTATTCGTACGATTGTAGATACAACAACAATGTATTATTTTTTAAATTGGTGCAAAAATATGAAGCTAATTCGGAATAAAAACAATCAAAGATCATTAAAAAGTCTACATAACTGAACTGTTCAAAAAGAGGCAAGCAGGGGGCAAAGAACTAATCACCAGTATTGCCTATACCAGTGATGGCAAACCTTGGCACCCCAGATGTTTTAGAACTACAATTCCCATGATGCTCCACTACACTGCGGAGTGCATAAGTATCATGGGAAATGTAGTTCCAAAACATCTGGGGTGCCAAGGTTCGCCATCACTGGCCTATACACTCCCTGCAGCTAACCTATTCTCCACTCCTGACATACCTCTCCTTGTTCATGGTAAAGGCAGGGCTTTGGTTCTTAGCCCTGCTTCACACTGGAGCGTTATGACATGTCAGATCGGCAGCAACTGCCATCAATGGCACTGTCCTAATCGATGCGACGCCATATCTGCGGAGCTGCACTGATTTCAAAAAGTAGTTTCTGTACTGCTATTTGCGATTTTGAGCTTCGATTTACATTGACATCTGTACAGAAACCTGCACAGATGTCTCTGAAATCGCGGCCCAAATCGGGACTGATATGCAGGAGTGAAATTGTGCGCGTTCAGCTGAACGCACACAGGTTCTTTCCCTCAGCTCAGTGTGAACCTAGGCCTTATGTCCAAGCTTTCCCCTGGTGACTGGTGGCATAAAATTGAGTAGTTACGAAGAGCTGATGGGGTAATGCATGTGGAGCAAAACAGTGGAGAGGTTCAGAAAATGCATTTCCAATGAATGAAGTAGAGAACCCTGCAATGTAGATCCTTGGTTACCAGATTTCTCTAGCAAGAAAAACAGTATAAAACTTTTCAAGTATTGCAAGAGTAGTAGTCAGTGGCAGCAGTACCTTGGGTAGTCTCATTCCACAGAAAAACAGCTTTGAGGATTATAGGCACATATAGTGCAATGTTATTTTTAGAGAAATTCAGGACAAAAGTTTAATCTTTCAGGGTACTGCTTGGGCACAGTTAACAATTCTAGATTAACTGATGGCATATCTTCATGTTTAGAGCTTGGGTCTACTTTAAGTGAAATAAGCCATCGGTAGTAATGTCACAAATATAATACAATTTTTTTCTTGGTGGTATTTGTCTTTGCAATACTTCAATCTTTGCTTTCAAAATGTTTTTTAGGTAATCATTCTTGGGGCATCTATGACCCTCCTATGGAGGCATCACAAGGGTCGAATTCAGGTTCTACTGAACAGCCATGCCCCGAAGAAAAGACGAAGGCAACAATCACCCAAATTACAGTGGCCCTAGGGGGCTTAAAGAACATTTTCACTCCACTCCTCTTCCGAGGACTTTTATCATTTTTGACATGGTGGATCGCAGCTTGCCTTTTCTCCACCAGCCTTTTTGGCTTGTTTTATCATCAGTATTTAATAGTGGCATAATTAGGTGACTTTATATCTGTAACCTTAACATGGACCAAGTTGGAGACAGAAAGCTGCAACAGCTAGAGCACACACGGTTCAGCAGCACCCTGTCTTGTGTCAATGTTTTCTCTGTATTCTCAGGGTAAATATTGTATGAAATCACTGTCGTGAGCTTAATCTTCATTACCTCAGAGGGAGAAGACCTAACTGCTGATTGCTCGTAAAGATAGTGTTTTTTTTTATGTTTTGTCTTTTTAATTGACTGTAAGAGATGCTCTTGTAAAGACATCATCTTCGACTAGCAGTTCTTGCACTCACGTTCTAAATTTTGTTTTCCCCTCTCACCAAGTACGGATAGTGAATCCTTTTTTTTTTTTTTTTTTTAATCTTTCGTTCAAGATCTGAGCCATACGAAGAAAATTTGAGGCTTGAAGGTGACTAATTTCTGCTGGACCTGTCCATTTTTAGTGACAAGGTCCAGCAGGACAGAATGTATTACTACTGTATATTACAGTAAATGTATGTCAACAACTTTGTATTATTTGGTGACCTTTATGTGCCTGGGCATATGTGTGGCGTGCGTGTGCGTGCATGTGTGAATGGACAAATATGGAAAGCTTATGCTGTTAGATACTGTACTTTTTACGTCACTGAATACATACAACACTCAACAAGAGATGGTGCTAGTAGTGGCTCACACCGACTGTGTGTAAGGACAAGGGTTATGCTTTAGATAAATAAAATGCATCACTTTAGTTAACATTCAGTTTGTATATTACTCCAGAGATTACAATGAATTTTTTTTTAGAAATTTGCATATAACGTATTTGATAAATGCCGTCCACTTGCAGTATGTTTTAGGCTAGGTTCACATTAGTGTGGAAATGTATGTAAATTGCACACATTCCCGCAGCTGCACACAAAACCCGGTGCTTTAAAGAAACTGTGCGGGGGTGCCAATAGCTTTTAACGTAGTAGGCAGAACTACACTAATGTGAACTTAGACTTGGTTATTTGGATCATTTGGCTTAATGTTGGGAAATTTTACTAAACCTATTTAATGTGCTTGTGGTTGGTCGGAATTTGAGTCTTAAGTGGCTCGCATAAGCCATTTTGTTTTTGTTATAGTGGGTCTTTCATTTGTTAAGTGTGTTCTAATTTATATCTAGCTTTGCCTGTTACATATTTGTTTCAGGTAAGTTACTCACAAAGCACTGAAGTCATTAGATCAGCATGTAAGAGAGAGAAAGTATACTGAAGAGTACAAGGGTGCTGTTTGGCAGCTCACAGACTCTAGGACCTATAGGGGGCACTTGAGATGAAATCCAAGGGTTATAAGGAAAAAAACAAAAACACAGAGGCACCAGATCAAATGTTTAGAGAGTTTCTTTTATCCTAAAAAAAAAAAAAAAAAAAAGTTAAGCCAACACATGTTTCAATGGTATTCCTTCATAAGAGCTTAAAGAGGATCTGCAGTCTGCTGACATAATTTACAATAAAAACATCTTTGCCATTCTGAAGCTTTCCTCCCATCCACTGTGCATATTATTTTATATACTGTGATTCTGTACTTGCCAAATATACTGTAGAAATCTCCCTCCACTGAGTCTGGCTGCAACCATTTTAACTGTGGGCAGCTGAAGCTGCAGCCTGTTCACTTGCTGGATTTACACAGACACACAACTCCAGCTCTGCAGCCCTGCAGCTCTCATTGGCCCTCTTATGACCCCCCCCCCTTCCTGGCAAACTCTCACGAGAGTGCTGTGCATGATGTCATAAGCCTAGGCTAATGACCAGACAAGGAAGTGGGCTGTGTGAGGTATTTACTGGCAGAAAAAAATTGTAAGAATAGGTAACTATATACATAATTCATTTACACAAATTAGCATAAGGATTGGGGGGGGGGAGCAGTTTTAAGAATAGCTGGGTTGGGGCTGGAATTCTACTTTATTGTCTAGGTCTTAATACGGCTCTTTATTAAAAATGACTGTAGTCTGCAGTGTCCATGCTGGGTTCTACAGTCCTACTCATTTTTATTGCTCTTCCCAGTGAGCCTTGATTGCACTTTGGCCCTGGATCTTTTTTTTTTTTTTTTTATTTTATTTATCGGCTTGTGTATTTCAGTAGGTAAATCAGACTAGAAGTGATTTTGTTGATCTTGTTTTAGTTCTGAACAATCAGTTCTTGCTTTTCTGGGCATATTGGAGAATGATCTTTTTACCAAGATTTAGCATCACGACTTTTATGGCCTGCCTTAGACATTTTGCATTTTATTTTAAGCAATGAGATGTTACATGGGAAGTAGATGTATAAGGGATCAATCACACTGAAAAATTAGCCTTTTCCAGCTGTCTATTCTGTGCGGGTGGTGGGAGGCAGGGCCTTGCATTTTAAAAATGCTGGTCACTGTTTACTTTTTCTACATTCTTTTTAACTTTATTGAAATGTTGCATAGTAAAGTTTCAATAATTTCTATGCATAGAAATGCACAACATGACAGACTTCAGGAGCGTTCTGGTGCAGTGAGGAATTATGCATTTTTCCACACCGCTCCACTCTGTTATAGTGTGACCAAGGCATATAGAAAACTTTTGTTTTCTGCATACCCTTATGGAGACCTTTGTTTTTTTAAGTACAGAAAAAACAGGTATCTGCACAGTGTGACTGAGCCCTAAGATGTTTTTCTTCCCACAATTCCTTAAATCTTAATTTTTATTTTTATTTTGGAGCTTTTATACCAAATATCCTTTAACGCTGCTGAAAGAAAGATTTCTATGCAAATTTTTATTTATTTTTTTAATCTCATTCTTTACATGCAAACTGGACCAGCTGTGATTTGACTGCAGAAAAAAAATTTGCATGGCACACTTGAAAAGATTTAACAATTCAACCACTAGACGACCACCCACCGCAGTTATACTGTGGCAGGTTGGCTAACCTTGGCAAATCGCCATAGGTATACGTTGGCCACTTTAAGACCACTAGGGTGCGTGCGTCGGCTGCGTCGCGACAATGGAGCTGATGCACATGCCCGGCGGCCGCGATATTCGTCGGGCACCAGTGATCACTCCTAAGAGACGCAGTACGGAGGCCTGTCAATGTAAACGGACAGAAATCCGTTCTGTCAGGGTTGAGGAGACACATCTGTTGTTCATACTAATTATGAACAGCGATCAGTCTCCTTCAGGCAATCCCATTCCCCCCACACACAGACACACAGAATCACTTTCTAGGACGCACATTTAACCCCTTGATCTCCCCCTAGTGTTAACCCCTTCCCTGCCAGTGACATTTATACAGTAATCGGTGGATATTTTTAGATCTGATTGCTGTATAAATATCAAGGGTCCCACAAAAGTGTCCTATCTGTCCGCCACAATGTCGCAGTCCCAATAAAAATCGCAGCTCACCGCTATTTCTAGTAAAAAAATATATAATAAAAATACCATAAATCTATGCCCTATTTTGTAAACGCTATAACGTTTGCGCAAACCAATCAATATACGCTTATTGCGATTTTACCAAAAATATGTAGAAGAATAAATTTTGGCCTAAACTGAGGAAGAAATTTATATTTTTTTGGAGGGATATTATAGCAAAAAAAGTCATAATTTATTTTATTTTTTTAAATATCACTTTTTTTTTGTTTATAGCGCAAAAAATTAAAATCACAGAGGTGATTTGTAGGGGAAAAAAGGACATCAATTTTGTTTGGGTACAATGTCGTACATCCACGCAATTTTCAGTTAAAGTGACGCAGTGCCGTATCGCAGAAAAATGGTCTGGTCAGGAAGGGGGCAAATCCTTTCCGGGGCTGAAGTGGCTTACATTCAAAGTAGGAATAGAGCAGTCTCTATTATTATAATATAATTACAACGATCGAGTTCTCCCGGGATCTCGCACTAGTCTCCTGTTACGAAAGGAACCAGTGAATGACAGACTGACAGGGATTGCATTTTTATGTTACTTTGTCAACTTTTGTGACATTGATTTACCATTTTACTTTTCAATATGTTCAAGGTTTCAAAACACTTGCAATTTTAAATAGTTTTCAAAACTTGCAAATCTTATGTGGCACACTAGTGAGAATCACTGCCTTAGACCATACTTAAGCTGGACATAGATTGAGTCAGATCAGCAGGGACCGACCGCATTTCCTGTTCCATACATTAATGATCTTTTGATGATTTTTTAAGCAGAGAAATGTGGCTTTTACCAAACATCCAATGGTGGAGAATCTTGTAATTCCATGTGTTTTCAATGTTTGGTGAAAGTCACATCCACTGCTTTATAAATGGACCTATTGGTGTTCACAAGACTTAGTTCATCTGTTCATGTTTCAAGGTTATTCTAATCTGAGACAAAACATGTTAAAACATAATAATACCTAAGAGGTTCTCAAACCCCGGTTCTTAGTTTTCTATCCAAAAAAACAATGAGCAGGCCAACTGGAACCAGGGAGAATGCAGGCTGTGAGTTGGATTCTCGGTTAATAAAAACAGAAATTTTGAAGAGTTGTCTGAGTGAGATGGTGGTATAGTGAAATAAATATATTACCATACATCTGACTGGCTCTGGAGGGCCTTCAACAATTGCATTTTCTGTCAATTCACATAGAATACAACTAGGCATCTTCCACAGTCCTGTGCAGCAGCTGCCTTTGAAGTGGATGTACACCCTCACATATACCCAGTGAAGTGAACAGCCTCAGATGATACACAGGGATGAAACAAATCTCCCTACACAAGTTTCACATGCATATCTGCTGTTTTCAGCTTGCTATACTCTTTTTAGAATGCTAACATTGTGTTAGAATTTTTACTTCCGAATTCAGCATTAGGAGTGGAGTCTTGGCATACACTGTGTGTCAGAGGATTGAAGGAAAGGTGCACGTCCCCCTCCAAATAAGCAGCGAAACAAAGATACTTTACAAGCTGTGCTGTGACAAGACAAGCTCTCTGCTAATCTATTTATAGCACCCACCCTGACCCTGGCTTTTATCTTGGTTGTTGGAGAACTTGTCAGAAGTTCTCATGCTGATAACGGAGGAATTGGAGTATCAGAAAGACATGGGACTTAGGGCTATGGAGAGCGATGAGTAAACACTACAGATATGTGTCCAGGTCAGATTTCATGAATCGGGTTTACATCCACTTTAACATAAAGTACTGTAGCTTTTTACCTGGCAGCTGGGAAAATATTTTCCACAAATTGCTGATCTGGCCTTTAGGCTATTTTTAAAATTAGTTATACTAAAGTTTTAATCCTATTTTTTTGTTTTTTTAAGAATGGGAAAGGGTTACACATTTTTGCCAGAATTATATTTCTTTCTTTCTCACGCTATTGGGGAGATTTTTCCTCACTTCCAGTATTATCACCAGGACAAAAAGACGCACACACAAAGAACATTTTCAGAAGTTCTCAGACTCATAAAAATATTTTTGTTTTTGTTTTCTGGTTGCAGAGAATTTCCCTTACATCTCACCCTGACAGTGTTGAGAAATCTCTTAACAGGGACACAGCAATACCCCCCCCCCCCAAAAAAAAATTAACACACTTTGGTTGGGGTTTTCAACTTTAGGGCCATTTCTGACCTCTTTCTAAAGATTCTAGTGTCCTGGTTGTCACGCTGGTTCCCTTACGTTTAGAACACCGTGCCACTGAACTGGAAGAGACCTGTCAATAAGAGGTTGTGGTTTTACTCCACCTTGATCTGGATACTTGTTTTGGGTTAATGAATCAAAGTGGGCAATTGTAACAGACGGGTATTAAACATTTTTAGTAGGTTAGGCATGGCATTCTCTATACTTCTTCCATTAGAGATCTACTTTAGGATGTCTGCTATGCATTTTTGGAAAGGGATACATAATCAATGTACTTATTACAGACTGATCTTTGATTTTTAATAGGAGAGTAATCGTAATACATACTTCTCAAGGTGATGGGATAGTTTATTAGCATAAATATATTTAAATGTTATAATAGCAGAATATGTGCTGTATTTTTTTTATGAATCACAGTATTGCAAGGAAATTGTCTGAGGTTTGTTGTATGCATGTTACTGACAAATGTAGTATATTTATTAAAGAAGAGTTCATTTAATTGGTGATTTTTTTTTTTTTTTTTTTCAAGACAAAAGAATGGAATTGGGTATTTCTGAGTACACACAAAAAGCACCGCTCTGACTGTGAAAAACACCAATTGTGATGGTTGGTATTCCCACTCCAGGTGTTCAGGTTCAGACCTCTTCCCACTCATCATAAACACTTGGGTATAGGTAAATTAAGAGAACAGGCACTCTGTAATCCATCCATATACTTTATTTGTATAAAACCAAGTACAAGGTAACTTCTGACATGTTTCACCGGATAACATTGTTCACAGCATGGTCACCATAATGAACAGTACAGATAAATTCCGAGAATCTCTGGGAATGGATATATGTCACAATAACATAAAAACATGTGATACACAAACACTAATATATATCAAAGAAAGAGAATGTTATACAATTAAAATTCTATAATTTAAGAATTATCAATTAACCAATTCAGTAAGCATGGACCTAGACCAGGATTTCAATACAAGGAAAAATGTAATTGCAAAAAATTATAGTACATTTTTTTAAAGTACCGTAAAAACATATCCACATCATACCTGTAATTCATTCCAGAGGGGATTCTAGTTATAGTCTAGTTATTAAGATTAATTCTTAAATTAAAGAATTTTAATTTTATAACTTTCTCTTTCTTCAATATATATTGTTTGTGTATCACGTATGTTTTTATGTGTTTGTGTGAGATATGTCCAGTCCAAGTGTATCTTTTTGACAGCAGGTGATTCTTATTTACTACAAATTACATCAATTAACGAATGGGAGTGGTTACAGTCACTTTATTATCACATTTTTCTGCATTGTTCATTATGGTTTCCATGCTGTGAACAAGGCTATCTGCCATGTCAGTCTAACATTTCAGCAGTTACCTTGTACTTGGTTTTACTCAAAGTATATGGATGGATTCCAGGGTGCCGATTCTCATATTTTACCTCTTTTTTTTCATGGGTATTTCTGAAGGCATGTATGGGCTTTTGTTTACATCGGATGGATTTCGCATTCCCATACAAGTCTATGGAGATGCAAATCCTGCTTCAAAGGAGGTCAAATCTAAGAAGTCTGAATAATCTAAAAAGCATATTAAGCTGATGCCATCAACACAAGTTCAAAGACTATAAACACCGGACCCTAAGCTGTAATAAAAATGCAATATGCAAAAATGCCAAATAATTTAGATAAAACATTGAAACTGCCATTACTAACTTAAATTTACAATGCCAGTTTCTTGAGTGTCCTGCTGACATGGTGGCCCAAAGTATAACTAAAGGCAATTTCTTTTTTTTTAAAGTTTTGGATAGGGGGAGAGGGATTAGAACACCTTTCAGGTAGATTCCGATCAAGTCCTTGTCGTGCCGACCCCGCAAGTGCTCCCCCCCCCGCATCCACGATTGGTGAACCACTCAAAAACACTCATATAGGCAAATATAATGGCATAGGCAGAGGCATTCCCTGCCCCTTTATTGTGTGGCTGCGGGGTGGGGGATGCTTCAGCCGCCTATGATCTACTAGCGGCAAGCTCTGGTCCACATCCCACTGTGTGCTGATCCCCGCTGGCCCTCCTGACCAGTTCATTCAAGTGGGTGAGCTTGAGGGTGACATCACATGCTGAGAAAGGAGGGCCGGTGGGATCAGCACACCAGAATGGGTACCTGTGCCACAGCAGCTTTCCTGCGCAGCTCTGCATCAGGAAAACACTTGTTGTACCCTCTTAAACCCCAGTACCCTGGCTCTCCTGACCTCACTTATGTGGCCTCTGGACCCCTTTTGTATGCCCTTCTGACCTCCCATTACCATGCCCCCAGTTCCATATTCTCCAAATCACATCTGTAATATGCCCTGAACCCCCAGGACCGTGCCTTTTTGACCCCAAGTAATGTGCCTTCATGACAATCCAGTAGCATGCTCTCTTGACCCTCCAGTACTATCCCCTCCTGACGCCCCCAGTTCCAGACCCCCCTGCACTGTGCCCTCCAAACTCCCATGTACCAGGCTTTCTTAACTCCCAACCCCTCTGTATTGTGCCTTCCTGACCCCCTGTCCTTTGTCCTGCTAACTCAGTATTAACTAACTAGCTCACTATTTGGTGTACCCTGAGCCAATTATCCTAATGTCACTTTTTACAACTTTAAGAGAAACCTAACCAAAAAACAGTCCCTAACCATAAGAAGCGCAGATTTAGTATATTCACACATTCAGATTTTATAAAAAATCTGGATACTATTGACTGCGCATGGCAACCTGGAACACGATCACCACTGATTAATGCAAACTTAAGGAAATCCAGGAATACAGGGGTGATCTTACAATGGGGGCACCAGTGCTGGTGGAAACCAGGGATTGCCCTACTTTGGAAGGATTTCCCTTCACTTCCTGTTTTAGCTATGGGACAGGATGTGAAGGGAAATCTCCCCCAATGCGACACAAAAGAAAACCTGATGGGTTATAAATGAGGGAGAAAGGTTTTCTAAAGATGTAAACAAAAAGGGACTCTTTCTTGTTCATAAAGAGATACATAATGCAGGGACCATTAGGTTATACTGCCATCCACCTACAGGAACCTTTTGGACACTGTCGACAAAAAAAGTGACCAGTCTGGCATCACCCTTTCCGCTCCCAGCCTGCCTTCGTTTTTTTTTTACTAATGTCCTTGGAGCATGGAAGTCTTTTTTTTTTTTTTCTTCTTCTATTTTACTAGATATTTCATCCATATGTTTTTTTTAAGATAATTATTGCTTCAATCAAGACTTCACCTATGCCTTGCGTGTTTCTTTATGCAGTTATCCAAATCATTGGATCCTCAGCAATAGTTTTGGAGGTTGTACGCAGGCCTGACTTGCTGATTATAGAGCCTGCCTGGAATATGACTTTCAGTCACTGTGGCTCTTTCCAGATCTGTGTACTGTTAGCCACGGAGTGTTTTGCAGGTCCAGATCCATGACACAGCCTTTGGTGTGACCCAGTCTCTGTAGACTCAGAACTAAGGATATGGAGCCTTTTCTTGTATTAGAACCATTAGGTGGAGAGGACGTCATGCGGCGTACATGAGAGGGGAGGGGCCTAACTGCGGCTTCCACACGAGTGGATGGAGGAGGACCCGCCGTACCATCCGGAGCTGAGCGCGGCGCTCCGTAATGATGCCCGTTCTAACCCCATCGCCCGCACTCGAACGTCCGCACACACGAGCCTGAGAGCTCTCCCAGCGTGACTCGGAGGAACACCGCCGGCAGACGGCAGATGGCACGGAGGACCTCGCGGGAGCGAACGGAGCCCCTGGTTCTCCCCCCCCCCCCCCCCATACTCACCCACCAGATGCTGCAGAGCTGTGACAACCCTGTGAGCTGAAGAGCCTACTAGCTAAGAAGACTACAAACAGGTCAGACCCAACCAATTCATTTATCCGGACTGTTATATAATGACCAGTTAAATACAGAGCAGTAGCAACTCAGGAGTAAAACAGGAGTGCAGGCATTTATAGGAAGCCTGCAGACCTACGTTACATGAAGCGGAAATGTGCATCTATAAAATACGTGTTCAGGAGTAAATTGGCTGGAGGTAGCTGACGGACTTGAAAATCATGCAGAGCTTTTGATTAGTATTTCCCTGAAAATACATGTCAATATTTATATGCTAATTAAGCCTTGAAAAGTACAGCCTTGAACTCTGATACACTTTTGGTGCGTTTTTTTCCTTAGTCCTTATTTTTTCTTCCTCTGTTTGGCCTGAACTAAACCAAGGATAGCCCAGTTTAAGGGCACCCTCCGTGATTAAGGTCGGTACAGTCCAGTCTTTATGCCTCTGTTCTGAATGAGAGGAGAAGCCGGGGATGACAAAGACTGAGAGCTGCATCAGGATTCCCTTATTGCAGGAGGGACCGAAGGTTTCAAATATAGTGTCAAGTAATCCCTCCGTACTAGAAGATTACACCTTTAGTCCCTTGAACATATTTTTGCTGGGGGAACACACTAGCGCGTCAGGGGAAAAAGGGGCTCTCTTTTGGTTTTTTCTTTTTTTTTTTTTCTTCTTCTCTCATATTCTTGGTCCTTACTGCTTAAGGACAGGAGGAAGGATAGGATGGGTGGACCCGGGCTCCACCACTCCTTGTCTGGAGAGGTTGTCTCTTTTCCCCTAGGGGTTGGGGGATAAGGGGTGCAGAAGTGGAAGACCGCAGTTGGAGTCACACCCTAGAAGGTATTGCTTGCAGAGGGGAGCTGTGCCCCCCAATGTCAAGTATAGGCCAGGATTGGGCCAGTGGTTGGGGAGGGGGGTGGGTGGAGGGAAGGGGGGGGGTGGGGGGAGTGGTGGGTGGAGAAATGCCTTGCAGAGGAGGGGATCGAAAGAAATATGAAAATCATGGGTAGGGTAAATAGGTGTAGATTAAGCATGTCATCAGTCAGTCTTGGATGACCGAGGTAAAATTTATATCATATAACGTAAAAGGATTAAATTCTCTTAACAAAAGGTATAAACTCTTAAAGGAACTGCATCAATACAGAGCAGAAGTGGTATTTTTGCAGGAGACCCACTTAACCCAGGATACGAATATCAAGTTATACTCAGATAGCTTTCCGACTTGGTTTTATGGGGACTCCCCAATAAGGAGGGCTAAGGGAGTGGCAATTGGATTTGAGAAACATACAAGATTCATTCTGCTCGACAGGCTGACTGACCCGGAGGGCCGATACTTGTTCCTTAAGGGAGAACTAGGAAATAGGGTGCTTACTCTTGCAAATGTATATTGTCCAAATAAAAATCCCTTAGGATATATGAAACAGATCTTACGGAGATTAGCAGATTTTAAATCTGGTGATGTAATCCTAGCAGGGGATTTTAATTTTTGTATGGAACCAGTCATGGATAGTACGTCCCGTGCAAGGGGGACGAATGAGAGGACTCTGAAAATATTTAAACATCTCCTGAAACAACATCAAATGATGGATGTATGGCGGATTCAACATGAAAAAATGAAAGACTATACTTTCTATTCCCCAGTGCACGGGACGTATTCCAGGCTGGATTACATATTGGTGGACCACAGGTTGTTAGAGGATGTCGTAGAGACAAGGATAGGAATAGTTTCTCTGTCGGACCATTCTCCAGTGATAATGAAGATGAGGATACCCGGATTATATAGACAACCCTTTACTTGCTGATTAAATGAAAATCTTTTACAGGACAAAGATACCATAGAGATAATTCGGAAAGAATTAGAATTCTACTTCTTGACGAATGACACAGGGGAAATTTCGGGCGCCTCCCTATGGGAAGGACATAAAGCATATATCAGGGGTATCCTTATCTCCATAGGCGCAAATAAAAAAAAAGTTAAAATACAGAAAAGGGAGAATTTGATAAAAGAAGTTCATAGACTAGAACAAGAGCATAAAAAACAAAAGGTCCAACAGCAGGAACTCTTTCACCTATTGATCAAAAAGAGAGAGGAACTCAAGGACCTCATGGAGCAGGAAGCATGGAGGGCACATGATGGGAGAGTCAGAGAGAGACACTATGGGAAAAATAAAACTGGCAAATATCTAGCAAGACAGTTAAAAGGGAGGAGGGGGACTAACTTTATTGATAAAATTCAGGATAAGAACGGGAAGATGGTCCATACTACAAAGGAAATTGCGGAGGTATTCAGGCAATATTACAATGCCCTATATAACGTAGGCCAAAAAGGGGGGTGTGATAAAGGGGATAAGGAAATTATTAAAGAATTTTTGTATGACACCAATTTACCCCAATTACAAGAGAGTGATAGATATAATATAGACAGACCTATTACAGAGGAGGAAATCTATAAAGCGTTAAAGGATACGGAATCGGGCAAAAGTCTGGGTCCGGACGGGTACACGATTATTTACTTTAAAAAATTTAAGGAGATCTTAGTCCCTAGATTATGCAAATACATGAACGGATTAGGCACAAAATACGAAATGAAGGCTGAGGCATTGCGGGCCACGATCACGGTAATACCGAAGGAGGGGAAGGATCACTTACTTTGCTCCAGTTATAGGCCAATAGCATTATTGAATGCGGATACAAAATTATTCGCCAAAATACTGGCGTCCAGGCTGAAGAATAAGATGAGCGAACTAGTGCACCCAGATCAGGTTGGATTTATACCCGAGAGAGAAGGTAGGGATAATGGTGTGAGGGCATTACTCCTCCTCCAGGCCTTAAAAAACAGTGGGTCCCCAGGTCTATTCCTGTCTATAGATGCTGAGAAAGCATTTGACAGGGTAGACTGGGGACTTATGATAGAAACGTTAGAAGTTATGGGTATAGGCCCGAGAATGATCCAATGGATCCAGGTACTTTATAACCATCCGCAGGCCTCGGTAAAAATAAATGGAGAATCCTCCTCTCAATTCCAAATGGGAAACGGTACTAGACAGGGGTGTCCACTGTCCCCACTTCTCTTTGCCTTATCTCTGGAGCCGTTACTGACTTTCATCCGAAAAAATCAGGATATAAAGGGGATCGGGGTGGGAAGGGACGAACACAAATTCGCCGCTTATGCGGATGATGTGCTCTTTTTCATCACCAATCCTAGGATTACGATCCCGAACTTGCTGAGGGCGTTGGAAAAATTCGGCAAAATATCGAACTTGAAAATAAACCTCGGCAAGTCCGAAGTTATGAATGTCAATATCAGTAACCAGGAAGAGGAGAAGCTCCGGGCAGAATTCCGTTTCCCCTGGCGCAAGGAGATCAGATATTTGGGAGTTTTTCTTTCGGACACCATAAGGAAAATATTTACGAATAATTATATCCCCTTACTCGATGAAATTAAAAGGGAAATAAAAAAAATTTCAACATGTCCCCTCTCCTGGCTAGGACGTATCAATGCAGTTAAAATGATATTGGTCCCAAGGATTATATATAAGTTTCAAATGTTGCCCATTCCGCTCTCTCAGGCCTATTTTAGATTAATGAAAAATATAATTTCGAAGTACATATGGCAACATAAAAAGCCGAGAATTGCCTTGGCGGTGTTAAGCAGGGGGAAAAGACAAGGGGGATTGGCAGTCCCGGATCTAAAAAGATACTACAATGCAGTGGTTTTGTCACGAGTAGTGGAATGGGCGAAAGAGGTAAATGAAAAGAGATGAGTGAGTGTAGAGAACGCAATGAGTCAAGCACTTTTAGGACGCACAATATGGAATCCTCCACAGTTCAGGTCCATTGGACCAAACGCACATGAGATAACACGTTTAGCATTAAAGATTTGGGATCGAACACATTCACAAAATAACTGGGGGTACAATTCACCCTTGATTTTTCTTAAAGAAAATGATTATTTCACACCGGGCAAACAGGAGGTGGGGGGTAATTGGATAATGAAAGAAAACGCACAATTAAAAGATACACTAGTTAATGGTAAAATAGCCTCATTTCAAGCACTGTGTGCGGACACAGAACTTATGAAGATTGATGTATGGCGGTTCCTCCAGCTAAGTCACTTTATCTCAAACTTACCTCAGGTAAGGGAGATGAGCTGGAAGACCCACCATACATCCAAAAGTGGGAAAAAGAGTTGGGGTCACAATGTAGCACACAAACCCGCAATAAGATATTCAAACTAATTCACTCGGGGGTAGTAGATAATAAGCTGATAGAAACAAACTACAAGTGCCTAGCAAGGTGGTACGCGACACCCGATAAAATGGCCAAATATGTAGTAGAGCAATCTGCGGATTGCTGGCGTGGGTGTAAAAAAACTGGGACTATGGCCCACATTTGGTGGGACTGCCCCATTATTAAAAAATATTGGAGAAAAATCTTAGAGATAATTAAAGTTGTAACTAAAAAGGAAATAAGAGAAGATCCGTGGACGGTCCTATTTCATGGGACAGACGAACCCATAAAGCAATATAAAACCTCGTTAATTCCCATACTGCTAGACACCGCCAAAAATGTAATCCCAAAAAAATGGAGAGAAAATGTGAGCCCCAAAATATCGGAATGGATTTTCCGTATAAATGAAATACAAAAAATAGAAAATTATAATGAAGGGGATGAAGACCTAACAGTAGAAGAGGGAGGCTTAGATAAATGGGCATCGTGGGAAGAATTTAAATTGTCTTGGAGATATGTTGAGGAAATTACACAATAAACTCAAGAAGAAACCAATACCCGGCCAGAAACAACGGTCACAAATAGGAAACCCATCAGAAATCCTGCAAGGAAAGGGGGGGGGGTAGGGGGGGAAGGGGATGGCAGAGGGGTATTTAATATTATGATGGTGTAGGTTTAAACCACAAAGAAATTAAGGAATGATCGTATATATGTGTAATAAGGTTTTTTGCTTGTTCAAAATGGTTTTAAATATACTCTGTTGGAAGGAAAAAAAATTTTTTTGAGATAAATAAAGAATAAATAATATACATAATACTTTCAAAAAAAAAAAAAAAAGAACCATTAGGTGCCATTATTACAATTTTTTTTGTTGGCCTCCACAGAAAGGGTTATTCTACTGAGCAATTGCATGCTGTGTCACTAGCTGGAATATCGCATTTGCTAGGTTCCTGCCTTTTTAGTGTGAAGTTGTATCTTTCTGCCATTGCTTGTATATGTCTAAAAGACATAAGGTTCTTTCTCAGTTACTTATTGCTACCTCCTACAATTACCTAATCACCTCCAGCAATTTAAACCTCTCCTGCACTCAGCAGCTGGTTCATAAGTACCCAACGTTTTTATCTGTTGTTCTCGATAAAGCGGTCTCTGTTAAGCACTGTTCTCTTAACTAACCACCATCCACCATTAGTTCAGAGAGGCCTGCGTTCGACCTTCTCATGCATCTGACACTGCAGTAGGCACTGTCCCCTACTCAACTTCTTACACTCTTTGAAGTCTTCCTAAGCTTGGTCGGGTGTGACCCCCCCTTTCTAAGTGTTATCTAGGAGGGCGTTCTCAACAGTTATGAGTCTTCTGCTGCAGAGGTTCTATCTAAAGGAGAGTCTCACAAATCATTGCTAGATGATTTTGTCACTGTGGAGCTGCAGGCGCCATAGATCCTAGACTTAAAGAAACCATAATGGTTCTTATAAATGGAAGAACAACTTATAATATCTAGTAGTGTTAGTCAGCAGTTAGTCCAAGCTCCCTGAGAAGCCCCAAGACTATATAAACTTCCACAATACATACAGTTGTGCTTTAAAGTCGACATACCCTTGAAGAATTGGTAATATACATTATGTAGCATTTTTAAAGAAAACCTGAAGTCATACCAGAATATCACAATCCTAATACAAAATATGGCAACAAGTAAACAAATTAAATGACCCGTGTTCAAAAGCCTGCCTACACTTAGTACTCTGCATTGTCCTTTTTAAGCATCATTAACAGTGTGCAGTCTTTTGTAATAGTTGTATAAGGCCCTGAATTCTTGCAGGTGGTATAGCTGCCCATTGATCTTGGCAAAATGCCTCCAGGGGTCATGCACAGTTTTTGGTCATCTTACATGAACCACGCATTTGAAAACTCCCCAGAGTCGCGCGATGATAGTAACCGGTTCCCGACCAGCTCACACACATATACTGTGGGACAATGGTACCGCTGCACGAAACCCGTATGGGTACAGAGTTCCCTTTAAGAGCCGCCAGAGGGCGCACTAGCTGCACGGCGGGGAACCCGATACGCATGGCCGGCGATTGTGATCGCCACGCGCGATCACATGCAAGATAGCCAGCATGGGGATTTGAGTGTGTAAACACACAAATCTCTGTTCTGTCAGGAGAGAGGAGACATGTTTTTTGTCCCTGCTAAGTAGTAACAACGATATGTCTCCTCCCCTAGTTAGGCCTATCCCCATACAGTTAGAACACACCTAGGAAACACACATTTAACCCCTTGATTGCCCTATAGTGTTAACCCCTTCTCTGCCAGTGACATTTATACAGTAATCGGTGCATATTTATAGCATTAATCGCTGTATAGATGTCAAATGTCCCAAAAATTTGTCAAAAGTGTCCAATCTGTCAGTTACAATGTCGCAGTACCGCTAAAAATCACAGCTCACTGCCATTACTAGTGAAAAAAATGCCATAATCTTTCCCATAGTTTGTAGACGCTAGAACTTTTGCGCAGACCAATCAATATACGATAATTGCGTTTGTTTTTTGTTTTTTTTAGAAGAATACATATCGGCCTAAACTGTTGAGGAAAATTTTTTTTTTACATTTTTGGGGATATTCATTATAGCAAAAAGTAAAAAATATTGTGTTTTTTTTCCACAATTGTCGCTCTTTTTTTGTTCATAGTGCAAAAAATAAAAAACACAGAGGTGATCAAATACCACCAAAAGAAAGCTCAATTTGTGGGAAAAACAGGATGCAAAATTAGTTTGGGTACAGCGTCGCATGACCGCGCAATTGTCAGTTAAATCTACGCAGTGCCAAATTGTAAAAAGTGCTATGTCAGGAGGGGGGTAAAATCTTCTGGACTGAAGAAATTAAAGTGATTGTAAAGGCTTGTTTTTAAATAACAAATATGTTATACTTGCCTCCTCTGTGCAGTTGGTTTTGCACAGAGCAGCCTGGATCCTCCTGTTTTCGGGTCCCTCTTTGCTGCTCCTAGCCCCTCCCTTCTTTGAGTGCCCCTCAGCCAGCAGCTTGCTACGAGGGTGCACCCAAGCCGAATCACAGCTCCGTGCATCCATTCATACACGGAGCCCCAACCTGGCCCTGCCCCCCTCTGGCCTGATTGGCTGACTGACAGCCATGGGAGCCAATGGCGCCAGATAATTGGGTGGTGCTGGGGACACTGCTACACACAGAAGGTTTTTTATCTTAACACATTCAGATAAAAAATACCTTCTGCCTTTACAACTCCTTTAAGGTCAGTAGACTGTGATGGCCACTCCAGAACCTTCAGTACAAACAAACAGCAATTACCCCAACCTATGACTGGCCTTAATAGTAAGTAGCACATTGAAGGGCGACGCGTATCAAACAACAAGGAAAATTTCCCAGCTCAACTTACCAACCAGCCTGCAACAAATTGAATTGTCCTGTCTAACAGTTCACATTATAAACAAGGGTTTTGTTTGCACACATTTGCAAATACATGAATAAAGGTGCAGAGGCTGCGACAAGGCACCCCAGTATTATCTGCAGTCTTAACTCTATACATTTTGAGAGCCTCCATAGTAGGAATACATATACAATAATTAATAGATTGAGGACAGGTATGCCTGGAGGGAGACCACTCACCTTATATGCTCAGAGGCACCCTGGACACCCAGCAAATAGCACAATGGCAGCAAAGGTGAAACAGGACAATTCAGTTTGTTGCAGGCTGACTGGTAAGTTGAGCTGGGAATTTTTCTTTGTTTGACACTCCAGAACCTTCACCCTTTTCTGATGTAACTACTGGAAGGTCAATTTGACCTTGTGTTTAGAGTCATCGTGGTGCTCCAAGAGCTTCCCGTGCGCAGCTCTTGTGCAGAAGAATGCAAATTGTCTGCCAGTAATTTCTGATTCAATGCTGCATTCATCTTGCTATCTATTTTCAAAAGATTCCCAGTGCCTTTAAAGCTCACACACCCCCCAAAAGCCCCTGCCCCACCTTGCTTCACAGTAGGGATAATGTTGTTCCTGCTATAGGCTTTATTGCCATTTTAACCTGTGTGTGTCACCTTGTGTGCTTCTGTACCAAGGCCAAACATTCCAGGGTATCTAAACTTTTGATCAGGGTCATTTGGGTGATTGCTGTTATGATTTAAAAAGGAGCCACACAACTATGTGATAATAAATGGCATCATATGATCACTATCCTTAACTACTTGCCGACCAGCCACCGTCCTTATACGGTAGCAGGTTGGCTCCCCTGCACGAATCACCGTAGCTGTACGACGGCCACTTTAAGGGCTGTAGAGGGCATGCACACGCCGTGACCCTGGAACTGATGCTGGTGGGTGCGATGTCCACCAGCCACCCGCAATCGCTCCTCAGAGGCAGAACGTAAATTTGGACAGATCCCCATTCTGATGGGGAAGTAGAGAGATCCGCTGTTCCTAGTGATCAGGAACCATGATCTCTCTCTACTCCAAGTCAGTACACTCCCCCCACAGTTAGAAACCCCTTCCTAGGGAACACTTAACCCCTTATTTGCCCCCTACTGTTAACGCCTTCCCTGCCAGTGGCATTTATACAGTAATCAGTGGCTATTTTTAGCTCTGATTGCTGTATAAATGTCAATAGTCCCAAAAAAGTGTCCGATCTTTCTGCCGCAATGTCGCAGTCCTTCTAAAAATCTCTGATCACTGCCATTACTAGTAAAAAAAAAAAAAAATATTAATAAAAATGCCATAAATAAATCCCCTATATTGTAGACGCTATAACTTTTGCGTGAATCAATCAATATACACTCACTGCATTTTTCTTTTTTTTTAGAAATATGTAGAAGAATTCATATTGGCCTAAATTGATGAATTTTTTTTGGAGGGGGAGATATTAATTATAGCAAAAAGTGAAAAAATATATTTTTTTTTTCATAATTGTCGCTCTTTTTTTGTTTATAGCACAAAAAATATAAACTACAGAGGTGATCAAATACCACTAAATGAAAGCTCTATTTGCGGGGGAAAAAACTTAAATTTTGTTTGGGTACAGCGTCGCAGGACTGTGCAATTGGCAGTTAAAACGACGAAATGCTGTATTGCAAAAAATGGCCTGATTATTAAGGGGGAAAATCTTCCGGTCCTTAAGTGGTTAAATTGTTTTTTTGGCATGATCAGTCATATTTTCAATAGCAGTGCCAAAATTTCACAATATATGCCAGGGTATGCACAACTGTACATTGCTCGAAGGCACTCTATAGGGAAACTGAAAAATTCCTGAAACACCATTATATAGTATGTCAGGGATGGGTTCTGGAAGGCAGATAAGTGTCTCTATTATTTGGGTTGTGGTTCCTTAAAGGGGGGTGAAAAGAAGCACAGTTGGAGTACCCAGAGATTATCACTCATGCAAGGTGAGGAGTTCCAGGATGATCTGATACAGGGAAGTTTTTGCAGGACTATTAAACCCTCATATGGGACCCAGAGCTTGGCGTCTCTGACTATGGGTACTGTGGTTCTGAAAGGGTTAACGCACCTACAAGACAGGGCTGAAAAGGGCCGGATGAAGCCAGCAAATTTCTGAGGTATGATGTTCCACAGCACTCAGTTGAGATGCTGCTGGTCACTTGCAACTTTCCTGGACTTCTGGAGCAGACAGGGACTCAGAACCCTGTTGTGGGACTAGTTTATTCTGACAGTGAGCTGAAGTTTTGTTTTTGTATACCAGATGTTTCTGAACAGTTTTGTTTGTTTTTGCCGAAAGCCGTTTTGTTTGCCTTTTGGAAAATTAAGACTGCTTTTATTTGCATACATCAGGGGACACAGAGCCATAGTAGTTACTATGTGGGTTAATAGACCACCTATATAACCCCTCCCACTACTGGGAGTGCCTCAGTTTTTTTAACCGGTGTCTAAGGTGTTGGTCACGAGTAAAGATGTGCTGTGCTGAGCTCCACTGGAGCAATCCTTGCTGGGGCTAGCCATGCTGTCCAGATCTGTTCAGAGTGTCCATTAATGGGCTTAAGGAATGGTACCCAGGCCTCGTGTCCGAAGAAACAAGGTTTTGCTTGTGAATGCTTCTCTTTTTAGAGAGCTGGACCCTGGGATCCAGTACTTTTTGGTAGTAAGGCCATAACGTTTTTACTGTCAGGGTGCTGTTGCAGGTCCAGGATTGTGGGTAACCTCTAGGTTCCCCTGCTCCTGAAGGTTTTGGAGCCCACCGTGAAGGATGAAGATTGGGTTTATCTCAGATAACCCTGCGGCAGGAAGGTAAGTGGAGTTTTCGAAGAAATATCTTGGATTTTCTTATGAATAGCTCCTTTAAGTATATATAATATTGTCATGCCTATGTGTCACCACTGGGGGCTGTATTGAGCACTCACCGCATTATGCTGGAAACAGCACTGTGTCAGGAGCCATTATTTCCTCCAGATCCTCCGGTAAGCAAGAGGGGGGGACTGGTCTCTTTAACTGCAGCCCCCCATGTTAAAATTACCCCCCCTGGGGAATTGTAAGCCCGAAATCACTTAAAAAAAAAAAAGATTGGCCAGTGGTGTTTTTACTGCCCCTGCTGCCATATTAGCTGTTTGCTAGGCACCTATAGTCCGCTGCTCGCACGGGAAAGCCCTCTCTTTTAAAAAACAGGGGTGGAGCTGTAATCAGCGTGGGGGGTGAGGCTAAAGGAGTCAGTGATCTCAGGCGCCAGCTACACGTGGAGGAAGCTTTTAAAAGCACTGTGTGTGTTTCTGCTGCTGGCTGTGGAGGGACACAAGAGCAGAGGTGGCTTACTTTAGGTTTGGTGACACAGGCATTCCCCTTTGACACATTATTACTTTACCAGGCTGGGCATTAATAGCAGCTTTGTAGTGCTGGACTATAGCCTAGCAGTGTACATTCTCTTTGGTAGTTCCTCTGCTTTGTGCTTCAGGCTATGAGTGGAAGAGGGATCAGGAACTCCTCAAAGGGTTCTAGAGGCTTGATGGGTTCAAAACAACCTAAATCCATTTCCAAAAGTATGTCATCCTCCACTAAGAGTGATGCAGCTGGTCAGATTGAGCCGTCAGGGGAGACTGATGTTGCAGCAGCGCTGGACACTTCAGCCCCTATATATATCACACAGGAGGTTTTTTCTTCTACCATTTCTAATGTGGAATAGAAGATTGATGCTATGATCACTCTCCATAGTGGGTCTAAACGTAGCAGATCCCCATCCAGTCCCCAGGACCCTCATATTGAGATGCAAGGGGCAGGGGATCAGGAAGATCTTCCAAGAGATTTGGAAGATACTAATATATCCTCCATTTTGAGGATCCTAATATATAGTAGTATCACAAGACAGTTTGCTTGTACACTCTCTTACTAAATTGGTTCGTTCAACCTTTTTGCTGCTTACAGCGCAGGCTCTTGATGAGCCCACCTCTGGTTTGGGATCACTAAAATCTCCCCCATCTGGGGATGCTTTTCCTATTCATTCATGGCTAAAAAGCTTACTGTTTATCTGAATGTCCCCATTCAGAATATATATTATCCTCCCAGAAATTTTCTACACTATATCCTAAGGAGGAGAATTTCTGTAAGAAATGGGGGGTTCCAGCAATTGATGCTGCAATTGCCTCAATGAACAAAAGTCTCATGTGTCCGGTGGATAATGCACTGATGTTAAAAGATCCAAAAGATAAAAAATTGGAACTTCTTTTTAAAAACAATATGTCTTTAGCAAGTTCAGTAGCGCAGCTGGTTCTTGCGGCAATTGCTGTATCTCAGTCCATTAAGGAACAGTTTGTGGAGATACTTAAGGTTCTGCCCAATCAGCAGGCCCAGCAATGGGCTGGCGTATCAGATGCTTACAGATGTTTTACAGTAGATGCTGTGAAAGATTCTATCATCCAAGCCTCATAGCTTATGCTAGGACTAGTGCATTTTCACAGAGTCCTGTGGCTGAAAAATTGGTCAGCCAAGGCACCGTGTAAGAAACTCTTGGCCAGTTTCCCCTTTCATGGTGAACAGCTATTTGGGGACGATCTGGATAGCTTCTGTCCAGGGGAGATGGTCCAAGTCAGAAAGCACCTTGCCCATCAACATTTTGGAGATTCGGGCAGTATGTCTGACCCTAGAGTCCTGGACACCCAGGCTATGGGATTGTCCTGTTGGGATTCAACCCGACAATGCCATGGCTATGGTTTACATCAATTACCAAGGGGGCACAAGAAGTCGTGCAGCCCAAAAAGAAGTGAAACATGTTCTAGCTTGGGCAGAAAACAACATTCCTTGCCTATCAGCGATTTTCATTCCAGGAATAGAAAATTGGCAGGCAGACTACTTGAGTCACCAACAATTATTTCCGGGGAATGGTCTCTTCACCTCGACATTTTCCTAGAGATATGTCAGAGATGGGGTATTCCGGACGTGGACCTGTTTGTGCCCAGATTCAACAACAAAGGCGAAAACTTTGTGCCAAGAACAAGGGATCCGCTAGCATGCGGAACAGACGCATTAGTCTTCCCATGGGATCAGTTTTCACTGATCTATGCATTTCCTCCAGTTCTGCTACTTCCGCGCCTTCTCCGCAGGATCAAGCAGGAATGAAAGGAGGTGATTCTTGTGGCCCCAGTGTGGCCCAGAAGATCTTGGTATGCCAAGATCTTAAAGATGGCGGTAGGAGTCCCTTGGACTCTGCCATTATGGCCAGACCTTCTCACATAAGGTCCAGTATTCCATCCTACCTTACGGACGCTAAATTTAATGGTTTGGCTATTGAAACCCACATTCTAAAGGACCGTGGGTTATCCCCTTCAGTAGTGTCTACTTTGGTTAATGCCAGGAAGCCAGCTTCCAGAATCATTTACTACAGAGTCTGGAAGGCATTTTTCCTGGTGTGGATCCAGGGGTTGGCACCCTAGGAAGTATGTCATAGGTAGGATCCTTGATTTCCTGCAAATGGGATTAGAAATGAAGCTGGCCTTGAGTACTATCAAGGGATAGATCTTGGTTTTGTCAGTGTTTTTTCAACGGCCTCTTGCTTCTCACTCTCTGGTGCGTAGTTTATTCAGGGTGTAACACGGATCAATCCCCCTATCGAGGCACCTCTAAATACTTGGGATGTAAATTTAGTCTTATCGGCTTTACAGAATCAGCCTTTTGAGACTTTACGGGAAATTCCCTTGGTTCTTTTGACAAGGAAAATAATCTTTTGGTTGCCATTTCTTCTGCTAGAAGAGTATTGGATTAAGCGGCTCTGTCTTGTAAAGAGCCATATTTGATCATGCATAAGGATAAGGTGGTTTTGCGTCCTCATCCTGAATTCCTACCGAAAGTGGTGACAGGTTTTCATTTAAACCAGGATATTATTCTACCTTCTTTCTACCCCGAGCCTCAATCTAGGGAAGAGAAGGCACTACATTCCCTTGATGTAGTAAGAGCGATCAGAGTCTACTGAAATGCAACCGCTCAGGTTCGCAAAACATATGTTCATACATTTACCAGATTTGATCAAATCGATGTTAAAGGTCATGAGGATAATGCCTTTGGGCGTAGTGAGTCCTCTAGCCTCTTTTGCCCTACTTTTTTTGTTTCTCCCTCCCTTCAGTTGCCATTGCTATGGGACATCCCAAATAGTAACTACTATGGCACTGTGTCCCCTGATGTATGAAAAGAAACAGTATTTTTAAAACGGCTTACCTGTAAAATCCTTTTCTTATGCCGCATACACACGGGCGGACTGTATGGCGTACTTAGCCTGTCGAAACACATTTCAGCGGACAGTCCGCTCGTGTGTGGGCTTCAGCTGACTTTTTCAGCGTGCAGTCTGGCGTACTAAGTATTTCGGATTTTTCGAAATTCTGTCCGTCGTACTTTGGTTTCAGCGGACAATCCGCTCGTCAGTAGGCTAGTTCGACAGACTAAGAATGGCGCATGCCCAGAAAGGATTTACACGGTGGAAGGGTGCTTTGCTTTGTATTGGACTTCCTATTTCTAGTCCCGTCGTACGTGCTGTACACATCATCGCGCAAGCTTTCGACGGACTGTTTGGGTATCCGTGTGTGGTCAAGTCCGTTCAGTCGAAAGTATGACGGACTGTCCGTCGGATTGTATGACGGACTAAGTACTCCATACAGTCCGCTCGTGTGTACGCGGCATTAGATGTACATCAGGCGACACAGAGGTCCCTCCCTTCTTTGGTATACACTTGTATTGCTTGGCTACAAAACTGAGGTACTCCCAGTAGTGGGAGGGGTTATATAGGGAGTGCACTTCTGGTCTTAGGGTGTGCCAGTGTCCATTACCTAAAGGTGGCCTATTAACCCACATAGTAACTACTATGGCTCTGTGTCCCCTGATGTACATCAAAGAAAAGGAATTTACAGGTAAGCTGTTTTAAAAATCCTGTTTTTGTTTTACTGCTGGCTAGTGATCCGGACTCACCAAATATCACACTATTCACACCTCCAAAATTATTTACATACTAATTTCCTTTTATTATATTTATTACAGGTATTTGTATACTCCCAATAATTTACAAATATATTGTACAGACACATCAGTCCCTGCCCTCAAGAACTTACAATCTACGGTCCCTAACTCTCATGCATACAGATACTACGGCCAATTTAGACAGGAGGCAATAAACATGTGGGCGTGTCTTTGGAGTGTGGGAAGAAACTGGAGTACCTGGAGGAAATCCACACCGTCACAGAGAAAACATGAAAACTCCATTCAGGTAGTCTTATGGTCTGGATTTGAAATGACAACCCTAGTGCTGCAGAAGTGCTAACCACTAAGCTACTGTGCTGCCTTTTCCATTTGAGAAGGCATTTAAAAAAAAAAAAGAAGCAGTTCTCACTGTAGATTGGTCATGCCCCTGGTTATTCCCCGTAAGGATCCACCAGTGGTTAAGGACCTGATTGACAAAGATTTAAAAAAACTCTTTCCAAGTCCTTGTTTTCTTTAGCAGAGGCTTCATTGCAACGTGTTATGAATGGTGTTAGTAAGTCAAACCTTAGGGCTATGGACTAGACTCATGTTAAAAGATCCAATGTTTATTCAGACTGACCGGTTAGGTTATTTGTAGAGAGCTTAGAGCTCATGCCAGCAGTCCTACATTATTGTGTTGACAGGTTAGTTGATATAACCTGTCTTATTTCCTATCAGTAAATATACAGAGTCATCTTTGGTTGAAATGTTGGTTGGTGGAACAGCAATGTAAAAATGGTTTGCTGTGCATACTTTTTTGAAGGTAAATGTCTTTATGGCTCTGCCTCAGACTTCCTTATAAAATACATCACTGGGGATAAAATTACTCATTTGTCCTAGCTGAACAAGCGTAAAACTCATGCTAGAAAGGCTCCTTCCCCTTTTGAAGCCCAAAAAAGGCCCTCATAAGGCATCAAACTCTAATCCCAGTTCAGCCACAAGCCCTGGGATCCTAGATCAGAAAGTATCTTGAATTTCTGGGTTTCCAGTGTCTACAAGCTTGAGGTCTGCTTTCTGCCCCTTCCTTGCTCAATGCTATCAATACTGCCTTTGTCTCTGCACAGACTGGCGGACCTCCAATGCTGTTCCTGTAGATCTTTGAATTAAGGTGTTATCACCATTGCTAAGGGTTTTTTCAACCTTTAGACAATTACAAACCCAAAGGAAGCTATCTGCGTCTTATTAGATCTGAAGGCCTTAATCGTTTCAAATTCAAATTCAAAAGTTCCACATAGAATCCACCTTTATCAGGGTGGCTTTTGAGCCTCTGTGGACATTAGGGGTGCCAAGGATTCTTGCATGTAACCATATTTCCAGTACATCAATGCTAGTTGTATGTTGCTGTGTGTATTCAACACTACTAGTTTGTGGCTCTACAATTTGGTCTATCTACTGCGCCCAAGGTACTGCCCCCCATGCTAGCCTTGCTACGATCTCTTTGCATGCCTATTGTGGGAAATCTGGACAATCTCCTATTTGAGTTATTCCAATCAACAATGTAATACAGACTTTAAAAAGGTTTGGTTGGATCCTGAACCTTCAGAACTTAGCGTTGGAAATAACACCTTGCTTGGCATATCTGGGTCTTGTCTTGGATAGGAAAAACTTCTCACTCTTCACTCTCGGACTCAGTCCATGTGTCATCCAACACTCCAATTCTGTATGAGAATTCTAGCCATGTTAGTAGCTTATTCAGGCAGTTCCATTTACTCAGTTCCACTCCAGATCTCCACCATCACTCAACATTCTGTTTTCCATTCAGTCTCTAGCCAAACCAACTCACCTGACACCTAAAAAATAGGTAATCACTGCCATGGAGGCTCAGGAATCCAGCTCTGGCTGGAAAAACCCTTCTTCTCAATATCTGGATACAAAAAACCGATGCCCCAAACACTTTCTAAAAGACACCTGAGCTCATTCAGAAATACTGGCACATTAATTCTACCAGGATGGCACCCTCCTAGACCATAACAAGCTAGCAACCAACACAACAACCAACTCATTCCCTTACTGGATATACTTCCAAAGCAGACATTTTCTGCAAGACATTGACTGAGACTCTGCAGTTTCTCATGCACTCACTCCATTTGAAAACCTTTGCTCTCAAACCGATCCCCAACAGCATGTAATTTCTACCATTCACAACATGCTTTATGCAGATATGACCCCTAACTCAGGGAAGATGTGTCCAAGCTGGGAAAGGGATCTACAATTAGAACAGAAGAACTTTGGGAGCGAATATTTACAATAGCACACAAATGTCTTGATCCAAGAAAATAACTACAAATCCCTGACAAGATGGTACCACACTCCGGTAATACTTAACAAATAAGATCCTAAAATGTTTAACATATGCTGGAGGTGCTCCAGGGAACCTGGCTTTCTACTACACATCTGGTGATCATGCCCCCTTCTACAAAATTTCTGGTCACAAGTGCATAAACTAACAACACAAATCTCCACATATGCTCTGGAACAGACCCTGGCTTAATTCCTCCTCCATCACTCCACTATATCTGCTCACAATTTCCACAAATACCTGGTAATACATTTAATTAATGTTGCCAAAACATGCATTCCAATACACTGGGGTCCATCTCATATTCCGACCATCTCAGAATGGTTTAATCGCATCAATATCGCAGAAATGGAAGAATTAATCCATATAGCTAGAGATGCCCTATCTACTCCAAATACAATTTTGTATACGTTTTGTTTACATGATGACATTGTAACCTGACTTTATTTTCCTCAATAAAAACTTATTGGAAAAAAAAAAAAACTGATGGCAGTCAAAAGATCTGGGGAGGAGTCCTAGACACATTATCAGTGCAGGAGACATGGACACTGGAGTAATCCTGCCTCCAAATCAACATTCTGGAACTCTGGAACTCTGAAAATGTGGTTGTCCCTACAGCACTAGACCTCTTGACTAGGGGTTCACTCAAACCAGATTCAGTGGCATATATCAACCATTAGAGAGGAACCAGAAGTCTCGTCAAGGCAAGACAAATGGAAAAACTTTGTCCTGTGCAGAACTTTAAATTCCAGACTTGTCAGCAGTTCACATCCCAGACATGGATATTTAGAAAGCAGACAGCCTCAGCCGGTAGCTCCAGCACTTGGGGGAATAGTCCCTTCATCAAGAGTTGTTTCAGGACCTGTGTCACAGGTGTGGGATGCTGGATGTTGACCACCTGGCCTTCAGTTTAAACATCAGATTGGACAGGTTTGTCTCCAAATGCAGAGATCCTCTGGTGAAAGCAGTGGATGCTCTGGTGGCTTTGTGGTAAAAGTACAACCTGATCTACATTGTACCTGTCCTGAAACGCCTCTCCTATATTTCCTTGATTTGAGATGAAGAGCATTCTGGTGATCCTCATAGCTCAGAATTGGCCCAGGCAGAAGTGCTATTCCTACCCGGTCAAACAGTTTGCAGACACCCCATGAGCTCTTCCAGATCAACTAGATCAGAGATATGCAATTAGTGGACCTCCAGATGTTGCAAAACTACAAGTCCCATCATGCATCTGCCTCTGGGTGTCATGCTTGTGGCTGTGAGTGTCTTGCTATGCCTCATGGGACTTGTAGTTCTGCAACATCTGGAGGTCCGCTAATTGCATATCCCTGAACTAGATCATTTATCTCAAGGACTGGTTTACTGCACCTGCTTTAAGGTCATTGACTTTAATGGCAGGGCAGGATTTGACAGATGGGCCTCTGACTCAGTCATTTTCAAGCAGATAAAAGCTACAGTAGGATGTCTGCTACCCACATTACACATGAAATACTGTACTTACTTTACACATAGAGAGGAAATTTTTACCCCCCAGTTTTGTTGTTAGTAGTGGACTGCTTTTGGAAGTTCGTATTGAATCCTAAATCATTTTACTTTTTCACTACAAACAGATAAGCTGGGAGTGTGAGGGGTTTTACCAGACTGGTCATTGTTTTTTGTTGCCAGTGTCTCATTCTCCTGTAGGCGCAGTATAACTTAATTGTCTCTGAATCCTGTGTCCCTTAATGAACTCCAAGAAAAAGATTTTACAGTAAGTACAAAATCCTATTTTGTAGTTTGATTGTTAATACACCCACAGCACAGTTAATCAGCAAAGCTTTTTAGCTGTCTGTAATTGTCACAGGTGGCCTTCAACTATGTCAGTTTGTAGGTTCTGCTTGAATACTCTGCTCCATGGAAAGCTATTATTGCTACTGTGAAAAAATATTTGTTATTAAATTGAACCAACAACTATCTGTGTGGCATGAATCGACTACTAGGTCACTCTTGTGAAGTAATTGATGGGAGACAATCAAACAGACAGAATTAGTGGTATGGTCTGGTCAAACAGTAGTTTTTGAATTAAAATGAGTTCAGGAAACAAGGCATTTCAAATTTACATCTTGCTATTTTTTCTTCTCTGTATCCAGCTAGCTTAATCTTGTCTGTTTTCAAAATGTTCCTGCATCTAAACATAGGAACATTCAGGCCAAACTTTCCCTAGTACTAGGTACCTCTTCTCTAGTACTAGGTACCTCTTCTCTTTGAGCCAACTACAGCATTGCCAGTATCCACTGGATCATAAGAGCGTGGTTGCACAGCACAAGGTCATATACCAAGAAAAGTCTGATGAAACTGGTTTGCAAGGACAGTACCTTGCTTTTAAATGTAGAGGTGGTTTACAATGCAGTCAGTGACCTGGAATAATTATTCTCAGGACCGGCCCTACCATGGGACCCAGGCGGAAAGTTGAGAGGGGGGGCAGAGCAGGGCCGCCACCACCTATACAATCCGCACTGGGTGCAAACTCAGTGAGAGTGTTGTGGGCTGCCTGTCACAGTGCTGTCCCGCACAGCCACGGCACCCTCACTGAGTCTGCACTCAATGCTTCAGTGACAGCTGGAAATGAGGGTGAGAGCAAGTCTCCTCCTTGCTCTACCCATATGACAGAGCCAGAAGGAAATTTCTCACATGAGCAGGGGTGGTGCCAGGTGAGAGTGCAGGCCATGGAAAGGGGGGAGGGTCGGGGAGAAGTGTAGAGGGTCAGAATGCTGATCAACCATTCCAGCACTGAGATCCTTCGATCTTTCATTGACATCTCATTCCTGAACAGAGTGATCTGGATTGGTGACAGGGACAACTTGGACTGGAGGAGGGAGGGGAAGTGGAAGGGGCAGTACACAACACAAGTAAGCTCTGTATGCTACACTATCCTGTCTGTATACCCTAGTAGCCTGTCTATATACACTAGTAGCCTGTCTGTATTCCCTAGTAGCCTGTCTGTATACACTAGTAGCCTGTCTGTATACAATAGTAGTCTGTCTGTATACACTAGCCTGTCTATATACTAACCTACCTGTCTATATACTACACTAACCTGTCTTTCTTGATCATACATCACGGGACACAGGAGCTTCATTACATAGTGGGTTATATAGGCACCTCTGGTGATTGGACACTGGTTAACCCCCAATTAAGGAGAATTCCTCCCCAATATAACCCCTCCCATATGGGAGGCACCTCAGTTTTTTCGCTAGTGTCTATGGTGGTTGGTCACGTAAAACATGTGCTATGAAGGAAAGCTCTGTGCAGGTCCCTGCGGGGGCCTAAGGGCTACAATAACCGGATCCATATCTCGGGCCGATATTTTGACTCCCAAGATGGTATGGTACCCGGGCCTCGTCATCCGAAGAAACGAGGTTTTGCCTGTAAGTCCTCTCCTATTGGAAGACTGGGCTCTGGGAAAACCAGACTTGGTGTACTATTTACTTAGTGGCACGAAAGTTTCTGAGTCTTTTACAAGGTCCAGGTAAGAGGTTCCTCTGAGAAGGAACCCAAAAAATTCTGAAGGTTGGCACAACTCTGCCCACCATGATGGGTGAAGGCTGGAATCTGTCTGTTTTCAGTAATGCCTGCGGCGAGGACAGGTAAGGGAAGTTAATCCTATATAAATGATATATTATGGATTTCTTCATTGAGTAGTTGTATGTCTTACCTTGTTTCCACCACTAGAGGGAGTAAGAGCAGCCTGATGCATACTTAAATGCCTTTCAGATACACAAGCTCAGTGAAGCCTGGTTCTCCCAGATGACTCACGTCTCCACTGCAATCTCTGCCACAATGACGGTAATACAGGGGGGCCCACGTAGTCTGGGGGTCCCACGCAGCTCCGATGGCGATCCCCTTCCCCCCTGGATGACCGGCGGTCCTCGTGCACGCGCGCCGAGCGTGCTCCCGTGCTAATGGAGAGGGGGGGAGTGTGGTTGCGAGCCGTGCACGTCGGTGTGCACGGCGCTGTACTGCGCAGGCGCCAGGCAGCAGTTTTAAAAAGCCCAGAGCGTCAGGGGGCTGTAAGTGGAGACACAGGAGCTGTGGCCGTAAGCATCCTAAGGGATTGGATCCAGGCAAACCTAAGACGCCTACTCAGCATCAGGTTGTGCAGTTTAAGCATATATATTTATTGTGAGACTTTGAGCACAACAGTGATTGCACTTTGTACTAGTACCTCTGCTTTGTAGCTTAGGACTATGTCTCCTCCTAAGAGGGTCTCAGGGGGAGGTAACAAGGGCACTGGTAAATCACCGCCTAGGTCTAGGGGTTCTAAAAATGCCTGTAGGTTACCTTCCCCCCCTGCAAGACTGGAGCCAGCTTCACAGGATGAGTCAGTGCCCCTGTCAGGTTTTGCAGCCTCTCCTAATATTTCAGCCCCAGTATATATCACTGAGGACTCCCTTAGGGCTATATTGGAGGGTTTTGAAGGGAGAATCATTAATTTTATTTTAAGCTTCCCTGAAAGATAGCAGGAAAAGGGGTAGATCCCCTCCCTCTGCTGAGATTCCTCTCTCAGATGACACTTCTGACAATGAGGAGAGATCCCTATCTTGGGACAGGGATCTTGAGCAGTCGGATGAATCAGAGGAACAGGAGAGAGTCCCCTCATCCCAGGCGCTCAGAAAACAGGTGCAATATTATACTGAATTGGTGCGTACCACATTCAGAATGCCCGCTGCTGAGGTCGCTACATCCTCTGTTTCTTCCCTGGGGGTCAGGAAAATCTCACAGACTGCCTTTTCCTTTCCAATTCATCCCTTAATGGATAAATTGTTGTATGAGGATTGGGGACATCCCGATAAACTGTTTGCTCCTCCTAAAAGGTTTTCTATGCTTTATCCTCTGGAGGAAAGTTTCACCAAGAAATGGGGGGTCCCATCTGTCAATGCGGCTGTTTCTTGCGTGAATAGAAACCTGACCGGTCCTTTGGATAATGCTCAGATATTTAAAGATCCAACTGATAAGAAGCTGGAAACATTGTTGAAAGCCTCCTTTTCCATGACTGGTGCTGTAGTGCAACCTACAGTCGCAGCTGTGGGGTTGTGTCAGTTCCTCAAGGAACAGGTTAAGCAGATGCTTGGCCTCCTTCCCAGTGAGGAAGTGGAGAATTATGCAGAAATACCTCAAATTCTGTGTTTCATGATTGATGCGATTTTGGATTCTGTCCAACAAGCATCTCGTTTGTCTCTCCTGTTGGTACACAGGGCCTTATGGCTAAAAAATTGGGCAGCTGAGCTATCATGCAAAAAGCATTTGATTGGGTTCCCATTTAAAGGGGAACATTTGTTTGGAGAAGAATTAGACAAATTCGTCCAAAAAATTTCAGGGGGTAAATCTACTCTCCTTCCAATCAAAAGGAGCAAACGTCCATCATTTAGGCGTGCTCTCTCTCCCAGAGCATCAAGCTCTAACCAGTGGCGACGGCCTCCCATCCTCCATCTACAGGAAAGGCTCAAGGCCGGGCCCAGGGGCAGAAGAAATCTTGGGGGTGAAAGCCTGGCAAGCAGAGCCAAAAAGCTTCCTTCTGAAGGGGTGCCCCCACTCGGCCGAATGGGGGGAAGGCTCCTGCAGTTTGCATAAGCCTGGCGGGAAGAGATCCGGGACAAGTGGGTGGTCTCTTCGGTGTCTCTGGGCTACAAGCTAGAGTTTCAGGAGATTCCACCTACTCGCTTTCTAAGGTCAAGGATCCCCAGGGACCCAGTAAAGCAAAGACCGCTATTTCTGGCCTTAGATCACTTACTATCCCAGGGGGTGATAGTAGAAGTGAACCCAAAAGAACAGGGTTCAGGGTTTTACTCGAATCTCTTCACCGTTCCAAAGCCAAATGGAGGTGTCAGACCTATCCTGGATCTGAAGGATCTGAACCAGTTTCTACGCATCCGGTCCTTCCGAATGCAGTCAATTCGCACTGTGGTCTCCTCCCTGAAAGGGGGAGAGTTTATGGCATCAATAGACATCAAGGATGCATATGTCCATGTGCCAATTTTTTCCGCACACCAAAAGTATCTAAGGTTCGCGGTAGAGCGGCGCCATTTTCAATTTGTGGCCTTGCCGTTCGGGCTCGCTACGGCCCCTCAAGTCTTCACAAAGATTCTGGACCCTCTCTTGGCAAACCTAAGAGCCCAGGGTATAGCCGTTATGGCTTATCTAGACGATTTGCTTCTCATAGAGAAAACAGTAGCGCTCCTGAACCACAGTGTTACCAGAACGCTAGAACACCTGGAACGCCTAGGTTGGATTATAAACCTAGAAAAGTCATCCCTACAGCCTGCTACCAGGTTGGAATACCTGGGTATGGTCATCGACACCGCTCAGGGCAAGGTGTTTTTTACCAAGGCCAAAAGCCTTGGCCATTGGGGATCTGGTGCATCTAATTCTGGGCAGAAGATCTTCCCCCATTCGGTTGTGCATGAGACTGTTAGGGAAAATGGTCGCCTCCTTCGTGGCTGTTCCATTCGCCCAGTTCCACTCAAGACCTCTGCAAAGATGCATCCTTGCGGCTTGGAACAGGAAGCCCCAGTCCTTGGATCTTCCTATGCGTCTATCCCCAAGGACACGCAAGAGTCTCGTTTGGTGGTTACAAACCGAGAATTTGCTGAAAGGCAAAACTTTTCTTCCTCTTCCATGGAAGATAATTACGACAGATGCCAGCCTGACAGGCTGGGGTGCAGTATTGGAGGAGACGTGCTCGCAGGGGAAATGGTCTGCGATCGAGAAGCTATTGCCCATAAATGTCTTGGAGATCCGGGCAGTTTATATGGCTCTCATAAACTGGTCTTTCAGACTACGGGGTCTCCCTGTTCGGGTTCAGTCCGACAATGCCACAGCAGTGGCCTATATCAATCACCAGGGCGGTACCAGGAGTCTGGTTTCACAAAAAGAGGTGAATCGCATACTTGTCTGGGCAGAAAGGCATGTTCCATGCCTTTCTGCAGTCTTCATTCCAGGAGTAGAAAATTGGCAGCCAGATTTTCTGAGCCGCCAGCAGTTGTGCCCAGGAGAATGGGCTCTGCACCCCGACGTGTTTTGGAACATATGTCGCAGGTGGGGTACTCCAGACGTAGATCTGTTTGCGTCCAGGTTCAACAGAAAAGTGGACAAATTCATGTCAAGGACAAGAGATGCACTCGCTCAGGGGTCGGATGCTCGGACAGTTCCCTGGGATCAGTACAATTTGATTTATGCCTTCCCCCCGTGCCCGCTTCTGTCGCGGTTCCTGGGAAGAGTCAAGAGGGAAACAAGTCGGTCCTTTTGGTTGCCCCGGCTTGGCCCAGGCAACTTTGGTACGCAGAGATCATGAAGATGGCAGTAGGCAGGCCGTGGATCCTCCCTCTCTGGCCAGATCTGCTCTCGCAGGGTCCAATTTACCATCCTGCTTTACACAGTCTGAATTTGACGGTTTGGCTGCTGAGACCCACATTCTGAGAGACCGTGGGCATTCAGGGCCAGTCCTTTCTACTCAGGTCAATGCAAGAAAGCCAGCCTCCAGGCTTATTTACTACAAAATCTGGAAGGCATATGTTTCCTGGTGTGAACTCAGGGAATGGCATCCTAGAAAGTATGTCATTAGCAGGATCTTGGCCTTCCTCCAGTCAGGCCTAGAAATGAATTTGGCCATAAGCACTATCAAGGTGCAGTTTTCGGCCTTGTCAGTGTTTTTTCAGAAGCCACTTGCATCGCATTCCCTAGTGCGGGCTTTCATCCAGGGGGCTATGCGGATAAGGCCGCCAGTCAAGCCTCCGGTATGCCCATGGGATCTGAATTTGGTTCTCTCGGCTTTGCAGGGGCAACCTTTTGAACCTTTGCATCAGGTTTCGTTAGTTCTTTTGACTAAAAAATTGTTTTTTTTGGTAGCCATATCATCGGCTAGAAGAGTGTCAGAACTAGCAGCTCTCTCCAGCAAGGAGCCGTATCTAATTATTCATAAAGACCGGGTGGTAATACGTCCCAACAGGTCTTTTCTGCCTAAGGTGGTTTCAGGATTCCATTTGAATCAAGATCTAATCCTACCATCCTTTTTTCCGGACCCACAGTCCACAGAAGAAGAATCTTTGCACACTTTGGATGTGGTAAGGGAAATCAGTATCTATCTCTAGGCAACTGCTCAGATAAGAAAAACTGATTGCTTATTTATTTTGCCGGAAGGGCCAGGCGACATCAAAATCCACTCTCTCAAGGTGGATTAGATAGATTATTTCTCAGGCCTATAGTGTTAAAGGGAAGATCCCTCCTTTTCAAATGAAAGCGAACTCAACTAGGGCTGTAAGTGCTTCTTGAGCAGTGCATCACCAGGCCTCCCTGGCTCCGATCTGTAAGGCTGCAACTTGGTCATCAATCCACACATTCACCAGATTCTATCAGGTGGATGTCAGAGGGCAAGAGGATATAGCCTTTGGGTGCAGTGTACTGCAGGCTGCAGTTTAGGTCCTCCGGTCCTTAGCGGTCTATATATTATGATCTATGTCTCCCTCCCCTCAATCTGAGCATTGCTTTGGGACATCCCACTATGTAATGAAGCTCCTGTGTCCCGTGATGTATGATCAAGAAAATAGGATTTTTATATACAGCTTACCTGTAAAATGCTTTTCTTGAAAGTACATCACGGGACACAGGGCTCCCGCCCCTCTTGGGTTTTACGTGGTTTCTTATTGCTTTTCTACAAAACTGAGGTGCCTCCCATAATTGGGTGTTAACCAGTGTCCAATCACCAGAGGTGCCTATATAACCCCCTATGTAAAGAAGCTCCTGTGTCCCGTGATGTACTTTCAAGAAAAGGATTTTACAGGTAAGCTGTATATAAAAATCCTATTATCTACTACACTAGCCTGTCTATATACCCTAGCTTGGCTATATACTACACTAGTAAAAATGTAAAAAATGGGGGTATACTAATGCGCAAACCAAATATGTGAAAAAACAGCAAGTAGCTGAAAACATGAAAAAGTGTTCCCACACAGTGACTTCAAACCCTTGATAAAGTCACGTGATCTGTGATGCGACGTGCCACTAGGAGACGGATGACGTCACTTCCGGTCACGGCCGAGACTAGAAGTACTTGATATATGTGAAGCTGAACACTTCAATATTAGATGTAAGTTACTGCTTTTTTAATAAATATTTTTACTGAAAGTCTGCACATGGAGGTTTATTTGTATTGCATGTAAGCCTGCAACGCAGGAGAATGAGGAGTGAAGCAGTGAAGTCCCCTGTTTACATTGAGATTCGGCCTGACCTGGCTGGACACCTTGAGGAGAAAGAGTCTGCTACTGTTGATGTCTAAGAGATCTACATCGGAAACGCTACCAATACCTGTAGGGGTCTTTGCTTGAGGTGAGAGGCTGGAGCACACGATTGTCACGGATGGTGAAATCACTTTGAAGAACTGAAAATTTCTTTGCACTATGGATGGTGATATCACTATATGAACTATTTTTTGCACCAAGTTTTTTTTGTTGCACAAAACAGTTTATGAATATTTTTGTGATTTTTTTTTCCTTTTCATCATTATTGACTGAAAGTTATTTGCACCTTATTTGTATTTTGCACTATATTGATGAGTATTAATTGGATGTCATTTGCACTATACAGTGGAACCTTGGATTACGAGCATAATACATTCCAGGAGAATCCTTGTAATCCAAAGCACTCGCATATCAAACGAGTTTCCCCTATAGAAGTAAATGGAAACAAAGATAATTCATTCCACATTGACTTTTATTGCATGCAATACCGCATGTAGCCAGAGGTAGTGGGGTACTGGAGAGACTCAGAAATACTCGGAGACCGCTCGGAAACCCTCGGAAAGGCTTGGAAACACTCAGGAACAGAGTATTTCCGAGGGTTTCCAAGTGTTTTCGAGTATTTCTGAGCTACTCCAAACAGCTCCAAGTGTCACCGACACCCCCGAATCTCTGGCCAAATGTGGTACTACACACAGCAAAGGCTTGAATCCTGCTCCTTTTGCGAGACAACACTCGCAAACCGAGTCAGGCATTTCATTCTTGGACCCAGGCTGCACAATGTCTTGGGACCTGAGTATTCTACATACTTGTTCTAGGACAGAGTTTCTGCTTATGTATTAGCCAATTTAACAGTTGTATATATTTTTCCGACAGATTCCACTCAAAGAAAATATGTACAGTTGTTTTAATATATTCTCTTTTTTGATTTTGTTAACCAGGTTCATCTAAACTCATTTGGTTTACTTTACTTTGTTAGACTCCAGTAGTTACCTACAGTGTGACCTATTATGTTAATCACAAAGTCCATGATCGGCTATAGGGGAAAAGGGAATTTTTTAGCTCTGTAAATGCAGAAAAAGGGAGGGGGCAATTCTTCAATTCTTTAGGTGCATAAAAAAGAATAAAAAACTCTAAGGTAACAAAGCTCCCGAAGTATCAAATTAAATTTCAATGTTTTATATCCAAATATCATTTCAGCTTTATTTTGTTAAACATACTTAATCATAATCTTAGATATTTGGTGGGCATATCCTGAAACTGAGATATACTGAAAAATTTCTTTATTGTCCTCTTCTTGAAATAGAAGGTGACATTCTCTTTGATCTATTCACTAGCATCATATCTAAACCGGAACACACTTAACAATGTCTTCTTTTAACACAATTTAACTGGGAAAAATACATCTAAGCTATAGAACGACTTTAAAATAGTGTGAAATATCCAGTTCTTGACAAAAATATATACCCTCATATTTGTAGATTGTAGTATTAAATAGTCGTACCGTAGTAGTAAATAGTAGTATTTGAGTATAGTATAATATAGCAATTAGTTTTCTTGTGTATTGCCCTTAGAATCATCAGTACCAACTTTTTATTAAAATTAAACCTGGGCAGTTATAATAAAAACATGTAATGCAGTTGGGAATTCCATTTAACCACTCAAGCCACGGACCAATTTGTAGCCAAAGGACCAAGCCCCTTTTTGTAATTCGGCACTGCGTCGCTTTAACTGACAATTGCGCGGTCGTGCGACGTGGCTCCCAAACAAAATTGGTGTACTTTTTTCCCCACAAATAGAGCTTTCTTTTGGTGGTATTTGATCACCTCTGCGGTTTTTATTTTTTGCACTATAAACAAAAATAGAGCGACAATTTTGAAAAAAAATCAATATTTTTTACTTTTTGCTATAATAAATATCCCCAAAAAATATATAAAAAAAAACATTTTTTTTCCTCAGTTTAGGCCAATACGTATTCTTCTACATATTTTTGGTAAAAGAAAATCACAATTAGTGATTGATTGGTTTGCGCAAAAGTTATACCGTTTACAAAATAGGGGATAGTTTTATAGCATTTTTATTATTTATTTTTCTACTAGTAATGGCGGCGATCAGCGATTTTTATTGTGACTACGACATTATGGCGGACACATCGGACATTTTTGACACATTTTTGGGACCATTGTCATTTATACAGCAATCAGTGCTATTTAAATGCACTGATTCCTGTGTAAATTACACTGGTAGTGAAGGAGTTAACCACTAGGGGGCAGTGTAGGTGTTATGTATGACGTTATGTGTTTTTTTATTGTAGAGGGGCGTGGCCTGGCATTTGATGTCACTGATCATCTTTCCCTATAAAAGGTTGGTGACAGCCACAGTAGGAAGCACGGGGAGAGGTTTGTTTACACAGACCTCTCTTCGTTCTTCAGCTCTGTGACCCGATCGCGGGACACCAGCGGCGATCAGGTCCGCTGGTCCCGTGGCCACGGTCACGGAGCTCCCGACCCACGGCTGGGCACTTAAAAAGCAACGTACAGGTACATGCTTGTGCCCAGCCGTGCCATTCTGCCAATGTACATCGGCGCGAGGTGGTCCTTCAGTGGTTAATATAATTAAAGGTACTTTATTTTGGTTAAAGCCTCTTTAAATTCCCTGCAGAGCAGCATTCAGATTGGGAGAGGGAGGGGCAAGATATGGAGCTAATCAGACTTTGCTGGATGCGCATTTGCATTGAGCAGAACTGAAGGCTTAAGCCGGCCATACATGGGTCAAATTCCGAAATAAATTTCTTTCTAAAATCGTAACCTAAGAATGTTCGTTCAAATTTTGCACCATTAGTGGGCAGCAGCAACGACTGATTTTCGTGCGGACATGGAATTTGAGTAATCGGGGCATGTTGGAAATTTTTGGAAAAACAAACAAATATCTAATCAATGATGGGAGAATCGTGCAAGAAATATAATCGAAAAAGAAAAGCGTATGAGCTGTGACTTGTAAAAAAAAAAACATGATTCTCAGCCACAAAAATTATTTTCTGTAGCAACATGAGGTGCAAGTGAAGGCTTGGTTGCTTGAATTTTGAAATTGATGATAGCACCATCGGATCACAAATGGCAGAAAATTTCTGATTTTCTAAAGAAAATTTGTTCGGAATTTGACCCATGTATGGCCTGCATAAGTGTGTTGTTGCTATTCCGTTGTTCAATCAGCAGGTTGCTGGTAAGGTGGTGACACCACCTTATTCCTTAAATCTATCCACTAGTGTAGAAAATTAAACTTTTATAGCATCAGTAAACAACTATTATATAATAAGATTAAATAATAAAAAAAAAAAAAGTATTAGAAATAGAAATGTTTAGAGTTATTAGGTCTAAAAGATCCACTCACACACAAAAACACGCACACACACTCTATATTACCAAAAGTATTGTGACACCTGCCTTTATACGCACATAAACTTTTAATGACGTCTTAATCCATAGGATTCAATATTGAGTTGGCACACCTTTTGCAGCTAGAACAGCATACAGACAAGTGGTTTTCCCGATAGGAATTGTTTCCATCAGAGATATTTAAAACATGTTTTATTTCTAGGTCCATCAGAATTTTCGAAAAAAAAAAGTTTGATGAGGCATACACATAATCGGAATTTACGATGAAAAGCTTCCGTCTGACTTTTTCTGTCAGACATTCTGCTCGTGTGTACACTACATTACAGCTTCAATTCTTCTGGGAAGCCTGTCCATAAGGTTTAGGAGTGTGTCTATGGGAATGTTTGACCATTCCTCCAGGAACTGATGTGGACAAGAAGCCTGGCTCGCAGTCTTTGCTCTAATTCATCCCAAAGGTGTTCTATCGGGTTGAGGATTAGGACTCTGTTCAGGCCAGTTAGGTTCCTCCACCTCAAACTTGCTCATCCGTGTCTTTATGGACAGGGCTCACTTATACTTGCTTTGACTTTAACACACATTGAAGTGCCTACCGCTTTAACATGCTTTTTTGATGCGTTTTTGACGCTTTGTGATGCTTTTTTGAAGCTTTACTGAAGCATGGTAAATGCCCTGTGTGTGTTTATTTTCTGTTTTAAAGGGACTCAGTACTCCCACTCAGAAAATCCCCAGCTCATTATTACCCCTTTTCTGCAGATCCCTAGTCTATTAGTGCTCTCGTTCAGCAGTTCCTCTGCTCAGTAGTACCCCCAGCTCTGCTGATGCTCTGTTTCTCTCTCTCCATTTCCAGCTCACCTCCCACTATATTGCTCCCATGCTGCTAACCATATGTGACATCTGCTAGTTTCTCCTGCTCCATTCCCCCAGCTCTGCTGATCTTCTGCCGCTCAGTCCTTTCTCTCCAGGCCCCACTCATGTTCTGCTATAGCGTTTTCATGTTGCACACCACATATGCTATCTGCTAGTTGCTCCGGTCCAGTCTGAACTCCGATCACCTTCCTGCTGCACACCAGATGGGTCGACTGCACCAAACACTTCCAGAATATATACACATGAACCAGAGGTGACTGCTGATGATGTATCTTTAGTTTGCTTGTTCGTTTCCCAGTGTATCCTGGGATATCTCATACCTTCAATACCTCCTGACGCTGAACAAAGGCCCCTCAAAAACTTCAGGTGCTGGAAGTGAGTGTTGTCATAGACCTCTTTGGAGACACTTCGAAGCACCAAGAAAGCGACATGGAGTATCATTTTTGAAGTCAAACAAACCATTTTCTTTAGTGACAGGTGCTTTGATTGTCATTCAAAGTCCTTTAAAAAAGCATGTCCAATGCCACATTTTGAAGCAAATGTAAGTGAGCTCTTAGTTAGTGGCTACGGGTAATTTTAACCACTTTCCGTCCTCCGGTTTTAGTGGTTATGGGATGATGCCTGCACCTACAAACCATGTTGCATGAGCAACTTCATAGTTCTTTGAGCTCCTGTTCCCTTACTATTATGTGTATTCTGTGTCTGACTTCCTGTGTATCGATCCTGGCTTTGTCTTCCATCTGTGCTTGCCTACCGCCCACCCTTGTTTCCTGAATTTCATTCTGTCTCCTGCTATTGTACTCTGTACACACTCGTACCTGGGAGAAGCTACTGCATGGGTGCTCAACCTGTGGCCCTCCAACTGTTGTGGAACTGCAAGTCTCATTGTGCCTCAGCCTTTGGGAGTCATGCTTGTAACTGTCAGCCTTGAAATGCCTCATGGAACTTGTAGTTCTGCAACAGCTAGAGGGCCACAGGTTGAGCACCCATGAGCTACTTGGTTCCAACTTGCTGCAAGTCCATCCCCGCCATTAAGGGCCCTTGGACTCTGCGCCCTGGGGAACACCAGTTTGGAATTCTATGAGGGCTCACTACAACTGAAACCTGACAGAGTTTTCATCATATCATATGATAAGCATATCTTTACCACAATATCAAGATTGTAGTTACAGACATTTTAAATAGTCAGAATTACACATCTACCATTATAACAATGTGTGAAAAACAGTGGTTACAGAAGTAACATGAACATTCCTTGGGATATGAGGGAGTTATTAACCACTTCCCATACTTGTAAATCCTCCCACATTTGCCACTCAAGCTTCCGTCGGAAACAGCAGATCACTGATCGTTGTACCAGGTCACTGAGTGCGTCCCTAGTACCTTGAAATTGCTGTAAGCAATCACAGCAATTACAGGTACAGTAGTAAAAAATACTGTCATTGTTTACCACGATGTGATCTCCATGATTGATCATAGCAATCACATGGTACCAGGGAATCACAGCGGCCCTGTACCATGTAGCATCACAGTGGTAATAAAAATGGTTTCATGAATGAAACCTTTGAATAGTCTTACAAATTGCTTATTACAGTGATCATTACTGTAATAACCAATCACAGCGTAGTGTAAAAAAATAAAATGAAACCCTGATCACCTCCCCAGAGCACTACAGCGTCACTATGGTAACACTGCTCTGCTCTTGTGACAGTATGTAAAACAACAAGAAAAAATGAAAAAAAAAAATATATATATATATATATATATATATATATATATATTATACATGCTGTCGCCAATCAATGTCCCTAATCACCGCCACAGCAGTTATTGTCTAGGATCACCAGTTACAGTGTCCCTAATCACCTCCACACCAGTCCTAGTGCCCCTGATGACTGCCACACCAGCTACAATGTCCCTAATTACTGCCACACCAGTCATATTGTCCCTAATCACCGTCACACCAGCCATATTGTTCCTAATCACCGCCACACTACTCCCAGTGTGGTATCGCCATACTCAGTAGCAGAATGTGTTTTGGGGTGTAATAAAGTACAGTATATCTATGATGTGTGTAAGAATAATCTTATTAGTTGACAACTTTGTTTAAAACATTTATTTTTATTTTCTTTACTGCTTTTTCCAATAGTGTGGTGAAAACTGACATTTTCAAAAGACTCACTATACCTTGGAGTATATACTTTCTAAAATGCGGTCATTTTTGTGGGTATTTATGCTGTCATGCTGCTCCAGAGCCTCCAAAATGTGAAATGAGGAAATTAGATGTGTAATTTATGCCCTTAGAATCCTGGAAGATGCTTCTTGGATTTAGGGCTCTTCTATGCAGCTAGTCTGTGAAAATGTCTCACATTGCTACACTCAAGGGGCATAGTAGAATGCATTTTGGCATGTAATTGTAAGTATAAACAAAGGGCAACTGCCCCAAACTATAGGCAGGGCCGGCATAACCATTAGGAGGGACAGGCAGCCGCCTAGGGTGGCAGGATAGGAGGGGCAGTAAAATCCTTGCTGACAAAGTGACTCCGCAACACCCTGCTATTACACAACCCGCCGCACCGAGCAGATTGGGGGATAACCAAGCACGGGCGGAGCAGGGGGCAGAGTCTGTGTGGGCAGCTGCAGGAGGAGCATCTTCTACCCTAGAAACCATGACTTGTAGCGTGAAGATGCAGAACAGCGATACACCTATCTCCGGCGCTCCACAGCCTCTGGCATCCTGTCATAGTGACACAGTGAGAGCGGGGAAAGTCATCTTACACAGGAGTTGGGCCTTAATCTTTCTCCATTGTCCCCCTAACCTCTCCCTCACTCTGCTGCTTGTCCAATCCGATACACCACCTCTCATTTGTGCCCACCCAACCCCGCACATATTCCATTCACATGCATGCCATGCACATGCTCTGTGCTGCGAGAGGAGTTCTGTGAACAGCCGAGCTGAACTTTTCAAACAATAGCTGCTACAGCCCTGAGGGAAACCAGACTGAATGGGGGAGACATAATTGGTGAGTGTGACTTCCATCCCCAGAACAACCCCCCCCTCTATTCACACCACTTTGTGCTCTGCAGCTTCCCCCCTTTCTTTTTTTCTCTCTACCCCTCCCCCCCTCTTTTCCTTACACCTCTCTTCCTCCTTCTCTCTCCCCTCTCCCTCATTCTCTCCCCACTAGGCTAGGGCCTAGCCTGTCCATATACCACCCTGGCTATATACCACCCTGTCCATATACCACCCTGGCTATATACCACCCTGGCCTGTCCATATACCACCCTATATACGATGAATCTATTTGTTTCTAACATCTAAATTATATATTCACCCACAATCACATTTGCGACTATCTCTGGATAGCATACTGTATATCAGCTCTTCCAATGTAGCTAAACAGCATAGTGGCTGTTTATTCGGATCAATATCTCAGCTTCCAATGTTTGACACTGTTGTGTGTTATAGAATTCAAGGGATCCTTGAACAAAATATTTCTTGCCATTTGGTGCCACTGGATGCCTTATCTTGAGCTTTGAACTATCAGCCATCCCCATGTGTATGTGGAGTGACTGTGAGTGTGCTGATGAACCCAGGATGTTTTTTATTCATGACAACATTGTCATTAAGTTTTAATCATTCTATTGGTGAAGGTTTTGATTAATTGTGTGTCAGGGCTGGGCTCAGCCCTTCCTTCTCAAAGATGGCCGCTCAGCTGTCAGCTAATTGCCAGCTCCTTTCTCTCCACATTAACTCACCTGTTGATGATATCCTGCTCGTCAGTCCTGCCAACTTAAGCTGTCCAGCCCAGATGATCTCTACCTTCGCCTTGGTCACATCTCTAGAGATGCTCTCCTACATTCCTGTTAAAGACTTGCTTGGCTGACATTCCTTCTGGCTCCAGATCCTGCTTGCTGTTCTACTACGCTCATCTCTGGCTCCCTGACGTTTCGGCTTGTCTGAACTCTGGCTATGTTTTAACTAAGTTTACTCTGTTTATCTTTTTATTCTTATTTAACAAGTGTGAGTTAACTGTACTTCTGTCTGATTCATGGTTTCTGACATTGTTCTGGCTATTTTTCCCATATAATATGTTTATATTTCTGATTTTTGTATCAATAAAACTTTGTAGCTATTCTGCAGTGTGTGTTCCATTTAAAGCCCCTTATTAAACTTCTCTGGTTTAATTTTCTCTGTATGCGTATATACCACCCTGTCCATATACCACTCTGGCCTGTCCATATACCACTCTGGCCTGTCCATATACCACCCTGGCCTGACCATATACCACCCTGGCCTGTCCATATACTACCCTGGCCAGTCCATATTCTATCCTGGCCTGTCTATATACTACCCTAGCCTGTCTATACACCTGTGGACTAAGGCTGGTATGAGGAAGCAAGCTGGTGTCGCCACTATTTGTTTTCAGGCCTGGTCCAGAGGCGCAGATGCAGGCCTGCGGACCACGGTTGAACAAGTAGTGGGGAGGCACTGCAAAAATCTCCACCCATGCCACTTCCACCATATACATGGGCAGGGAAAAGTGGGTGTGGTCAGGGGCAGAGGCAAGGGGAGGGAGCAGCAAAATTAGGGTTTGTCTAGGCTGTCAACACAGTAGAAGTACACATGGAAGGGTGTCAAACAACAAAGAAAAATTCCCAGCTCAAATTACCAGCCAGCTTGCAACATGCCAAATTGTCACAGTTCACGTTAAAAACAGGGGTTTAATTTGGGTAAGCTGCAGCGGCTGTGACAAGGGCAGGGATAGGCACGGGCCAAGACTGTGGCAGACATTTTCCAATCAGTGAACAGTAATGATGTGCACTAACCTATTGCAACCAATCATTGAGCAGTAAGGATATGCAGTAACGTCTAGAAACCAATCAGTGAGCATTAATAATGTGCAGTAGCCTCTAGTAACCAATTGGTGAGTGGTAAAGATGTCAAGTAACTTCTAGGAACCAATCAGTGATCAGTGTCAACGTACAATAATCTCTAGCAACCAAACAAGCAGAAGTCATGTGCTGTAACCTCTAACAAATAATAAGAGAGTACACTAGCAGCAAGTCAGTGAGCGGTAATGATACACTGTAACCTCTGGCAACTAATCACAATCGCTGCCTGAGCTTATTTAGTAAACTGATTTTGAGTCTAGCTGCTATTTATTGTATGGCTCAGAGGAGGTGGAGAGTGAAATTGCATGGGGGGGAGGGGCAAGAAAATGTTTACCAGGGTCCAATTAATATTAAAGACAGTCATGTTTATATAAAAACTGCTTTTGGTATGATATTGCATGCATGGCACACGGGACAGTCAGAGATTGCATACGTGGCACACGGGACAGTCAGAGATTGCATACATGGCACACGGGACAGTCTGCGATTGCATACATGGCACACAGGACAGTCTGAGATTGCATACATGACACATGGGACAATGTTTCTCAGTAACTCTGCAGACTTAGCATAGAGGTGCCTGTAAACGAATCCACGATGTGCTGCTAGCTGAGCTCACCTCCAGAAACATTTACTCGTTTCCCTCTGCTCAGCTGCTCAAACCTCCCTCTTCCAGGTGGGCGCAATCTCGGGGGTCAGGCACATCCCCATCCCGCCCACTCAAGCAGCAGTCTGCAGGAGAGAGGCTGGAAAACTTTTGGGGGAGGAACAGGGGACGGAGAGTCACTAGCCGATGTGTAATGGCTGTGAGTTGCCCAAACGCGGCTCTAATTTTCCGGGGGTGGGCACGCTTGACTGGCACAGGAGGAGTACAGCATATTCACATGTCCTGCTCCCCTGACCAGCTCCCAGTGGGTGGATGCAAAATGGGCGGCCGCGAACACTGCAAGGACTGCTCATATATATGGACACCTTACCAATCCTAGGACAAGGCACCCCATATTATCTGCAGTCCTAACTCTATAAATTTTGAGAGCCCCCATAGTAGGAGCACATATATAATAATTTATAGATTGAGGGCAGGTATGCCTGGAGGGAGCCCACCCCTCCTTAAAGGCAAATGGGCACACTGGACACTCAGCAAATCGTACAATGGCAATGAAGGAGTCCAGTGCGCCCCCTCAGCAAAAAACTAACGGTACAAACGGCAACTGCCCCAACCTATAATGTTGGACAAGGAGCTGTACACACAAGCTGAATGTCGGATGGTTTCTACTGTACTGGCTTATTTCAGCAGATATTCAGCCCGTGTGTATGGGGCTTTAATGCCATTCAAAGTGTGAGAGTACTGAAAGCTGTAAAATGGCCTGGACTGGAAAGGGGTGAAAAAGTTCAGACTTGAAGTGGTTAAAATATGGTTCTTTCTGGGATCATTACAGTTTTCGATAGCCGAGTTTGTTCTCTAAATGTAGATAAATGAGTTCCACAGTCACTATGCATAATAGTAAATCTGTATCATAAAAATCTAGGCATGTCTATGGAAATTAGCAACCAACATGCAACCAACAGACCCTCATGTACATCTTTACTTTGATTTCAAACAGTATATAGTCTGATACCAAAAATACATTAAATTACGCTTGGAGTCCAGTTACTGACTGGAGATATATTCCACATCTCCTCTACTGGCCCCTGTTTTTTTTTTATATTATTTGTATCTATTTTGTTTTAAACCCTTCTATTTTACACAATGGTTTCCTTATATTCATGTCTTTTGTAACCTTTGGTAAGTATTGTGTTTTTGAATTGCCCATGTTTTAGGATATTAAATATAAAACAAATATGTTGATTTTTGATATTTTAAAGTATGCAAAAATTCAAGTAGACTAGGGGGGTTATTTACTAAAGGCAACTCCACTTTGCACTGGAAGTGCACTTGGAAGTAAAGTTACTGTAGATCCTAGGGGATCTACAGTAAATTTATTAATTTTTTATCTTCACTTTAATCATGGAACAATTAAGATGTAATTTGATTTTATGCATATTTAATATAATTTATTATGACCCATGTATCATATGCATTAATTGTCATTGTTGTTTCTTTCAAATGCTAAGGTCTATCGGATTGTGGTATTTTCATATATTGTATGCTCATCCAAGATTTACTATGTAGAGGCTTGAGGCCCAAAATGTTTTTTAGAGGCTTGATGTCCAAAATGTTTTATGGTGGATTATGGATTATAAAATATGAATAAATACAATTTTCCAGTCGCTTAACCAACCTTTTTACTTGCTGTGTGCTTCATTTAAAGTCCCACTTCCCTCCCTTTTTCCTCCCCTTCCCTCCTTTTTGGATTTCTTGTATGTTTTTTAGTCTACTTTCCTGAGCAATATATTGCCATCTTATAAGACCAGAGAATTTCTTCACACAATTAATTCGTACCTATGTGATGGAGTATGAGCAGATTCTTGTGCATTTCCATTATTACATTTTGGGCAGCCCATAAATTTCAAACCGCACTAAAGAAGTGCACGACCTTTTGGAAAAGCAGTGCTAAACCAGAATGCATGGTACTTTGTCATCGTGTGTTTTGATGCACACATTAGTAAAATGCATGTAGGTTCCATTAACAATTTATGGCACTGCTGCACATCTACACACCTTTGCACATCTTTGTGTGTTGTGGGAAAATGCACAATTTTTCATGCGTGTGAACCTAGCCTAAGGTCCAGTGTTGCTAATTTACTATACAGAATTATGGTTAAAAAAATGGCAAATCCATCTTGGATTTCATTTTGACCATAGGGGGGTACAAACTATAATCTTTTCCCAGGGTTATACAGTACAGTGAAACGAGCAGAGGGTATATAATGAAACTGCAGAAAGTGTTTATTGGGTGAAGTCTGAAATCTAGAGCATACAAGATTAAAATTTTAGCTTTCGATACGTCAGAGACCAGAGAATTTTATAATGTTGATTAATTTGGTGTCAATGACAGGAGAACAAATTCGGAGCAATTTAGCTACCTGAATCCTATATATTTCTGTCTTAAAATGTGAAACGTGCCTGGAGTGTAACTTTGTTATTAATATATAATTCTGAGAATTTATAGAGTGTCTTTGAGACTCTTTCTGATTCTTTTGTGCCTATGCATGTGTACGCGGGTGACAGATTCACATACCTGTTGGAAACAGGTATATTTGGGGAAAGTAACGTATCCGGAGGCAGAAGTATTATTATGGACACACCGTCCTCAGTGCAGCTGAGCTCCCTCCCTGCTGCTGCAGTTTGCCCACATTCAGAGATAATAGTTCCCCAACAGTTCCACTCCCCTTGTGATTGAAAGCAGGCGGTCAACAGATTCAAAAGCCAATAGACAGAATACTATTGCCTATAAAATCCATCTACTGCTTGCTGTCAATCACTAGGAAATGGTGAACCTGATGGGGAACTTGTCCCTCAGCTTCTCCATCAGACTCCGCCAACTTTTCAGCATCATTGCTCGCTGAGAGGCTGTCTGCTATGAAGCTGACAACATTCTTAGAAAACGGTGACAGGTGGGGAGGGATGTACCAGCAGCAAATATCCCGCTCTGCTACACCGTGTACAGAGACAGGCACTCTGGTTGAAGTAAGGCTTTAACATATAGAAAAGCAGGGAGGGCACACCGACCATGCGCATTACCAAAGATACATTTTATTTATATAAAACCAAGAGTCATACCCACAAACGTTAAAAAGAAGGTTTAACATTGCTCCAAGAATTCCAAACTGTGTCTTATAGACACCTGCAACCTGGACGGGGTATTAAGAGGAACCAGATAGTATCGCGTTACGAGGCAGTACCCTCTTCATCAGAGCCTCAGCGATAGCTATAACTATTTTTCAGCTCTAAGGATACCCATTGTTCTGAGGAGGGCAGCAAGACCTTCAACTTTCCATATTTTATCCAAAGGATTGGCTTCACCACTTACATATGGACTTAGCACCTGAGTGCAGGAGATTGTCCTTTTTTACAGGAATAAATAGGGCTGTTGTACACATGCACAGCACAAAGCTTCCACTTTTGGAGGAAATGATATGTGTCTCAGAGCAATACAACACAGCAAAGATCACTGGATCAGGGCTAATGGTGGGCAGCACTCATGGGGATTAGGGCACATGCAGCAGTATAGTTGACCTTTAAGGTATCCCCAAGTGAAAATTAGTTTAAAAAAACCTATCATACAATTTAGGACTTTTGGCTTTTAATCTATTGAAGGCTTCAATTTTGATGTAAAAAGTCTGGCCTAATGAAGATATGAACCATTTTTTTTAGATTGCATTGATATAAGCAAGCACTGTCTGGATTTTATGAACATTATTATTTGATGTACTGACAAATATGCTTTTTAAAGTAATGCAAACAGCAATTAGGTTTGCAAAGTGCAGTAACCCATAGCAACCAATTTGAAGCCACCTTTTATGCACTGAATAATGTAAAATCTGCTTTACTACTACTACTGCTCCTCACATTATTATACGCGATATACACAATAATATGACAGTTCAATTCAACAGATATAGTAGATGTGATCATATGTGTTTTTAATACTTGGTCATGAATTTTGAGTGGACATTTTCACAAGAAAAAATTAGACAAATATACTTTTATTTTCTCTGTTGGTCATGGAATCTGTGTTGGTTGCTTGACATGCTCTAGGTATCGCCATTGCTGTCAGATAGTGCTGTAGGACAGGATGATAGGACAGCACCGGTCAGCTGCCGAAAAGGTTTGAATAATAAGCAATGCTGTTAAGACAGGTATTGTGATGCAGGTCTTGAACTAACCTGTCCTTTAGTGACACCACCAGATGTTGCCCATCCTTTGCAGCCTCTCCGCTAGAAGCAAGCCACTGTCACTTACTTCTACGATAACATAATGTACTTATATCCATGACACATATCCCAATATAAATGTTGCAGTTGTCACAATGTTTTTTTGCCTAAATAACTAAAAAGGCTTCCAATTATTTTTTGGGAATCATTCCTTGACAGTAATCAGATCATTTTAAACTTATTGGACTTAGACTAATTAGTACTATTAGTAAGTCTGTTGCTTGTGTCTTTGGTTCTGTGAAGAGCCTCAAAATAAGTTTCTTATATAGTAAATGTTTCATTTAGTTTTACAGTATTTTTTTTATTATTACTGTGCTGAAAGTTTCTGAACTTGTGTGTCCATTCTAAGTTTATTACATCACAAAAATAAATCTTACATTTTATGTAGTTTAAGGCTAGGTTCACACTGTAGCAGGCTTGTGTAGGCACACTTGCACCGGCACAGCAGCCGTTCATTAGAATAGGCTGCTCTACCTTCAAGCAAAAAAGTCCATGCCCCTTTTTAAAAAATGCAGCCACATGGAACTGCATGGTTTCAACAGCACCATGCAGTTTCGAGCATCTGAAAATTTGCTGCATTTTCCGATGCATGAGGTTGCAATTAAGAATTAATTGCTTCCCCAAGCATTTGCTAAAGAGCAGCACAATTTGCCTGTGGGTCAGGGAAAGCATTCCATTTAGATGCATTGCTGAACCCTAACCCACCTAATTTGATTCTTCCAAAATTGGTCTTGATGCAATACAAATGTTTATTGAATCATATTATTTTTACAACAAGCGTAATACCTGTACAATACAGAAAAGGCTGTCATATAGCACATACTATTTACTATATTTATATAAACGAATACAATACAGATTTAATCCAAATCCAAAAGTAGCTGATTAGCAATTTAGTTGGCATTTGTAAATGTCGTGACTTGCTTCTGTCTATGTTAAATAGACTATAGTAAGGAGATTTGTGGTGCCTGTAATAAATTCTATATTATTAGTGTGTCACACTTACCTTTTCTATGCTTCAGTTCAGGGTCTTCTCACCTGTAAGAGTCTGTTGCTATGCAGCCGAGATCAGCAGCTGCTGGCACCTCAGTCAACTCAGTTTATACTGAATCTTATTATTTTTACAACAAGCACAATATCTGCACATTACAGAAAATGGCTGTCATATAGCAGATACTATTTATTATACTTGTACCTGACACCTCAGTCAACCCCTGGCCAGGCCCTATCTTAAAGGGCCAGTACATATGTTGCTAGGTATCCAAGCAACACATCTTTATGCTTGCTTCCAAGCACCACATGTTTCTTACTGACTTCCTCTGTGACCCCTGCTGGTTCCCAGTGTCCCTGGTGTTCCTGATTCCAGAGATCCTCTGTCATCCTCGGTGTATTCCAGCTTCCTAACTGCAACCAGTACCTGTGTGATTCCCTGTGTTTTTCAGCCAACCTCTTTCCTCCCAGTACTTGAGTGATTCTCTAAACACTCCAGCCTGAATCTACTCTCTTTTTATGTGTGTGTCTCCTGTACTCTACCATCTTGTCCTTGGAGTCCAAGGCAACCTCAGTGAGCCCAGCACCCCAGTGCTGTAAAAGACTCAACTCAGTATATCTGTACTCATTCTCTGGGACCTGTCTATTTGGGTGTGTCCAAGGTCTGCCACCAGAGTGTCATCAGCATCAAAATCCATGACCCCTTTTGGGGTGCTCTGGGGAAAACCAGGTTGCTCCTCAGACCCTGTGCCTTAGCCCTTCTAAGGGCTCTTACTTTCAGCAGGCATGCTGACCCCATTCCATTCAGTGGCATCAGATATCCAGTCTCTTGTTTCTCCATGACTCCACAAGGCTCTCTGTGTCTCCTCTGTTGTTTACTCTACCACCTAGCCCCAGCTGCTTGGCCAACTCCTGGCATGCCAGTCTTCTAGTACAAACAGACTTCCCATCAGTGACATAGCGGCCGAATTACAGACAGGCTTTTTGGTACCTACATTTAACTCTCCTTTAGAGGCGGGTTTATGGGTACCAGCCTCTGTTAGGGTAGGTGAATTACATGCAGGACTTGTAGTAACTGTATATAACTCTCCTCTTGAAAGTGACTGAACTACAGACAGGCTTTGTGCTGCTTGCATACAACTCTCCTTTGTTGGTTTTATTGTCTGAACTACTTGCAAGATTTATGGTACCTGCATTTGACCTTGCTTTGTTTTTCCTGAATTAAAGTAGCTATGGACAGGCTTTGTGATACCCATATAGCACCCTGCCACTGCATACAGACAGAATTTGGAGGACTTGTGGTACCTGCATCTGACTATATTTTATGTTTTACTGAGCTCTGGGGAGACTCAGGGGAGTTCTGTTTCTACTTCTCCAAGCCTGACCTATGCTGTACAGGATTTTCCATAAGCTGATACCAGGGTTAGCTTTGTAATGAATATGAAGCTGTAATCCTTTTGTGTATTTTATTTCTGGGATTCAGCTTTAATCATGACACTTAATACTTGAAAATGGACTTCGGGGGGGCACATGCCTGGAGACCTAACTGAACAGACATGCCTCCCTAGTGCTCCACTCCACGAGGGGTAAAAGTCGCCCTTCGCGGCACACCCGCTAGACACATTAGCATCACCCGCCACCTCCCCAATTTCAGGGCACTTATCAGCCAGAGCGATGGAGACCTAGCTGTATTGACATACCACCCTAGACCTCCGCTCCACGAGGGGTAAATGCCGCCGCTCATGGCTTACCCGTGACCCGCTAGACACCACAACACCCTCTCCCTAGATTTGGAGCGCTGATCAGCCCTCTGCCATGGTGCTAGGAAGTGTCCGCACAAAACACAAAAACACCTTCATAAAAGAGGCACTGGTCCGGGCCTCTGCTAAGATGGTGGCGGCACCTCCTTCATCTAGTAGCACAACACACTCCTGCAAACAACTGCAGCTAACAGTCTGATTCCCAGGGTGAGTCAGACACCAAATTCTCCCTCGCCTCCAGCCCAACAACAGATCAGTCACCCCCCCCAGCACTCCTACAGCAAATAGAACGCATGCTCCTTAAGGCTCTTAAGCAAATTTCAGAGCGCATTACAAACAGCCTCACTAAAGAAATTAGAGAGCTGGGCAATCGCACTGCTGCATTGGGTCGATGAAATTGAAAATACCACACAGGACTACATGACTGAACTGGAAGAAGAAAATATTACTCTACAATCCAGGCTTGAAGACTACGAAAATAGAGTGAGACGCTCAAACTTGGGTAACAGAGGCATCCCTGAATCCGTAAACAATGTGCAATCTACTGTGGCCGCCCTATTCCAAGAGCTACAGCCAGCTATCCCAGTAGACTGCCTGGAGATGGACAGCGTGCACAGAGCCCTCACCCCCAAAAAAACTGATAGCCCCTTGTGACATCATCGCAAAGTTCCATTATTACCCCACTAAAGAATAACTCCTTCTCACAGCCCATGAACTGGATGCTCTCAACTTCAAGGCCCATAACTACCAACTTTTCACAGATCTGTCCCAGCTGACCATCACCAAGTGCCGCCGAGCTATGAAACCCTAACTCCTAGAATTACAGTGACACCACATCACCTACCAGTGGGGTTTTCCGTTCTCAGTTCGCTTCACCCATCAAGTGTCCAAATACAGCTGCTGATAACACGAGGAGCTGCAACACACCCTGCAAGAACTTCACTTAGTAGAAAACAATCCCAACGCCAGCTCCTCCCGCAGGAGAGTGGTCTCAATCTCCCCACCCAAACCTCTACCATCCTCTGGAAGACTCAGCAACCATGCTCCATATAAAAGAGGCCGCTTCACCTCTTCAACTAATGACAAAGAAAACTTCATGGACTGAGGTCGGATCTCCCCTTTAAATTCTCTCATTTTCCCACACTGTGGGTTTGGGACACACCTGGTCGTTCAGTTGTTTTAGACGACCATCCTCACGCAAATACCTTGCGCATTTTTGTTTAAACTTTGTTCTGTCTCTGCTTAGCTTTTTTTCAAATACTTAATTCAGTTGTTTAGTCCCTGTTGGACTGTGAACATAACTTCTTGTGCCTAGAGATTATTACCGACTCTTATTTTTCTACATATTTTTGGTTAAAAAATTGCAATAAGCGTATATTGATTGGTTTGTACAAAAGTTATAACGTCTACAAAATAGGGGATAGATTTTTATTATTTTTTTTTTTTTTTTACCAGTAATGGCTGTGATCTGTGATTTTTATCATGACTTTGACATTGTGGCGGCTATATCGGACACTTTTGACACTGTTTTGGGACCATTCACATTTACACAGCGATCAGTGCTATAAAAATGCACTAATTACTGTATAAATGTCACTGACAGCGAAGGAGTTAACACTAGGGGGCGATCAAAGGGTTAAATGTGTTTCCTAATGAGTGATTCTAACTGTGGGGGGAGGGGACTGACTTGGGGAGGAGACCAATAGGTGTCCCTGTATACTAGGAACACGATCAGTCTCCTCTTCCCTGACAGAATGTGGATTTGTGTGTTTACACACACAGATCCATGGTCCTGCTCTGTAATGAGCGATCGCGAGTGCCCGGCGGTCATCGTGGCTGTCGGGCATGCACATCGGCTCCTCAGTGACGCGGCCGGCGCCCGCGCGCCCCCAATACCACTAGGAAGCCGAGGACCTCATATGACACCCGCCAAGGATGGGAGATCCCATCTGCGGATGTCATATGTCTATGTCTATGTGTCTATGGGAAGGTAGGGAAGTGGTCAATCTAAGAATATTTTATGGATACAAAAATGCTTTTGTTTTATTTAACCATGCCACTATGAGCCCCCTGTTCGCCATGGAGTGCATAGCACGCTGCATTACTACTCCTATTGGGACACCCAACAGTGCCCGAAATCTTTTTACAATCTTATAGTGTATACTACAAAAAAAAAATTGCCATACGACACTAAAGTGTTCGGGTTTGGCTTGAAGAAAAGGTGGCAACCCTACAGTCACCAGGATAGACAAGTACCCAATGCTTGCTTTGCCCAGTGCCTGTAAAGCCCCATACGCACTTTTTCTGCTGAGTTTTTCCTTCAGATTTACCAAAACCATATAATATTAGGTCAAATCTTAGGAGTTTCAATTTGTATGCAATCAGGCAGGCCCTTGCACTACATGGTTTTGGTAAACCTGAAGGAAAAAATCAGTAGAAAATCTGATAGTGTGTATGGGGCATAACAGGCTGATGTAGATGTGCAGGGCTAAGTCAAAATGCTGCTGGATCACTGAGCCATTCTACATTGCAATGTGAATGCATTTTGTTTCTATACCCGGGAACTGGTGAAATAGTGCATGTGCAATGTCATCATCATGTCTACTGTCCCTTCTGAGCTCAATTTCCTTCTTTATGTCACTCTGCACACAGAAACTGCCTTATTTCCCCCCTTACTCTGGGAACACTGCCAAGCAAAAGCTGCCACATCAACACAATGTCAACGGCACCAGTCCTGCTGCAGGGCCAGATGGCCCAATCTTCACGTTCCAAGGAAGGAGTATTAAACCCCAAAGCAAACATTTATTATATTGCAGCTTACCAATTCTTAGATGTGATGGCTGCATTCATTTCCTTTTAAGTCTTTATTTCTGTTGCCATCCAGCCAGCAAGTATGTTGAATTTCACAAGCTCAAGCTCTCCGCAGAATGTATTAGTTTACATAGATGAGACAAATCATTTAACACTGACAGGGGTGAATAAAATGATCAGTTTTTATTTATTCTTACAAAACCTTTATCCCAAAAAAGGAAAAAAACTTCTATAACTGATTATAAAGTGTGAGCTGGAGTTTGGCTTCAATTGATTACTGTATCTAAATCTGTTATGAGTCACTAATAAAAGAGGTGTGTTACTGGCCAGATCACCAGGTTAAAAAAGAGGGAAAAGGCAAGTAAAAGAAAACTGTTGTAGACACCACATCTAATGATAGATAAACTGCAATATAATACATTTGGGTTTTGGCTTTCACGATGGGCATGCCCCTCAGGGCATTCAGGGACAACTGTGGAGCAGTGTTTTTACATTTCTTTTTAGTCAGGGCACCCTTTAGAATTGCACACAACCCTGGGGCACACCAGATTGAGGGCTTGTTCATATAAGGAGGTGCATCTTTTTTGCATGTTCCCACATTTGGTGTTTGTAATAGGCTGCTGTATTCTCGTGAAACAGGCAAAAAGGTGTTGACATGATTTTTAATTGTGACCCACAAAAATGCATGGTACTACAGTACCATGCATTTTAGTGGGCACAAAGATGCATTCAATTAGTGGATTAATAGCACCCATGTGGTGTGAAAAAGTCCTAAAATGTAGATTGTAAAACAGAGGTAAGTGGTCTGTTGGATGTAAATCCCCCCCAGTTCTAAATTTCCCATCTTACTACATCCCTCTCATCACTACAGGAGTAGTGACAGCAGCAGAGAGGACGAGATAGCCTGGAGGGGGTATACTAAACCCCCTCCCTACCCACAGCTCCTCTCCCTTCTGCCTGTATACAGCAGATCACACAGAACCATCATAACAGGACTGTACAGGATTCGATAACTGCAACACCCACAGTTTCTGCTGTGGTGAGAGGAGCTAGGGGAAGGTAATCTAGCCCTGTACAGTCCAATCAGGAAAGGGGTCCATAAATTCTGTTTACAGAGAGGAGGCAGAGAGCACATCCCGCGTCTCCTCCCGGCTCTCATTCCTCTTTAATACTGTTACTTATACTCTTGCCGGCAAAACTGAAAGCCACACAGGCCCAACCTGTTCTTAGCAAGCGATAATGTCATCGGTTGGTAGGACGTGGGCGCACAACTTGAACAGCTTTCTGTTTTGCTAGCCATAGTTCAGATAACAGCATAGAGGAGGAGAGAGCTGGGAGGAGGTATGGGATGTGCTCTCTCCCTTCTCTCTGTACACAGAAGTTAACAGAGGAACCCTTTCATGATTGGACTGTACAGGGCTTTATGTTATTTTGGCATCGCACACTGGTTGAAAAACCCCGCTGTAGCGGACTATGCCAGGGAGGTCACTGGATACATTGTACCTTAGAAATTGCTGCCCCCAACATCCAGTGTTGGCTGTCAACATTACACGGTGTCCCTATTCTGGCATGCAAGCTCTGTGTACAGTTCCTCTTGGCTGTAGTGATCAATCCAGATAAAGCCCTCCTCTACCCCAGCAGGGGTGTTATAAACAGGCCAGGAATTGGGAAACGAATCCCTGGAAAGGAGACCTTTAGAGAGACAGCTGACGGTTAGCTGAGTGGGGGTCTTATGGCCAGTCTTCATTCACTTGAAAGTGGCAGCATAACCCAAGTACTCGTGCATATAAATTCCTTTGTATTATGTGGTGTACAATTAAGAAATAATGTTTTATATATTTTCCTAGTATACAAGCGGGTATTCTTTGGAAAGTGAATGTTCACTACATTCATTGAACTGAGAAAATCAACCTCATTGAAAAACAGACAACAAGAAATAGTATAGATACCAGATAGAAAATGAGGCTAAAGTGCAGACCTGCATGATGTCAGATGTCCGTAAGATTATTACCATATTACTTCCTGTCTCAGGGGGGTCAAGCCATTGGCAACTACTGCCTTGATCAGCTAGTGCATATGGTTACCAGCCAATACATGGTAAGGTGTGCACAAGCACTCAAAGCAACAGAAGCCGCAATAATTTAAACAAAAACATGAAATGTTGCCTCCGTCTATACCATGCTTTGTTTGGATGTTTGAAACTGTGACTTTAATTTTACATTAATTTTCGTAGTTTTAAATATATTTCTTTCTAGATTTGATTCCACACTTAGCATTTGGCTTCACTGTGATATATTTCTTATAGAAAACTGTTTGGGTTTTCACCTCCCCTGAGCCTCTAACTGACTTGTCAACTAATTGCAATGCATGTATGTTATTTTCATGTCTAATCCAACAGATTTCATTTCAAGCTGATTGACACTGGCTACAATTCACAAAGTTCCCAAACATCACACTTTTGAGACATCTGAAGTGGTGTGGGAGTAGACTGAACAGTGCACTTTTAGAAATGTTATACTTTTTCATATGCTATTTATTTGATGAGAATGGTGGGTGTTCTTCTAACTTCCATGACTTGATTTGGATTAACTAAAAGGAAGATATTTTTTTTAAGTTATATCCACTTATTCTTTGAATGACTCAACTAGTCAAAGTGTGAAAACTTCCCAAAATTTCCCAGAATACCCCAGCAGATTTCCTTCATTTTACATGTGGAAGTCAACAGAACTGATGGAATAACTCCCAACTGTCCCTGATTTCAAGGGACTGTCCCTCAGTTGGAACAAAGTCCCTCTGTCCCACTTTCCTCCTCATTTGTCCCTCATTTTGGTCTGATCTATACAGTTGTATATAAAATGCACTACTTCTCTATCAAAAAGTGTTTCCCAGTACCTTTAAACCTTTAATCAAATTTCTAAATTGCTGCATATGTAAATTCCAAAAGCCAATATAAAGAATAGTATTGGTAATAAAAGCACCTGTGGGTTTAACCAAACCTTTTTTTGTACAATTCTCCTTTAAGAGGGCCATGGCAGGGGGTGTTCCCTATGCCTACATATAATTGCTAATACATGTCCCTCATTCCCAACTCAGAATTTTGGGAGGTATGTGATGGCATGCACATGGTTAAAAAAAAGCACTCCTGAGTTTAACAAATAATTTTTTTGTACAATTCTCCTTTAAGTGGGGCATGGCAGGGGGTGTGTCCTATGCCAACATATAATTGCTAATATGTGTCCCTCATTCCCAATTCAGAAAGGAGGTATGTGATGGCTCTGCCAAACTTAACAACGGATGTGGTTTTTTTCTGATAGAAGGATGACCCTATGGGGGGTTAGAAAGAAAACATGTACTGGATTTTATAAAATATGAAGAGCAGTTGTTATTTTAAATAAATGTCCCTTTAAAATGGGGTTAAACCTAACTTTGGAAACAACAACCTTGTAAGCACCTTTAGAATCTTTGAAGTGCGTGCGCCATGATTGCAGAGAGCACTGTACTATGAGAGATGTCATTGCCATGTACCTGTTAGTGGAGCTTGAGATAATGAGGGTGACCTCTTGCACAATCCCTGTCCACATACTCTTGGTAGTGGTGTTAGGGACTGTTAGGGCAGCTGAAGGGCCCAGGTGCCATGCAGTTGGTGTTGTGAACCTGAACTTGAACATGCTGAAGTTGGATGACCAGAAGTGGGGCGTTAGGTCACCAGCTGAGTTTGGTAAGAGCCAGGCTGTTAGGTACAGAATCCAGGCCAGAGGAAGGCAGGGGTCAGCAGTGCACTGGCAGAGGGGCACAAAATCAGCAGGCCAGCATCAGTAACATGGACCAGAAGAAGACAGGTGGGGGTTTGGTGTATAGTACCCCAAAGGGGAGTGAGTGCACATGGAGACTGATGTGAATACAGTACAATGTGGAAACAAAAAGTTGCAAGTTGACCAAAAAACTTTAACAATGCAGATGTGCCAATTATAGTGGAGCTTCACAGCAGGGCATATGCAACAGTCTCTCTCTCTCTACTGTAGAAGACATACTCGGCAGCTTACAGAAAGTAAAAATCTGACACCATGATGTCTTGGCATTAAAAATTTATATATTTATTTAATCCATAAAACCATAAAAAGGAAACAATTCCTAAAAATTGGCAGGTTACAGTACCCATCAGCATCTGACCAAAGAGGAGGCTGTAGACCAGTGTAGTGGTAATAGTGCCTGAAGCAACATAAGTTTCCACTGATGGACCAGGCTTGATGTGGCTATTCTGCCATTCCATCCACTGGAACCTCTCCCTACTCTTGGCACACTGTTCCTCACAAGCAGGGTCCTGTGCCTAACCTAAACACTGGCACAATGCACCCAAAATTCAGGAGCCAATGCTTTTATAAGCACTGTCCTTGGTAAAGATTGCTATCAGGGTCATCCACTACTGCAGCGTCTACTCAGGTGTGAGCATGTTTCTGCGGTGCATACTAGTACATTATGGCATAAACCACCTGGGCCCATTTAAAAAAAAAATAAGTGGAATTTATTTCTGCTTTAAGTGAAAGGTGTGCTTTTTTTTTAATAAATGGTAAGGGGTCTGAAATAAATGCTAAAATAAATATTGCCTGGGTGGTTGTTATTGATATTCCACCTATGTATTCCATAAACGTATTAACTTGTCTAATCCTATAATTCGCTAATCTATTAAAACTCTGATAAGGTTACTGCTGATAGTACAATGATATAAGGTTAGCTATGAAAACAAACACACTGCTTAGTAAAACAACGTCTTATTTATTTCTCAAGAAAATAGGAAAATGCTAACATAAAAACACTAAAGGAAAATATTGCAGAGCATATAAAATACAAAAACATCAATAATACTTATTGTAAGGCAGTCCTTTAGATATTGTCTCATCAGCTGGGCTCACAATGGTAACAGTGAGAGTCATGATGCTCAGGGAAGCAAGAGAGAGCCAAAAGTGATCAATTTCCCTTCTGTGTGCACTTTTACACTGCATTCAGACCCCCTCGTAACCACACCCGACTAGCCTTCTGTATAATTAGATATTGCCGTGAGGCAGTCCTCTTAATATATTATATTTCTGTCCATCCTGCTGTATTGGCCTCTAGGGGCAGTATTCGTCCATGGATCATTGCTATGTGACCTGGGTCATCTTCAGTGTTAGCTGGCCCTTTGATCTTCTGTAGCTCAACTTCATCAATTACCTATCTTTAAAGCTTGCTTGCAGAGTGCTAATCAAGGATTTCCATCTTATCACACCAGTTGGTCAGGAGCCAAGCTTTTATTCTACAAAGCTTTGATGTGTAACTTGTTGCATTCCAACTTAGGCCACCTGGGTGTATTAACCAGGAAGTGAAACTCCAGAAATATGATATTAAACCATGCTGCCTTCCAACAGGATTCAAATGATTTTTTCCCAGGTAATCAGGGCAAGTAGTAACCAAGTTTATTTTTTGAATACCAGAGTAACTTGACATCAACATGAGATATAATTGTACTGCATTTGGTGTGGAAGAGCTGGAAATCTATTGCATTTTGCAATTTCTTTTATTTTCTAAAACAAAATGTTATGATAACTTATAGAAGCAGAAGATTCCATGTCTCACTAGTTGAGATCCAGTGTTTTAGAATGTGAGCATGTATGTCTCTGATCATGGTAGAATGATTAGGTATGGAGTTCTGAGGTAGGGCCTGATGTGAATAGCCTTATTGTAAAATATGTTGACACTATTCAAATAGGTGTTAATGCTAGGTTTACATCTCTGCAAAATTACACACATTCCTGCCCCACAAGGAAATGTTCTTCACTTTAGCAGATGTGTGGAGGTGCAATTAATTCTTAATGCTACCCCCTACGCATCGGAACCCATGGTGAATTTTTGCGTATGCGACACAATTAAAAAAAAAATAGGTCAGGTATTTCTTTCCCTATGTTTCTTGTGGGTAGGGCAACCCATTGAAATAAGCACATACACATATGTGTATGAGGTCTCAATATGTACTGTACACTATTACCAGACTGGGCTCCCAAAAAGATGTCCAAAAGCATAAAAAGGTTTGATGAACTTTGTAGGTTGTTGCTCCAGAAGCAAATATGTAGGAAAGGTAGTGAATCATGGCAATAAAGTAGAAAGGGTGGTGCAAAAACATTTTGTTGTAGCAGAGTTTTTGAACAGTACTTTGTTTTCTGTGTTTAGGTATGTTCTAGTATGGATGTTATGCATTCCCACAGCTTTTCACAGGCTATAGCATACTTTTTAAAGGCGGTAGGCCTATGGTATAGTGTATGTGAAACCGGTGTAGGAATGTCGCATGGCATGCTACTAGAATTAAGTTCTCATGCACTTTTTTCTTGGAACATGCATGAATTTTGTTTATGACCCAACTAGGAATTTGAATGTAAGAAGCCAGAGTTACTGGACTCCTCTATTGAACCACGTAATTTTTGCCTTTAAAAAATGTGAACCTTGATGTACAATATAAGCGTGCTAAGGTCAGTCCTATATATTTATAGTGTTAATGTGGCATGGCAGTGGTAGTTCTAGTTATAATGTTCAAGTATTAACAGCAATCTTCTACATTATGGCAGATTTACCACTGTTTTTTTTCCCCTCCAGTGCTGACATGTTCTCGGATTCCATCACTACTGTAACTGTTAATGTCTTCTTCTCTGCTGCACATCCAGCAATGTCTTTCTCTGGCTATTGGGGGGCCACTATATAACTTTTGTCTATATTTGCTGGAGTTACTTGGTCAAGACACCTGGTCTACTCTATGCATCTTGCAGAGACCAATAGCGAACCAAGAGTGTATGCTGCATTACATAGGCAGTGTTCTGGGAAAAACAATTGCAAGAAGAAGTATAGGAAAGGAGTTTTTTGGCATTCAAAGTTTGTTCCACCAATAATAATAATTTTGTGTCAATTTCATTGGTTTATAAATGTATTTATTTTTTTAGACTGATCACTGTTGATGGCATCCCCAAATCTGAAAAATATGTCCTCAAATATGCTACTTTAGGAGATAGTGGTAGGGCATGCAATAAAATGTATTAAAAAAATAACATTTTATTAATTAAGAAATCATAATTTACATTTTTAAAACTTGATGCTCCAGTGTTTGCCTGGTTTGCACTGTGACAAGAGGTTAAAAAATGGCATCATTTTTACATTAAACAATTATTTAATGCCCTTAGTGTTTGCTCTTGAAATCCCAGCACTACATACACAAGAGCAAAGTTTAGTCAAAGTTCATTAAAAGGTCTGATTACATGGACCCATAAATCTAAAGAAACTCTGAATGACCTGCACCCTCCTCCAGACAGTATATATGTCTCTTTGTCTAACAGAAGCATGCAGTAATTAATTGGTCTTCAATAGGAAACTATGCAGTCATGTAAAGTGTTACATGTGAAGTCACCAAGAGAAGCTCGAAGTTACGTCTGTTTGTAATTCCAATGTTATGACATACAGCACTGTACTAGCTCTGTACAGCACTAGCTCTGCTCTGACCAAGAAAAGGACAGTGGCTTCTCTGGCTTTTGAAGAATGTTGTAAACTATTCACCGAACACAGCAAGTTATATATAACATGCCATTCCGTAAACAACATAAACACTATACAATAAATACCAGCTTTATTCTGGTGGTAGAAGGAAATGCACCTTTTGAGTTATAGTTGAAATAAAAAATTGAAATAAACAAAACACTCCAATCTCTGTTTTAGCAGCTTTGAGAGCTTCCTGCTTAAAGCCCACCCTTACCATCTTATATTCACTTTCACAGCACTCCTGCAGTGCTTCTTCAGTGGCTACCAATACGAAAATACCCAGTGCTTCAATGTATAGGGATGCATGCAGTGCTAGGTCCTAGTGGCTAATCGCTATTCCTGAGCAGTGTCACAAGGCAATCACCTTTATTTCCAAGCTCTGACACCAGCTGCGGGAGGGGGGAAAACTGTACTGGGAAGGGGGGGGGGACTGTAGTGGGAAGGGGGGAAAACTGTACTGGGAATGGGAAAAAACTGTACTGGGAAGGAAGGGGGGAACTGTGCTAGTAAGGGAGGGAGAGCTGTATTGTGGGAGGTTATATGTACTGGTGGGGAGCGGGAGGAGATCTGTACTGGGGGAGATTTTGGCTTGGGGAGGAATGTTATTTTTTGTTGTACTCTACTGACCATTAAGGTCTTTTGCCACCTGTGTTAAGCATATCTAAACCCTCAACTCTATACGTTACATACTCCTGGCCCCTGCACTGTGTATCTCACACACACCTGACCCCCGCTCTCTGTGAGATGTGTACTTCAGACCCCTGTGCTCTTTGTGTTGTTTACGCTTGATCCCTACAATTCACACTCTGTGTTATGCACTCCTGACCCTTGTAATCTGTGTGTTACACACTCTTGTCCCCTGCATACTCCTGACCTATTCACTGCATTGCACACGAACGTTCACTGTCCTCTGTGTTATATGAAATCCTGGCCTCTACACTCTGTGCATTATGTACAGGCATACCGCGCTTTATGTACACTCACTTTACACACACTCATCGCGAGTATGGACACATTGGCATCTATAGAAAATCTTGGCCAGCTTAACATGGCACTGCTCCCAGTTTTTAACATTGGCATCAATGGGAAATTTGGTCAACTTGACATGGCACTACCATGCCACATAACCGATTTTGGGGTCGGCCAGCTTACCTAGGTAATCAGTTATGTCTGTAATAGACATGTGCATTCGTTTTCGTCTGAATGCATTTTCATCCAAATTTCAGGTATTTTCATTATCATTTTAACAAACAATAACGAAAGTGCAGAATCCAAAAAACAAAAGATCCGACATAAATAAATGCTTTATTTTCATTTTTGTTGTGACAACAGTTCGATACAGATAGGAGATTCGACATGACGTTGACAATAACAATCTGTGTCTATCGAACCTGTGGTCGAATGTGCCTAATCTTAAATCATTAGTCCATGATTATTCTACATACAAATAAAAGATTCGACATGGAGAGAAAAGATTTGACAGAGAGGAAAAATTCGACATAGAGAGAAAAGATCGCTGCTGGAATTGGGTGGGGGAAGTAAAATAAAAATAATGATGATGATGAATGTTATTGGCTGATTGTAACCAAAGAGGAGGAGCAGTAAAATAGCTAGAACTAAGTACACACGTACAGCCAACGTACTTTCACTTACGATTGCTAGCAGAGAGAGACACACACTGAATCATTTCAGAAGACAGTCAATCTTAGCTGGTCCATTTGTCAGAGAACCTGAATTATTTAGCAATTAAGCATAAACACAGCAGCAGAACAATAGTGAAGCAAGCTACAGTTCAACTTGACTTTTTCATAATAAGCTGCTGCTATTGTGTAAGCCCTTGTACACACAGTCGGAGAATCTGTCGGAATGAGTCTTATCGGACCGTGTCGTCAGATAATCCGACTGTGTGTGGTATGCTTCGGACTGATTCTGTCCGAATCTCCGTCCGACCCAATTTTCCCACCTGTTGGAAATATTTCCCGACCAACTGGGCCGGACGGACCTAATCCGATCATGTGTAGAGCATTTTCATCGGACCAAGTACCACGCATGCTCAGATCAAATTCCTACATCAAAGCTATTGGCTACTAGCCTGAATGTAGTCCCATCGTAACGAAATTACATCATCACGTTCTGAAAGATCAGATTTTTCGCCAACTTGGCCCGACCGTGTGTATGCAACAGTTTCGGACACAATCCGTCGGACTAAATCCGACGGGCAAAATCCGACGGATTTGGTTGGCAAAATCTTCGACCGTGTGTACGTGGGCTTAGAGTTTTGAACTTGATAGTGATACTAGTGTTGTGATAGCCTCAGAAGCTGCCCACGCTGTGGGGTGAGATTTATTATTATAGATTCTATATTATAGATTGAGATTCTATATAGATTCTATATACCCTATCTTGTTACCTGTCTGATTAGTGATCACTATCACCAGTCCATTTTCTGTTTGAACTATATACATTCAACATGAATGATAAAGATTTGACAAAGCAGCGAAAAACATACAAACATCGAATCTTTGGCTTATGGTGTCTGTCAAAAGTTCTAAGAAGATTAGACGGAGCAGCTAAACTATATGGAGTCATATAGTTTAGCTGCTCTGTCGAATCTTCTTTGAACATTCGACAGACACCATAAGCCTTCAATGGCAGATTTGACCTTAATTAATTTGGATTTTCGGACGAATGCAATTTTTAACAAAAAACAAAATACATAAAAACTCATTTCGAGAGTAACTAAATAAATCTATTTTTTGGACAAAAACGAAATTGCGAAACAAAATATTTCAGTGTGCACATGTCTAGTCTGTAAATGACTATTGCAATGCAGTACACGCATTGAGAAGTGAAAAAAGGTATTGCTTCACTTTAAGTACATTTTCATTTTACATACATGCTCCGGTCCCATTGTGTACTTAAAAGTGGGGTATGCCTGTACTTCTAACTCCTCTTCTAGATATGCACTCAAGTTTAAGCCCCTCCCACTGTTAGCAGAATTTTGTACATAAGCAATTCTCCACGAAATGCTGTTTCCTTATTTTTTTTCCTTGGGTCTCCAAGGCTGAACCTCCCCCCACCCAGGAAAAAAATATATCTATGTTCCTTAATTGAGGATAAGGTGGTTGGGGGGTAGGCTTTGAATGTATAAGGTGACAAGGCCTCTTTAAATTTTAAGTAAAGGTACTAGTGTGCACAAACCGGCTATCTAATAATCCCTTAAATCAGGAAGCTGCCAGCATAAATAAAGTGATCTCTACAATTATACGGAGATTAATCAATAAAAAAAGGGGGGGGTTATGTGGCGCTACCCAGGGAAAAACTATACTAAATGCCCAAACAAAATTATGTATAGCAATCAAGGTAGGCTATTTAAAATATACAAGTGCATCAAATAAATATAAATACAATATATACTTTCCACACAAAACTAAATGTGCAAATATGCAATAGTGCAAAATAAGGTCAAATTAATAAAATACCCATAGGATGACCTTAACGAATAATTAATAGTGCAATTTTCCAATAAAGTGCAAAGTGCAAAAAAATTCATCAGAAAAATAATAGAAAAAATATAGAAAAAAATGTTAGTATAAAATAATGTGCAATAAAGTCCCACAGTTCAAATATCCAAGCAGTGCAAAAACGAAAAACACATCAAGTGCCACTCCACCGATGATCAAACTTCAGTGCTCCAAGTGCACCCCTTATTTCCCCCAGCCTCTCACCTCTAGGATAGGTCACACAGGACCATATGACGCTATGTGTATACTCAGCTGCAGTCTCCTGTCTCCTTTAATTCATATACTTCGAGCCGTCAGCATAATAAACATCAGCATCCCATAAGATGGCCCATAAGGAAGAGGAAAGAGAGGAGGGCTCCAATGTGTAGTATTAAGTAAAAATATATTTATTTAAATTATCCACACTTACATAAAAGATATTAAAATTGCGGGTACAGCATTCAAAACTTTCGGTCTCGGCCGCGACCGGAAGTGACGATCGACACCTGGCTTCTCCCTGACGCGTTGCTTCACTTAACACTTGACTTTTTCAAAGGGTCAAAGAGTCAGGTGTCCACTAGTACTTATATATCGTACGTTCCGCCGTCGCAATATTGACACAGAGGCGGAACTCACGTAGCCAGTAACAATATACAAAGCAACCATCTACTACATTGGCATAGTGATCCATATGAAAGAACTATATTATCAATATTGCAATTCATAATAATAAAAATAATCAAACCTTATTTAACTGATTCTGACTAGAGGTCTCTGTAATGAATCAGTTAAATAAGGTTTGATTATTTTTATTATTATGAATTGCAATATTGATAATATAGTTCTTTCATATGGATCACTATGCCAATGTAGTAGATGGTTGCTTTGTATATTGTTACTGGCTACGTGAGTTCCGCCTCTGTGTCATTATTGCAACGGCTGAACGTACGATATATAAGTGCTAGTGGACACCTGACTCTTTAACCCTTTGAAAAAGTCAAGTGTTAAGTGAAGCAACGCGTCAAGGAGAAGCCAGGTGTCGATCGTCACTTCCGGTCGCGGTCCGAGACCGGAAGTTTTGAATGCTGTACCCGCGATTTTCGTATCTTTTATGTAAGTTTGGATAATTTAAATAAATATATTTTTACTTAATACTACACATTGGAGCCCTCCTCTCTTTCCTCTTCCTTATGGGCCATCTTATGGGATGCTGATGTTTATTATGCTGACGGCTCGAAGTATATGAATTAAAGGAGACAGGAGACTGCAGCTGAGTATACACATAGCGTCATATGGTCCTGTGTGACCTATCCTAGAGGTGAGAGGCTGGGGGAAATAAGGGGTGCACTTGGAGCACTGAAGTTTGATCATCGGTGGAGTGGCACTTGATGTGTTTTTCGTTTTTGCACTGCATGGATATTTGAACTGTGGGACTTTATTGCACATTATTTTATACTAACATTTTTTTCTATATTTTTTCTATTATTTTTCTGATGAATTTTTTTGCACTTTGCACTTTATTGGAAAATTGCACTATTAATTATTCGTTAAGGTCATCCTATGGGTATTTTATTAATTTGACCTTATTTTGCACTATTGCATATTTGCACATTTAGTTTTGTGTGGAAAGTATATATTGTATTGATATTTATTTGATGCACTTGTATATTTTAAATAACCTACCTTGATTGCTATACATAATTTTGTTTGGGCATTTAGTATAGAGTTTTTCCCTGGGTAAGGCCTCTTTAAATACTTATCAGCTTTATTTTTAATAGATTGGAAGCTGAGAACATAACTTCGAAACATGCACGTGTACATTGCTAAGGGGGTGTGAATTCAGACTTTTCTGATGATATGTGAAAAAGAAAGTGGAGTGATAACATGTTAACCTTAATATAATCATCACAATATTTGGTGATGCTCATTCTAGAGAGCACTGAACTCGGTACAAATCTTGACTGTGCACAGAGCATAACCTGTAGTGTTGCCAGCTGTTATTGAGGACACAGCACTGTGATTTAATGCATACTTGCCAATTGTCCCAAATTTCCCGGGACATTCCCAGGATTTAGACCTTTGTCCCGGCCTTACCGTTTCCTGGGAAATGTCCTGGGAAATCGCCCTTTCTAAACACCCATGCATGTTAGCCTGTGTGTCCATAATAAGCGTTTAAAGGAGTTTGGAGGCAGGGGCTTTTAGATGTAGAAAAAAGCCCATGGCGGTGCATTCAGGAGCAGCTGTGTTTTGGCACAAAAAAAATGCTTGATGTGTGTACACGCATGTAAAAGCAAATTAACGCTGTTAATTCATTTCAATGATCAGAATAAATTCTTATTCTGACCAATTAAATGAATTATCATCCAAATATTTGATTTGCCTAAACACTTTACATTTGTTTACAAGTGTAGCGGCCATAACCCTCAATGGGGCGGCCTTGACCTTTGGGCTTACCGGTTACCTCTGCTTGGCTTGTTCTTCCTGGTCTAGGTGTTCCCAGGGTTAGTACCCAACGACTTTGGATGCTGACACCATAAAAGTCCTTTAGAAAGGTTTTTATTTGCAGGGGTAACATCCAACAAACACAGTCTCGTATGGGAACAGAGGGCAAGGGTGAAGAAACTCAGGCACCTTGAACTGCTAATTATTGGAAAGTCTCTAATACAACCCAGAGAGTAGCCACTCGCAGCTGGGCACTTCAAAGCTGAACAAATCTCTAGCCAGAGATTATGGCAGTCAGCACTTTGATCTGGAACTTACAAAGTCTCTAACCTCGAACAAATTTGCAAACGAAAGTGAACAGGAACCTTTCCTCAGTACCTGGAACATTCTCTGTCTCCTTGGCAGTACTGGAAAAGCATAGATCCATTAGTGTCCTTGACAACCCAGCAACCAGGCACTTCTTGGGATGCCAGCTTGTTGGCCCTCCTCCGAAGAGTCCTCCCCAGATCGCTTATGCAGGCTGCGGTGTCCCTCCAAGTTGAGAGCACATCTGGACGCCTTGAATCCTCCCTCAGTTACTGCGCCTTGGACCAGCTGGTTCTGAGACTCGGGAACAGATGGATCCTTACCCCAGTCCAGTCCCAGTCTAATGGGGCTAGTCAAACTGACCATGTTACGGGGCGGCACACTCTCCCATGACCGGGACCCCTCGCGGGGCTACCCTGGTCCGGATTCAGGAACAGGCAGCTCTGGAGTAACGAACGAACCCCGAACAGGTGACTTCAGCCTCTTAAGAACCCTTCCCCAGACTCCTCAGCGGGGCCAGACTCACCCACTGATTGGCTCCGAGGAACGCTGAAACCCAAAGCGTCCAACTAGGCTTGGTTCTGGTCCTGTCATGTGCACCTAACTGTACACATGACCAGGCAGAACCCTAACACAGCCCAGCCAAACTGAGGCCAAAGTTAAACCTGCACAATCAACCCTCAGAACCCCTTTACTGTTCTGAGGAAAAAACTAAATTTGTACATAGCGGACACCGTGTTAAAAGTGTCGCCGCTACACATCCCCCCCAGTCATTTGGACGATGTCCCCATCGTCTAGGCAACAACCAGGGCAAAAATCCTAACTTATTTACAAAAAGGAAGAAAAACCCTATGCGGTGCCTGAGTTTTTAAATGGGTGTTGGGAAAGGGAAAGAAAGGAAATACATTTAAAACATTTAACATTTTCACAACAACACATTCAAATGTTGTACATGTACCACCCAAGCTAACTGACTAACCCATCCAATCTCCGATGAGCTTGACAGTCGATCTCGGTGCATCCTGAAAAAGAAAAACACAACATACAAGGCAACACTGTCCACTACACATTTTGTTTTAAAGAGCGAAATTCCACTGCTGGAATTTCCTTCTTCAAAGACACACAAAATTATTTTCCCTAACATTTTCTAACGGCAATAAAAGGAAAGTTCTTGCTACTGCTGTTTTCTTTCCTGCCAACTCACGCCACCTAGTGGTCAGAGTCGCTGTAACTGCAAGTCTTTAGAAACCAGAACGCTGTAGGCTGAGAGCCTGTAGAACTTGACATGTAGTTTTTCGTAGCAACCACCTGCCTATCTACCCCACAGTCCTTGTAACTTGCAGAAAAATATTGCAAAAACTGAAGACACAAAGAAGTTATTTTAGTGAAAAATTCTAAGGCATGACTCCAGGAACAGTTCACCAATAAAACCGCAGATTGGGCAAAACTACATGCCTACCCTCTTGAACATCATAACTGGTGATGTAATAAATACCACTGTCCTTGTCTGGTCTGCAGATCACAACTTTATCACAATAGATATGCCGACCATAGCTCCAATGCAACAAACATCCCTGGATTCGTTCATAAAGCTTCGGTGAAAAGGCCTTTTTCCGGAGCGGCTTTGGTACTTTTAAGTAGCTCCAAACATCGTCCTCGTACCAGGCCTCACGGTTCTTTCCGATAACAGTCATAATGTCCCTTGGAACGTAGGGGAATTCCAACCCGTACTCATTAGCCACTCTCTTATGAAGAAGTCTCTGTGACCTTGCAAGTCTCGGTAATGCACGGGCACTTCCTTCCCCAGGCTGTATGCAGGAGTTTGGGGACCGTTGCACCAACGTGGCAGAATCCCATTTTAGTGTGGGCAATTTCACGGGTTTAGGGAGAGTCACATTTCCCATGATGGGGTTTTCCAGGCTTGGCGTTCCATCCCCTGAAGCATAGTGATTTCCGTAGTGGTGGTAGAAACAGTGTCCATCTACTCCAAGGTGGTTTCCTCAGCGGTCTCAATAACAGACGTAGCAGCATCTCCTTCTGGGATGTAAGCAACGACAGGTGTCACCACGGTGGAAGGCTTTACTGAAGGCATGAAAATGTCCGACTCCTCGGTTGTCATGCCCGTGGCCCAGTCCATGCAGTAAGCCCTTGGTGGCGTGACTGGCTGCTCCACTTTGAAAGTGTACTCTCCACATTTCCTGCATCTGGAAAATGGCCGAGAGTTGGCGACCAGACCGTCGCATTTCCTGTACAACATACCTAGGCCCTCGATGTCTCCAGTAGTGTAGAGTATGAACTGCCCCTGCAGCAGCAAATGAATGCCTGTGTCCATAATCACTGTACCGGGCATCTGCACACTTTCTGAACCCCTCGCTGTAGGCATCTTGGGTCCGGGTGCTGGCTGCATTCTTCTGAGAAGGCAACGGTTTCTCTTTCTCCACTCCTAGAAGTCAACCACACCTCTTCTCCTTCCACAATACACTCTCACGCGGTGCCTCGTGCGGGAAAAGATCAGCATCACTCCTCCCACTCCCCCATATACATGATACAGCCCATTTTACATTACACAACCTCCCATATACATGATACAGTCCATTTACATTACACAGCCCATTTTAAATTACACAATCCCCCCCCCCCCTCCCATGTTGCCTTATATCCCATTTACAATATACATCCCCCCATTTACATTACACAGCCTATTTTACATTACACAGCCCCCCCCCCCCCCGCCATTTACATGATACAGCCAATTAACATTACACAGCCCATTTTATATTACACAGCCCCCTCCCCCCCATTTACAGAACACAGCCCATATTGCATTACACAGCCCCCCTTCCATTTACATGATACAGCCCATGTACATTACACAGCCCCCCTCCCATGTTGCCTTATATCCCATTTACAATATGCATTATACATCCCCCCTGCATTCCCAGGAGAACCCCTGCTTCTCCCGGGACAGTCCTGACAGCAAACTCTAAAGTTAAAACATATCACTGTCAGTCCCTCATCTATTCCTTCCTACGTGTGTAAGGGTTAATCTAAACCAATGCCTCTACCTTATTATCTCCTATCTATTGCTTGTCACGGTCATGTGCCATGCCCTACATCCGGGAGGAGGAGAACGGACGGCCAGAGAGCACGTGACCGTGACCTGTGATGGAAAATCGCATATAATAAGATAGAGGTATAGGTTTACATTAACCCTTACACACATAGCAAGGAATACATGAAACAGAGGGACTGCCATGATATGTTTTAGCTTTAGAGTGTGCTGGCAGGGCTGTCCCGGGAGAGGCAGGGGGAGCTGGGATGATGTCATCCATGCAATCGATGTGGTCGTTCTCCCGAAGCAATGCTGAATTGTGCAAGGCTGCATTGAGATGCATTGATTCTACGATTATTGTCAACACCTCTAATGTCCAAAGTAGTGAACAGATGATTAATTGTCATTTCCGCCCAAGATAAAATTGATACTAGCAAAATTTATTTACAATAGGTTTCTTTAGGTGGTACTTGAGGTTACCATAATTTCTTTTTTTTTTACCTCAAAGGGTCTCCTCCCATAGATGTATTGGCAAGATATTTATAAGCTACTCAGCCTTTCTGGATTTCTGTCTGCCATCTTGGTATTGAGAATTTTTTCTTGCACTTACCATAGCTTTCCAATGGGTGGCAGAGTATAGGGTGACAAACTAGCCTTGCATATACAAGAAAACAGCATTTAAATAGCTGTCCACTGTAGTGGCCACTATGCCACTACAGTGGTAGTAGCACAGTAGCAATTTTAAATTAATGTGGTTATATGTGTAATTGAGAGTCAAAAGAAGTATGTTTGACATTTGTACCTGTACCTGTGCTTGTGCTTTCCACAATGTACTTTTAGCAAAGTGAAATTAAAGTAGCATATAGCATTTTGGAATTTTCAAGGACCAAAAGCATCTATCAGTCTGAGTGGTGCTGTTTAGAGAATAACGTAGGCAGCCCTTTCATTCACTGGTTAAGGCAAACAAGGTAATACGATTTGTTTGTGTATACAAATCCTAAAAGAGGTTCATCATAATTCATCATCATTATTTGATCTTCTCTGCACATGTCTATGAAGCCCCTGAATATAAGTACTTACCCTTTACATTTGGAATATTCTGTATTAATTTACTGACTGTATGGAGTAAATAACCTCCATTTTAACCGCAGCAGCTCCTAAACAATCCTGAAAGCTTATGTGTACATGGACACATAGGCTTTTATGCAGTTGAATTTAGGAGATTTGGCAACAAACGCCAGTTGGATGTTTTTTTCAGCAGCCCCTGAACTTTCCTCTGTTATCTAATGTGTACATGTACACTCAGTTGTTTATAGGAGTTTAGAGGCAGCTGAGGTTACAGGCATTTTTTTGAAAGCAGAAAAATTGCGTTCAGGACTATAGTTTATCGGCATTTCAAACAAAAAAAGGCTTTTAACCACGGTAAACTGCATTTCTGCGTGTTTACATTTCTAAGCGTTTTTAACCACTTGCCATCCGCTGCATGCCAATATTTGTCGGCACAATGGCAGCGGTGGGCAAATGGATGTAATGGTATGTCCCCTTTAAGAGGTGGGGATAGCAGCGTGACTGTGCCCGGGACTGGCGGACTCGATGTCTACCGGTCTCCTGGCGTTCTTGGCACGGAGCCGCAGAATGGGAAAGTGCCTATGTAAAAAAGGCATTTCCCCGTTCTGCCTTGTGTCTTCACAGAGATCACTGCTCCCTGTCATCAGGAGCAGTGATTGCTGTCATGTGACTGGAACCCCACACCCCCACAGTTAGAATCACTTCCTAGGACACACTTAACCCCTTCATCGCCCACTAGTGGTTAACACCTTCCCTGCCAGTGTCATTTACACAGTAATCAGTGCATTTTTATAGCACTGATCGCTGTATAAATGACAATGGTCCCAAAATAGTGTCAAAATGTGTCAGTGTGTTGGCCATAATGTCGCAGTCCTGATAAAAATTGCAAATTGCTAATAAAAAAAATGTATAATAAAAATGCCATAAAACTATCCCCTATTTTGTAGACGTTATAACTTTTTGCGCAAACCAATCAATATACTCTTATTGCGATTTTTTTTACCAAAAATATGTAGAAAAATACATATCAGCCTAAACTGAGGAAAAAAATATATATTTTTTATATATTTTTGAGGGTTATTTATTATAGCAAAAAGTTAAATATATTGCGTTTTTTTTCAAAATTGTCACTCTTTTTTTGTTTATAGCACAAAAAATAAAAACCGCAGAGGTGATCAAATACCAGCAAAAGAAAGCTCTATTTGTGGAGAAAAAAGGACATCAACTTTGTTTGGGTGCAACGTCATACGACTGCGCAATTGTCAGTTAAAGTGATACAGTGCCGAATCGCTAAAAATTCTCTGGTCAGGAAGGGGGTAAAATCTTCTGGGGTTGAAGCGGTTAAAGGGGAAAACATTTCTGATAGTTTTTGATCATATTAAAATGTTGAAAAAAACACAAGTTTCAGCACATGCTGTTGCCTCCACCAATGGATGAGTCCAGTAGCGACAAACTCTGGTTCTCTCGTGCAATTTTCATACATCTTCGGAGCCTCAGCAACATCAGGAGCATTTCCTCACACATGCTCATAATGGGATCCATAGTGAAGACACAAAAAATAAGACCACTATCTACAAGCATACTGCTCTCTCTTCTCTCACAGAATGGCTGAAATAGTTAATAATTTACTTGTTTTTCATGCATTGGGGGCATTTGGGAGGATCTCTTAAATGCATCTAACCTCAAACATTTATAACCACTGCTTCTGATCTTTTTCACCATCGGTTTCCAGCTGTCAAGTTTCCAACATTCAGAAAATGTTTTCAACTGCCCTGTGTACATTCTGCAAGAAACTGGGGGGGGGGGGGGGGGGGGGCAGGGGGAGAACGTGCCCCAGGCGCCACACTGAGAGGGCGCCACTACAACCTGCACTCCCTGACATGTTGGCTCACCGCCATTTGACAGCTTCCTGATCTCTCTGCTCTGCTCCTACCTACACTTTCTTCCCCAACAATCTCTCTCCTACACCTCATCTATTTTTCTTTCTTTTCTCCCTGCCACTAACACTAATGCTGAGTATAGATGATTTCCGACAACAAATGTTCAATGTGAGCTTGTTGTCAGAAATTCCGACCGTGTGCAGGCTCCATCGGACATTTGCTGGAATTTTCTACAACTGTTTGGGAGCTGGTTCTCAAATTTTCAGACAAAATTATTTGTTGTCGGAAATTCCGAGCGTGTGTACACAATTCTGATGCACAAACTTCCACGCATGCTCTGAATCAAGTACGAGGTGGAAGCACTCGGTCTGGTAAAACTAGCATTCGTAATGGACATTCGTCGCTGCAAAGTTTTTAATCTTTTAATGCAGCGCATTCTCTTCTTCTTTATAATGCTAGAATAATTAAGTCATTTTGCTGCTGATATTCACACAGAGTTCTGACAAACTGATTTCTTTATTATTTCTCGTGATCTCCGGAATAATCTTTTTTTTTTATTTTCACCATATCTCCAGAATAATGTTTATAGTTTTTTTTTATAGTGATCTCCTTTTTCTTTTTTTATCAAGATCTCCTGATTTTTTTTCTAGTGATCTCCATAATCTTTTTGTCATTTTGTGTATCAAGTCACCACAACACCATTATTATCTTTTATTTTTTAACCTCAAAGAGGTTGGTTGGTGTTGGTGTCCCTTGTTAATTTGACATTGTATTTTTGAAATGTACCTGCCTACTCACCAACTAACTGTCCTTTTTGAAGTAAAACACATAGCAAAGGATTAAAAAAAAAGACATTTATTAAGGGTCATAACAAAATAAAGAAAAAGGCAACGCTGTATAAACTGTTGAAATTGGCGAAGCATTTGTACCCCAGGCCAAACATCAATTATTTGACAGGCAAAATTGTTAGCCTGAGGAGTCCATTTAATAGGGAGCACAATCCGGCCCAGGACTCCAAGAGATTGGGAGCAGCAGCAGATGACTTATATGTCCCCAAGCTGTGGTCTTACAACAGCCTCTGTCTTTTGCCAGACCAGACCAAACCCAGGCCATCATTCTCAAGACTTCTTTGCACCCTTCCTTCCAGGCTGTGGCTGTGGTGTTGGAGTTGGCAGGGAGTGGAGGAGGAGTATGGTCCAACTCACATACGCGACTTTTTTGTGAGTTTGCTCATCACCCCCTTATTTAGGACCAGAAATATGAGCTCCTCATTGATGATGCATTGGCCCGCCTCCATTTCCTGCATCTTACTGGCCGTCATAATTGCAAAGGCCTCTTGAACACTGGGGGTTGTTGTGAGGACCGCAGTAGCCTGCCGAGTAAAACCAAGAGCTCACTCCTCCACGTTCCTCCCCTTCCTGGGCCTTTTTATTGTAAGGCGGAGGGTAGGAACCTGGGGTTCGGTCAGGCTATTGGGCGCGGCCACCTCCTGGCTGCCACTTTGCATGATCACCTCCTGGCTGCCACTTTCCCATGCCACCTCCTGGCTGCCACTTTCCACGGCCTCCTCCTAGCTGAAACTTTCCTATGTATGAAAATGGGCATAGTTTTAGTTTTTTGGTCATCAATCACACAGAATTTTGAGCTCATGACTGTTGCAAATTGAATGTTAACAAATAGAAAAGACTATCCTTCTGACCCCAGCATTTTTAATTTTTGTCCCAATAATTTTTGGCTACTACTGTCTATTGCTATGTAAACCACTTTGTTAAATCTGAAATTAGTAATCAATAACATCTAGTTAACATTATAAATTTTTAGTCAAGAAATATGTTGAACAATGCTATACCTGGCTCAAGCTGGGCTCCTCCATATCTTCCTGGGTGGAAGGCCCAGGTTGTACGTCGGAAGCCTCATCTGAGGTGAAAGGAAGAGTGGAAGAAAGAGTGGAAGGAAGGGTTTAGAATGATGGCCTTATTTCAGTCTGGTCTGGCAAAAAACGCAGTCTGTCATAGTACCAGAGCCTGGGGACATAAATGTCATCTTCTGCTGCTGCTCCTGACCTCATGGATTCCTGGAGCTTTTTGTGCTCCCTATTATATGTGCTCCTCAGGCCACCAATTTTGCACTTCAAATAGTTGATGTCTGCCGTGGAGATAACCAGCTTCACCAATTGCAGCAGTTGTTCCAGCGCTGCCTTCCTCTTTAATTTGTTATTATAAAATGAATTCACTAGCCACAGACAGGGCAGCTCTCTGTATTTATCAATGAAGTTGGGGAGGAAATCATGGTCATTGAATTTATCCATATTCTCTGCAACAACAGCACAAGACAAACCCTAATATCAGGCTAAACTCTCCTAATCTTGTCCTAATATAGGCCTCAATCTATAAGCAGTTTAGGCCACTGATGCCCCAGAAAGGGCAAAATCACGACTAAAGTTGTGAAAAGTCTGCAGAAGAATTTTGGGGTACGACGATGCAAGGAGCAACTGAGGAAACGCTGGTCAGACCACAAATTGAGGGAGCAGGATCAGTACAGAAGGATCAAGAGAGTGCTGCAAAAAAGTAAGTATTTTGTCGTGTGATCCTAATTTATTATTACTTGCATGCTGCTCCACGTGCTTTTCTTTACTGTTGTACAGTTTAAAATGGCGTTTAAAATGGCAAGTTTACGGTTCGTGGGGACAGTAATCGTTCGTAGTAAACATTGCTTGCTTGCCCACTAATACAATGTTTTTGACAGATGCAAGTTAACTACATTTGTTCAGGCCTATTTGTATTAAAATACGTTTATGACATTGTTGTCTAGATGTGTTTTAACTAGAATGAAATGCAAACTTGATTCAGTGTAAGGAGAGGACACTCAGCAGCTGTTTACACATCTGGACGCAGGACCACTAGTGTGGGACACCAGAAAACCCTATTTAGGGTGTCCCACACAGGTGTTCCAGTGGGTACCAGGGGTGTCTCCATGTGTAAAATGTTACCAAAAAAGTTAAGTATTCCAGCTTTAAGAAAGGGAAAAAATCATGTCTTCAGCTTGGAACTTTGCCAAAATAGACATGACACTGTACCACATTTCCAAGTAATGTTTCATATTACTATTTCTTGTCTCAAATATCTGTGTGCTAAGTATATCTTTTTTTAATTCACATAGGGGAGAAAAGACTCCAGAGGACACCAAGAACACCACACCTCCTAAAGAAGGGGAAATCCCCACACCACAACCTGAAGATGTGGATTCTGAGGTACAGGAAGTAGGAGAAATAGTGACCACAACAGGGGAGTGTCTGAGACCACAGCTGCAGTTAATAGATGTATGCCTGTATATTTATAATACATGGGGTGTTTTTTTATTTTTAGGTGATGTGGATATTGTGGAAGAAGAAACTAATTTTACCATTGCAAGTGCACATGTCCTCATCAGGGAGATCATGGTGTGCAATTGTGATTTAGAAAAGATAAAGGAAAACATCAATGATGTTCAACAAAAAATGAAGAACATCATTGATGTTTTAGCCAGAATCTAAAACACACAAAAATTTTACAGTTTTGTCATGTAATTTGTTCTTTTAAATCAAGTTTTAAAGTAATTAGAAAGCCAAATTTTGAAGATGCACACAGTGTGTCAACATGTGCTATCTGCCATAACGTGATATCAATGTATGCGTTTTGTGGGTGCAACCTCTTCCTTGCAAGTAGGTGAAAGGAAGTGTTTGCACTCCCAATACATGTCCATTGATCCCCCAAGATGGGAGCTAGCACATTTTGACATTAGGCATGGGATCAGGAGGGAAATCCACATTTTGACTCCCAATTTGTGTGCATCTTCAAAATTTGGCTTTTACAGGGGTTACATCACCCTATCTGATGAAGGCAAGATCAACACAGTTTGGACATACTAATGTCTGATATTGCCTTCAATTTTTAAATGTTGAACTTTGTAAATTCCTGAGTCGTGTATGTTATTATGGTTTTAAACATGCCTGTTTAACCAAAAAAAGGCTATTTCTAATGCCAACCATAAAAATGTTATACACCAAGATGTTGGTTGGTTCAAAAACCTTTTCAAATGAACAAGTAAAATGTTTTATACTCAGCAATGTGTGGCTTCTTATTTCAATGCTCAATACCACTTTTTGAAGTAAGTTGTTGTAGTGACAATGGGGGTATTTACTAAAGGCAAATCCACTTTGCACTACAAGTGCACGTCCAGTGCAGTTTCAGTGCACTTTCAAGTTCACTTGCAGTGCACTTGTAGTGCAAAGTGGATTTGCCTTTAGTAAATAACCCACACAGTGCTCTAAAATTGGCCCTGATCAGGCCATTTTAGGGACTCAAAACAATTAATTAATGGTGCTGAAAAGGATGAATATTTTTATCATTAATGCATTACATACATTAACAACAGAAACAATGTGTGTGTAGACAACCCACAACATAATAGTTAGCTGAAGAAGAGATTGTTACCTCATGTATTAAATAAATTACGTTTGCACTATTGAAGAAAACAGCCAAAAAGAAACCTAGGAGACAGCTAAAAGAAACACAAGCAGTAAATCAAAATATTAGTTCAGTTTAAAATAAAAATTTATTTTAAAAATGTTTCACACATTTGCTGGCATATCAATGGCCCCCTACCCACAAAGTACTCCAGATATTTTTGTTTCACTTCATGGGCACTTTGGGGGGGGGCAAGTCAGGAAGGCCAGCTTCAAGTGCCATCAGGGTTGAAGCCGGTCTCAGACCCAACTGAGGCCACATAGTTCATTGCTTTTTTGTAGCTAATTGTGCAGAATGCAGCAGGCAAGCACAATATGGTTCAGTTTATACTCTGCCATGTGGATTGGTGTCAGAAATAGGCAGATCCCGCTGGCCATTATGCCAAAAGCATTCTCCACCACTCTTCTGGCTCTGGCCAGCCGGTAATTAAAAACCCTCTGGTATGGAGTGAGGGTCCTCATGGGAAATTACCTCATCAGATGTTTACCTAGCCCAAAAGCTTCATCAGCAACAAACACAAATGGAAGACCAACCACATTGTCTTCTGCAAATGGCAAGCCCAAGCCACCATTCTGGAGCTGTCTGTAGAACTCGGCTGAGTGGTGACTCCAGCATTTGACATCTGCCCATTCTTCCCCATGTCCACATACAAAAACTTGTATGTCTCCGACACCACCGCCAACAACACAATACTATTAAACTCCTTATAATTATAATAGTATGACCCCAAGTTGGGGGGGTGGGATGATGTGGACTTGTTTCCCATCTATTGCCCCTCCGCAATTAGGAAAGTCCCACTGCTGGGGGCTGAATGCATAAATAATGTGTGTTACTTTGGCCAGCTCCTCATTACTTACACTATTGGCAGCCCACTGGACAGGTAAGACGTGTCATAATACAAAAATATGAATACGCACTGTACAAATTGAACAACATTTTTACTTTCTGCAATTACCTATCAAGATAATAGGAGAACAAAACTTTAAACAGTACCATTTGAAAGTATTCAGGCAGGCCCTTGCACTACATGCTTTGGTGAATTCATCCATAAATCTGACCACAAAAGAAGTAGGTGTAGTGTGTATGGGTTTGGCAAAGTCAGCAGATAGAGGATTGGTATCGGTTGACTTAGCTGTTGGGGGGAGGGAAGTTTCCAAATGAGTCCCCCCCCCCCCCCTTGGATCTACAGCGACTTTAATTCCAAGTGCACTTGCAGTGCAAAGTGGTTTTGCCTTTAGTAATTGACCCCCATAGACTGTTATTAGTGTTTTTTGGCAGGGGGTGTTTTCTGGCAGGACAAAAACCCAGAACTATTAAGAGCAGTTTTTCAGGTGTAAGCCAAATCTTTTGGGGCTGAAGCAGTTACATATATAAATCGTTCTAAAAATATGAACTCTTCACTCTTCACTCTCACTATCTTACATTAGAAGAATGTACTGCTTATGTACAGGGCCAGCTCTGGAGATTTTGACACGTGGCTTGGCAACTTTACTGGCTATATTTCACTGGATTAGGGACAGACAGGTGAGGGGTTGCAGGGAAAAGTACATTCTAACTGTAAGGTCTGCACACTGGATGTTTTTACAGCTGCTGTTTTTGGCTTCAGGCATTTTTATCTACAGCCAGTAAACTCCCCAACTCCCCAGTTCCCCAGCATGTTATCCTATGGGGATTATGAATTACAAAAGGAAAATCCACTTTGCACTGCAAGTGCACGTGGAAGTAAAGTTGCTGTAGATCCGAGGGGGACATGCAAGGAAAACAGCATTTTACCTTGCACATGATTGGATGATAAAATCAGCAGAGCTTCCACTCATTTCAGATCTTCCCCTTAGATTTACAGTGACTGCACTTCCAAGTGCATTTGCAGTGCAAAGTGGATTTGCCTTTCGTAAATAACCCCCTATGTGTCCATACACATATAGGGGGTTATTTACAAAAGGAAAATCCACTTTGCACTGCAAGTGCACTTTCAAGTGCATTCGCTTTAAATCTAAAGGGTAGATCTGAAATGAGTGGAAGCTCTGCTGATTTTATCATCCAATCATGTGCAAGCTAAAATTCAGTTTTTTATTTTCCTTGCACGTCCCCCTTGGATCTACAGTGACTTTACTTCCAAGTGCACTTGCAGTGCAAAGTGGATTTGCCTTTAGTAATTGACCCCCATAGGCTGTTATTAGTGTTTTTTGGCAGGGGGTGTTTTCTGGCAGGACAAAAACCCAGAACTATTAAGAGCAGTTTTTCAGGTGTAAAAATGCCCTAACTCTGATAAAAGCTTAAAAATGCTGAAAAACACAAAAAAAAAACGCTAAAAAAGCACATATTCTGCGTTTATCAGTGTTTTTGAGCCATAAGCTTTTGTGGAAGTATAGTTTTCCTAAAAAAAAAGCTAAAAAAAGCTACAGCTGAGAAACTTATTCTACTGTTACTTCTTTCTACAGCTATAATGCTACTGGCATTTGTATAAGGACCGGTGTACATGAGGCCTCACTGCACCAAAGGTGTATTTTTTTTTCCCAGTAAAATGCTGCTTGCTGCTCTCACACTCCAGTGCTTTGTGCAGGCACAGTAAAAGTCGCACCCCCATTACAAGCGTCCTAACACAAACTTGTAATGCAGAGGAAGCGAAGGCCCAGTCTGTTACTCAAAGCTGATTAAAAGCACACTAGGCCCGTACACAGGATACGAAAATCAGATGGAAAAATTCCTACAATGAGCTGTCTGCGGATTGCAAGTACCGTGCTTTCGACAGGTGATTTTGCTTTTTCCTCAGGCAAAAGCTGGATGTGAAATTTTTTACGGATGTGAACTCATAGTCCAATTTTCATTTCATTTGTACGGTTTTTGTAAGAAAAAAAATCATAAGACAGGACTAACCATGCTCAGAAAAAAAAGAATACATACAAAACGAATCAGCATGTTACTTCAGTTCTGACGTTGTATTCTGTGATACGAAAACTTTCATATTGTGAGTAACCTCTTCACTTTCAACATGACACTAGCATGGCAAAAAAATAAAAAATAAATGGACGTTCGGTCCTCCGAAAATCTAAGTGTGTGTACGAGGCTTTACTCTAGGACCCATTATACTGTATAATCATGCTTGGCCCCTACACAACTACTGCTACAGGAAAATAAAGACTATGAAGGTTAAATGTCTGTCTGATTGCATATCTGTTTATTTGACTTCAACATGAACATCCTTTTATTGAGTAAGTAACTATTTTTTTTTTTTTTTTAATTGCTGGAAATATAAAATAAGTGACCATTTACACAATAGTTAGATAGTTATAGGTGATTTTAATATACATTATTTTAATGACATATTAGACACAGCATGTCCACTTCTAAAAAAGGTGGTAATGTTGTTTTTATTGGGAGGACCAGGAGGTTACCTTTTCGGTGATCACAGCGAGGAATGACGAGCAATGAGATGCATTTATCTAGGACAGAGATTTTTTTTGCTTATATATAATCTACTCAGGAAATGGCGAACACAAAAGAATGTACTCTTTATGCCCAGGATGTATGGTGGCAAAGAAAAGCAGCGTACCTCGGTGTCCTTGGTTGCCTAGCATCCAAAACATCTCTTAGCTTCCCTGCAGCTGCTGGATAATGTTAAAATCCCTTTTCCAGTTATTTTTTTTAATTCTTTAGAGATTTTATCATAGCTACCTACATTTTCCAAAAAGCCAGGGAGCAGTGCAGTATAAATCTTTAACCTCGAAAAGTGTGTGATCTTTGAAGAAGGTTTATAGTAGTTATTTTTTTATTACTAGAAAAAACGTTCTGAAAAAGGTATTGGATTTGGATACTAAATACTTTACGATTTTGCAATGTCATTTGGTGTTTTTTTCATATTAAATGTGTTGCGAGCATGTAATACTATGGGGAGAGGAATGGTCCAAATTGCAGTACAGTAATGTGCCTTGGGTACCACAGACCTCAACTAACTCTCCTGTCAGTAGATTGGGTTCTACTTTGATGTTCTGTAGAATCTCTTACATCTGAGATGAGAGTAGTAGAGCAGGGAGCCTACACATACTATCGTATGTATGTACATGTGTATGTCACATGGGATTGAACCACAAAGGTGTCCACGATTTTGGTAATTTTTGGCTGTTGCATTAAAAATACTTTGTTTTATTTTAAATATATCTCATCGGAAAAAAAAAAAAGTAAAAAAGAAAACAATACACTCATGGCAGCCACAACTGTTGATGATGGTTTGCACAGCCAGCGATTACCTAGTATCTAAATCATAGGTGTAGCTTGGAGCTAGTGGGTCCCCATGCCAAAGTTGGCCTGGGGCCCCCCCACTAACACCTGCCACTTACATTGCACACCAAGATACTCCAGGTGGCGGAAGAGTTAATTCAGATCTTTATATACATATTGCGAGTTTGATTCAAATTATTTAGGAGAAACTGTCCACAATTTGACATACCTTTTTAATCCCCCGCCCCCTCTCCCTACTCACTTGCTGTGATTGACTGTAGCAGGCCAATGGCTCCAGCTACTTCATTTTTGTCCAATCAGGAGAGCGAAAACTGCTGCTCTCATGCACATCACTGGATCGAGAGGGGGGTAAACTAGGGGAGCACACAGGGGGGCCCAAGCAGCAGAAGGAAGTGGAATCTGGACAGCAGGGGTGGCATATAGTGGAGCCAATCCCTTGTATTCTCCTCCTGCACCCACTGAATGCCGGTGGGAGGGAGAGGAGGAGAAGCAGGGTTTCAGTGGCTACAGGAGGAAAATATAGGGATTGGTTACAGTAAATGTCGCCTCTGCTCCTGTCCTGGTGTAAAATCTAATGTGACAGGGCGGTTGCACAGGCTCTCTGGAGCATTGTCCGGGTCACCATTGTGACCCCTGCGACTCCTCAAGCTTTGCCAGTGATATGAATATTGTCTTATCCTTTTTTGGCATCTGAGTGCTGCTCATCTCTGCAGACTCATATAGCTACTTCCCATCACATGTACTTATTCCATTGCTGGCTGCACAATAGTTCTCTGGACCAGTTTCCTGATAATAACATGTGAAATATGCCTACACATTGAGTATGGGCATGGCCACCCATAGTCTCAAGCAGAAGTCCATGTGAAAGAGTTAGAACGCAGGAGCACAAATTGCCAACCTATAACAAGAAGTGACTGAGCTAGGACCCTCATGGCAGGATCACCAGGTACCCTTTAATAAAGGATGGTAAAGCTAATACATGATTTTAGTGATTTGGTTGAGATCTGCTTCAAAATACGTGTACCAGTAATCTTTTATGATTGTCAGTATGTTCGAACTTCAACTTGGGACAAGTAAAAATCATTCGACCCTAGTTTCAGGTTTTGGTTTAACATCACTGGGAATTGATATGCAAAATTATCTACTGTATGTAAGCCCCAATGAGCACTTAGATGCTGTCAAATGTATCTAGTATCATGTCCCTTTGCTTAATAACATGTAGCAACAAATACTATAGCTGTAGGATATTTTTTCCTATAAAACCAACATCCATACCAAACTAACTGAACAAATAAACATTTTCACTTGTCACCTTGCTGAACGTAAGAAAGTTCTAGTATAAATGCTTGTTCCAAACCATTTTTAAATAAGAAAATGAAAATGTTGGTTGCTTCTATATTTTGTTTGCTCAGACTTCTTCAAACTTGACATAGCATCAAAAGAGAAAAATCTGTAAATGAACCATCTCGGGTGCCAGACGTGTGCCGTGGGATTAGTTGTGATCCTTCAAGCAAAATGATTGATTAAGCACGTTACCAGAAGTCCTGTAATGAGCCCTCACCTGGGATTTCCCTGCCACTCTTTTCTCTAATTAAGGGAATATTCCCGAGCCAGCCTTTTTTTTTTTTTATACTCTGCCCAGAAAGAGTTAAACGTGGGCCTCAAATCACATGAAAAGAAGGAAGCTCAATCTGTCAAGTTGTGGGTATGACATCATCAGATAGTCTACACTTGTTTGTAGCTATTCACAGCACTCCGCCTGGTAGTCTTTGCTTTGAGTGCCAGTACTCTTTACAGGGTCAGTGGGCTGGAAAATTACCACACGCTGTCAAAGTTAGCTCAACCAGCCCTTGTTATCATTGTTTCCAAGAAGGCCATTCAATCTGTTATTTTACATATTGGGCAGACGTCCTGCGACTCAGGCTTGGGCTGCTCTAAGTTGGAGGGCCAAACGTTAATGAGCCTCTTTTGTTGGTAGAATAGCAGAGCAAATCGTGGGAAAAAATACCCAGACAGCTCCCTGACACTGGTGTAGGACCTCTAGACTTAGGGGGTAGGCTGTGAATATCTTTTATGTAAATATGAATTCAAAAAAACAAAGATTATGTAGCAAATCAATATTCATAACTGGAAAATGAAAAATTGCCCATTGAAAAGGCTCGGAGAGCTTTATCGGCTGCACAGAGAGATCCCACACATTACAAAGCTTATTCTTCAGAGCAAAAGAAAGTCTAGCTGAAAAACAGGCAACAGTTGCAGTGGAACTGCAGAAAAGAAATTAAAAAAGGTTTCCTGAATCATTTCTAAAGTAAGGATGCAATGTAAGGACAACCCAATGACAGCAGATTAGCACATAAATGGACAAACTTCTGTTCAAATTTCAGAGTAAAAGCATTTATTTATAAATGAACATATAAAGGTGTATGAAGTGTGCTGCTGTTTATATAGCATTACAGAGCAACAGAATTGTCTAGATACTGAGTGACATTTTGCATACTAAGCCAATTTACTAAGCTGCAATGATGATTATTTGTCACAACGACCAATATTTTTTTTTAGCAATGAGATCTGAAAATAACAAGTGTAATGGAAATTAGCTATATGGTATATGGTTCAGAATCAGAATGACTTTCCAAGCATCAATACCATTTAGACCCCTTTCACACTGAGGCGATTTTCAGGCTCTTATGCGCTAAAAAAAAGCACCTGAAAAGCTCATGAAAACCAATTAACGCTTTCACACTGGGGCGGTGCGCTGGCGGGGCGATGAAAAAACTCCTGCAAGTAGCATCTTTGGAGCATGTTTGGAGCGCTTAAATAAAGCACCTCAAAAGCGCCCCTCTCCATTGAAATGTATGGGAACGCCTCAAAAGCGCACGAAAAGTGCTTAAAAAGCATCTCAAAATGGTTCTTTTAAGTCACGTGACCTTCAAAAAAGCACACGATAATACCTCAAAAGTGCTTGAAAAGCGCCTCAAAAGTGCCCAGCGTTTTATGGGCAGTTTTCAAACGCCTCAATGTGAAAGCACCCTTAATAATCAGTTGTAAAATTAAGGGTCAACTCCTACCAAAAGTATGTTAAGTGTACAGTGGGGGGAGCCTAGATAATTTTTATTTCTGTCTACGTCCCTATTTGGGAATTTTTGTTGTTTACTTTTTGTCCTTTTGACAGGTGGAAGAACAGGAAGTGAGGGAAAATCTCCCCACTTCCAGTTTATTGGACAGGTATCAGACACAACATGATGTTAAGGAAAATTACCCCAAAAAGGACACTGGCAGTAATATTCAATTCTTACTAAAGTGTTGACATGAGGGAGATTTCACTTTCCAGGTGAAATGTTTTGACATATACAGTATTCAAACGTTTCAAAATGTTCTTGTGGCAGGCACAAGGGATTTGTTGATTTTGCAACAGAAAAAAAAATCTTTGTCTTATGTTGCCAGTTCTCCAAGTAGTTATCAAATATGTTTTCATGTTTGATACATTCTGTTTCTAGGTGATGCCATTTATTAGCTCTTCTAGAAGCAAAACTAGAAATCTAAATTAAACCCTTCATTTTGCCCTGGAGGGCTTCACTTTAAAACAAAACTTGGAGATGATTACAACCTTAAAAGAAACGTATAATAGTTTTCAATCCATTCCATTTTACCTTTTTTTAATGTTTACAAATTAATGATTTGTTCATTTAAAAAAAAAAAAGTTTTTGCATTTTTAGATGCATATTTATTACAGTGTGTAATTATAATACTTCATTTGCAAAGCATGTTGGGCTCAAGAAAGCCCAGCATTTTCCAAGTTCTTCAGTCAGCTGGTACCGCTACCAAGTCATTCTACAACATCTGTAATCCTGATCTTTTTTTTCTGATTTATTGCACTGGATAGCTATTATCTGAGTTTGCAGAAAGTTGATGTTGCAAGCAAGAGGCAAAATATGAATATTGATATATAAATACATGTTGATAAGACAGAACAAGTTCAGAGATGGGCAGCACAATGGTAAAAGGTCTGGGGGGTAAGCGTATCAAGAGACGCTTTAGGAACTTAAAGTGGTTGTAAAGTCCCTGTGCATAATTACTAGAATCCCTTCTGTTATAGTCTCCATCATCCCGCAGTCTCTCCCTCTCCCTCTCCCTCGCTGTCAGCTATTGAGTCAGTGTAGTAGAGCCGATCTGCTCCCTGCCCCTCCCTTTCTGCTGCTATTTCGTGTAAAGTTATTTATTCCACCAGATTCTATGTGCACCAGTTTTAGTAAATCTCCCCCAATGTGTTTATGATAGCTATCTCCTATTCTCACTCTATACTTCTACCCTGGGCCAGCTGATAACCTCCCATGGCTTCCAATATCACCTCTATGCCGACGACACCCAGATCTATCTCTCTAATCCTCAACTCACCCCCTCGATCTCCTCATGGATCTCAAACTTACTGAATGACATATCGATGGATGTCACACCACTTCCTCAAACTCAATCTTTCTAAAACTGAGCTTGTTATATTTCCCCCCCCCCACCCGTGATTTCACCATTAATATCAACAACACAACCATTGGTCCCTCCACACATGCCAGGGTCCTGAGTGTAATCCCTGACTCTGACCTCTCCTTCAGCCTCCCACATCCAATCACTGGCTAAATCCTGCCGGCTTAACCTCTGCAACATCTCCAGAATTTGACCCTTCCTGACTAATGACACCACAAAGCAACTCGTTCACCTTGATTATTTCCCACCTTGATTACTGCAACTCTCTCCTTAATGGCCTACCCTTAAGCAGGCTATACCCCCTTCAGTCTATTATGAATTCTGCTGCTAGACAAATGCACCTCACTAGCCGATCCATGACTGCTGCTCCTCCTAACCCACTGTGTAAAATTCAAAATGCTGTCCATAACATACAAGGCTATTCACAACATTGCCCCCATCTACATCACCAACCTCATCTGCAAATATCGCCCAAATCGTCCCCTCTGCTCCTCCCAGGACCTCCTGCTCTGGCTCCCTTGTTACCTCCTCCCATGCCCGTTTTCAAGACTTCTCCAGAGCCTCTCCCATCCTCTGGAACTCCCTGCTCCAGTATATCCGATCAGCCCCTACTCTGTCCACCTTTAAGAGATCCCTGAAAACTCATTTATTCAGGGAAGCCTATCCCACATCCATCTAACTGCCCCCGAGCCACCCCCATCAAATCATTCTCTGCAGCTATTATCTTTTGTACCACCACCTCCCTTTAGAATGTAAGCTCTACGAGCAGGGCCCTCCTGTACCTTTTGTGTTGAACTGTACTGTAATTGTGTTGTCCCCCATATACATTGTAAAGCGCTGCGTAAGCTGTTGGTGCTATATAAATCGTGTATAATAATAATAATAATAATAATAATAATAATAATAATAATATGACTAATAATAAAAAAAGTTAGTGGAAAGTGGAAAATCTGCGCTGCCCGACTCTTGAAGTAAATTATTAATGTGTGAGGATGGTGAATAAATAAATGATACTTAAAGTACAAAAACCAGTGTGTTAGGTGCTGCAACAGCGGCCTCCATTCCCAGTCGATGCCTTGTACGGGGAAGTGCGTTGGGTGGAGCACCAGTCTTTGACGTCACCACGCACCAGTTGGCTGGTTTGAGCCGCGGATGTTTGAAATAATTTCATTGCTTTTGCATGTCAGTGTTTTTTAAGCTTGTAATAAATCTCTTAAACTGAGTGCACCATGAAGCCTCTTCTTCTGTCAGTGCCTTTGTAAGGAATATCACATGAAAACAACAGTCCGCTGTATCGAGAAGGATACCGGCTCTGGAGGAGCCCTGGGAAGAATATTCACAGGCTGAATGACCCATTGCTGAGCAAGCTTGATCTCTATAATCTGAGATCCACCTTATCCGGTAAGCGGCTTCTTTTATCATAAACACCGAATAGAAGTACAAGCCAAATCCTGAGTGTTCAACATCACAAATTTTTATTGAAGTACTAGGGAGACAGTTATTTTGAATGAAGAAATCTGATCAGTCCTATTAAGTCAAAGGCAACCCCCCACCCCTGTAGGGACAAATATGGCAAAGCTGTACTTACCAAGTCACTCCTAGGCCAGTGCAAGAGTAGGATGGTACCAAAACACAATTCCTATTTAATTTTGCTTTATATGCCACCAGTTGACTAATTTTCTAGCAGAATTAGGGGGATGGGGGTCCCAATGCCAGTTTTAGACTAAATAATTGCAGGCTCCATTTGATAGGCACTTTATTGGCATTGCTTAATCATTTCTTATTTCTTTTTAGAAACCTTTTAGGCCTAATGCCCACTGGGCTTTAAAAACACCACTTTTACAGGCATTTTTTTTTCTTTATTTTCTTCAGCCTGTGAAAGCACCTCTATGTTGGTCTATGTGTCCATGCAGACATACTGTAGGTGTTTACAGGTATATTAGAAGAGGCGTCTTTACAGATGTAAAGAAAAAACATCAAAAGGTCAATCGGAGGAAAGGAGCCTTAAGAGCAGAAAAAACTGTGACGTGCCTAAATGCATCTAAACACGCCTAGACGTTTGAGGGCTAATGCATTCCAATGGCCAAAATTAATTTAAAAAAATAGTTTTAATATTCTGGCTAATGGAATCCATTAGCACACAAATACTTGATGCACCTAAATGGGTGTGCAACATGTGGGTTTTCTCCTGACAGGAGTTCTGGCCTTAATAGGGGCAAAACAAATGCCATGTATGCATAATGGCATTTGTGTTGGTCCATGGACCCTGAAAGTTAAAGTGATACTAAACACACACTGTTTAATTTACATTATCCCTTCTCTTTCTGTATGTGGATGATGGCCCTGTAATTATTTTAATAAACAAAAAAATCCCTTTTCTCCAAATTGAAATACAAAAACACATGACCCAGTTCTTTCCCAGTTCTTTCCCAGCCTGTCTGCAGGGAAACATAAGCAGGAGGACATTTTAGTCCTCTGCTGCTGGTAACATATAAAAAAAAAAACAGCCATTGGAATCCAGAGTAAAAATAAAGAATATCAACAAAATGTTTTAAATTGTCATACAAATATGTATTTGAAATTAAATCTTAATTATTTTTTGGTATGGGTGAATTTCTGTCAGTCACAGGCTGTGCCACACCCCTCCAGCCTGTGTGTTTGAATAATCAAAATGCAATATCCCATTGTGTTCAGCTGGATAGTGGGCATGAAGGAGGAGGAAGGGAATGTGTATACACTGCGTATGCGCCTACATGTGTGACTCTATAGTCACATGAGCTGCTCAGATGTGATAGGGAGGAAATGCTTAAGGTAGAAAATACACTGAAAACTGAGCATGAGCATTTGCCAACACTGCTCTACAAAATCCCCAACTGCAGTGGGCACATGGACAGGAAACAGGAAACAGGACAGCTTTTCCTCTACTCTCGCTGAGAGAGGCAAGGAGAGCCAGTCAGCTGCTCTCCTGACAGGTGGGGGGTCTGCGCTGATTGATTATCAGTACAGCATCCCCAAGGATACCCAACCAGGACCACCAGGGATGCACACCCATGGCCACCAGGGATGCCCACTGGAGCCCACCAGGGATGTCAATCATTGCCTAATAGGAATGGCACTCTGTGCCCATCAGTGATGCCTGCCAGCACCTATGACCAGTGATGACTATCATTGCGATCAGTGCCGCCCATCAGTGCCACCTATGAGTACCCATCAGTGCTGCCTATCAGTGCCCATCGGTGCTGTAGATCAGTGCCATCTATCATTGCTGCTTATCACTGCTGCCTATCAGTGCCTGTCAGTGCTGCATATAAGTTCCACCTCCTCAGTGTCAATCAGTACTGCCTCATCAGTGCCCATCAGTGAAGGAAAAAGCATACTTATTTACAAAGATTTGTAACAGAAATGAAAAAAAAAAATTTCATATTTTTTTATTTGTAGCGCAAAAAATAAAAACCCTGGATGTGATCAAATACCACCAAAAGAAAGCTCTATTTATGGGGAAAAAAAATCTGCTAAAAATTTTGTTTGGGTACAGCGTCGCATGACCGCGCAATTCAAAATGTGAGAGCGCTGAAAGCTGAAAATTGGTCTGGGCGGGAAGGTGTATAAGTGCCCTGTATTGAAGTGATTAAAGTACAACCAAAGGCATATCTACCCTGTTTCCCCTAAAATAAGACCTAGCCTGATTGTCGGTGTTGGCTACAATATAAGCCCTACCACCCAAATAAGCCCTACCCTGTTTCCTCAAAAATAAGCCCTACCCTGAAAAGAAGACCTACAAGGACTTTAACTAGGGCTTATTTGGGGGGTAGGGCTTTTATTGCAGCTATCACTGACAATCACACTAGGTCTTATTTTAGGGGAAACAGGGTATGACAATCTACACAAGCACCAATCTAGCTACTATTTGATGAACAAAAAGTAAAACAAAAAACTTTTTCCTTTGCTGATTCTCCTTTTTTGTGCTTTACACACTCCCCTACCCAGACAATGCAGCCTACTTTGGAAAGAAGGTTTCAGCAACAAAGGCAGAGCTGATAATCCATGAAGCAGTAGACAGGACTAGGTTTAGCTACAGATTTATCAATCAGCAGTGGCAATGGAGAGGCCACTGCAACATTTTTTTCAACCTGCTGTAGTGCAAGTGGTCTTAGCCTACATGAGAGTGGCAACTCTGAAGTCAGGAGCAGTGCAGCATTGTTGCCACCCCCTTACAGGAAGCTGAATTAGGGGGGACCTCACTGAGAGGCAATCAAAAGTTATTCAAATGCCACAGAGAAAACTATAAGTGCAGAAGCACTAAAAATATACAATAATTATTATATACTGGTATATTAATGAGTGGTCATAATTTTACTTTAAAAATATGCACACAAGGAATTTATTATACTGAGTATTTATTAAGGACACCATAAAGACCAGATCACAAAGTTAGAATACAATTATACTCATTGTTAGGCACTGTAGCAGAGTCTTCTTGCGGTTTGGATTTTACAAACAATATTTTAAAATGGAATACTTTTAGAACATAATATAAACACAGAAGGCAATATATACATTTTCCAGTGTTCACAATTATGAATATTTTTGGGCCCAATTGCCAAGACCTGAGGTTGCCCCTGGAAATCAGTTCAGGCTGGAAACTGTAAATATAGTTGTTCCACCAGCCTATTTTTCATTGCTAATAAGAGCATTCTTTGTAACAAAGTTTGAGTTCATTTTACTGATCTTGGAGCAGGCACAAGACAGATATTCCTGGGTTTATTAAAATAAAAAATATTCTCTGGACAAAGTATATCGACTTTTACATTTCTCTCAACCTCTACAGTCTGCTTTGGCGATGCCCCCAGATTATGATTGATAACTACATCTGCCAGATCAGGGTCAATATACACTTTAGAGGCTTTAGAGGAATAGAGAGAAATGGAAGTGTTGTCACCCTCTGACCAAAGAATACCTATAACATAGCATATTACCTATACCTAAAACCTATATCTATTAACACGTCAATTGATATAACCTATACCTAATAACACAAGAGCTTGCAATGTGTGCCTTTTACAAGGCTGGGTAAACACACTAAGGTCCTTTTGCAGAATACACATTATAGGTGAGAAGGGAAGCAGGTGACAAGAATGCATCTGCTAAGGGGCATATTTGGATTTTGGGGTCCTTGGCAATTGCCTTATTGCCCAACTCACAGTAGGCCCTGTACATTCCAGTGTTAACTTTGCATATTTCATGGAACAGCATGCTGCTTCTGATATTGCCACCTTTCCTTTATTTTACAATATTCACATAATAGGTTTGGTTGAAAAAGTTGTAAAGCTTGTGTGAAAAATGTCATATTCATATACATATTTCATGCAGCCTGATTTCTAAATCCAGAACTCCACTGAGCTAAATATGTTTCTACACATTTGTAAAATACAGGAATACCCATTAACTGTAACAACTAACTGGTCCCTTAGAAGAGTATGGACTTGCACATTCATGTATTCTGCATGGTACTCTTTATTTTCTTATTACAGAAGACTATATGCAGTATACATTATATATCATGTGGCTGCTGTTTCCATCCTTTTTTTTTTTTTAAATGCTTGACAGTCATGCTGATCCTCTGATTTTAATACATTAAGTAATTGACCTGGAATCAGGCAGACTACTGTTTTTAATCTAAACCTTACCTATGCATGTTTTCCCACTTCCAATGGCTTAGTAAATAAGGAATCCAGATATTCAGTGTGGCAGCAAGGTTAATGGTATTTTGGATTGGTAGTAAACAATGACAACCTATGCATTGTTCTCATTCTCCTACATGAAAAAAAATACTCTGACAAATCCAGCCTTTATTGATGGCTTCACAGCTTTCCATATCCTGTTCAGAAAGTAACAGTATAAGGGGTATGGGTTGAGCTGTTCTTAAGAAACATTTTTTGCCTACAGTACATTTTGGTATAAAAGTACTATAAATTTAAAGATAATGTTGACAAATCTGCCTTTTGCATTTGAATGCAGCACCATTTTTTACCTTGCTTTCCTGTGCCTATTGTATCAGGCCTGTTCTGCCGGT